>NC_062560.1:43633662-44273831 GCF_016906955.1 Phacochoerus africanus | reverse complement strand
ACAGGGCAGCCAAAAAAAAAAAAGTAAAAAGAAAAGAGTGAAGTTAATTTTAAAACTACATTTCAGCATGGAAGCAACCTAAATGTCCACCAACAGAGAAACAGATAGAGAGGATGTGGTATACACATGCAATGGAATATTATTCAGCCATTAAAAAGAATGAACAATGCCATTTGCAGCTACATGGATGGACCTAGAGATTATCATACTAAGTGAGGCAAAGACAAATACCATATGAGATCACTCATCTGTGGAATCCAAAAAAAAAAAAAGATACAAACGAACTTATTTACAAAACAGAAATAGACCCACAGACATAGAAAACAAATGTATGGTTACCAAAGGGGAAAGTGGTGGTGGGGGCAGAGATAAATTAGGAGCATAGGATTAACATATGTAAACTACTGTATCTAAAATACATAACCAACATCTTTTAATAACTCAGAATGGAAAAAATCTGAAAAAGAATATATATATGTATGTATATATATGTATAACTGAGTCACTTTGCTGTACATTTGAAACTAATACAACATTGGGTTTGTTTTTTGTTTTTTGTCTTTTTTGTCTTTTTAGGGCTGCGCCTGCAGCCCATGGAAGTTCCCAGGCTAGGGATCTAATTGGAGCTGTAGCCTTCGGCCTATGCCACAGGCCACAGCAATGCCAGATCCTCAACCCACTGAGTGAGGCCAGGGTTTGAGTCTGAAACCTCAGGATTCCTATTCGGATTCTTTTCCACTGTGCCATGACAGGAACTCCCTAATACAACATTGTAAATTAACCATACTTAAGTTAAAATAAAAAAGAATACATTTAATTTAACCAAATGTATCTGAATCATATCATTTCAACATGTAAAAAATCTGAAGTGGTTTCTAATGAGACATTGTACATTCTTTACATTTTTTTCATACTAAATCATTGGAATCTCGTATTTCACAAGTCTCAATTCCAGTGGCCAGTGGCTACTGTGTAGGACAGTGTAAGGCTGTGAATTCTCCATTCTTTAATAGGAAGGATGAGGAATCTTGCATTAACTTAACTTGAAGAAGAAACACTGGCATACCATCTTCAGCTATGTCATCCTGGAGAATAAACATGTCTAGTCACAGAGCTAAAATAGTCACAGTGTTTCTTTCATACAGTGTGTTGAAACCAAAAGAATAGCAGCCATTTATGATGTCAACTATGTCTAAATGTTTTATTACTCATCTTAGTAGCAATGACCATTTATTAAGCACTCACCTCATGCCAGCTTATGTATATTTTAGGGGCCTTCTAGAAACACATTGTTAAGAACATGGGGCTCTGGAGTTCCTGTTGTGGCGCAGTGGTTAAGGAATCCGACTAGGAGCCATGAGGTTGCAGGTTTGATCACCGGCCTTGCTCCGTGGGTTGGGGATCCAGCGTTGCCGTGAGCTGTGGTGTAGGTCGCAGACGTGGCTCGGATCCCAAGTTGCTGTGGCTGTGGTGTAGGCCAGCGGCTACAGCTCCGATTCGACCCCTAGCCTGGGAACCTTCCACATGCCGCGGGAGCGGCCCTAGAAAAGGCAAAAAGACAAAAAAAAAAAAAAAAAGCACATGGGGCTCTGGAGGCGGACTACTTGTGGATTCGTTTATTTGTTATTTATTTAAAACAATTTTTTTTTCTTTTCCTTGCTCTTTTTTGGCCACCCCGAGGCATATGGCGTTCCCAGGCCAGGGATCAGAACTGATCTGCGGTTTCAACCTAAGCTGCAGCTGCGGCAACGCCAGATCCTTAACCCACTCTGCCAGGCCGGGGAGTGAATCTGCGCCCCGGTGCTCCCAAGATGCCACTGATCCCATTGCACCACAAACTGCTAAACAATTTTTTAAATTGACATATAGTTGATTTACAATGCCATGTTAGTTTCAGGTACACAGCAAAGTGACTAAGTTATATACACACTTGTTCTTTTTCAAATTTATCTTCCCTTATAGGTTATTATCGAATATTGAGTATAGCTCCCTGTGTTATAGGTAGATCCTTGTTTCTTGTTTTGTTTTGTTTTGGGCTGCACCCATGGTGTATGGAAATTTCTGGCCTAGGCATCAGGATTGGAGCTGCAACTGCAGGCCTATACCACAGCTACAGCAACACCAGATCCAAGCCACATCTACAACCTACACCACAGCTCACGGCAACGCAGGGTCCTTAATCCACTGAGCAGCAGGGCCAGGGATGGAACCCACATCCTCATGGATGTCAGTCGGCTTCATTACTGCTGAGCCACAAGGGGGACTCCCTAAGTAGGTCATTGTTGGTTAGTTATTTTATATGCAGCAGTGTGTATCCGTTAATTCCATCCTCTTAATTTATCCCTCCCCCACTTCCCCTTTGATAACTGTAAGTTTGTTTTCTATGTCTGTGAATCTGTTTCTGTTTTGTAAATAAGTTCATGTGTATCATTTTTTAAGACTCCACATATAAGTGATATTGTATGATATTTGTCTTCCTCTGTCTGGCTTACTTGACTGAGTATAATACTCTCTAGGTCCATCCATGTGGCTGCAAATGGCATTATTTCATCTTTTTACTGGCAGAGTAATATTCCATTGTATGTATATGTACCACATCTTCTCTATTGCATCTGTTGCTGTGGATTAATTTTAATTCAAGCATTTACTTGTGTAATTTGAATAAGGGCATTGACTGCCCTAATCCTCTCTTCTCACCTGTCATATGGGGACAATAATAATGTTCATTGCATGGTCATTGTGAAGATAAAACGAGGTAGTTTTCTCTTTTGGCCACACCTGCAGCATGCTGAAGTTCCCAAGCCAGGGATCAAACTCACACCAGAGCAGCAACCCAAGCTGCTGTAGTGACAATGCTGGATCCTTAACCCACTGAGCCACAAGGGAACTCACTAAATGAGGCAACTCTTTTTTTTTTTTTGTCTTTTTGCCTTTTCTAGGGCTGCACCTGTGGCATATGGATGTTCCCAGGCTAGGGGTCTAATCCGAGTTGCAGCTGCCAAGCCTATGCCAGAGCCACAGCAACGCGGGATCCGAGCCGCATCTGCAACCTACACCACAGCTCACGGCAATACAGGATCCTTAACCCATTGAGCAAGGCCAGGGATCGAACCCGCAACCTCATGGTTCCTGGTCGGATTTGTTAACCACTGCGCCACTACGGGAACTCTGGGAACTCCAGGAATGCCTCCTTGATATTATTACTTGAATATTTTGCTGCTTTTCCAGCAACATTAACCTCATCTGTCTACTAGGATGTAAGCCCCAGAGGGCAGGATCTTTATTTGGTTTTGTTTGTTTGTTGCTTCACTCTTATATAGTCAACACTTATGGTAGTTGCTCAATAAAATTTGTTGAATTTCGAAAAAACAAACATATTGTTTCTTTTAGCTAAACAGTAATAGAGCATGTTGCTATAATATAATTTGCTTAAAATTATATACAGGGTTTTGCATATTTAGGGGTAAATTGTGACTAGTATTTTCATTAAAATTTATACCTATAGTTTTTAGTGATGTTGAGTAATTCTCAAAAGAAACATTCTGAGACATGGGGTTAAGACGCCAAACGTTGTGATAAATAATAAGTATTGTCAAGTTGTTTTACAACTGGGACTTAACACCATAGCAGTGCTAGGCTAAAACACAAGTGATTTTAAAATTATGCTTTAAAAATATCCTCATTTGGAGTTCCCGTCGTGGCGCAGTGGTTAACGAATCCAACTAGGAACCATGAGGTTGCAGGTTCGGTCCCTGCCCTTGCTCAGTGGGTTAAGGATCCGGCGTTGCCGTGAGCCGTGGTGTAGGTCGCAGACGCGGCTCGGATCCCACTTTGCTGTGGCTCTGGCGTAGGCCGGTGGCTACAGCTCCGATTCGACCCCTAGCCTGGGAACCTCCATATGCTGCGGGAGCGGCCCAAAGAAATAGCAAAAAGACAAAAAAAAAAAAATCCTCATTTGGAGTTTCCGTTGTGGCTTAGCAGACTAAGAACCTGACATGATGTCCATGAGGAAGGGATCCCTGGCCTTGCTCAGTGGGTTAAGGATCCGGCATTGACATGAGCTGTGGTGTAGATCACAGATGTGGCTCGGATCTGGTGTTGCTGTGGCTATAGCTCCAATTTGACCCCTAGCCTGGGAACTTCACATGCTGCAGGTGCAGCCCTGAAGAAAGAGAGAAGAATGGAGTTCCCGACGTGGCTCAGCAGAAATAAACCCGACTAGTATCCAAGAGGATGCGGGTTCGATCTCTGGTCCCGCTCAGTGGGTTGAGGATCCGGCATTGCCGTGAGCTGTGGTGTAGGTTGCAGATGCTGCTTGGATCTGGCATTACTGTGGCTGTGGCGTAGGACTGGCAGCTGCAGCTCTGATTGAACCCCTAGCCTGGGAACTTCCATGGTTTTAGGGTGTGGCCCTAAAATCAAAAAGAGAGAGATAAAAGAAAAGAAAAAAGGGGGGGAGAAGGAAAGAAGGAAAGAAAGAAGGAAAGGAAAGGAAGAAAGGAAGGAAGGAAGGAAGGAAGGAAGGAAGGAAGGAAGGAAGGAAGAAAGAAAGAAAGAAAGAAAGAAAGAAAGAAAGAAAGAAAGAAAGAAAGAAAGAAAGAAAGAAAGAAAGAAAGAAAGAAAGAAAGAAAGAAAAGAAAAGAAAAGAGGAGTTCCCGTCGTGGCTCAGTGGTTAGCGAATCTGACTAGGAACCATGAGGTTGCGGGTTCGATCCCTGGCCTTGCTCAGTGGGTTAAAGATCTGGTGTTGCTGTGAGCTATGGTGTAGGTCGCAGACGTGGCTTGGATCCCGAGTTGCTGTGGCTGTGGTGTAGGCCGGTGGCTACAACTCGGATTAGACCCCTAGCCTGGGAACATCCATATGCCACAGGTGCGGCGCTAGAAAAGGCAAAAAGACAAAAAAAAAAAAAAGATAATCAGCAAGGACAAGATATAGCACAGGGAAATCTCTTCAATAATCTGTAATAACCTACATGGGGAAAGACTCTGAAAAGAAGAGATATATGCATATGCGTAACTGAATCCCTTTGCTGTACATTTGAAACTCACACCACATGGTATATCCACTGTACACCAAAATAAAATAAAAATGAAAAAAGAGAGAACGCTCTGAGACCTGTCCTACCTGTGACAAGTGGGAGTCATGGTCACATGCCCTTTCAAGAACAAAGGCTTGTACATATTCTGATATTTCACAGAAAGTTCACCAAGGATACACCGTCCAGGTAAGCATGCACAAAGCGAGCAGCCAGTCACCATGACCCCTTACAAAGCCGGGAAAGAACGCCTTTCTTTTAAGAAGTTATCGCTAGCGTCAGAAGCAAGAAAAGAACTGATCTTTATGGTCAAGCAGGCAGCCTTTTAGATGTTCTGGTTGCTGCATAAGACAGATGCACACTGCGTATTAGGGAGGGAGGAAAGAGGCCTCAACAAACACACAGAGACACACTGAGCTTTAATTTTTCTTGTCCTGGCCTTAAAATTATCTATCTATCTATCTATCTATCTATCTATCTATCTATCTATCTATCTATTTATTTTTGCTTTTTAGGGCTGCACCCATGGCATATGGAGGTTCCCAGGCTAGGGGTCCAATCGGAGCTACAGCTGCCGCCCTACCCCACAGCCACAGCCAAGCCAGATCCGAGCTGCCTCTGCGACCTACACCACGGCTCACGGCCATGCTGGATCCTTCACCCACGGAGCGAGGCCGGGGATCGAACCCGCCACCTCATGGTTCCTAGTCGGATGTGGTTCCACGGCGCCACGATGGGACCTCCAAAAATATCAATGTCATTGCATCGCTCCTGTGATTAACATCTTGCATGAGCGTGGTGCATTTGTGAGAATTCATGAGCCGCTGTTACCTGGGTTCCTGGAGGATTTACCTTTGGGGGTTGGTGGTTCTAGGGATCTGGACACGTGTATCAGGACATATCCACCACTATAGTATCACACAAAACAGGTTGACAGCCCAAAAAATCCCCGCTGCTCCACCCATTCACCCATTCACCCTTCCCCCATTCCATGAAAGTCTGGCGGTCACCGATCTTTTTACTATGCCTATAATTGTTTTTTACATTTTTTACTGTGATAAAAAATAACAACCTGTATCATCTTAACCAGTTTAAGTGTACAGTTCAGTAATGTCAAGTACCTGCACATTGTTTTTTTGACTTGAAGGGTGGGATGTACAATGTAACGGCAAAGTGATTCAGTTAGACATATACAGACACTTTTTTTTTTTTTTATTTTTTAGAGCTGCACCTGCGGCATATGGAGGTTCCCAGGCTAGGGGTTGAACTGGAGCTGTAGCTGCCGGCCTACATGACAGCCACAGTAACACCAGGTCCTTAACCCACTGTGCCGGGACTAGGGATTGAGCCTGCGTCCCAGCACCCCCAAGTTGCCACTGATCCTATTGTGTCACAACAGGAACGCCTGGAGTTCTCTGGCTTAAAGCCACTGGGGGCCTGTGAGAGTTGTTGATTGAAGGAAACATGTAGGTGAATGACGGGGAGGCCTGTGGAAGTCAGTGACTGTGGTTGCCTGCAAGGTAGTGATTGGGGAGTTTCCGTCATGGCTCAGTGGTTAACGAATCCCACTAGGAACCATGAGGTTGCAGGTTCGACTCCTGGCCTTGCTCAGTAGGTGAAGGATCCAGCGTTGCCGTGAGCTGGGGTGTGGGTCGCAGACGCGGCTGGGATCCCGCGTGGCTGTGACTGTGGTGTAGGCCGGCAGCTACAGCTCCGATTCGACCCCTGGCCTGGGACCTCCATATGCCATGGGTGTGGCCCTAGAAAAGGCAAAAAGACAGGGAAAAAAAAAAACAGGTAGTGATCGGGAGGGTGGCATCTGGGATGTGGATGCTGTGGGCATCCCTGATGAGGGCCTATTTGCCTGGTGACCACAAGGTGACTTGGGTTCTGCGTGGTCTGTGCAGGACCTTTGTCTTATGAAACCCATGCCTCTTCGTGATTAATTCTTGATAATGAAGGGGTTCGAGGGCCAAGCAAGTGACTTTCCTGGGGGACAGAGATGGAGGCAGTTCCGGATCAGTATTTGCTCATCAGAAGCAATTTCTGGTGTTGCTGAGCCTATGATGCAGTGATTAGGAGTCTTTGGAAATCAGCAGATGGAGCATTCCTGGTGATTAGTTACTGGGTGTAGAGTGAGTCAGTGATTCACAGCCCAACAATGTCAATGATTGCATCCCCAGGATTTAGTTATTGAGAAACAGAACAGATCACCCCTGTTGGGGCGTGGGGCAGGCCGCCCTGAAACATGCTTCAATGGCAAACTGATTACCTTGAATTAAAGTTACTTGAGAAATAGCCAAGGCAAAAAGGACGTTCTGACCCTCCGGTCTGCCTCCTTGAAGGCGGGAAATAAATTTCCCCTGTGAAAAGTACACTCCCTGGCTCTGAAGGTAGAAGGACACCCTTATCGCCAGAGACAGGGAATTGGGGCCAAGAAATCCTTACAAACATATCTTGTTCTTTCTTTAATTTACTACCTCCAGCCTAAATGCTATTTAGATTCCTTACCAATGAAGCACCCCCAACCTAAGTTTCTTTGTCCCTGTCAATCCCTCTCAGAAATTCCTCAGAGAATTTTGTTGTTTCTTCGTCTAAAAAGTATAAACGATGCCTATTTTAGCCCCTCCTGAGGTTCTATTTCTGTTAAAATCTCTAGGTACATGAATTAAAAGTTCTTTCTTGGAGTTCCCACTATGGCACAGTGGGTTAAGAATCCAAGTGCAGGAGTTCCCGTCGTGGCGCAGCGGAAACGAATTTGACTAGGAACCATGAGGTTGCAGGTTCGATCCCTGGCCTTGCTCAGTGGGTTAAGGATCTGGCGCTGCTGTGGCTGTGGTGTAGGCTGGTGGCTACAGCTCTGATTCGACCCCTAGCCTGGGAACCTCCTCCATATGCCGCGGGAGCAGCTCAAGCAAAAGGCAAAAAGACAAAAAAAAAAAAAAAAAAGAATCCAATTGCAGTGGCTTGGGTCACTGCGGAGGTGAGGGTTCGATCCCTGGCCCTGCAGAGTGGGTTAAAGGATCTGGCATTACTGCAGCTGCGGCACAGTTTGCAGCTATGGCTCAGATTCAATCTCTAGCCCGGGGACTTCCATAAACCATGGGTGCGGTCATAAAATGAAAAAAGAAAGTTGTTTCTTTGTTTCTTTTTCTCCTGTTAATCTATTATGTGTTCATTTTATTATTAGTCCAGCCACAAGAACTCAAGAGGGGTGAGGGGCTCTCTCCCCCTCCCTGACACCCCCAAACATCTAGAACAACTTCTTTGTTCTGGGGGACCGTACTGTGCATTGTAGGCTGTTTTGCAGAACCCCTGGCCTCCTCTACCCATGAGATGCCAACAAAACCATCACTCTCTCATTGTGAAAAACCAAAAAGTATCGCCAGACATTGCCGAATGGTCCTTGGTGGTGTTGGGAGAGGCAAAATTGTCCTCTGTTGAGGATTATTGGTCTAGAAATAAGGCCAAAGAATGGCACTGCATATAAATGATTAAACCCACCTGCTAATGATAGAGAATCTCAGACTGGATAGATGAACAAAATACAACTCGATCCAATTTAGAGTGGAAACACTTACTATGAAATGGAGGAGTTCCCGTTGTGGCTCAGTGGTAATGAACCTAACTAGTATCTGTGAGGACGCTGGTTCGAACCCCGGCCTCCCTCAGTGGGTTAAGGATCCGGCATTGCCATGGGCTGTGGTGTAGGTTGCAGACGCAGCTTGGATCCTGAGTGGCTGCGGCTGTGGTGTAGGCCGGCAGCTACAGCTCTGATTCAACCCCTAGCCTGGGAACCTCCATATGCCACGGGTGCAGCCCTAGAAAAGACAAAAAGACAAAAAACAAACAAACAAACAAAAACCAAAAACCTAAGGCAGACTTCTGCTTCTGGCAGGGTGGAATAAGGAGGTTGCTGAATTCTCTCCTCTGAAAGCAGCTCTAAAAAGCTGAGATAAAGGAGTTACTGCTGTGGCACAGTGGGTTAAAAATCTGACTGCAGTGGCTTGGGTCGCTGTGGAAGCTCCAGTTCAATTCCCCCAAGCCCCACCCCACCCCACTGCCCCCACACACAATGGGCTCAGTGGGTTAAAGGATCCGGTGTTGCCACAGGTGCAGCGCAGGTCGAAGCTGCCGCTAGGATTCAGTCACTGGCCTGGGAACTTCCATGTGCCACGGGTGCGGCCATAAAAAATAAAAGAAAGGGAGTTCTCAGATCTGAGCTGCATCTGTGCCCTACACCACAGCTCACAGCAACACCAGATCCTTAACCCACGAAGCGAGGCCAGGGATCGAACCTTCATCCTCATGGATACAAGTTGGGTTCTCAACCTGCTGAGCCACAACAGGAACTCCTAGAGAGCCCATCTTAAGGTAAAAGAAAAGAAAAGAAAAAAATCTGAGCAGAGACATAGCGGCTCTGCACTGCAGGAGAGAGAGACCTCACAGATTTAGCTCGCCTCTAAAAACTGGACAAAATGCATGGGCCAGCTATTTGAGGGCTCTGAAACGTAAAGATCAGCCGGAGGCTTGGGGAAGAAGATCAGAATTTAAAGTACCACAGAAACGATGGTGAGTTTACCATTTTTCTTCTTCCGGTCTTCTCCAGCCTGAACCAAAACACAGGTTGAAACCGAAGTGAGCGCTGCAGGGCAGAGAGAGAGGTTCAGGGCAGAGAGAGAGGTTCAGGAGAAACCCCATTAGCTCTGGCTCGAGGAATGCTCAGAGGGTGGAAACCCTCCACTGTTTTATTTTTATTTTCTTTGGTCTCCTGTGTGCAGGCCCCTAAGCAATCTCCTGGTGGCATCAATAGCAGCCAAAAACCTCAAGGGGAGCCAAAATGGAGGGAAGGAACCCTCCTCTCCAGCAGGTGGAGCTGTGGTCCCAGGAGGGTAGGGCCTCCCCCACCTCCCTCCAGGGAAGACCTGGGTAAAACGACCCCATATGATTCCTTTTTTTTGTTTTTGCTTTTTGGCGGCTGAGGCATATGGAAGTTCCCAGGCTAGAGGTGGAATCGGAGCTACAGCTGCAGGCCTATGCCACAGCCACAGCAATGCCAGATCCTTAATCCATGGATCAAGGCCAGGGATCACACCCACATCCTCATGGTTACTAGTCAGGGTTCCTTACCACTGAGCCACAGTGGGAACTTCCCAATCCTTTATGCACTCCAGGGGTCAGTAAACTTTTCCTGGAAAGGGCCAGGCAGTAAAGGTTTTAGATTTTGTACACTGCACAGTCTCTGCCACAATTACCCAACTCTGCCATGATAGCAGGAAAGCAACCACTGCATGAACGAACAACTCAGGCTGGTTCCAATAAAACTTTATTTACACAAACGGACAAGGGGGAGGGTTTGGCGCTGGGGCTGTTATTTGCCGGACCCTGCCATTAGAGGAATGAAAACTCGTGTGCACACCAAAATCTGTCCATGAATGTTTATAGCAGCTCTATTCATAATTGCCCCAAATTGGAAGCAACACAAATGTCCTTCAGTGGAGTGAATGTATAAACAGAAATACATTCAAACAATGGAATATACAAACTATGTTGAGTATTGCTACTCAGCAATAAAAAGGAATGGACCATTGATACACACATCAACATGAATGAATCTCAAGAATTAAGCTGAGTGAAAGAAACCAGATTTGAAAGATTATATACCATAGCCTGAGCTAATTTTCCTGGTGCTTCCATTTATATGGCATTTTGGTAAAAAAAAAAAAAAAAAAGCTATAGATTCAGACAACAGATCAGTGGTTGCCAGGGGCTGGGATGAGGGGAGGTTTGAAGATAAAGGAGCAGCATGAAGGAGTCTTTTTGGATTTTCGAACTGTTCTATGTATTGACTTGAGGGGTAGTTACATGGAATCAATATATATGTTACAACCCATTGAACTATACACTGAAATAAGTCATTTACTGTTGGCAGATTTTATTTATCTGGCCATGCCTGCATCATGTGGAAGTTCGCAGGCCAGGAAGTGAACCCCGAGCCATGGCAGTGAAAACAAGCGATAGCAGTGACAATGCCAAAGCCTTAACTTCTAAGCCACCAGGGAACTCCTTCTGTATGCAAATTTTAAATTAATATTCCTGCATGTGAAAATAAGAATAAATTCCAGAAGGACAAAAGGGCTGACTATAGAAATGTTAGACACATAGGAGTTCCCGTCGTGGTGCAGTGGTTAATGAATCCAACTAGGAACCATGAGGTTATGGGTTCGGTCCCTGGCCTCGCTCAGTGGGTTAAGGATCCGGCGTTGCCGTGAGCTGTGGTGTCGGTCGCAGACGCGGCTCGGATCCCGCGTTGCTGTGGCTCTGGCGTAGGCTGGCAGCTACAGTTCCGATTGGACTCCTAGCCTGGGAACCTCCATATGCTGCGGGAGCGGCCCTAGAAAAGGCAAAAAGACAAAAGACAAAAAAAAAAGAAATGTTAGACATTTAGAACATTACTCAATAATCTCAGATCATAGATATAAAATACAAATCCCATTAAGGGGAAATATTGACAAGTATTACTACACTTAAGTTTAAAATTCCTGCACGGCAAAAGATAATAGGTAACACTAAAAGACAGACAACTAAAGAATAAAGACTATTAATATCCAGAATTCCAACCAATTGATTTTGAAACCCAATAGAAAAATGAGTAAATTGAGAGTTCCCATTGTGGCTCAGCTGGTTAAGAACCTGACATAGTGTCTATGAGGATGTGGGTTTGATCCCTGACCTTACTCAGTGGGTTAAGGATCTTGGCATTGCTGTGGCTGTGGCATGGGCCAGCAGCTGCAGCTCTGATTTGACCCCTAGCCTAGGAATTTCCGTATGTCACAAGTGCAGCCTTAAAAGAAAAAAAAAGAAAAATGAGTAAATTAGGAGAATAGACAGTTATTAGAAAAAGAAATACAAATGTCCAATAACCTTAGGAAATTATGCTCAACATCAGAGAGATGCAATAGCATTCAGAGAAATGCACATTTACATAAATACGAGGTTTGGTTTTTCTTGATCTAAAGGTTAACAGAATCCAACAATGAAGAGTGTGTAATTGGCAGGGTCATACACTCTTAAACTGGTTCTGCTTTTTGGAGGATAGTCTGAAATTTTTATTAAAATTAATAGTGTCTCTTTTGTCCTAGGAGATCTATTTCTAGATATTCATTCTCCTAATAAAATATCCACATGTGTACCCATAGAATTATGTGTCAGGGAATTTGCCGAGTATTCCAATGAAAAATGAGAAGTGAACTTAGAGAGATTTCTGTATTATATCCATTGGAAGACTTCCTCAGCCATCTTTATTTCAAGCTGTATTTTTGTTTGTTTTTGTCTTTTTAAGGCTGAACCCACAGCATATGGATGTTCCCAGGATAGGGGTCGAATCGGAGCTACAGCTGCCATTCTACACCACAGCCACAGCAACTCGGGACTGGAGCCTCATCTGCAGCCTACACCACAGCTCAGGGCAATGCCGGATCCTTAACCCACTGAGCAAGGCCAGGGATTGAAACCCCCATCCTCATGGATACTTGTCAGATTTGTTTCCGCTTCATCACAACAGGATTCTTCAAGCTATGTTTTTAATTGGACAAGCAATGTGCAGAAAAATGAGTATTCCTATAAAAGGAAAAACCAAAACTGAACTATACATTTTTCTTCTTCTTCTTTTTCTTTTTTTTTTTTTAGGGCTGCCCCTGCGGCATATGAACGTTCCCAGGCTAGGGGTCCAATTGGAGCTACAGCTGCCAGCCTACACCACAGCCACAGCCACAGCAATGCCAGATCTAAGCCACATCTGCAACTTAGGCTGGAGCTTGCAGCAATGCTGGACCCTTAACCCACTGAGCAAGGCCGGGGATCAAACCTGTATCCTCATGGATCTTAATTGGGATTGTTTTTGCTGAGCCACAATGCGAAGTCCCTGGATAACCTATATTTATTATTTGAAGACGCTATCCAGGCTATCTGGATTT
Source organism: Phacochoerus africanus (assembly GCF_016906955.1). Taxonomy (NCBI): domain Eukaryota; kingdom Metazoa; phylum Chordata; class Mammalia; order Artiodactyla; family Suidae; genus Phacochoerus; species Phacochoerus africanus. The sequence goes on along the minus strand of NC_062560.1, from coordinate 44,260,819 downwards.
GAACCCCAATACTACCGCTTACTAAGCTGTGCCTTCGGGTGATGTGAGATCATGGAAAATATGTGTTGGCCTCTGCCCACAGTTCCTGGCACAGGACTCCTGAAACCCTTGTAATTTCCTGGGTAAAGGCAGTGTCTTTGGTCACCTCTAATGACGTGATCCTGGATGGGTTTGTCGATGGGGCTGGTCACCAGAAAGACTAGATCACGATTTGAAGCTTGGAATTTTCCATCCTCCACCCCCTAATTTAATGAGAAAAGAGAAAGACTGAATATGGAGTTAATTTCTTTCTTTTTTCTTTTTTTCTTTAGGGCTGTACCTGCGGCATATAGAAGTTCCCAGGCTAGGGATCGAATCAGAGCTGCAGCTGCCAGTCTACACCAGAGCCACAGCAATGCAGGATCCAAGCCGCATCTGCAACCTACACCACAGCTCACAGCAACACCGGATCCTTAATCCACTGAGCAAGGCTAGGGATCGAACCCAAATCCTCATGGTTCCTAGTCAGGTTCATTAACCACTGAGCCACGAAGGGAACTCCTGAATATGGAGTTGATCACATCTATGTGATGAAACCTCCATAAAATACCAATAGTTTGGGGTTCAGAGAGCTTCTGGGTTGATAAACACATAGACATTTGGGGAGAGTGATGTGCCTTGAGAGGGCATGGAAACTCCACGTACCTCGTCCCATGTATCTCTTCCATCCACCTGTTCATCTGTATCCTTTATCACACCCTTTTATAATCAATTGGTAAACAGTAAGAAAACAGTTTCTCGGAGTTCCTGTCATGGCTCAGTGGTTAACGAATCCAACTAGGAACCATGAGGTTGCGGGTTCGATCCCTGCCCTTGCTCAGCGGGTTAAGGATCTAGCGTTGCCATGAGCTGTGGTGTAGATCGAAGACGCAGCTCGGATCCCACATTGCTGTGGCTGTGGTGTAAGCCGGTGGCTACAGCTCTGATTCAACCCCTAGCCTGAGAACTTCCATAGGCCGTGAGTGTGGCCCTAAAAAAAAAAAATAAAAAAAAAAAGGTGACCGCTGCGGGCTCCACCCAGCCCTTGGGTGTGGGATGGTGCCAGAGGAGAGGGAGCAGGGAGCTGGGGTCTGCAGGGCAGACCTTCCCCTCTGCTCTGCCCAGAACAGCCAGCCCTACCACTGGGTAGACTCAGGAAGGGTGGTTCAGTGCGTCTGTGCCTGGGGGTAGACAGACCCTCTCCCATGTCACCATCAAAACCCACCCTCTGGGAGTTCCTGCTATGGCACAGTGGGTTAAGAAGCCAAATGCAGTGGCTCAATCCTCAGCCCAGCATAGTGAATTAAAGGATCCGGCATGGCCACAGCTGCAGTGTAGGTCACGGTCACAGCTCCGATTCCATCCCTGGCAGAGGAACTTCCATATGCTGCAGGTGAGGCTATAATAAAAGAAAAGCCAAAATAAATTTCAACAAACCACCATGTGGTGATGCCTGATGCCGACAGGTGCAGGTGTGATAGCTGCACCTGGGCGTGGGAACACGAAGCTCAGGGTTTGTGGCTGGGAAGCCCATGACCTGGCTTCTTGGCTCCTTCTGCCTGCTCTTTCTGCCGCCTCCGTGTGGTCCTCCCTGTGCTTGGGTGGAATGACTCACTCCCTTTGGTTGCCACCATCGTGGGCAGAGGGTGGGGCCCATTACCGGGCTATTCAGGTGGTTCTGGTCCTCAAGCCAGGGCAATGAGTGTGAACCTCACCCTCACAGGACCCTGTGAGCAGAACAGAGCAGGGCCCAAGTGATCCGTACACACGGGAGGGCGTGGGTTTGAATCCTGGCTCTGTCACTTGGCCACTGTGCGAGCTCCTCTCTGTTGACATGCCTGGATCTATTTCCCCACGTGTAAGATAACGTAACACACCATCCTGGCTGCCTGAGACATATGACCTGGGTCTCTTCTCCCATTCCTGTGACTTGGGGTCATTTATAACCTGCAGCTACAATCTGTGATGTTTACAGCTATTAAATTCCCATCCACTCTTGGAGTTCCCGTCGTGGCACAGTGGTTAACGAATCCGACTAGGAACCATGAGGTTGCGGGTTCAATCCCTGGCCTCGCCCAGTGGGTTAGAGATCCGGCGGCTCCGATCCTGCGTTGCTGTGGCTCTGGCGTAGGCAGGTGGCTACAGCTCCGATTCGACCCCTAGCCTGCAAACCTCCATGTGCCGCGGGAGCGGCCCCAGAAAAGGCAAAAGACAAAATAAATAAATAAATTCCCATCCACTCTCAAAAACCAAACAAACAAACAAACAAACAAACAAAAAAAACCAACAAAAAAGATATATTGGTGGATAGAGGGATGGAGAGATGTAACTGAATGGGGCAAGATGATACCCATTTTTTTTATTTTTCTCTTTTTAGGGCCACATCCACAGCACATGACGTTCCCAGGCTAGGGGTCGAACTGGAGCTGCAACTGCCGACCTACACCACAGCCAGAGCCATGCCAGATCCCAGCCGGGTCTGCAACCTACACCACAGCTCATGACAATGCTGGATCCTTAACCCACTGAGTGAGGCCAGGAATTGAACCCCTGTCCTCATGGATATCAGTCAAGTTCGTTCCTGCTGAGCCACAACAGAACTCTGCAAAATGGCATCCAGGCGAAGGAAACTATTGATAAAGTACATATAGCAAAAATTGTTTTTAAGGCCACGCTTACAGCACTAGGCGGGTTCTTAACCCACTGAGCCACAATGGGAATTCCCCAAAATTTCAATTGCAGAATCAGGACAATAGGTACATGGTATTCACGATACAATTCTTTGAATTTTTGGGTGTTTGAAATTTCTCATAATAAAATATTGGAGGAGGAACTAACAAAAAAAGAATTCCCAGAATATATGAAACAAAAATGGCAAATTGCGGGTTCCCTGGTGGCCTAGTGTTAAGGAGCTAGCATTGTGACTGCTGTGACATGGGTTGGGTCACCTGATCCCTGGTGGACACTGCCAAAAAAAAACAGTAAATTGATGATAATTATTAGAATTAGGTAACAGTTCCTAGGAGCTCCTTATGCCATTCTCTCTTATTTTGTGTATGTTTGAAAATTTCCAAATTATAAGGATTTTTAAAAATTTTTATTTCATTTTTGGGAGTTCCCATCATGGCGCAGTGGAAATGAATCTGACTAGGAACCATGAGGTTGTGGGTTCCATCCCTGGCCTCGCTCAGTGGGTTAAGGATCCGGTGTTGCCATGAACTGTGGTGTAGGTCACAGACACAGCTTGGATCTTTCATAGCTGTGGCTGTGGCTGTGGTGTAGGCTGCCGGCTGTAGCTCTGATTAGACCCCTAGCCTGGGAACCTCCATATGCCTCAGGTCAGGCCCTAAAAAGACAAAAAAAAAAAAAAAGACAAATACTTATATGTGGACCTAGAATAGTCAAGTTCATAGAGACAGTAGAAGGGTGGTTGCCAGAGGCTGGGGGGAGGGGGAAATTGGGTGTTGGTGTTTAGTGGGTGCAGAGTTTTAGTTTTGCAAGATGAAAAATTCTGGAGATGGGTTGCCCAATCATGTGAAAATCTTGACCACCACTGAACGCTACCCTTAAAAATGGTTAGGATGGGAAATGTTATCTGTATTTTACTGCAATTACATTAAAGACCTTTTTTGGATTTATTGAGCAACTGTATTGTGGGGGCACTTGATATAGGGCCTCAGTGCCAGATACGATACACAAAGTTCAGTGACTCTCGACTCTCGATTTTAGTCACTGCAAAATACTGGAAATATCATGAAATTCTGAGTCAAGTTCATAAGTTTCAGTTCCAGCTCTTCCTCTTTGTATGTGTGAGAATAGAAAGCCATTATTTCATGTTCATTTACTTTATCTAAAAGTATGAAAATTCTTCTCAGTCCATGTGAAGATATTTTTAGACAAAGAGTACAGAGAATTTACCATCCATGTCTTGGAAATAGTTAACAAAATTTTCTAATCTTTTTAATAGAGATCTCAAAATAGGAGAAAAACAATAGCAAGCCATGACTGCTGTAACATATGCATAAAATGTAAGGTGACTGGGCATTTAGAATAAATATTCTCCACTATGAGGGAAAAACCAATAATAGCCCAGGACTTGAATATTTTTATTAAAGTAAAATAAATTATAGAGTTCCCGGCTTGGTGCAGTGGAAATGAATCCGACTAGGAACCATGAGGACGCAGGTTTGATCCCTAGCCTCGCTCAGTGGGTTAAGGATCCAGCATTGCCGTGAGCTGTGGTGTAGGTCCCAGACTTGGCTCAGATCCCGAGTTGCTGTGGCTGTGGGGTAGGGCGGCAGCTGTAGCTCTGATTGGACCCTGAGCCTGGGAACCTCCATATGCCATAGGTGCAGGCCTAAAAAGACAAAAGAAGACAAAAAAAAATTTACAGATCCCAAAGGCCATACAACACAAAATTATAGTTTAATGCACTACTACGTGATAAACACGTTTTTTTTTTTTTTTTGGTCTTTTTGCCTTTTCTAGGGCCGCTTCCCGCAGCATATGGAGGTTCCCAGGCTAGGGGTCGAATTGGAGCTGTAGCCGCTGGCCGACACCACAGCCACAGCAACGCGGGATCCGAGCCGCGTCTGTGACCGACACCACAGGTCATGGCAACACCGGATCCTTAACCCACTGAGCGAGGCCAGGGACCGAACCCACAACCTCATGGTTCCTAGTCGGATTCGCTAACCACTGCACCACAACGGGAACTCCAAACACTCTTGTATACACTACTGAATTCAAGAATTTGTCACTCACCTCAGAAACCCCACCCAGTTTCAAACCCCCCCCCCCCGTTACCCTGACTTTACAACAATTACTTCCTTGCATTTCTTTATCATTGCATTTTAGTCTCGCTCCTTTAAAATAAAATTGTTAGTTTTTTGTCTCTTTTACTCTCCAGTTTCCCAATCACATCCGGATTTCCCACAGCCTAGATTTGGGTGATTGTGATGGGGGGGGATAGGATAGGGATACAGGTAGCTGTGGAAGTCCCAATAAGGGACCATAGATAAGGAAACCGAGGGAACTTTGGGAGATCGCTGTAAGTTGGGGATCACTCGCTAGGCAGCACCATCAGAACGGGGCACGCTTGCTTGACTAGCGGAGGGCGAGCTATGCCTCAGGTCATTGGGTGGGGGGGTGGGGGGAAGCCTGCATTCAGGTTCAGACCAAGGGCAGGGTTTTAAGGACCACCCTTCCTCTGATTGGAATAAGCACCATGACAGTCCTAGTTTGACCTTATAGGGTCCAATACTCTCCTCCCAGATGCCAAGGAGGGGCTACTTCTCCAAGAAAGAGGAAGAGGCAATTTTTCTCAGCCCCACTCCCCTTGGGTGATAAAACTGTAGCCCACCTGGTCCTTGGGGCAGAGCCTCCTTGCCTGCCCGCTTGCATGTCTCACAAGCATCTTATCTTAATAAATCTATTCCTGGCCTATTGCTTTGTCTGTCTGAATTCCTTCTGCACAGAGACATTAAGAACCTGAACCTCAGTAAGTCAAGACAACGGGCGAGGGATTCTAATTGAAACACTGTGGGTTCGGAATTCCCCTCGTGGCTCAGTGGTTAATGAATCTGACTCGCATCCATGAGGATGCAGGTTCAATCCCTGGCCTTGCTCGGTGGGCCGGCAACTGTAGCTCTGTTTCAACCCCTAGCCTGGGAACATCCATATGCTGTGGGTACCTCTCTAAAAAGCAAAAAAAAAAAAAAAAAAAAAAAAAAAAAAGGAAAAAAAGAAATGGGGGACACAGAAAGGCTTGTGTGCCTAGAAGCCCCATAGGAAAGCAGCTCAGTTACACTTTCATGCATCTGTTTTTTGGTTACCGATGCCACAGTTCATATAGGAAAGGCAGGATAAAAGTTTTATTCCTTTCCTTTTATTTACCAGTTCTCAAGAAAATGGTTTGGTTCCCTATCATGCTCCAAAATGTACTTCTTTATTAAGGATCCATTGATTTAGACAGATGGATTTCAGTCAAACTGCAATGATCTTCTTGAAGCTCAAATTGCCTCATCTGTGGCCAGTGGGAGACTCCTGAAGCTGGATCTCAGGTCCTTTGACCTTGATCGTAGGAGGCCTTGAACACTTCTTCACCATCTATGATGATGACAAGATCCCAGGGTCGGGAGTTCGCATCGTAGCTCAGCAGAAATGAATACGACTAGTATCTGTGAGGATGCAGGTTCGATCCCTGGCCTCACTCAGTGGGTTAAGGATCCGGCATTGCCGGGAGCTGTGGTGTAGGTCACAGATGTGGCTCAGATCTGGCATTGCCATGGCTGTGGTGTAGGCCAGCAGCTGTAGCTCCGATTGGACTCCTAGCCTGGGGAAACCTCCATATGCCATGGGTGCAGCTCTGAAAAGACAAGAGACTAAATAAATAAATAAATAAATAAACACAATAGAGCTAAGTTTGATTACAGCGGAAGGATATGTGACAGAATGGATGGGCGAGGGAAAAAGACACAGGCAGAGTCCGAAGGATGCCACGTGCCGGCTTCCTCTTGCTGTCTCCCTCCCACCATGGGTCATGCAGAGCTTGCTGTTCCCTAGCAACGAAAACACAGCAACACGTGTGTGGCGTTTCTGCCCAGGAAGCCATTAGGGACTCAGGGCCCAAGGCTTTTACTAGGAGCTGTCACTAGGCATGCTCTGCCTAACTCACACCAAAATGCCAGACTCTTAACAGGTGATAGAAGCCACATGGCGGCCCTCAAAAGACAAAAAAGAATCATCTTTGTAGCTCTGGTTGGCCCCCCATATTCTACGTGTTGTGTTGACGCTAATCCAGAAGCTTGGTTTAGAGAGTGATGGCTCCACATCTGATGGCAGGAGGGGACCCCAGGCTGCCATCCAGTGAGTCCGAGAGTCTCTGGCCAGTGTTAGGTTTGCCGAGGGAGGAACGTGCAAGGCCTGGTTGGTAAAGCGAATGAGATGTATGAAGGCATCCGAGGGGCACGAGCTGGGATCAAGGTGGCCCCAGCTCTGACTGTGAGGAGGTGCTAGGCTTATAGAGGATCTGTGGGTGGGGACCTGTGGCTGCGTGGAGTTCATGGCAGGTCCTTGTGGCAGGAACGATGGAGAAGGAGGAGGGGAAGGCCAAGGGAGGGGGAGGTGGGGAGGGGGAGGGGGTCGATCCCGTGACAGAGGGCGGTTCATCCTTGCAGGTGATTCATCTACGCTCCACACTCTAGGAAAGGGTGCAGATCTTGTGCTGGGCTGTACCCATGTCCCATGTCTGCAGGAGGTCTCCAAGGTGAACTGTCACATTCAAGGGGTGGGGGTCTGTCTCCATCCTCCTGGGAACTTATCAGCCAGCCCAGCTCCCAGGGTCCCAGCTCAATTTGCACAGAGGTCTTGCTTGACAGCAATTACGAACATGTCAGGGCCGATCAAAACCGTACTGAAGCCGAGGGCTCTTGAGAGCTTGCCTAACAGTCTGGGCAAGGGAGCCGTCCTTATAGGCTGAGGAACAGTGGGTCTGAGAGAGAATGGATATGTGTCTATGTATGACTGAATCCCTTCGTTATACAGCAGAAATGATCACCGCCTTGTAAATCGACTAGACTTCAGTAAAACTTAAGGCATTCCCGCCATGGCTCAGCAGTTAACTAAATGACTAGCATCCATGAGGTTGCGGGTTCAACCCCTGGCCTTGCTCAGTGGGTTAAGGATCCGGCGTTGCCGTGAGCTGTGGGGTAGGTCGCAGATGCGGCTCAGATCCTGGGTCGGATCTCACATTGCTCTGGCTGTGGCGTAGGCCGGCAGCTACAGCTCTGATTCAACCCCTCGCCTGGGAATCTCCATGTGCTGTGGGTACGGGCCTAAAAAGCAAATAATAATAATAATGAAAATAAAAGATAAAACTTAAAAAAATTTTTTTAAAGGAATCATGGGAACATTCCCCCAATGCAAGTTCCTGGCGCTCCTGTTGTGGCTCAGTGGGTTATGGTTCCAACTAGTACTGTGAACTGGAGTTCGGCCCTTGCCAGCAACCTCTGCATGGAGTAAAACATGAGCCACTGCAGCTGCCGCAAGGCAGGCCCCCCCCCACCCGGGTGGAGCTCAGGGTGGAGCTCAGGGTGGAGACCAGGAACGAGGCCCTCTGTGCTCTGGGAAAACTGGAAGAACAGGTCTTCAGAGAGTCAGATATTTTTAGGAGATTTTATGAGCCCAGTTCTTGCATCTCCTTCTATCGAGAAAAACAGTAAAAAAATCCTTCAATGATGACTGATGTCTGGGACTAGAAGTAACCTTCACAAGACCAGCAGCAAAGTTCTGTAAAATGGGTACATAGCTGCAGGTACCTACCCGTTCACCTTTATGACTCATATCTTTTTTTTTTTTGTCTTTTTGCCTTTTCTAGGGCCGCTCCTGTGGCATATGGAGGTTCCCAGGCTAGGGGGCTAATCGGAGCTGTAGCCACCAACCTATGCCACAGCCACAGCAACGCGGGATCCAAGCCGCGTCTGTGACCTACGCCACAGCTCACGGCAACGCCAGATCCTTCACCCACTGAGCAAGGCCAGGGATCGAACCCACAACCTCATGGTTCCTAGTTGGGTTCGATACTGCTGAGCTACAACGGGAATTGCTAGCCCATGGTACTGACCTCAGTTATATGCTAGGGGTCCTAGATTTCACCAGTTAAAGTGATAGGTTCTCAGGAGGATGGAGACAGACCCCCACCCCTTGAATGTGACAGTTCACCTTGGAGACCTCCTGCAGACATGGGACATGGGTACAGCCCAGCACAAGATCTGCACCCTTTCCTAGAGTGTGGAGCGTAGATGAATCACCTGCAAGGATGAACCGCCCTCTGTCACGGGATCGACCCCCTCCCCCTCCCCACCTCCCCCTCCCTTGGCCTTCCCCTCCTCCTTCTCCATCGTTCCTGCCACAAGGACCTGCCATGAACTCCACACAGCCACAGGTCCCCACCCACAGATCCTCTATAAGCCTAGCACCTCCTCACAGTCAGAGCTGGGGCCACCTTGATCCCAGCTCGTGCCCCTCAGATGCCTTCATACATCTCATTCGCTTTACCAACCAGGCCTTGCACGTTCCTCCCTTGGCAAACCTAACATAAAATAAATTCCGTAACCACAAAGATCTATCTTAGAAAGCCAGGTGGCTGCCTCCCTAAATTTCTACAGAAACTCTTTTTTTTTTTTTTTTTTGCCTGGCTTATGGCATCTGTTTTGGCACAGCAGGTGCTCAGTTAGTGGAAGCCAAGCAGAAGGTCCTCCAGGCTGAGGCCCTGTCACGATGTTCAGGGCTCACACACAACCCCAGAGGGTGCACCAGGCCACCGGAGAAACAAAGAGTTCACAATGAGGCGGGAACCCAGAGCCAGACACACATGAGGCAGGCAGTACAGCTGGGGCCACGGTGTGGCCTCCCACCCAGCCACATGCCATCTAGGACGCCCCGTCCAGTTTGAATCATTCATATGAGGTCTTGGTGTCAGGACAGAATGAGCTAACAGGGCCCCCAGGCTCCCATCTGGGAGCCTCCTGCCCAGACCAAGCCGAATAACTCCATTCAGTCCTTTGCTTCGGAGGGACTGACGGCAGACAGCTGGCTTCCACAATTTAGCTTGTCCCCTTCATCCCGTCAATGGACTGGGACCACCCCTGGGGTCTCAAAGTCAGAGCTCGGGGTCTCAAAGTCAGAGCTCGGTCAGGTGTGACTGGAGGCTCAGCGGACAGTTTGCATTCCAAGTGCTCACAGCTGCCTAGAAAGGAAACACCGCAGGGCATCTTTCTTCAAGGAAGAGGGAAAAGCTTCCAGGAGCAGCTCAGAAAACAAAACAAAACAAAACAAAAACAAAAACCTCCCCACTTTTTCTTTATTTCTCCATGGTTACGCCATCAGCATGTCTCATTCCGAGATCACAACCTGACATTTCCCAATGACTTCACCACCCCGCCTCCAGTCCTTTTGTCTGGAAGGGTTGTGGGCCAGGAGGAAATGCATTTTCCCAAGATGACATTTTTATACAATTTAACCAGAAAGACACATCACATTCAGGAATTGGTTAGGAAGAATTCTGAACTTTCCTTTTTTTTTTTCCCCCACCCAAAAGGGTTCACAGAACCTCCTCCTATTCCTTTAAACCAGATCATTTCCCCAGTGAGTAGCAGAGGCAAAAAAGGAAACTGGGAGTTCCCGTCGTGGCTCAGCGGTTAGCGAACCTGACTAGCATCCATGAGGACTTGGGTTCAATCCTTGGCCTCGATCAGTGGGTGAAGGATCTGGTGTTGCCGTGAGCTGTGGTGTAGGGTGCAGATGCAGCTTGCATTGCTGTGGCCGTGGCGTTGCTGTGGCTATGGCTACAGCTCTGATTGGTGGATCCCTAGCCTGGGAACCTCCATATGCTGCAGATACAGTCCTAAAAAGACAAAAAGATCAAAAAAAAAAAAAAAAGAAAAGAAAGGAATCCCTTGCTGGGGACAGCCGCTTTGAAGAATCAGATGCCTTGCTACAGTGCGTGTGGTGGAGTTCCCTGGTGGTTAAGGATCGGCATTATTACTGCTGTGGCTCAGGTCACTGCTGTGATGTGGGTTCGATCCCTGGCCCAGGAAATTTCCACATGCCATGAGCATGGCCAAAAATAAATAAATAAGCAATAAAGGAAAGGTGGGGAAAAAAATAAAGTGGGCGTAGCAAGAGAGGAATGAGGGAAGCAGAGTCCGGGTATGAGCTCCTTGGTACGAACTGCAAGTCTTTTGGAAAGTGGAACACAGCAACTCAGCAGTGAGACATCGCCGGGGAGGGGGGGGGTGTCGCAAGTCCCACCTGTAGGAGCTGGGGCAAAGGGATCACACTCCCTGTGATGTCCCCGAAACTTTCCACAGTAACCACAAGTGAGCCCCACAATTGATCTCCGTGCCAGCAATAGAGCTGATCCGCAGCTCAATTTCAGCAGACAAGCCCTTTCCTCATCAGCATTTGTGTGATCATCGAGTGTCATATTCAGTAAGCATCCAGAATATTCTCATAGTTTATGGCCCCAACGGAAGCTGTCTGAAATAGGCAACTGGTCCAGAATCTGAGTTCTGTTTTTTGTTTGTTTGTCTGTTTTTAGGGACACGCTTACAGCATATGGAAGCCAAATCAGACCTGAAGCTGTTGGCATACACCACAGCCACAGCAATGCCAGATCCGAGCCGCAGCTGCCACCTACACCAGAGCTCATGGCAATGCTGGATCCTTAACCCACTGAGCGGCTTGCCAGGGATCAAACCGCATCCTCATGGTTACGAGTCAGATTCGTTACCGCTGTGCCGCAGTGGAAACTCCTGAGTTCTGTTCTTTGAGATGGGCTTTCAGTTCAGCACAACTCACAGCGAGGCTGAAACAGCTGCAGAAGACAGTTCCAGGTTTCAGCTTAGAGTCAGGCCCCGGTAATTAGGATCTGTGATTCCAGGATTTTTTTAAAGGCCAGTGGCTTTTCTTCAGTGGCAGCAAAGCTGAGAGAAGGAAGGGCCTGAAAGCTCTGTTCCCAGTCCAAATGACAAGCCAGGCTTTCCTAAAAGCCCACCTTAAAATTTTTCTTTTTTATTGAAGTACTGTTGATGAGCAATATTATATGTTACAAATGTAGGGGAGTTCCCGTCGTGGCTCAGGGGTTAGCGAATCTGACTAGGAACCATGAGGTTGCGGGTTCGATCCCTGGCCTCGCTCAGGGGGGTTAAGGATCCAGTGTTGCCGTGAGCTGTGATGTAGATCAGATGAGGCTCAGATCTGGCATGGCTGTGGCTGTGGTGTAGGCCGGCAGCTGTAGGTCCGATTAGACCCCTAGCCTGGGAACCTCCATATGCCGCAGGTGTGGCCCTAAAAGGACAACAAGACAAAAAAAAAAAAGTTACAAATGTACAACACAGAAATTCACAGTTCTTAAAGGTTATACTCCACTGATAGTTATTATAAAATACTGGCTATATTCCTCATGTACAATATATCCTTGCAGCTTATTCTATACATAAGAGTTTGTACCTCTTATTCCCTTATCCTTATCTTGCTCCTTCCCCTTCCCTCTCCCCACTGGTAACCACTACCTTGTTCTTTATATCCGTGAGTCTTAAAAGCCCTTTTTATTTATTTATTTTTAGGGCCACCCCCATGGCATATGGAAGTTCTCAGGCTAGGATCGAATTGGAGCTACAGCTGCCAGCCTACACCACAGCCACAGCCATGCCAGATCTGAGCTGCACCTGCGACCTACACCACAGCTCACGGCAACACCAGATCCTTAACCCCCTGAGCGAGGCTAGGGATCAAACTCACATCTCGTGTGATGCTAGTTGGGCTCTTAACCCACTGAGCCACAACAAGAACTCCTTAAAAGCCCTTTTAGAAAGTTGAAGTAGGAGTTTGTGGCACCATAGAAACGAATCTGACTAGCATCCATGAGGACGCAGGTTTGATCCCTGGCCTCAATAATCGGGTCAGGGATCCGGCTTGCTGTGAGCTGTGGTGTAGGTTGCAGATGAGGCTTGGGTGCTCTGTTGCTGTGGCTGTGGTGTAGGCTGGCAGCTACAGCTCTGATTCGACCCTTAGCCTGGGAAACCCCAAATGCCTCGGATACAGCCCTAAAAAGACACACACACACAAAAAATATATGTATATTGGGCTGGAAAACCAGCAGCCTCTATAGGTGGGGCAGTTTATTTTAATAAGGGAACATTAGCAAATTAAAAGCTGAATTTCAAATCTCTGAAAGTACATTTCCGTCTGAGGATTGCCTCTGCGTTCATGTTGTCTCTCTTTTTCCAGGGGTTCATTATGGAGTCTTGTTCTGTTTCCAGTACTCAAAGAGCTTGAATTGCAATCGGCCTACAGGCAGCAAAAAGCAAGGGAACTATGATCCAAGAACACTTTTTTTTTCCTTTGCAGCTTTTCCTCTCAGGATGATCTGTCTAGCACCAATGAAATGAAGCATATAACATTTTATATCAACTTTTCTCATATGCTCAGATGTGACAGCCATAAAGGCAGTCTTTTAAAAATTCCCCTCTTGGGAGCTCCCATCGTGGCTCAGTGGTTAACAAACCCGACTAGTATCCATGAGGACGTGGGTTCGATCCCCGGCCTCACTCAGTGGGTTAAGGATCTGGGGTTGCCGTGAGCTGTGATGCAAGTTGCACTCGTGGCTCAGATCTGGCATTGCTGTGGCTGTGGTGTAGGCCCGAAACTGTAGCTCCGATTCGACCCCTAGCCTGGGAACCTCCATATGCCGCAGGTGTGGCCCTAAAAAGACCAAACCAAACAAAAAACAAAACAAAAATTCCCCTCTTGGACCTGGAATGCTTAGGGAAATAAATCAGACAGAGAAAGACAAATCCTGTATGTTATCACGAATACATGGAATCTAAAGAATAAAACAAATTAGTGAATATAACAAAAAAGAAACAGACGCATGGAGGGGCAGCATAGAGGAAGGGGATTAAGAGGCACAAACTACAATGTATAAAATAAATAAGCTACAAGACTATATTGTATAGCCCAGGGAATACAGCCAATATTTTATAATAACTGTAGGAGTTCCCACTGTGGCTCAGTTGGTTAAGAACCAGACATGGTCTCTGTGAGAATGTGGGTTTGGTCCCTGGCCTCGCTCCATGGGTTAAGGATCTGGCGTTACCACAAGCTGTTGCGTAGGTCACAGGTGCAGCTCAGATCCGGTGTGGCCGTGGCATAGGCCTGCAGCCGCAGCTCCGATTCAACCCCTAGCCTGGGAACTTCCTCATGCCTCGGGTGGCCCTCCCAAGAAAAAATGTATATATATATATATATATCTAATAACTCTACATGTAGTACAATCTGTACAAATTTGAATCCCTATGTTGTATACTTGAAACTAATGTATTATATATCAAGTATATCTCAGGTTTTTAAGTGGGCAAAGGAAATGATCTGACCACACATTAAAAAAAAGATTCCGGAGTTCCCATCGTGGCTCAGTGGTTAATGAATCTGACTAGGAACCATGAGGTTGAGGGTTCAATCCCTGGCCTTGCTCAGTGGGTTAAGGATCCGGCGTTGCCGTGAGCTGTGGTGTAGGTTCCAGACATGGCTTGGATCTGGAGTTGCTGTGGCTGTGGCGTAGGCTGGTGGCTACAGCTCCGATTCAACCCCTAGCCTGGGAACCTCCATATGCCACAGGAGCAGCCCAAGAAATGACAAAAAAAAAAAAAAAAATCCCTTCTTTCCCCCTCAAACCCGGAGCAGTAAAATCAGCATATACAGGGTTAAACTACAGCTGCCTGCAGATCTGCAGCAAAGTAAGGAGGGGCTGTGGTGGAAGGCGGCAGTTGCTAAAGTGAAGAAAAGCTAGAATAGCTTCTTGTTTTTTCACTCCCTGTTTTCCTTTTGGTTTATCTGAAGACTTGCTCCAGCCCTGGGACCTGATTTAGCTATTTTTCTTCCACTTGGAGGAGAGAGCAATGCCAACTTTTAACATTTTTTTGATCCACCCAGAACCTGCCTTCAGGAATTTGGGGACCCTTGCCCTCCTACCTAGAGGAGAAAGCAACTACAAACGAATGTGGGGTTTTTTTTTAATTTTTTTTATTATAGTTGGTGTACAATGTTCTGCCACTTTCTGCTGTTCAGCCAAGAGACCCAGTCATACATAGATACCCATGCTTTTTCTCACGTTATCCTCCACCATGGTCCATCACACTAATTTTTATTGTCTTTAGCTTATATGAATCTCATCGGGGGAATGTCTGGACCCTTTTTCCTCCCACTTGGAGGCAAGAACAAAAGCAAAGCCACGAGCTGAGCTGCTTATTTTCCCGTCTTTAGCCAGCGCTGCCAAGAGCAGCCAAGGAATGGAGCGAGCCGACTCCTGTGTTCGGAGGTATCGATTTCAGATTCCAGAGGGAATGTGCCTCTCACAAGACATGGCAGCTCAGTGGCTCTAGGTCACCCTATAGCCTCACACCATAACTCGGTCACCAGGATTTTGTCACTCTCCATCCCCTTCTCCTTCTTCTTCCTAAGTAATGCGGTTACCATATTTCAGGGAGTCAGTGTGGTTCTCTTGAGTCTCACTCCTGCCACCACATCCGGTGATGGGCCACAAGGTACTCATTTGCCCCGTACTCATAGTACCGGGGCTATAGTTCTATTTGTAGCTAAGGTTTACAGCATTACACAGAGAGGAGGCAGGAGACACAGGAGAAGGCCATGCCCAGGTTTCCTTGTCCTGTCCCCCTCCCACGAGGGGGTCACAAAGAGCTGGCTGTTCCCTGAGCGACGAAAACACAGCAAGAGTGCGTGATGCTTCTGCCCAGATAAGCCAATTAGAGATTCACCGCCCAAGCTTTTTCCTGGGACTTAGTCACCAAGCACCCTCTGCTGAGCATGTACCAGTGTTCTAGCTCCCCAGCAGGAAAGCAGATGTTTGGCATACACCACAATGTTTGCACAAACAATCTGGGCAGGATGAGCCAGCCTCTTCAGTTAGGGAACAGTGGGAATTTTCCTAAAAGCCAACTTCCCAGACTCCAGCCAAGGGCAAAACTCAGGCCTGCCATGTTAACCCCTCTCTGGGCACACGCGATTTTCCGGCTCAGAATGACTCATATATATATATATATTTTTTTTTTCTTTTTCTCCATTTTTGGCCCTTATGGAACTCCTGGGCCAGGGATCAGATCCGAGCTGTAGCTGCGACCTGAGCTGCAACTGCAGCAATGCTGGATCCTTAACTCACTGTGCCGGGCTGGGGATTGAACCTGCATCCCTGCGCTCCCAAGCTGCTGCCGATCCCGTTGTGCCACAGCAGGAGCTCCAGAATGACACTGTTAAGACCGCCACCACTGATACAATTACCAAGAATCGTTTAAAAACCTGAATATATTCTCCTCATTCTCTCCCAATTTTTTTCATGGCTGTACTATGTCTACATCATCCAAGCCATTATATTCTAAATTTTCCCTTTGCATTGTAGGGTTTTTTTGTTTGTTTGTTTGTTTTTTGTCTTTTGTCTCAAGGCATATGGAAGTTCCCAGGCTAGGGGTCCAATTGGAGCTACAGCTGCCAGCCTACACCACAGCCACAGCAACTCGGGATCCGACCTGTATCTGCAACCTACACCGCAGCTCACGGCAACACAGGATCCTTAACCCACTGAGCGAGGCCAGGGATGGAACCCTCATCTTCATGGATACTAGTCGGGTTCGTTTCTGCTGAGCCATGACGGGAACTCCTAAACTCTCCCTTCGAACTGTTTTTTTATCTTAATTCTTAGTTCAGTGCTTATCTCCAGTCTTTAGGTCAAAGACTGATTGTTTTGGGGTTTTTTCCTTTCTTTCTTCCTTTCTTTCTCTCTTTCTTTTTTTTTTTTCTTTTTCGATCACACCCATGGTATATGGAAATTCCCAGGCCAGGGGGTCTAACCCTTGCCTCGATGGCAACCCCCGCCACTGCAGCTGGATTCTTAACCCACGCACCACAGTGAGCACTCCCATGCATGGCCTTTATCGTTGAAAGAGAATTTTTCTTGGGATGGGGATTCTGGGCTCACATTTTCTTTCTTTCTTTTTTTTCTTTTGTCTTTTTACGACCGCACTTGCGGCATATGGAGGTTCCCAGGCTAGGGGTCGAATCAGAGCTGCAGCTGCCGACCCTCACCACAGCCACAGCAACGCTGGATCCAAGCCGAGTCTGTGACCTACACCACAGCTCAGGGCAATGCCGGGTCCTTAACCCACTGAGCGAGGCCAGGGCTCGAACCTGAATCCTCATGGGTACTAGTCGAATTTGTTACCACAGAGCCATGATGGGAACTCCTACATTTTCCTTCCTTGTTCTGTGTATCTATGTTAATTCACTTCATTCTGGCATAAAAGGTTGCTGTCAAAGTCTTATGACTACTTAATTTTCCTACCCTCATAAGTCACTTGCTTTTTTCTAGATGCTTCCAAGATCTTTTTTCTCTCTTTTTTTTTTTTTTTTTTGTCTTTTCTAGGGCCGTACCCACGGCATATGGAGGTTCCCAGGCTAGGGGTTGAATCAGAGCTGTAGCTGCCAGTCTACACCAGAGCCACAGCAACATGGGATCCGAGCCGCATCTGCAACCTACACCACAGCTCACAGCAACGCCGGGTCCTCATCCCACTGAGCGAGGCCAGAGATCGAACCCACAACCTCACGGTTCCTAGTCGGATTTGTTAACAACTGAGCCACGATGGGAACTCCGCTTCCAAGCTCTTTAAAGTCAGATAATTTACGAGGAAATGACTTGGTGGTGGTCATTCCGGGTAGATATTCTCGGGTACATGGTATACGCGTTCAAATATTTTTCTGTACCCCCCACATACCCTTTAGAGACACCAACTACATATGTATTAGGTAACTTGAGTTTATTCCACAGCTGATACTCTATTCAAATTTCAGTCTTTTTTTCCTTCTGCATTTCACTTTGGATATTTCTACCACTGTATCTTCAAATTCACTAGTCTTTTCTTTTGCAATGTCTAATCTGCTTTTACTTCTATCCATTCATTTTTTTTTTCCATTTTGGCCATCCCTGCAGCATGCAGAAATTTTGAGGCCAGGGATGGGACCCTCACCACAGCAGCAACAACCTGCTGTGTCACCAGAGGAACTCTCATCCATTCACTTTTCATTTCAAATATTGTAATTTTTTTATCGCCAGAAGTTTTATTTGGGCCTTAAAAATCTTCTCCAGATTTCCCTCTGTGGCACAGTGGCCTAAGGGTCTGGCGTTGTCTCTGTAGTAGCTGGGGTGGCTGCTGAGGCATGGGCTTCATCCCCGGCCTGGGGCAGGGGGTTAAGGAATCTGGTGTTGCTGCAGTTGTGGTGTAGGTCACAGCTGTGGCTCAGATTCGATCCCAGGCCCGGGAATTTCCATATGCTGTGGGTGCAGCCAAAAAAAAAAAAAAAAACTTCTATATTTCTTCTTAAGGCTCTTGAACATTCGGAATGAGCTATAATGACTGTTTTAATGTATTTATTTATTTATTTATTTTTGTCCTTTAGCCTTTTCTTGAGCCGCTCCCGCGGCATATGGAGATTCCCAGGCTAGGGGTCTAATTGGAGCTGTAGCCACCGGCCTACACCAGAGCCACAGCAACTCAGGATCTGAGCCACATCTGTGACCTACACCACAGCTCACAGCAACGCCAGATCCTTAACCCACCGAGCAAGGCCAGGGATCAAACCCGAAACCTCACAGTTCCTAGTTGGATTCATTAACCACTGCGCCACGATGGGAACTCCCAGTTTTAAAGTTTTTAGTAGTGATTCATAATCTGTGCCATTTCTGGGTCAAATTGATCAATTTCATTTTCTCCAAAAATTACGTGCCCTGTGTTTTCGTGGTTCATTGCATTCCTGGTTATTTTTTACTGGACAAAAGACATGGTGGATTGTATTTTGCTTGGGGCTGGATATTTTTATATTTCTATAAACCTTAAGATTTATTCTGTAACAGGGTTAACTTATCTGGGAATAGTTGGATTAGTTCAGGTCTTGCTTTTAGGCTTTATCAGGCAGAGCCAGAGCAGCATTTAGGCTAGGGAGAATTTTGCCGCCACTACTGGCCTTTTAAATACTCTACTAGATTCCCTGTGAATTATGAGGTTTTCCACGCTATGTGGTGAGATCAGCCCTCTGTGACCTCCAAGGATTATTCTCTCTGATCCTTGCCAGTGGGTCTTTACCCAGCCTTGTGTTGTTTCCTCAATGCATGAGCTGAGGAGTCCTCAGCCGAGTATGCAAGCAGGACCCTCTACAGATCTCTGGAGCTCTTTCCACCTCCAGGTATCTCTCTCCTCTTCAGCACCCTGCCTTGTGAACTCTAGCTTCCTTGGTCTCTTTATATTTTTTTTTTGTCTTTTTTTTAAGGGCTGCACCTGTAGCATATGGAAGTTCCCAGGTTAGGAGTCCAATCGGAGCTGTAGCTGCCAGCCTACACCACAGCCGCAGCAACGCCAGATTGGAGTCACGTCTGCAACCTACACCACAGGTCATGGCAACACCAGATCCTTAACCTACTGAGCAGGGCCGGGGATCAAACCCGCGTCCTCATGGATCCTAGTTGGGTTCGTTACCACCAAGTCATGATAGGAACTCTCTGTTCTCCAATCTTTTCTTTCTTCCTTTCCTTTTTCTTTTTCTTCTTCTTCTTTGTTTTTTTGGTTTTTTGTTCGCTCATTTGTTTTTTAGGCCTGCACCTGCGGCATATGGAAGTTCCCAGGCTAGGGGTTAAACTGGAGCTGCAGCTGCTGGTCTGTGCCACAGCCACAGCAATGCCAGGTCCTAGCCATGTCTGCAACCTACACCACAGCTCACGGCAATGCCGGATCCTTAACCCCTTGAGCAAGGCCGGGGATCAAACCCACGTGCTCATGGACACTAGTCGGGTTCATTTCCACTTCACCACAATGGGAACTCCTTCCTTCTTTTTTTAAAAGAAACATGTTCCTTCTGTTTGCCTTCTCTTTTCCTTAAGCCATCGTGTGTTGTGTTTATTTGCTTCGTGTTCCTTGTAGTTTAATCTTCTCTTCTGAAGGTTAAACTACAACCTTCTTTTTTTCCGAATATTTCCTGATATCTATCAAGTGATTTCTGGATTTTTCTGGTACTTGTTTGTGTTATTCTTTTGTTGCCTTGCACCACTTTTGAAAATGTCTTTTAGCTTGTTCAAAAGAGCTAGCTACCACTCTGATCTGTACCGTGAGCCTGAGCTTCCAGCATGCTTTCATTGTCCCCAGGGTTGATATCCACTCCTTATTCCTGTATTCTTATAGCAACAGAGTCTGAGATTTGCCTACTGTACATTTTTGTTCCTCTTCTTTAGATGAAATTAGTTTTGCTTAACTTTTGGAAGAAGGGGAGGTTCAGGGTAGCTTCTCAAATGTCAGGGCGCCCTCTTCTGTTGTGTTTGCATAGTGCTAAAGATTACGGCAACGTCTTTCTGAGATTTCTGGACTCTCTCTATTCCCCTACTTTTATCTGGACATTCTCTTTCCTTACTGGGGTAGACTAAATAATGTCTCCTTAAAAGAAATCCATGCCCTAATCCCTGAGACCTGTGAAAGTGACCACATGGCAAAAAAGGGACTTTGCAGATGTGATTAAGAATTTTGAGATGAGATTGTCCTGGATTATCCTGGGTGGGGGTGAGGGGGCGCTATGACAAGTGTCTTCATAAGAGGGAGGCCAAGGGCAATAGCACGAATTGAAGACGAGAAGGAAAGATGACTATAGAGCCAAAGACCAGAGGGATGTGGCCACAAGCCAAGGACTGCCAGCAGCCACCAGAAGCTGGAAGAGGCAAGGAATGGATTTTTTCTTAAAGCTCCCAGAGGGAGCGTGAACCTGCCAACACCTTGATCTTGACCCAGTGATACTGATTTGGGACGTTGGGCCTCTAACACTGTGAAGGAATACATTTTGGTTGTTTTAAGCCCCTAAGGTTGTGATCATTGGTTCCAGGAGCAATAAGAAACTAATACAGAGTTTGGTACCAGAGGTGGGATGTTGCTATAACAAATATGAAAAATGTGAAACTAGCTTTGGAATCGCATAGCTGGATAATATTGAGGCTGGAAGAATGGTATGGGACATGACAGAAAAAAGGTCTAGATTGTCTGAAACAGACTGTTGGTTAGAAATATAGATGCTGAAGGCAAAGCTCAGAAGAAGCAAGGAAGGCTGGCAACTTCTGGATGGAGCAAGACCTGGCTGAAACCTTGATTTTGGCCAAGTGGGGCTGATTTCAAACTACCTGCCTCCAAAACTGTGAGAAAATAAACTACTGTTATTTTAAACCACCAAGTTTGACGTGTTCCCCTCATGGCTCAGCAGTAACGAATCTGACTAGTATCCATGAGGATGAAGGTTTGATCCCTGGCCTTGCTCAGTGAGTTAACGATCCTGCATTGCCGTGAGCTGTGGTGTAGGTCAAAGACAAGGCTTGGATCTGGCATTGCTGTGGCTGTGCAGCTGCAGCTCCGATTGGACCCCTAGCCTGGAAACTTCCATGTGCTTCGGGTGCGGCCCTTAAAAAACAAAACCAAACCACCAAGTTGGAGGTAGATTGTTACAGCTGCCCTAGGAAACGAATATACTAACTCTCCACTATCCTAGCCTTCACAATTTTTATTTTACCCCCAGAAGTTTCTTTCTTTTTTTCTTTTTCTTTTTCTTTTTTTTTTTTTTTTGGCCTTTTCTAGGGCCGCACCCAAGGCATATGGAGGTTCCCAGGCTAGGGGTCTAATCGGAGCTGTAGCCACTGGCCTACGCCACAGCCACAGCAACGCAGGCTCTGAGCCACATCTGCGACCTATATCACAGCTCATGGCAATGCTGGATCCTCAGCCCACTGAGCAAGGCCAGGGATCGAACCCCCAACCTCATGGTTCCTAGTCGGATTCGTTAACCACTGAGCCACAACGGGAACTCCAGCCCCCAGAAGTTTCTAAGTGCAGATCTCAGCCCTGGAAGACAGCCCCAGTGCATCAGTGTACAATAAAGGGTTAACTTGGCAGATCTGGGTTGTCCAAACCTTGCATATTCCAAAGAAAGGTTTGGCCTTTACCCAGCTCCTGGTGGACAGTCCCTAAGCCCTGGGAATATCGTGCCTGCTAAGACTATCTTTGTTTACCTGAGTCCATGATCCATGCCATGTAATTTATTCTAGAACTGTAATTTCTGGTGGAGGTCTTGGGCCACACAGAATCAGCTGGAACATTGGAGGGGCTAAGAAACTAACGTCAGCTCTGCCTATGTGACTGACTCCACATGAAACTCTGACATCAGAGTTCCCTTGTGGTACAGTGGGTTAAGGATCTGGCATTGTCACTGCAGTGGCTCGGGTTGCTGCTATGGCGCAGGTTGGATCCTGGGCCCGGGAACTTCCACTTGCCATGGGCAAGGCCAAAAACACAAACAAACAAAAACTAAAACAAAACAAAACAAAACAAAACAAAAAACAACTCTGGCACCAAATTCAGGTGAGCTTTCTGGTTGGCAATATTTCTCTGTGTTACTGCATATCTTTTTGGAAGAATCGAGCACTGGTTAGGTGACTCCACTGGGAGAGGAGCATTGGACGCTTGCTTCTGGTCTCTCCTGGACTCTGTCCTTTGTGTTCTTTTCCATTGCTGATTTAAATCTCTATCTTTTTTTTTCTTTCTTCAAATAGGACTGAAAGAGCATCTGCAGATACCCTTCAGGTAGTTATTACATAGAAGCAAGTTCCTACCAAGTTCACATGTGGTAGAGAGATCCTCCTCACTTTATGCAAAATTCTGATAGTCCTGGATAGTTGCTATTGTGTAAATCGAGCACATTTGAAATATGCTATGGGAGTTCGAATTTTAGATAATCTTATAGTGACTCTTTTTTTCATATTATTTTTAATATCTGTGATTTGGACTGGACAATACTAGCTGGCTTATCAAAAGTTTACTGATCTTTTTCTTCTGCCAGCTCAAATCTGCTGTTCAGCCCCTCCAATGGATTTTTCAGTTATTTTGTTTTTCAATTCCTATTTCTATCCTTTTGTTGTAATAAACTATAGCAATAAGTATAACAGCTCTGCTAAGGTCTCTGAGTTCTTCAGGTGAATCGTTGAACCTGAGGGCGGTCTTGGGAACCCCCAAGCAAGTCGGATTTAAGAATTTATGGGAAGTAGGAGTTCCCGTCGTGGCGCAGTGGTTAACGAATCCGACTGGGAACCATGAGGTTGCGGGTTCGATCCCTGCCCTTGCTCAGTGGGTTAACGATCCGGCGTTGTCGTGAGCTGTGGTGTGGGTTGCAGACGCGGCTCGGATCCCGCGTTGCTGTGGCTCTGGCGTAGGCCGGTGGCTACAGCTCCGATTCAACCCCTGGCCTGGGAACCTCCATATGCCGCGGGAGCGGCCCAAAGAAATAGGAACAACAACAACAAAAAGACAAAAAAAAAAGAATTTATGGGAAATAGGCTGTCCCTTCAGACCTTACCGCAGACCCCTTAATTGTTACTGGGGAGGGGAAGTAAAATGCCACTTAGTTTCAGCTGCTGAAGTCAGGTTGGCCGGCCGTCGCTGCTGGCTGTTTGCAGCATTCTCCGGTTCTCAGGTCTGTCAAATGTTCCTTGCTTTTTATGACACGGATATAACTATATCATGCAGGTCTTGTGGCTCTTGGTGACTTGTCCTTACCCACATATATGTTGAGATTTATGGATAGTTCGGCTATCTATTGCTGAGTCAGTAACCCACACGAAAATTTAGTGGCTCAAAATAATAACCATTTTATGGCTCACCATTCTATGGGTCACAAACTTGGGCAGGGCTCAGTGAGGATGGCTCCATGTCTTCTTCATATGATGTCCGAGGCAGCTGGAATGGGGTTGAAGCAGTCAAGTTTCTTTTAGCACGTGATTGGGACCTTGGTGCTAGTAGTTAGCTGGGGCCTCCCTTCCGATTCGACATGGGCTCTTTTGTTTTCTTTTTCTTTCTTTCTTTTTTTTTTTTGTTGTTGTTGTTGTTTTGTTGCTATTTCTTGGGCCGCTCCCACGGCATATGGAGGTTCCCAGGCTAGGGGTCAAATCGGAGCTGCAGCCACCAGCCTACACCAGAGCCACAGCAACGCGGGATCCGAGCCGCGTCTGCAACCTACACCACAGCTCACGGCACCGCCAGATCGTTAACCCACTGAGCAAGGGCAGGGATCGAACCCGCAACCTCATGGTTCCTAGTCGGATTCGTTAACCACTGCGCCACGACGGGAACTCCCCTCTTTCTTTTTTTTTTTTTTAAGGGCCACACCTTCAGCATGTAGAAGGTCCTAGGCTGAGGGTCAAATCGGAGCTGCAGCTGCCAGCCCCAGCCACAGCTGCAGCCACAGCCACAGCCATGCCAGATCCTTAACCCACTGAGTGAGGCCAGGGATCAAACCCACATCCTTAGGGATATCAGTTGGATTCGTTTCCGCTGAGTCCCGACAGGAACTCCCTGGCCTCTTTCTGAAATGGTGTCTCATTCTCCAGGGTCTCTGTCTTCAGAAGGATAGAAGAGCTTATTTTTTAGGGTGTCTAGGTCTCCCTCTCATTAAAGCAGAAGTTCAAGGCCTCTTAATGCCTGTGCTCAGAAGCCCTAGAATGCCATTTCTACTGCATGTTTTTTGTCTTTTTTTTTTTTTTTTTTTTTAGGGCTGCACCCGCAGCAAATGAAGGTTCCCAGGCTGTAGCTGCCGACCTACACCACAGCCACAGCAACAGGAGATCTGAGCCTGGGTCTGTGACCTACACCATAGCTCACTGCAACTCTGGATCCTTAACCCACTGATCGAGGCCAAGGATCGAACCCTCATCCTCATGGATACTAGTCAGGCTCATTAACCGCTGAGCCACGACAGGAACTCCTGTCCATGGGTTTTGATTTTGCTATCTGGTTGCTCTATCTGTTGGCAGAGCTCTGTATGTTGGCAAGAAGAGAGATTTAAAAACTGTTCTGCTGCCATCATGTTATCAGCATCTATTTTAATTTTTCTTTTTCTTTTTTTTCTTTGTTTAGGGCCACACATGCAGCATATGGAAGTTCCCGGGCTAGGGGTTGAATGGGAGCCACAGATGCAAGCCTACACCACAGCCACAGCAATGCCAGATCCGAGCTAAATCTGTGACTTATGCCGCAGCTTGCAGCAATGCCAGATCCTTAACCCACTGAGTGAGGCTAGGGATTGAATCTGCATCCTCACGGACACTATGTTGTGGAATTCTTAACCCACTGAGCCACATGGGAACTCCTAATTTTTTAAAAATTATTTCAGGAAAGAACAAAAATTTTGAGTGAGGGTAGAATGAAGAAGTAAATTTCTAAATGGTACATTCTAAGAAATTAGGAATAAATGCAAATGATACCTGTGTGTGTGTGTCTCATCAATCAATAGGGAAAATCTGAATGTCTCTGAGGCAGGGTGGGTTCCATCCTCAGCCTTGGTTTAAGGATCCGGTGTTGCCGCAGCTGTGGTGTAGGTCACAGCTGTGGCTTGGATTCAATCCCTGGCTGGGGGAAGTTCCATATGCCGAGAGTGTGGCCAAAAAAAAAAAAAAGAGAGAGAGAGACATTATGTAATAATAAAGTACATGTTAGATGAAGGTATTATATATAAAAACATTTTCACAAACACAAGTAACACCAGCAAAAATTCATAGATAAGGAATAAAACTTTAAAATCATAATTTATAGTAGGAGATGATACCTCTTTCAGAATATGATAGTTGAAGCTAACAAAAACGACTAAAGGCAAAAAAAGATATGAAAATTATAATAAATGATCTAATTTAAAAGACATAAAAAGAATTGTGAATCTTTTTTTTTTTTTTTGGTCTTTTTGCTATTTCTTGGGCCGCTCCCTCGGCGTATGGAGATTCCCAGGCTAGGGGTCCAATTGGAGCTGTAGCCACTGGCCTACGCCAGAGCCACAGCAACGTGGGACCCGAGCCGCATCTGCGACCTACACCACAGCTCACGGCAACACCGGATCGTTAACCCACTGAGCAAGGGCAGGGATCGAACCCGCAACCTCATGGTTCCTAGTTGGATTCGTTAACCACTGCCCCATGACGGGAACTCCAGAATTGTGAATCTTACAAGCAGACTGTACCTACTCCTATGTCTGTCCTTGCAACATTAAAAAACATTCAAGTGTCTAACTTTGCTTCAGAGAAATGATTGATACATTTTTAAAAGTAGGGCTTTGGTACATCAAATTTGCTGATAAGAGCCAAGAAAAACAGAAATAAATAAAATATTACTAACACAGCTTAACCAGTTGGAAATTAAGAAACACTTTCCAAAATAAATTGGGCCTAAACAGGCCTATAGAATCCAGTCCATAGAGAAAGATGGAAGTTTTCCAATTTATTTTATTCAAGAAGAATAACTTTAATACCAAGACTGAAATATATTGCTCAAAAACGAAGATTACTAGAGACAATCTTTCATGAATATGGCTGAATTTTTTTTTCTTTTTAGGGCCGCACATGTGGCATATGTAGGTTCCCAGGCTAGGGGTCGAATCAGAACTGTAGCTGCTGGCCTACGCCACAGCCACAGAAACTCAGGATCCAGGCCGCATCTGAGACCTACACCACAGTTCATGGCAACACTGGATCCTTAATCCACTGATTGAGGCCAGGGATCAAACCTGCATCCTCATGGATACTAGTCAGGTTCGTTTCCACTGAGCCACGACGGGAACCCCTGGCTGAAATTTTCTAAATAAAATATCAGCATAAAAAAATCAGCATATGAAATAAATTCTGATGTGTCTTGAGAAAAAAATTCACCATAACCATTAAGATGATTCCAGGAGACTCCTCATTGTGGCTCAATGGGTTATAAACCTGACTAGTATCCCTGAGGACACAGGTTCATTCCCTGGTCTCGTTCAGTGGGTTAAAGGATCTAGCGTTGCTATGAGCTGTGGTGTAGGTTGAAGATTTGGCTCGGATCTGGCATTGCTGTGGCTGTGGCTGCAGTGGCAGCTCCAATTCGACCCCTGGCCTGGGAACCTCCATATGCCACGGATGCGGCCCCTCCCCCCAAAAACAAAAAATAATAATAATTTCCATTAAAATTGACAACACGATAGGGATGCTAGGGATGCTCTCTCTCTCTCTCTCTCTTTTTTTTTTTTGCTTTTCAGGACCTCACCCTCGGCATACAGAGGTTCCCAGGCTAGGGGTCAAATCAGAGCTACAGCAGCCAGCCTACACCACAGCCACAGCAACGCCAGATCTGAGCCTTGTCTTTGACCTACACCACACTTTATGGCAATGTTGGATCCCTAACTCCTTGAGTGGGGCCAGGGATCGAACCCGCATCCTCATGGATCCTAGTCGGATTCGTTTCCCCTGAGCCACAACAGGAACTCCTAGGGATGCTCTCAATCACATCTGTTACTCGACATGAGCTTGAAGGATCTATCTCAGCATTGTCTGATACCACTTTGCACAATGATGAAATGTTCTATATGTCGAGCTGTCTAATACAGTAGCAGCTAGCCATATGTTGCCATTGAGCAGTTGAAATGTGGCTAGGTGACTAAGAAACAGATTTTTTTTTTTTTTTAGGGCTGCGCCTGCAGCATACAAAAGTTCACAGGCTAGGGGTTTAATTGGAGGTGCTGCCAGCCTAGGCCACAGCCAAAATGATGCCAGATCCAAATGGCGACTGCAACCTACAGCGCAGCTTGTGGCAAGGCCAGATCCTTAACCCACTAAGCGAGGCCGGGGATCAAACTCACATCTTCATGGATACTTGTTGGGCTCTTAACCTGCTGAGCCACAACAGGAACTCCAGAAACTGAATTGTAAGTTTTAACTTCAATGCATTTAAAGTCAAATGGCCATACCAGGAGTTCCCTGGTGGCCTATCGGTTAAGGACTTGGTGTTGTCACTGCTGTGGCTCCAGTTACTGCTGTGGCTTGGGTTCAATCCTTGGCCCAGGAATTTCCACATGCTGTGGGTGTGGCCAAAAAAATAAAAATTTAAAAAATTAAATAAATAGCCACATAAGCTTAGTGGCTACCATATTGGACAGCTAATTCAGTAAATAAAGAAGAAGTAATCATATCAAATATCAGATAAAAGAGAGAATATTATCTAAATCTGATAGGATTGTACAATTAGAAAAACTAAGGGAAAAAAAAGAAAACCTAAGAGACTATGCCAAGAAGCTACCAGAATTGGTAGAGAGTTTTGATGAGGAGCTGAATATAACATTATAAAAATAGGTCCTTTTCTTACTATACTAGCAGTCAGCACATAGGATTAGCAAAAATAAGTCTTAACAATGACAATAAAAATATATAAATATCTGGAGTTCCCTTTGTGGCACAGTAGAACCTAACCCGACTAATACCCATGAGGGCGCAGGTTGGATCCCTGGCCTCACTCAGTGGGTCAAGGATCTGGTGTTGCCGTGACCTGTGGTGTAGGCCAGACGCTGCAGCTCTAATTTGACTCCTAGTTTGGGAACTTCTATATGCCACGGGTTCAGACCTAAAAAGAAAAGAAAAGAAAAAAATGTATATATATATATATAAAATATCTGAGATAAATTTAACCAAAAAAGATGATGGAGAGAAGAAAACTATATCATTGGAACTTTTAATAAAAGACGTAATCAAATAGAGACACATCAAATCCCTAGATACAAAGACTTATTAAAATTAAAAGCAGAGGGAGTTCCTGCTGCAACACAATGGGATCAGAGGTGTCTCTGCAGTTCCAGGACGCAGGTTTGATCCCCACCCCAGCACAGTGAGTTAATGGAGCTGGTGTTGCTACAGCTTCAGCATAGGCTGCCACTGAGACTCAGATCTGATCCCTGGCCTGGGAACACCTTATGCTATGGGATAGCCAAAAAAGAAAAAAATAAAACAAAATAAAAAGCAGAGAGGAGTTCCCTGGTGGCTCGGCAGGTTAAGGATCCAACATTGTCACTGCTATGGCTCAGGTTTGACCCCTGGCCTGGGGACTTGCACATGCTGCAGGCGTGGCAAAAAATTAAATTAAAAAGTATAAACATTAACTCTCCCTAAATTATAATATTAACATAATACAATTCCAATCAGAATTGCAATATTTTTGTTGAGGTTTTTTTTTTTTTTGGGGGTGGGGAGTATTCATTTTGAAATTTGATAAAATGATTTGAAGCTTCAGAGCGTTCCTGGAAAAATCAATCTGTAAGAACAAAAATCCTTTGAAATCAAATAGATTAGAGACACAGTAGAGTTCCAATCAAGCTAAATATATTTGTGACCTTGTATGACAGAAATGACATTTAATTCAGTGGCTACAGGGCAATATATTCCATAAACAGTGCCAGCTGATAATGTTGAATTTTACCTGAGCCCTGTGATCCTGAGATCCTGGTAAAGAGTGAAAGTTAAGAGATTCCCTTATTCTTTTTTTTTTTTTGTCTTTTTGCCTTTTCTAGGGCCGCTCCCTCGGCATATAGAGGTTCCCAGGCTAGGGGGTTGAATCGGAGCTGTAGCCACCGGCCTATGCTAGAGCCACAGCAACTCGGGATCCGAGCCGTGTCCTTGACCTACACCACAGTTCAAGGCAACACCGGATCCTTAACCCACGGAGCGAGGCCAGGGATCGAACCCACAACCTCATGGTTCCTAGTCGGATTCGTTAACCCCCAAGCCACGACGGGAACTCCAAAATTCCCTTATTCTTTTGTGTTCTAGAAAACGGCTTACTGCCAAGACACCCCCCACCCCCCCGCCCCACCATATGACTTGGGACTCATGGATGCTTGTCATTTTACTAATGACAAGGCCGGACACAGACCCTCCAAATTCTCATTCTTTGCCTCATAACATTGACTGATCCCAACAAAATGCGGGTTGACCAAACTTTAGTTAGGCTTCTCTCTTTCCCATGGGTTCCTGAACTCTGCTTGCCCCCCAAGCCTGAGGAAGCACAAGAAAATGTGGTATGTGTCTCTTTCCTCAGCTCCTCCTGGGAACCGGCTGACCACAGCGGGCACTTTCCTGTCAGACCCCACTGGTCATTCCCCGGCTTGCGTAGTTTCTCCTCCAAAGATTCTGCTTATCCTGGCTTGCCTCCTCTTTATCTTATCTATAAAAAGAAAAAAAAAGAGCCTTTTTCCATTTGGTTTTGAGATGCTTGAAGATTTCTGAGATGGGAATTTTCTCCCTATTGCAATAGTCTTTCTTTCCAATTAGTCTCACCCTAAGTCTGGGTTTGTCTTTATTTGACAAAGGAAGCTTGACCTTGATCTCGTGCCACACACCAGAGTAAATTTCAACTAGATTAAAGGTTTAAGTAGAAAAATGTAAAACCATAACAATGAAATAAGGAGTTCCCATTGTGGCTCAATGGGTTAAGAACCTGACTAGGATCCATGAGGATGTGAGTTTGATCCCTGGCCTCGATCAGTGGGTTAAGGATCTGGCATTGCCGCAAGCTGCATCTTAGGACTTAGATCTGGCATTGCTGTGGCTGTGGTATAGGCTGGCAGCTGCAGTTCTGAGGTGACCATTAGCCCAGGAACTTCCATATGCTGCTGTGCGGCCCTAAAAAGACAAAAAAAAAAAGAAAGAAAGAAAGAAAGAAAGAAATGTTAAGACTATCTTTTTAGGACTACCTGGAATGAGGAAGGGGGATCAGGCAAGGCATGAAGTACAGAAGCCAGAAAAGAAAGCTTATTTTTGTTGAAAGAATACATTTTTCTAATTACAGATCAAAGGAAATCTACAAAATGCAAAGGACAAAAAGAGGGGGAAAATACTGCAATGCAACTAATAAAGGGTTAATATCTCTAGTGTGCAAGGAGCTCCTATATACTGATAAGAAAAAGGCAAATCACTCCAAAGAACACTGGACAGAGAATAAGAAGATTTGCAGAAGAGAAAATCTAAATGGTCAACAGACAGAAAAAGATTCTCAGTTGCACAAGTAGTCAGGGCAATGCAAATTAAAGTGGTTAAATTAGCCCTCAGATTGGCAAAGATGAGAGCTCGGTATTCAGTACTAGAGGAGATTTGCCTTGATGGACTCATATTTTGCTGGTGGGAGTAGGAAATGTTAAAATCTTTTGGGGAAGTGATTTGGTTGTATCTATTCAACAACACAATACCCTTATTTGTATTTAATAATAAAACTTCAACATATAGGAAGCAAAAATGGATTGGTGCGGTAACAATCTGACTTAAATGTACAGTGAGAGATCTCTCTAACTCAGGGAGTAAGCAGAATAAAATCATCAGGAAGGATATACACATTTTATTTTATTTTATTTTGCTTTTTAGGGCTGCACCCGAGGCATATGGAGGTTTCCCAGGCTAGGGGTCTAATAGGAGCTATAGTTGCCAGCCTACGCTACAGCCACAGCAACGCAGGATCCCAGCCATGTCTGCAACCTACACCACAGCTCAAGGCAACGCCAGATCCTTAACCCACTGAGTGAGGCCAGGGATCGAACCTGCAACCTCATGGTTCCTAGTTGGGTTCGTTTCCACTGCACCAGGATGGGAACTCTGATATACACATTTTAAATAGTTCAACTGACAAGCTTGAACCAATATGCTAAACCCAACAACTGGAAAATACAGTCTTTTCAATCAAGAGATGAAACTTTTTTTTTTTTGTCTTTTTATGCCTGCATGCACAGCATATGGAGGTTCTCAGGCTAGGCGTTGGATCTGAGCTGTAGCTGTTGGCCTACGCCACAGCCACAGCAACACCAGATCAGAGTCGTGATCAGAGTCGTGTCTGGGACCTACACCACAGCTCCAGATCCTTAATCCACTGAGAGGGGCCAGGGATCAAACCTGCATCTTCATGGATGCTAGTCGGGTTTGTCTCCACTGAGCCACGACGGAAACTCCGATGAAACATTTTTGAAAACTGGGCCAGCACTGGAGCCTTGAGGCAAATTTCAACACATTTCAAAGGCTCAACATCATGCAGAGAACATTCTCAGACCACAGTGCAGTTACGTTAGAAATTACTAACATCAGGATTGACTGTGTTTGAGGAAATGAAAAATGGTGTGAACTGTAAACTTTTCTATACTCCCTCTGAATTCTTTATTTAATCATTAATTCTGAGAACAGGATACAAAAGAACGAGATGAGCCAAAACGAAAACCTCTTCTTTCCGCAGCATTCTAACACCTGTGGAACAAAGCCCCCCAAACTTGCAGCTGGCACTTGGCTGCTTTTGTTTCCTTTTTCTTTTTTGTCTTTTTGCCTTTTCTAGGGCTGCTCCCATGGCATATGGAGGTTCCCAGGCTAGGGGTCTAATTGGAGCTACAGCTGTCGGCCTACACCAACAACCACAGCAATACCAGATCTGAGCTGCGACTGCGACCTGCACCACAGATCATGGCAACACTGGATACTTAACCCACTGAGCAAGGCCAGGGATCGAACCCCCAACCTCATGGTTCCCAGTCGGATTCGTTAACCACTGAGCCACGAACACGGGAACTACTGCCTTTGTTTCCTTCTGTGAAACTCCTCTCCCAAATAAAACTCTCCATGCTCCAGGAGACACACTGTCCTGGGCTATTCTCCTCGCAGCAGCAGCCTGAATAAAGTCCCCATTCCCTTGACCTTTGAACCTCGGAGAATTTTTGCAAGTTTGAACCTGGACAACTAAATAATTCTTGCGTCAAAAGGGGGGAATGTTACCAATTAGCACTTGAAACTGAACACTAGGGAAAATGAAATCAATACTTGGATCTTTAGGACTTTAATTTTCATGCTTATATAAGGAAACCGGGAAGGCTGATTCTTCGAGTTTTTAAAAAATAGGATGAAATGATCCACCATTGATGTCACAAGCCCCCCAATGGCTCCCTGTACAGATACTTGCTTTCTGGCGCTCAATCACCTCAGCTCCCCGCGCGCAGAGTGGTTAAACTCTCGCTGCGGGCGACTTCCGCTTCCTGGCCTAAATCTGACACGTACTATTCCCCCCGTGGCAACTACCCAGGGTCGGTGACAGCCGAGGAACCGGGCGATGCCCCCAGCCGACGGGGGGACAGAGGCGCCTTCAGGTGGGCACGTAGCGGCGCCCCGGGCTCTGCAGCCGCCAGCGGTTCGCGCTGATCAGCCGCTGTTCCGCCCCCACCCCCCCACCTCTTGACACCCCCTGCGAAGTGGAGCGGCGCCGGCGGCCAGGGCGAGGGCCAGCCAGTGCCTGGGCCCGCGGCTTGGAGGTGTCTTTCTAGCTAGGATTGGGGGTAGGGGTGGGCGCTGGCGACGCGTGAAGTTGCCGTGGTTCCCGGGGGATACAGCCTGAGGGCGGGGCCTCAAGCGCAGAGAAGGGAAGGCGCCTCGGGGTAACGCTGGAGGCTGCGGCTCAGGCGAGAGGTGTCCGGGAGCCCCAGCCCGATCTGTCCTGCCCAATGGGCTCCAGGGAACCACCTCTACCCCCGGGAAGGTCAGGCCGGGGACCGCCGGCTCCGCCGCCGCAGAGATGCCCACCTTGCCAAGATGGCGACTCCCGGAGAGACACTCCCAAGGGGACAGCCATGTTAGTGGCCTGACAAAGTCCCCAAAGAAAATTGGAAAGCCCGCCTCTTCTCCGACACACACGAACAGGCACACGCACTAACACCTCCGCCGTGCAGCCCGTGTAATTGGGGGCGGACGGCCGCTTCCACGCCGACACTGAGCATGTGCAGTGTGGAGTCGAAGAAACGCGAGAGTCCCGCAGACGCAGTTTCAACACTTAGGGCTCTGGGACTGAGTTTAACAGAGGCAGCGGTTTCAGGGCCAGTGAAACCGTGACCTATTTATGGGGGTGTTAGGACAGGGCTTTCGTGCTCAGTGATGGTTCTCTGTGGGGTGAGTGACAGGGCTTCTCTGGAGTCACTCATGAGGAGGTGCGTGGAGTGACTGAGGTTTGTGGGTGAGTGATGGGGGCAGTGGGGAAAGTAGCGGGTAGTGTGTAGGGGTGATTATTGGGGGAGAGTCTCTGGAGTCAGTGATGAGTGGAGTCTATAGGGTGAGCAGGGGGCATCGGTGAGGTGAGTGATGAGAAGTCTATAGAATGAGTGATGAGGGTCTCGGGAGGCCACTGATGGGGTATGCGGGGTAAGTGACTGGGTCTGTGGGATCAGGGACCCAGGGAAAGTGGAGTAAGGAATGGGGACTGTGGCATGAGTGATAGGGTCTCAGAGATGCTCTGCGGGATTAGTGATGGAGGTCCCGCGAGGCAAATTATGGAGAGTCTGTGGAGTGTCATGGGGGTTAGTGGGCTAAGTGATGGAGGGAAGGTCTGAGAGATGAGTGATGGGGGTTCATTGGGTGAGTGATGAGAGTCTTTGGGGAGAGTAATGGGCGGTCTGTGGAGCGAATGGTGCAGAGCCTATGGGGTGAGTATTGAACCGTGGGCAGGTAAAGGATGGGGAGTTTTTGAGGTGAGTGATGAGGGCTGTGTGGTGGGTGTTGCAGGGACTATGAGGTGTATGATGAGGTTTATTGGGTGGATGGTCAAGCTTTCTGTGGTGTAGATGATGGAATTCTGTGGGATGAGCGATACGTTTATTTGGAACTAGTGATAGAGGGGTCTGTGGAATCAGACATGCCGCTTCCTGGGGTCAGCGATAGGTCCTAGATGGGATTGTTTCAAAAACCTGCTTTAGGAGTTCCCGTCGTGGTGCAGTGGTTAACGAATCCAAGCAGGAACCATGAGGTTGCAGGTTCGATCCCTGGCCTTGCTCAGTGGATTAAGGATCCGGCGTTGCCGTGAGCTGTGGTGTCGGTCGCAGACGCGGCTCGGATCCTGCGTTTCTGTGGCTGTGGTGTAGGCTGGTGGCTACAGCTCCGATTGGACCCCTAGCCTGGGAACCTCCATATGCCAAGGGAGCAGCCCAAGAAATGGCAAAAAGACAAAAAACAAAACAAAACAAAAGCCTGCTTTAATTTCTGCCCTTGATTTCATGATTTCTTTTCTTTGAATTTTTCTTTTATTCTTATTTTAAAATTCCTAAATTGAATGCTTATCGTTGATATTCATCTTTTTTTAATACAAGCATCAAATTCATGAATTTTTCTCTAAGAGCACTTTAGCTCCATGTAACAAGTTTTGATATGTAACATTTTCACTATAGTTTATTGATAATATTTTCTAATTTCTGGGGTTTTTTTGCTGACCCTTTATTATTCGTTTGTTTTTGGCTACAGCATGCAGCGGCTTGATGTGGGATCTCAGTTCCCAGACCAGGGATTGAACCTGGGCTGCAGTGGTGAAAGCACTAAATCCTAACCACTAGACCACCAGGGAACTCCCATCCCCTTAGTTATCTAGATTTGAGATTTTGATTTCCCCAAAAGTTGAAATTTTGTTATTGATTTCTAAATTATAGCCAGAGACGGTCATCTGAGTGATTATTAGATGCGGGAATGGATGTTCCTTGAAGTGGATGGTATGTATGGAACTTTAAGGTAAATTATTTTCTAAAACTTTTGTAAAATTGCAACTCCCACTGGCAACATATAAAAGGGCTCACTCCAGAATCATCTCCCACACTGAATGTTGCTGCTTTTTAAAATTTCTGCCATTATGAGGGCCAAACACAACAGTATCTAATTTACTTTGGTGTGCATTTTCCTGACAACTAGTGGCTGAACATTTTTCTCATATTTATTGGCCATTGGAGTGTATTTTTTTTTTAATTTTCATATCCTTTGCTCTTTTTCCCCTTTATGTAGTTTTTTTTTTACTAATTTTTGAATTTTAACCTCTGTCATTTGTTGTAATTTTTCCCTTTATCTCTCTATCTTGATTTTTGAAAGGTGTCTTGATAACTAGAGAAAATAATCATCAGCTGATTAGATAATTTTTCCTTTATAGGTTCTTGTCTTACCCAAGTGAGTTCTCCCCACTTTGTACTTAAACCTTAAATTTTAAAATTTTAGTTGTTTTAATTTTTAAAGTTAAATTTTAATCCAACTAGAAAATTCTGGGGTGTAGTGTGAGATGAGATTGAAGTTCATATTTTCCATTTGGATGGCAAATTTGCCAGCACCAGTCATTAAATAAATACCCTTTTCTCATTCAGTTAAATGCTAGTTTTGTCACATAAATTCCCAAATGTATATTGTTCTATTTCTGAACTCTATTTTTAATCCATATATATATATATATATATATACACTCCCTTTCAAAAAATTGTTTTGACTTTAGAAATACTTTAAATATTGAGTGGTGCTAATCCCCTCACTGTTCTGTTTAGTTTTGTTTTCTTTAATAATTTTTTTTTAGCATTTATTCTTCCAGACGGATGGTAAAAAACATTTTAGTTCAAAAACAACCATTAAAATTGTATTTTATAGTTTTCTTCTTCTTATAGATTCAAAACATTTCTTTTAAAAGGTTCATTCTTAGGTACTTTACATCTGATTTCATCATGATGAACAGCACATTTCTCTCTCTCTCTCTTTTTTTTTTACATCTAGAAGAGCTTTCTTTGGGGGGGATTTTTTTTTTCCATTATAATTGGTTTACAGTGTTCTATCAATTTTCTACTGCACAGCAAGGTGACCCAGTCACACATACACATATACATTCCTTTTTCTCACATTATCAGGCTCCACCATAAGTGACTAGACAGAGTTCCCAGTGCTACACAGCAGGATCTCATTGCGTATCCATTCCAAAGGCAATAGTTTGCATATTTCTCTATTTCTGTAGGAAAAAAATATATCAATTTAAAATTTTTAATTTCCTTTTTGTATTTTGGTGCTTATCCAAGGCAGTTATCACATTCTCATATGAATTCGAATTGACTTTTCTGGTCTCTTTTTCCTAGACATAATGTCATCAACAATGATACTCTCTCTTCCTTTCAAATAGTTGCCTCATCTTCTCCTATGGCATTAGCTAGAGCTTTCAGAATAATATCGAGGGATACTTGATAGAGGGTGTCCCCGTCTTGTTGCTCATTTGAAAGTAAAGGGTATTCATTCCACAAATACTTATTGCATACTTTCCCCCTTTCAGACACTGTTCTTGAAATCCTGAATGGCCCCTTACTCGCTACCTAACCTTTTTTTTTTTTTTTCCTAACAACTTTATCGATACAATTCACCTACCATAAACTTCACCATGTAAAGTTGACAATTCAGTGGTTTTTTAGGAAGTTCAAGGAGCTGTGCAAACCACCATCACAACCTAATTTTAGAATAGTTCATGGCCCTAAAAGGAACCATTGTAGTAATTCTTCATTCCTACCCCATACCTCCAGCTGCAGGCAGCCACTCATTTACTTTCTCTATAAATTTGCTCGTTTCAACCTTTCTTATATGTGGAATCAAACAATATGTGATCTTTTAAACTATCTCTTTCACTTAGCATGTTTTCAAGATTGATCTGTGCTTGGGCGTTCCCGTTGTGGCGCAGTGGTTAACGCATCCGACTAGGACCCCTGAGGTTGCGGGTTCGGTCCCTGGCCTTGCTCAGTGGGTTAAGGATCTGGTGTTGCTGTGAGCTGTGGTGTAGGTCACAGATGCGGCTCGGATCCCGCGTTGCTGTGGCTCTGGTGTAGGCCGGCGGCTACGGCTCCGATTTGACCCCTAGCCTGGGAACCTCCATATGCCACAGTAGCGGCCCAAGAAATGGCAAAAAGACAAAAGAAAAAAAAAGATTTATCCGTGCTATATAGGGCATGTATCAGTACTTTGTTCTTTATTACTGAATAGTATTCCTTTGTATGGATATACCACATTTGTTTATCCATTCATCAGGTGATGGACATTTGGGTTATTGTCGCCTTTTAGCTACAATGAATAATGACGTTATGAACATTTGTGTACAAGTTTTCCTGTGGACATGTGTTTTCGTTTCTCCTGGGAGTAGAATTGCTGGATCACATGGTACCTTTGAAAAAATGCCAGATAGGTTTTCAAAATAGCTGCACTGTTTTACATCCCACCAGCAATATCTGTCATATTCTCATCAACACTTGTTACTGTCTGTTTTTTTGATTTTGGGTTTTTTTTTTGCTTTTATAGAGCTGTGCTTGCGGCATATGGAAGTTCCCAGGCTAGGGGTGGAATTGGAGCCACAGCTGCTGGCCTGCATCACAGCCACAGCAACACAGAATCTGAGCCATGCCTGCGACCTATTCCACACTTCGCAGCAATGCTGGATCTCCGACCCACTGAGCAAGGCCAGGGATCAAACCTGAATCCTCATGGACACTAGTCAGATTTGTTTTCGCTGTGCCACAATGGAAAAACTTTTTATTTATTATTCTGCTGCACCATAATTTTTTAAAAATATCAGTATTTGTTCTTTGAGTCCAAGTTACACAATTTAAAAGGATTTGGTTTTTGTTGTTGTTTAGTTCCCTGGTGGCTCAGCAGGAAGTTTTTTTTTTTAACTATTCCATGTGTCTAAGAGAAGAGTATATCAACCAGACAAAGTTATGTAGCTTAAATCTAGCATTGATTATATTTTTCAAATCCTCTTTACTTCTTTTTTGGTCTCCTTGACTCATTATATTATAGAAGAGATAGAATAAAATCTCCCAGCATAATTAGGATTTTTGAAAACTTTTTATTTTGAGACAATTATAGATTCATAGGAAGTTGCAAACATAGTACAGGAAAGTCCCAGGTACCCTTCACCCGGTTTCCTCCAATAGTTACATCTTATAAAATCATATAATATAAAAATTAAACATTGTTACAATGTGTGCACACTTCTTTGTGTAGATTCATGTAACCGCCACCACAATCAAGAGACAGCACTATTACCCCTTTTATAGTTTTCAGCCCCACCATCATCCCTAACCTTCAGTAATCTGTTTTCCATCTCTGTACTTTTGTCATTTTTGAGAATGTTATATAAATGGAACCATACAGTATGTGACGTTTTAAGGTTTTTTTTTTTCCCCACTCAGCATAATGTCCTTGAAAACCATCCAAGTAGTTGCAATGATAGTTCATTTCTTTTTATGGCTGCATAGTATTCCACATTATAGATGTACTATAGTTTAGCTATTCACCTACTGAGGACCATTTTGGTTGTCTCCAGTTTGAGGCTGTTACAAATAAAGCTGCTATGAGCAATCCTGTACAGATCTTTTGTGTACATGTGAGACTTCATTTCTGTAGAATGAATGCCCAGAGTGCATTTGCTGGGTATTTTTTTTTTAAAGAAACTGCCAAACCATTTTCCAGAGTTTACATTCCCAATGGCAAGGTATAAGAGATCCAGTGTATCACATTTTCTTTTTTCTTTTCCTTTTTTTTCCTTGGGGGGGGGGGGTCCCTTTTTTTGACCATACCCTCGGTATATGGAGGTTCCCAGGCTAGGGATCAAAGTGGAGCTGTAGCCACCGGGTACAGCCACAGCCACAGCCACACCGGATCTGAGCCACGTCTGCGACCTACACCATAGCTCACAGCAACGCCGGATCCTTAACCCACTGAACAAGGCCACAGATTGAAACTGCATCCTCATGGATGCTAGTCAGATTCATTTCCGCTGAGCCATAACGGGAACTCCAATCTGCATTTTCTCCAGATTTCATATTGTCACCATTTTAAAAAGCTTTAGCTATTTTAATAGGTGTGTAGTGATTTTATTATCATTGTATTAATTCACATTTCCTTAATGGCTAATGACATTGAATATTTTTTAATTTTTTGTTTTGTCTTTTTGCCTTTTCGAGGGCCCCTTCCTGTGGCATATGGAGGTTCCCAGGCTAGGGGTCTAATCCGAGCTGTAGCTGCCAGCCTATGCCAGAGCCACAGCAACGTGGGATCCGAGCCGTGTCTGCAACGTACACCACAGCTCACAGCAACACCGGATCATTAACCCACTGAGCAAGGCCAGGGACTGAACCCGCAACCTCATGGTTCCTAGTTGGATTCGTTAACACTGCGCCACAACGGGAACTCCTGAATGTTTTTTAATTTTTAATTTGTATTCAATTTTAAAGGTTGCTTTCCATTTACAGTTACTGCAAAATATTGGTTATATTCCCTATGTTGTGCAGTACCTTCCTGAGCCTGTCTAACACCCAATAGATTGTGCCTTCCACTCCCCAGCTCCTATATTGCCCCTCCCCACTGGCAACTACTAGTTTTTTGTCTATATCTGAATCTGTTTCTGTTTTATTATATTCACTAGGTTTTGTCTTTGTTTTTGTTTTGCTTTTTGGGGCCGCACCCACGACATATGGAGGTTCCCAGGCTAGGGGTCCAATCGGAGCTACAACTAGTGGCCTACACCACAGCTCACAGCAACGCCAGATCCTTAACCCACTGAGCGAGGCCAGGGATTGAACCTGAAACCTCGTGGTTCCTACTCAGATGCGTTTCTGCTGCACCACAATGGGAACTCCATGTTGTATTTTTTAGATTCCACATATAAGTGATATCATATATTTGTCTTTGTCTGGCTTATTTCACTTAGCATAATGCCCTCCAAGTCCATCCATATTGTTGCAAATGGCAAAATTTCATTCTTTTTTATGGCTTAGTAGTATTCCCCTAATATACCACGTCTTCTTTATCCAGTCATCTGTTAACGGACACTTAGGGTGTTTCCATGTCTTGGCAAGTGTAAATGATGCTGCTGGGAAAATTGTGATCCGTGTGTCTTTTTGAATTAGTGTTTTTGTTCTTTTCAGATTTATATCTGAAAAGATATATAATACAATACCCAGGAGTGGAATTTCTAGGTCATATTTTTAGGTTTTTTGAGAAAACTTCATAGCACTTTCCACCATTTACATTCCCACTAACGATGTGTAAGTGTTCCCTTTTCTCCCCGTCCTCGCCAACATTCATGATTTGTAGGCTTTTTGGTAATAGCCATTCTGGAGGTGAGAGAATCTTGTGTGGTTTTTAAAATTTTATTTTATTGGGTTATAGTTGATATACAGTGTTGTATTAGTTTCATGCGTACAGCAAAGTGAATCAGTCATACATATAAATATATCCATTCTTTTTGCCTTTATAAGTTATTACAGACTATTGCGTAGACTTTCCTGTGCTCTACAGCAGGTTCTCATTAATCATCTATTTTATACAGGAGCGTGTATGTGTTATTCCCACCCTCCCAGTTCTTCCCTCCCTATCTGATGGTTTTGATTTTCATTCCCGTAATGATTAGTGATGTTAAGCACCTTTTCATGTGCCTGTTGGGCATGTGCATTTCTTCTTTGGAAAAATATCTGTTCTGGGAGTTCCCGTCGTGGCGCAGTGGTTAACAAATCCGACCAGGAACCATGAGGTTGTGGGTTCGATCCCTGGCCTTGCTCAGTGGGTTATGGATCTGGTATTGCCGTGAGCTGTGATGTAGGTCGCAGAGGCGGCTCGGATCCCGAGTTGCTGTGGCTGTGGTGTAGGCCGGTGGCTACAGCCCCGATTCGACCCCTAGCCTGGGAACCTCCATGTGCTGCAGGAGCGGCCCTAGAAGAGGCAAAAAGACAAAAAAAAAAAAAGAAAAATATCTATTCTATACTTCTGCCCATCTGTAAGTGGATCTTTTTTTTTTTTTTTTTGCTGTTGAGTTGTATGAGCTGTTTATATATGTTGGATATTAATTCCTTATGGGTCACATCATTTGCAAATATTTTCTCCCATTAAGTTGGATATCGTTTCGTTTTGGCCGTGGTTTCTTTGCTGTGCAAAAAGCTTTGAACATTAGAGTTCTCTTGTGGTACAGCGGGTTAGGGATCTGGCGTTGTGTTGTCACTGCAGTGGCTTGGGTTGCTGCTGTGGCATGGGTTTGATCTCTGCCTGGGAACTTCCACATGCCTTGGGCATGGCCAAAAATTGATATTGAACATCCTTTTTCTTTTTTCTTTTTCTTTTGTCTCTTTGTCTTTTTAGGGCCACACCCGAGGCATATGGAGGTTCCCAGGCTAGGGGTCTAATCAGAGCTACAGCTGCTGGCCTACACCACAGCCACAGCAAGGCTGGATCCTTAACCCACTGAGCGAGGCCAGGGATCGAACCCACAACCTCATGGTTCCTAGTTATATGCGTTTCCACTGCACCATGACGGGAACTCCAACATCCTTTTTAATTTTTTTTAATCAATGGCATTCCCATTATGGTTCAGCCAGTTAAGAACCCGACATAATCTCCACGAGGATGCAGGTTCGATCCCCGGTCTCACTCAGTGGGTTAAGGTTTCATCCAGTGTTGCCACGAGCTGAGGTGTAGACCAATGATGAGGCTCAGATCTGGTGTTGCTGTGGCTGTGGCATAGACCGAAGCTGCCGCTCCAGTTCAACCCCTAGCCCAGGAACTTCCATATGCTGCACGTGCAGCCTTATAAAGGAAAGGGGAAAAAAAAGAAATTTTTTACATTGAAATATATTTTGTGATCATTGTAGATCACACGCAGTTGTGAAAAATAATACAAGGTGATCCCTTGTGCGCTTTGCCCAGTTTCCTCCAATGATGACATTTTACAAAATTAAAGTATAATATACCAGCTGGAATTTTGACCTTATTACAATTCCATCATCTTATCCAGATTTTGTCAGTTTTACTCAGATGTGTATGTGTATGTGTGTATACTAAGTTTTATACATTTTTGTTACCTATGTAGTTTTGCGTTTCCACCACCATAGTCAAAATACTGAACGACTCCAGCCTCACAAGGATCCCTATCATTGCCCTTTTTTAACCACACCTATTTCCCCTCCTGTCCCCACCAACCCGTGGACACCACTAATCTGTGCTCCATGTCTAAAATTTTGTCATTTCAAAATTGTTATATTAATCAATTCACACAGCATATAAACTTTTTTTTTTTTTTTTTTACTTTTTCAGGCCGCACTCACGGCATATGGAGGTTCCCAGGCTAGGGGTTGAAGCAGAGCTGTAGCCGTCGGATTACACCACAGCCACTGCAACGCCAGATCCGAGCCGGCGTCTGCGACCTACACCACTGCTCACGGCAACGCCGGATCCTCAACCCACGGAGCGAGGCCAGGGATCGAACCCGCATCCTCGTGGATAGTCATCAGGTTCGTTACCACTGAGCCACAAAGGGAACTCCGAATATACACTTTTGAGGTTGGCTTTTTTTCACATAGTATCACATTCTTAAAAACCATCCAAGTTGTGCGAGCATCACTTGTTCATTCTTTTTTTCTTGCCGAATAGCCTTCCTTGGGGTGAATGTACCACAGTGTGTTTAACCAGTCACCTGCTGAAGGACATCCGGACTGATGCCAGTTTTGAGCTCTTACCAGTAAAGCTCAGATGGGCTGGGAGGGCGCAGGCACCTCGTCCCTGCTTCTTCCCACGTGATATCCAACGACACGATCAGCAGAAATGCCCTTGTTACTACCAAGCCTTGGTGAGAGCTCCAGGGGTCCTCCTCGGCCATCACCTCTGCCAAGGAGGCAGAAAGGGAAGGACACCGTTATCTCTCAGTGAGGATGAAAACCCCGTCTCCCCCCAATGGTCACCACTGGTTCCCAAGGGGTAGGAGAGGAAGAGGCAGCTGTTATTTCCCAGTAAGGAAGAAAGATCCAGCACTCTACGAGGCTTTCCTGACACTCCTCTGGCTGGAGCTGGGGCCTGGAGGTGCCTTCTTACCATCTGCCAAGGGTGGATGGTTAAGCTTGGATCCCCTTGCCTTCCTGGTAGTCACCAGGGCAGGGCCTTAGTGTTTCTGTGTTTGGCTTGAGTAGAGCCATCATAGCCTGAAAGTTAACTATTTTCAGAGTTTCTGTCGTGGCTCAGTGGTTCACAAACCTGACTAGCATCCATGAGGATGCAGGTCGATCCCTGGCCTCGCTCCGTGGGTGAAAGATCCGGCATTGCTGTGAGCTGGGGTGTAGGTTACAAGCGCGGCTCGGATCTGGCATTGCTGTGGCTGTGGCGTAGGCTGGCAGCTGTAGCTCTGATTCAAACCCTGGCCTGGGAACTTCCTTATTTGTTAGACTGCCCCTTCCTTGGTCCTTTGACTAGAGAGAGCAGGTTTTTCTTGGGACGGTTTTGTCCGCAACAGTTGGCCTTTCTGGTTTGCCAGCATCTCTAGCACCAAGTCTAGGACATGCACAGCTAAAAGAAGCCCAGAGAATATGATTTTTAAGACCTAGTTTGGTTCCATGCATATGTGCTGATTTTATTTGTATGTATTGAATGACCCTAAAGTTTTATGTAAGTTAACACTTCTTTAGCATACATTTTATATGAAGAGAGAACCCCTCTTTTTTTAAACTATTGAGCACTTTGGACCTGAATTTCCACTTCAATAATTATAGTTCTAGACCTGCTTTCATGTTCTGGCATTTGCCTGGTGTATTGTGCATACATTTAAAAAAAATTTTTTTTTTGTCTGTCTTTTTAGGGCTGCACCTGCGGCATATGGAGGTTCCCAGGCTAGGGGTCGAATCGGAGCTGTAGCTGCCAGTCTACACCACAGCCACAGCAATGCCAGATCTGAGCTGCTTCTGTGACCTACACTACATCTCACGGCTACGCTGGATCCTTAACCCACTGAGCGAGGCCAGGGATCATATTGCATCCTTATGGATACTAGTCAGGTTTGTTAACCACTGAGCCACGACAGGAACTCCTGTATTGTTTATTTTTAAAATAACTATTGAATTATAATATAATACAGAAAAGTGCCCACATCCTGTATGTTTAGCTGGATGATGTTTTAACAGACTGAGCAAACTTGTACAACCAGCCACCTAGATCAAGAAATAAAACATTACTAGCATTCAAGAAGCTCCCCAGGGAGTGCCCTCATCACTCAGCGGTTTAAGGATCCAGCATTGTCACTGCTATGGTACAGGTTCAATACCTGGCCTGGTACTTCCACATGCCATGGGTGTGGCCAAAAAGAAGAAGAAGAAGAAGCTTCCCTGTGTTCTTTTCTAATCACTAACTTCCTCCCAAGGAGTATCAATATCCTGACTTCGACAGCATAGATTAGTTTTACATGGTATTGAAATTTATAGAAACCAAACATACAGTATTGATTCTTGCTATTTTGAGTCTGGCTTATTTGGCCAATATAATGTTCATGAGATGAGATTTGTGCATGTTCTGGTAGTTGTTGATTCTCATTGCTGTGTAGTATTTCCTTGAATTAA
This sequence comes from Phacochoerus africanus, assembly GCF_016906955.1. Taxonomy (NCBI): domain Eukaryota; kingdom Metazoa; phylum Chordata; class Mammalia; order Artiodactyla; family Suidae; genus Phacochoerus; species Phacochoerus africanus. The sequence continues at coordinate 44,216,173 of NC_062560.1, read as the reverse complement.
TAAAAGGACGACTTCGAGAGTTCCCATCTTGGCTCAGCAGTAGTGGACCTGACTACCATCCATGAGGACGCCGGTTCGATCTCTGGCCTCGCTCAGTGGGTTAAGGATCTGGCGTTGCCATGAGCTGTGATGTAGGTCGAAGACACGGCTCGGATCTGCTGTTGCTGCGGCTGTGGTGTAGACCAGCAGCTTCAGCTCCGATTCAGCCCCTAGCCTGGAGACTTCCATATGCTGCAGGTTGTGGCCCTAAAAATAAATAAATAAATAAGTAAGTGGACAATTTGTTTATCCATTCTATTGTTTATGGGCACTTACATAATTTTCAGTTTTGAATAAAGCCCCTGTGACCTTCATCATACCTGTCATTCGGCAAATATATGTTCACATTTCTCTTGAGTATATACCTCAGTGGAATAGCTAGGTCATAGGATATTGCATATCTTCGCCTTCCCTAGATACTACCAAACAGTTTTCCAAAGTGTTTGCCTTATTTTATGCTCCTAAAAAACAATTGATGAGTTTCAGTTGCTCCACCTCCTTGCCAGCTCTTGGTTATTTTCCATCCTTTTCATTTAAGCCATTTCTGGTGGATATGGAGAAGTATCTGTAGTTTATATTTTCTTTTCTTTTTGTCTTTTTAGGGCCACACCCGAGACATATGAAAGTTCCCAGGCTAGGGGTCGAATCGGAGCTGTAGCTGCCAGCCTATGCCAGAGCCACAGCAATGCAGGATCTGAGCCGCATCTTCAACCTACACCACAGCTCAACACCGGATCCTCAACCCACTGAGCGAGGCCAGGGATCGAGCCCATGTCCTCACGGATGCTACTCAGGTTTGTTACCGCTGAGTCATGACGGGAACTCCCTGTAGTTTATATTTTCTTGCTAGCTAATGAATTGGAGCATCTTTTCTTATGCTTATTTACCACTTGGATATCTTCTTTGTGACGTATCTGATCCTTTTGCTCTTCTCTCCCTCTTATTGATTTCTAGGGATTCCTTGATATTTTTGAAATACAAATTGTTTGTCAGATACAGATATTGCAGTTATCTTCTCCTATTGTGGGATTTGCCTCTACACTCTTAATTTTGTTTTCCCATGAACGGAAGTCCTTACTTTATTTATTTATTTATTTTTTTTTTTAGGGCCACACCCGCGGCATATGGAGGTTCCCAGGCTAGGGGTCTAATCAGAGCTGCAGCCTCCGACCTACACCACAGCTCACGACAACACCGGATCCTTAACCCACGGAGCAAGGCCAGGGATCGCACCCGCAACCTCATGGTTCCTAGTCGGATTTGTTTCCACTGTGCCACGACGGAAACTCCCAGAAGTCCTCCTTACTTTTAATGCAGTCCAATGTCATAATCTTTCATTCTGCCAGATAGCAAAGCTTAATATGAAGCACATGAATTAAGACAGCATAGTCCTGGGGAGTTCCCATCGTGGCTCAGCGGAAAGGGGTCTGCCTGGCATCCATGAGGACGCAGGTTTGATCCCTGGCCTCGATCAGTGAGTTAAGGATCTGGTGTTGCCATGAGCTGTGGTGTAGGTCGAAGACAGGGCTTGAATCTGGCTGTGGCGTAGGCCAGCAGCTACAGCTCCAATTCGACCCCTAGCCTGGGAACCTCCATATGCCGCAGGTGTGGCCCTAAAAGGACGAAAAACAAAAGAAAAGACACTGTAGTACTGGTCCGAGACTAGACAAATAGACCAACGGCAATACGGGGTTCAGGAGTGAATCCCCACGTACATGGTCACAAATCGACCTGGAAAAGCGGGAATTGTTTCCATAAGCGGTACTGGATTATCTTGATATTGATATGGAAGAACTGAATCTTGGCCCTAACACATACTACACAGCAAATCCTTCCTGAGAAGACTGTAGATCTAAATGTGAGATATAAAACAGTAAAACTTTTAGAAGAAAACATTAAATATCTTTATGGCCCTGAGGTAGGCTGCACTTTCTTAGCTAAGACCTGAGTAGTGCTCACCATAATGGAAAGAAGAGGAAATAACATGGTGTGTTTCTTTCTTTCTTTTTTCTTTTTCTTTTTTTTTTTCTTCTTTTTTGTCCTTTTAGGCATTTGGAGGTTCCCAGGCTAGGGTCGAATCGGAGGTACAGCTTCCAGCCTACATCACAGCCACAGCAACGCCAGATCTAAGCCACGTCTGTGATCTACACCACAGCTCATGGCAATGCCGGATCCTTAACCCACTGAACAAGGCCAGGGATCGAACCCACAACCTCATGGTTCCTAGTCGGATTCGTTTCCAATGTGCCACGATGGGAACTCCAATAACATGGTGTGTTTCTGTCCAATGCTTCATTTCACATCTTTGTCTTTTTGTTTAGACATATTTTTAAACCCAACCCCATTATCTTTTACAGCAGAATTCAGCTCATTCAATGTACTTGAAGTATAATATATTTGATTTCATGCCTCCTGTTATTTTATGTTTATAGTTTATCTTACTTTGTTGATATTTCCTTACTTTCTCTTTTCCTATTGTGATGGTTTAGTCAGGTTTCTCCTAATTACCCTATAGTTTCTTATTATGTGGTAATTACAGTTTGGAATTTTGATTATTTTAATCAGTTTCTGCTAATAGTTGCCTTCACCTTCCTTACAAATATGATTGTCAATATTTTCTCTATTTCTAAGGTTGTAATATTCTTTGGAAATATGCATCTCTAATTCTAGTATTAGAGATGCATAATTTGCCTTCCCATCCTCATTTCACTCAGTGCATTTCCCCAGGGTATTACATTTTGTCCACGGCATTGCTCACGGCAATGCTGGATCCTTAACCCACTGAGCGAGGCCAGGGATCAAACTGGCAACCTCATGGTTCCTAGTCGGATTCGTTAATCACTAAGCCACTACGGGAACTCCCCTAAATTGCTTTCCTCCAATTTTGAAGTTTCTATTACTATTTAATTTATAATTGTTTAGATTATTCCTTTGAGTATTCTCCTGAGATACTCATATTGGCATATAATGCTATAATGCTTATATGTCTAAAATTGTCATTGCTCTAACAGAAAAATTGTATTGAGCTAGAGTGGGCTTAAAATTCTTAGATCTCAGTCACTTTCTCTCAATAATTCATAGATTTTTTCCCCCTTCTAATATAGCTCCTGTTATTGCAAAATGAGAAGTCTAGGAGTTCCTGTTGTGGCTCAGTGATAAGAACCTGACTCGTATCCTTGAGGATGTCGGTTCAATCCTGACTAGTATCCATGAGGACACAGGTTCGATCCCTGGCCCCACTCAATGAGTTAAGGATCTGGCATTGCCGTGAGCTGTGGTGTAGGTCGCAGATGCAGCTCCAATCTGGAGTTGCTGTGGCTCTGGCGTAGGCCGGAGGCTACAGCTCCAATTCGATCCCTAGCCTGAGAACTTCCATATGCCGCAGGTGTGGCCCTAAAGAGACAGGAAAAAAAAAAAAAAAGTCTGGTGCCGTTGTGATCCCCTTCCATTGTAAATAACATGTGGTTTCCGTATGGTAGTGTTTTAAGTTTTCTTTTTATCCTTTAAATTTAATACCAAACCAGATTTGGGGTTGGTTTGGTTCCTCTGGGAGTAAAGGATTGGGAGGATTATCTGTGGGAGAGGATCAGGGAGTTAGAGTCTAACAGGATTAGATAATCCAAGGCCTGTAGGTGTCATTCATGTTGGGGCAGTGAGTGATAATCTCGGGAAATCCTTGAAGAAAAATAGAGACATATATGGATAAGTGATTGGGACCTCTGTAGAAATTTTTGAGGTTTTATTAGAGTTGGAGATCTCCAAAGTCATCTGAAGTATCTCAAGTCATTAGTCAGTCCATGAGAGTTATTATTTCTTTTTTTCTGTCTTTTTGCTTTTTCTAGGGCCGCTCCCGCGGCATATGGAGGTTCCCAGGCTAGGGGTCCAATCGGAGCTGTAGCCACCGGCCTATACCACAGCCACAGCCACTCGGGATCCAAGCCGTGTCTGCGACCCACACCACAGCTCACGGCAATACCAGATCCTTAACCCACTGAGGGAGGCCAGGGATCGAACCTGCGTCCTCATGGATCCTAGTCGGGTTTGTTACTGCTGAACCACGATGGGAACTCCGAGTTCTCAATTTTAAGGTGAAGAAACGCAGGCTAGCATGACTTCCCCAGGTTCTAGCTAGAAGGCAGAAGAGCTGGAATTCAAACTCACATTCGTTCTACACCAAGTTGCAAGGGTTTTTTCCATATTCTACACTAATACTTGGTGTTCGGTGTTGTAAACTGTACTTTGGTGCCCTCAGAAAGCACTTGTGGGGTGAATGCTGAGTGACTGATCACGTGGACAATTGCTTTTCCAGGTTTCTTGGAGTCTCTGCGGAGCCCCTGGGCCAGACCCCGCTGTGAAGGCTGCAGGATCTTCCTTCCCCCCAGAGCAGCTCTGGTTGAGTCCTCGGACCTGCCTGGCCTCGGGCTCCCGGGAAGAGCAGAGTTGCCCCCAGGAGAGCCCGAGGGCTGAGGCCCAGCGGGAGGATGCCCGCCAACCGGAGCTCTCCCCAGTGGTCCCCAACCCGGACGGCAGTGGGACACAGCAGCGTGTGTGAGGTGAGGAGGGCGAGGGCTCCAGGGCTGAGAGTTGATAGATGGCTCCGGTCACCGAGGCCTTGGGGCAGAGGCCAGTGAGTCCCAGGAGGGGGCTGGTTCTGGACTCGCTGTCCCTGAGACGGATCCCCATCCTCCTGCTGTGTGAGCACCACGTGGCTGGTGTCCCGCCTTCAGAGCCTTGTGTGTTTCAGTGGAAAGGATGATGTGGCTGGTGGAGGAAAAGTGGGGATCGTCTTACCTTCAGCCTCGGGTTGGGGGGAAGGCAGCTCCCTGCAGGGTGGGAGGTCCAGGTGGGGGTGACCACCAGCCCCAGCCAGGGAGATGCTACCCCCTGATGCCCAGCACAGGCCCTTCACGCTCCTCTGGCTCTGTGCTTGCGCTCAGCTGAGTCCCACCAGAGCCTCCTTTCCCCCTGGGCCTTGGGGATTTGATGATTTCTCCTCTGTCCTGATTTCGGGCAGAGAAATCCCTTTTCTTTGGAACTTGGAGGATGGTAGGGTAAGAGGGTGAGGACTGTCTCTAGGGCCTCTCTAGCTGTTCCTCCTCCTCCTTTCAAAGACAAATAAAGTGGCCTCAGAAGGTATGTGACTTGCCCAGGCCTCTCCGATGGTGAGTGACAGCAGCGGACTCGAGCCAGGCCTCCTGACTGTCCTCCACCCTCACCACACGGCAGCCAAGGCCAAGTTTCCCACTAAAAGTTCCCCTCGAGATTCTCCAAAGAGAGGAGGACCATAAGGGAGCCAGACCCCTGCCCCACAGCTCCCTCCTTCTGACCATACTGTCGATGCTGTCACCTCTGGGGACAGGCTCCTTGTCACAGGAGCTCAGGGTTATGTGGGCATTAGGATAATAGTAAACTTTTTAAAATTATAATGATGTGGGAGTTCCCGTTGTGGCTCAGTGGTAACAAACCTGACTAGCATCTGTGAGGATATGAGTTCGATCCCTGGCCTTGCTCAGTGGCTTAAAGGATCCGGCATTGCCGTGAGCTGTGGTGTAGGTCGCAGATGCAACTCGGATCCCGCGTTGCTGTGGCTGTGGCGTAGGCCAGTGGCTACAACTCCGATAAGACCCCTAGCCGGGGAACCTCCACATGCCGCGGGAGCGGCCTTAGAAAAGGCAAAAAGACAAAATAATAATAATAATAAAATGAAATAAAATAATAATTGATTTTTATTATTTCATTATTTCATGATATAATGCTAGAAAATCCAAGTAAGCAAATAGAAGAGAATAAAACATTACTTGTAATTCCAGCATTAGCCAAAATTAGCCATTGTTAACATTTAGCTCTGTTTCCTTACAGTTGGTTTTTCCTTGTAGGTGCATATATGTGGGTATATGTGCGGGGTTGGGAATGTGCATACATACCACACATATGTACATTATATAGCTCATTTAAAAATTAAATCATAGTATTTGATTGTCTCCTTTTTAACTTAGTAGTTTCATGTAATTTTCTAGGCAGTAAATATTTTTCCTCATACTCACATAATGCATATAGCGTTATAAGGAGTTCCCGCTGTGGCACAGGGATTAAGAATCTAACTGCAGTGGCTGGGGTCCCTGGCCTGGGAACTTCCATGTGCTGTGGGTGTGGATATAAAAAAGGCACATATAGCATTATAGCCTTTAGATAAACTAAGATTGATTTAACCAATTGACTCTATGTGAATTAGGATTTTTAGGTTTTCTGTTTCAATTAAAACTACTGTGGTTGGAGTTCCCTGGTGGCTCAAAGGGTTAAGGATCTGGCATTTTCACTGATGGGGCTCCAGTTGCTGCTGTGGCACGGGTTTGATCCCTGACCCCAGAATTCCCACACGCCATGGGTGCCGCCAAAAAAAAAAAAAAAAAACTAAAAAGCAAAAAAAGCCTGCCATGGTGAAATTCCTACACTTAGATCTTTTTACCCAAGTCACTGAAATTATATTTTGAGTCAAAGGTATAGGGGCATCGAGGAATTCCCGCCATTGCTCAGCAGTTAGCAAACCCAACTAGCGTCTATGAGGACGCAGGTTCGATCCCTGGCCTCACTCAGTGGGTTAAAGGATCTGGCATTGCTGTGAGCTGTGGTGTAGGTGGCAGATGCAGCTTGGATCTCACGTTGCTATGGCTGTGACAGAGGCCGGTGGCTACAGCTCCGATTGGATCCCTAGCCTGGGAACCTCCATATGCTGTGGGTGTGGCCCTAAAAAGATAAGACCAAAAAAAAAAAAAAAGATACAGGGGCATCGAATGGTAAAGGAATTGCTGCCTAAAAGTAGGGCACTTCCGCTGTGGAAAATTGTCCTTGTCTAGGCTGTAAACCCACAGGTTGGGGCCACCACAGTGTGGTCCTCCCCATTCCTTCTGCACACATGGCCTCTTGCCCAGCCAGTGTGTGGGAATTTCTTGATGAATTATTCTGGTCTCTGCAAGGTGCATTTCTCCAACTGTAGATCTTCCTTCCCCAAAAGAGATGGAAATGATGAAGACGCTGGAGAATAGTATTTATTCACTTATTTACTTGTTAGGTTTTTAGTTTTTTCATTAGAGGTCAGGGAGTGAGGAATGGGCAGAGATATCAAGGACCCAATAAAAAGTGTCCCCAGGAGGAGTTCCCATCGTGGCGCAGTGGTTAACGAATCCAACTAGGAATCATGAGGTTGTGTTTGATCCCTGGCCTCACTCTGTGGGTTAAGGATCCGGCACTGCCGTGAGCTGTGGTGTAGGTTGCAGACGCGGCTCGGATCCTGCGTTGCTGTGGCTGTGGTGTAGGCCGGCGGCTACAGCTCTGATCAGACCCCTAGACTGGGAACCTCCATATGCCATGGGAGAGGCCCTAGAAAAGGCAAAAAAAAAAAAAAAATGTCTCCAGGAGTGGGAACCAGGCAGTGAACTAAGAAATAGTGGCTGAAGCTGGAAAACAAGGAGAGGGGTCGGTAAGAGAAAGAGGGATGAGGAATAGCCACAAGGAACAGCCAAAGGGACCATGGTGCATTTATTGGAGACAGACGATAACCAAGGGACCAGGGCCAATGGGAATGCAATAGAACAAACAGAAGAAGTGAGAAAGCACGAGCCAGAATCCAGGGAGCAGCAGAGAGACCAAGAAACAGTAGTCAGGGCTACAGAAGCGGAAATAGTGGGGAGCCTGCAAGAGCCAGAGAGTCTAAGAACAATTGGAAGGATCAGGAGACAGAGGAACCAGCGAGCAGCTAGAGGGAACAGGGGCCACCCAGAGGGACCAGGAAACAGAAGACTCAGCTCAAATGGGAAAAACCAAAGGGGTTGGTGTGCTAGGTAAGAGCCTGCCAGACAAGCCACTTCGAGAGGTGCCAGGGGGTCAGAAGAGAATCCGAGGGAATGCAGAAAGGGAGCAGGAAATGGGGAAGATGAGCCTGGGAGCCGGCGGCAGCCACAGGAAGCAGAGCTGTTGAGGCTGGAGAACGGGTTGGAAGGGCAAGGGAGGGACAGGCCCATGGGGACAGTTGGAGAGGCAGAAAAAAGCCTCTGAGACTGAGGCTTAGCCAAGGGCACCAGGGGTCACAAGGAACAATTGCTGAGCTTGGAGAACAGCCAGAGGGAACAGCGAAGCTGTGCTGGGTGTCCACTAGAGGTCCCACAGCCTAACCAGAGGACTAGGGCACAGCGAAGTGGGCATCAAAAGTATAACTGGTGTGGGACAGCAGACTGACTGACCAGAGAACAACTGGAGGGACTAGAGAACAGCTGGAAGGCATGGTATCCATTTCCAAAGCCAGAGGCCCCGTGTAATGGGCGCTGGGCTTGAGGGAAAGTTGCAGGAGCCAGGGAGAGGCTGGGGAGCATCCTGAGTTCCCTGGGATGTAGGACCTCAGTGCTAAAGCAGGGGAAGTCCTAGGCAAACTGGGACAGCCGGTCACTCTGCTCAAGAAACAACCAAAGGGCTGTGCTGTAGATCGCAGACACGGCTCATATCCTGAGTTGCTGTGTCTCTGGAGTAGGCTGGCAGCTACAGCTCCAATTCAACTCCTAGCCTGGGAATTTCCATATGCCGCGGGAGCGGCCCTAGAAAAGGCAAAAAGACAAAAAAAAAAAGAAAGAAAGAAAGAAAGAAACACCAAAGGGGAGTTCCCATATCGGGGCTCAGTGGTTAACACATCCGACTAGTATCCATGAGGACGCAGGTGTGATCCCTGGCCTTGCCCAGTGGGTTAAGGATCCGGTGTTGCCGTGAGCTATGGTGTAGGGCACAGACGCAGCTCAGATCCTGCGTGACTGTGGCATAGGCTGGCAGCTACAGCTCCAATTTGCCCCCTAGCCCGGGAACCTCCATATGCCACGTGTGTGTCCCTAAAATAGCATAAAAGGGGGAAAAAAGACCAAAAAAAAAAAAAAGAAAGAAAGAAAACAACCAAAGGAACCAGCCAAAGTCAGATGTAATGAATGCAAGTGAGGGAGAAGGTGAAAGTAGAGAATCCAGCTGTGGCACAGAGCACATAGAAATAATATAGGTTGATGATCAAGAGCCAGGTAGGCCAGCCCTCTGCAAAGTGTGGTCCATGGACCAGACACAGGAGCATCAGATGAGAGCATATTAGAAATGTGTTCCAGAACTGCCCAAGGAACAGGGAAGAATTCGTTCTAGGGAGAAGTCATAGGACTCAGAGAGCAGTCAGTCTGTATCAACTAGAAGGAACAAGAAAGCCTCATGAGAACCAGGGAGCAGTCGGATGGACTAGGGCAAAATCAGAATGGTGCCACAGACTAAGGACCGGCTAGAGGGACAACTGTCAAAGGCAACACAGGACAGTCAGAGGCCCCAGGGATCCGTCAGCGGGAAGAAGAAACAATCGAACAGTTAGAGGGACCCAGGGATAATCAGAGGCATCACTAAAGAGGCTAGGGAACACTCAGGAAAAACAAGAGACATTTAGGGGGAACAGTAAACAGAGGGACGAAGGAAGAGTCAGATGGGAACCATGCAGAGGGAACAAGGACCAGGAGAGGGAGCAGGGAGAAGCTGGGGGACAGGAGTGGGCACAGTGAGTAGAGGAAGCCAGAGGTAGGAGCACAGAGGTACAGAGAACAATCCAGTGGGGAGGGAGCAGGAGAGGCCGGGGGGGCATGCAGAGATGTCCAGTCTCACCCCGGCTGAGGGCACCATGAACCACACCACGGGCTCTCAGGCAGCCTCGTAAGTGCCCTGGGAGCCCTTCTGCTTGGCTGGGAGAGGCTGTAAAGGGGCCGATCCTATTACAGGAAGGCAGGACTGAGAGCAGCCTTGAAGCTGGAGGACCAAGCCCCAAGCCATCTGCAGGGTGGGACAGAGCCGATGGCCAGGGACAGACAGAATGGGCAGTGGACGGGCCAATCCTGGCAGCACAGCTTGCCCCAGGGGTGCAGAATGTTCTGGGACTGAGATGCCCCTGAAGGGAGGCATGGCTGTGTGCTTCGCTGGAGAGCCATCAGGAGATGGAGCAGGGATCCTGTCCTAGAAAGTCCTCGTAGGGGTCCTGGTGGTGGCACTGACACACTCCATCCTCCGAGGCAGAAACAGACCAGAAAACCCAGCCTTTTCCTGTGTGGCTGCGGAGGCTAGAATCTGAGTGGGTCTGTGTTAGCAACATTGTGCTCCAATTGCTAGCTCCCAAATCCCCTTCCATCACCTCGCAGAAGCCTACCCAGCCAGGGTGGAGTCCAAAGTGTCTATTTTGGCGGGGAAGGGCATCCGAGCGGGGCATCTGTGGCTGGCATAGTCATGGTACACTTTCCTTGTGTGACTCTCAGGGAGGGAGAGACAGGTGAGGGTGGTCTTTTGTCCACCAGCTTGGGCTATTGGAGTTGTTAAAATGTTTAACAATGTCTGAAAAAGAATATATGCACTCAAGTATATGTATATAAATATACATTAGATGGGAGTTCCTGTCATGGCCCAGTGGTTAGTGAATCCGCCTGGGAACCATGAGGTTGCAGGTTCGATCCCTGGCCTTGCTCAGTGGGTTAAGGATCCAGCATTGCCATGAGCCGTGGTGTAGGTTGCAGACAAGGCTCGGATTCCCACATTGCTGTGTCTCTGGCGTAGGCTGGTGGCTACAGCTTCAATTCGACCCCTAGCCTGGGAACCTCCGTATGCCGCGGGAGCAGCCCAAGAAATGGCAAAAAAGACCCCCCAAAAATGTTTTAATGTTTAACAATGTCAAACGACAGAATATTTTAATTTTTCCATACTGGTTGGCAGATAGCCTCTCCTCCCCACCCCCGAGGCTCCTCCCCTGTGTCACCAGCACAGCTGCCGGTCTGTCCTGGGGTCACCAGCAAGAGAGCAAAGATCAGGAGGATGGGCAGGCAGAGTGAGAGCTTCCCTCAAGCCTGACTCCGGGGTTCTCGCCGGGTGAGTGCCCTTGGGCCGTCAAGAAGGCCAGGTCAGATGCATTGCTGGAGGCTCACACGGAGGTCCCGCTCTCAGCAACCCTCAGGGCTGTGCTCAGGAGAGCTGGTGGGTGACGTGCTGGGCACAGCCCAGTGCTCATGGATCTGCCTGCGGGAGCTGCTGGTGGTAGCACAGGAACTGAGTTCCTTGCCTGCTCTGTGCTCCCTGAACACTTTGACTAATAAGGGCCCCCAAAGGACAAAGGGTCTTTCAATGAATAAAGTTTCCTCATTTCCTTATAGTTGAATCACTAGATTTTTATTTTGGCCATGCCTGTGGTGTGTGCAAGTTCCCGGGCCAGGGATCGAACCTGCGCCCCAGCAGCAACCTGAGCCACTGCAGTGACAACGCCAGATCCTTAACCCGCTGCACCACGAGGAAACTCCTGAGTCTCTAGATCTTGTCTTTGATACATATGCATTTTCTGTCTTGTTTGGGAAGTCCTTATCTACCTCAAGACCTAAAGGAAGATATTTTCTAAGAGTTTTAAAGCATTAATTCTTTGGAAACTTTGGATTCTTTTGCCCTTCATCCAAAATCACTAACTAATAGTTTGGCACATATGCTTTCATTCTCTTCTCAATTTATGTATGTATGTGTATGCACACAGATATATATTTTTTAATTTATTTGTATTAGGGTATAGTTGATTTACAGTGTTGAGTCAATTTCTGCTGTCCAGAGTAGTAACCCAGTCAGTCATACATGAATATACATTCTCTTTCTCACCTTATCTTCCATCCTGGTCTCTCCCAAGAGATTGGGCATAGTTCCCTGTGCTGTACAGTAGGACCTCATGGCTTATCCATTCTAAATGTAACTGTTTGCATCTACCAACATACACAATGGAATACCACATAGATATATTTGAAACTCATTTTCTGAACTATTTGAGAGTAATTTGCAGTCATCATTCCCTTTTACCACTAAATACTTAATGTGTATCTCTTAAGAACAAAGACATTCTCTTACATAATCACAGTACAGTTATCAAAATCCAGACATTTCACATTGATCTAATACTATCTAATATTTGATGTATATTAGCTAATTACCTAACACACACACACACACACACACACACACACACACACATATTTGCTTTTTAGGGCCACACCCGCGGCATATGGAGGTTCCCAGGCTAGGGGTTGAACTGGAGCTACAGCTGCCGGCCTACACCACAGCCACAGCATCAGATCCAAGCCGCGCCTGCGACCTTCACCACAGCTGACGGCAATGCCAGCTCCTTAACCCACTGAGCGAGGCCAGGGATCGAACCCACAACCTCATGGTTCCTAGCCGGATTCCTTCCCCGACAGGAACTCCCTAACATATAATTTGTAAATACGGTTTCCCCTATTGTCACGATAATGTCCCTTATAGCATTTCCCCCTGCCCCCCGATCCAGGATCCAATCCAGGTTCATGTATTGCATGAACCTTTAGTCTCATGTCCCTTTAGTCTTTAATCTGAAACAGTCCCTTCGCCCTTCCTTGACTTTCACGACACTGACCATTTGGAAGAATGTCCCTCGCTTTGGGTCTGTTTCTTGCTTCCTCATAATTAGATTCAGGTTATTCATTTTTGTCAGGAATATCACAGAAACGATGCTGTGTTCTCCTCAGTGCCTCGTGGTGGCACGCATTCAATATCAATTTGTCCTTTGTTGATAATATTAACTTCGATCACCTGGCTAAGATGGTGTCCCCTGGGTATTGTAAAGTTCCTATCTTTCTCTTTGCAATGAATAGCTATTTTGTGGGGAGATACTTTGAATGAGAATATCCTGTTTCTCTTGCTTCTGTCCACCGATTTTAGCATCCAGCAATGCTCCTTGCCTGTAACAATTAATTACTGTGCCATTTCCCCAATGGCATTTTTCTAATTCCATCATTTCCACATTGATTCGTTGACATTCTGCTATAAGGAAAAACATTCCTCGCTCTGACCACTGAAAGGACATGTACATGCCAGGCGCAGCGACTACACCTTGATTTACCATTTGTCACTGATAGGAACGAGAGCTTCTTAGGGAAATGACTGACTCCAGGGTTAGAACAGAGAAAGTACAGAATGATTCTGGATGAACTCATTGTGCCGGGAGGCAATGAAGCACTCCAAAGATGGGAACATGTCAAAATGACACAGGAGCCCCTTTGAAAGATCTCCCTCTGGCCAAATCTGGGACAATTTGAGTAGCAAAAGAAGTTATAATCGCAATAGATTATGATCTACTGAATAAAGCAGGAAGTGACCAGTCCCTGTAATAGGTAGGTAGGCACATAGGTCAGCAGATAAAGAGGAAAGAGGTGAATGTTCCGTTTTAATAGCATCTTGATCTTTTGGGCTGTGTTCCCTGCTCTGATCTTTCTGAGGATAATTTGGTAGTTTGTTAGAACTCTTTATTTGGAAACAGTTATAAATGTACAGGAAATTGCAAAGATGGTACAGAGGTCTCACATAACCCTTTACCTGGTTTTCCCCCGTGGTTACATCCTGCATCACTAGACTAGAAAATCACCAACAGGAAACTGACATTGCCGTGGTGTGTGTCCTTCTCGGCCACGTTACCCTTGTGTAGATTCCTGTACAATGATCCAGCTACCGAACTATCCCATCACCGCATAGGTCTCTGCTGGTGTTGACATTTTACCAAGTAGAATGAGATGTATGTATGGTAGCTGGGTCACCATGCTGTACAGTAGGGAAAAAATATATATATAAAGAAATTTAAAAAAAAAAGAATGAGATGTAGAAAACTCAGCTTCCATTCAGTCCCCTTACCTCACCCGTTGACAATTATCTTTTTTTTTTTTTTTTTGGTCTTTTTGCCATTTCTTGGGCCGCTCCCAAGGTATATGGAGGTTCTCAGGCTAGGGGTCTAATCAGAGCTGTAGCCGCCGACCTACACCACAGCCACAGCCACTCGGGATCCGAGCCGCATCTGCAACCTACACCACAGCTCATGGCAACGCCAGATCCTTAACCCACTGAGGGAGGCCAGGGATCAAACCCACAACCTCATGGTTCCTAGTCAGACTCGTTTCCACTGCTCCACGATGGGAACTCCTGTGTACATGTTTTTAACGTGGGTATATATTTTCATTTTTGCTGGGTTAAATAACTCCATGTTTAATCATTTTGAGAAACTTCCAGACTATCTTCCAAAGCAGCAGCACCAATTTACATTCCCACCTGCAGTGTATGAAATTTCCAATTTCTCCGAATCCTCATCAGCACTCGTTTTTTTGTTTGGTTTGGTTTGGTTTGGGCTTTTGTCTTTTTAGGGCCACGCCCACGGCATGTGGAGGTTCCCAGCCACAGCAACGCGGGATCCGAGCCTCGCCTTCAACCTACACCACACCTCACAGCAATGCCAGATCCTTAACCCACTGAGGGAGGCCAGGGATCAAACCCGCAACCTCATGGTTCCTAGTCGGATTTGTTTCCACTGTGCCACGACGGGAACTCCATCAGCACTTGTTCTTATTTGACTTTTTGATGCTAGCCATCCTAGTAAGTGTGAGGCACTATTTCATGGTAGTTTTGATTTGCATTTCCCTGATAATGATGTTAAGCACCTTTTCATATATTTATTGGCCATGACCGCTTCATTTCTTAAGGATAATTTTGCCATATATGGAATTCAGGATTGAGTTATTTTCTTTCAGCTCTTGAAAAATGTGCCACTTCTCTCCACCATGGTTTCTGATACAAAATCCGCTGTCACTTTGTTTTTCCCTCATAGATAAGGTGGTGTTACGCTCTTGTTGATTTCAAGAATTTTTTTCCGTCTTTAGTTTTCTGAAGTTTGACTACAATGTGTCTTGGTGTAATTTCTTTGGTTTATCCTTTTGGGGTTTGCTCAGTTTCTTGAAACTTTAAGTTGATATCTTTTACCAACTCTGAGAAACTTTCAGCCATAATTTCTTCAAATGCTTTTCCAGCCCCACATTTTCCCTTTTCTTCTGGGACTCTGATGACATGAATGCCTGATCATTTTTTTTTTCCAATTTTCTTTCTGTTGTTCAGACTGGATCATTTCTATTGTTCTATCATCTAATTCTCTAATTCTTTCCTTTATCCTCTCTATTCTGCTGTTGAGCTCATCCACTGAGTTGTAAAAAAAATTTTTTGGCTGTGCATGTGGCATACAGAAGTTCCTCAGCCAGGGATTGAACCAGAGCCACAATGGTGAAATACCAAGTTCTTAACCACTAGGCCACCAGGGAACTCCTAAAATTTTACTTATGGTATTTTTCAGTTTTTTAGAATAGTTCTGTATATCCTTTTTTTCCCCTGAGACTTTCTCTTTTTGCATTTGGGTATATTGAAGCATTTCTATGATGGCTACTCTAAAATTCTTGTCATATAATTCTAACATTGGTGTCATCTCAGCATTGGTATCTGTTAATTGTCTTTTCTCATGCCAGTTGAGATTTCCCTGCTTCTTCGCATGATGCCTAATTTTCACTTATGTCCTGGATATTTTGGGAACTCTGGATTCTGGATGTTATTTAAGTCTTGTATTTATCAAGCTCCCTCCAACACTGTTCTGCCAAAAAAGGAGAAATCCTTCTTACTGCCAGGTAGAGGTGGAATTTCATGCTCTCCATGAGACCGCCTCCGACACCACCCTGGTGGGGAGACAAAAAGACACCTAATTACTGGGTTGAGGGAAGAAGTTCAAGATTGCCTGCGTAGCCTAAATTGAGGAGGGGCCTCATTATCCCCAGACATAGAGGAAAACCTAGGCTCCCCACTCAGCCTTCGCTGATGAGAATGGGCATGGGGACCACAGTTTTTTCCGTGATGCTTGGCTGGAGTAGGGCAGTGATTATCTAAATTTTTCTCCGTTCCTTCCTTCCTTTTGCTTTTTTTGGGGGGGCCCCATCTGCGGCATATGGAGGTTCCCAGGCTAGGGGTCGAATCGGAGCTGCAGCTGCTGGCCATGTCACAGCCACAGCAACACCAGATCCAAGCCTCATTTGTGACCTATGCCACAGCTCACGGCAACGCCAGATCTTTAGCCCACTGAACAGGGCCAGGGATGGAACCCGAATCCTCGTGGATACCAGTCAGGTTCATTTCCGCTGAGCCACAATGGGAACTCCTAAATTTTTTTTTTTTTTTTCTTGTTCCATTGCCCCTTTCCCGTACTTTGGCTAGAAAGAGTAGGCTTTCTCGGAACAGTTATTTTTTTTTTCTTTTTTGGCTGAGCCTGCAGCACATGGAAGTTCCTGGGCTAGGGATCAAACCCGCGTAACAGCACTGACAATGCTGGATCCTTAACCCACTGAACCACCAAGGAACTCCCATACTTGGGGCAGTTTTTGTCCACACCAGTTGGCATTCTGGGTTGCCAGCTTCTCCAGCACCAAGTCTAGGAAATATGAGGCTAAGAGAAACTCAGGAAAATCACCATTGTGTCACTCCTCAGGCTCCAAGGTCCCTAACCAGGTAGCCACCTTCTCTCCAACTATCAGTCTTATCTTTGTTTTATATATAATGTCCAGGCATTGTAGCTGTACTTAGCTGGAGAAATAGGGAGAATTGTGTCAATTCTATTTCGGACCCATTGGTAATTTTTTTTTTTGTCTTTTGCCTTTTCTAGGGCTGCTTCCCACATCATATGGAGGTTCCCAGGCTAGGGGTCGAATCAGAGCTGTAGCCACCGGCCTACACCAGAGACACAGCAACACGGGATCCGAGCCTCGTCTGCAACCTACACCACAGCCCATGGCAACGCCAGATCCTTCACCCACTGAGCAAGGCCAGGGATCGAACCCGCAACCTCATGGTTCCTAGTCGGATTCGTTAACCACTGAGCCACGACGGGAACTCCCCCCACTGGTAACTTTTAACTTAACTTTTTAAATAGGTGATACTTTCACACAGTTCTCTCCCTCAACCCCACAGATCTCCCTAACCAAAAAACCAGTCTTGCTTAGTTGGTGAATGAGCGGGTGGATGAGCAGTATATGCTTAGAGATTAGGCAAATAAAAGCAACTAAGAAAATATCCTTCGTATTTTCCAGCAAAGATAGCAAATACTGTTACTGTTATGTTGAACACTGGTTTTTTAAAATTACTGTTAATTTTCAACTTTTATTTATTTATGTATTTATTTGCTTCATTTCGAGGGCCACACCCATGGCATATGGAGGTTCCCAGGCTAGGGGTCAAATCGGAGCTACAGCCTATACCACAGCCATAGCAATGTGGGATCTGAGCCACCTCTGCCACCTACACCACAGCTCACAGCAACGCTGGATCCCCGACCTGCTGATCGAGGCCAGGGAACGAACCCGCATCCTCATAGATACTAGTCAGATTCGTTTCCATTGCACCACAACAGGAACTCCCTCAACTTTTTTTATCATAAAATATTACACACATTTTGAATAATGCTGCTGTAAACACCCTTGAACCTGCCTCTTGTTGCACATGAGCACATATTCCAATTGAGCCAATTTCCATGGATGGAATCACTGTGTCCTCTTTTTAGGGCCACACCCACGGCACGTGGAGGTTCCCAGGCTAGGAGTCAAATTGGAGCTATAGCCACGGGTCTACACCACAGCCGCAGCAATGCAGGATCCGAGCTGTGTCTGCGACCTACACCACAGCTCACGGCAACATCAGATCCTTAACCCAATGAGCAAGGCCAGGGATCGAACCTGCATCCTCATGGATGCTAGTCAGATTTGTTAACAGCTGAGCCACAACGGGAACTCCACATATGAGAGTTTTCATTGCTCCATGTTCTCTTCAACACTTCATATTGCCAGTCTTTTTTTTTTTTTTTTTTTGCTGCGCCTGTGGTGTGTGGGAGTTCATGGGCCAGGGATCGAACCTGTGCCACAGCAGTGACCTGAGCCACAGCAGTGACAATGCCATATCCTGAACCCTCTGAGCCATGTAGGGAACTCCCAGCATGTATCTTTTTGAATTGGTTTTTTTGTTTTCTTTGGATATATACCCAGGAGTGGAATTGGAATTGCTGGATCGTATGGTAGTTCTATTTTTAGTTTTTTGAGGAGCTTCCATACTGTTTTCTACAGTGGCTGCAGCAATTTACATTCCTACCAAGAGTGTACAAGGATTCCCTTTTCTGCACATCCTTGCTATTGCTGCTCTCTTTCATTGAAGACATTCTAGGGATTGTGTAGTAGGAACTCATTATGTCTTGAAAATGCATCCCCTAGTTTCTAAGGAGCTTAGCCCTTTTGGGATTTATTAATGTTTTGGATTTATTAATGCTTTGGATTTCCTCTTTTGTAAAATGCCTGTTTAGTTTTTTTTTTTTCTGTCTTTTGTCTATTTAGGGCCACACCTGCGGCATATGGTTGTTCCCAGGCTAGGGTTCAAATCGGAGCTGTAGCTGCCAGCCTACACCACAGCCAGAGCAACATAGAATCCGAGCCGCGTCTTCGACCTATACCACAGCTCATGGCAATGCTAGATCCTTAACCCACTAAGGGAGGCCAGGGATCAAACCCACATCCTTATGGATAGCAGTCAGGTGCTTTAACCTCTGAGCCACGACGGGACCTCCGCCTGTTTAGATCTTTCGTCCACTTTTCTACTAGGTGGTCCCTTTTCCTCTTATTGGTTTGTCAATGTTCTTTTCATCCTCTAGATATGAGCCCTTTGTAAGTAACATGTGTTGCAGGTATCTTCTATTTGATGGATTTTCTTTTCTTTTTTTTTTTGTTGTTGTTGTTATTGTTGTTGTTGTTGCTATTTCTTGGGCCGCTCCCGCGGCATATGGAGGTTCCCAGGCTAGGGGTTGAATCGGAGCTGTAGCCACCGGCCTACGCCAGAGCCACAGCAACGCGGGATCCGAGCCGCGTCTGCAACCTACACCACAGCTCACGGCAACGCAGGATCGTTAACCCACTGAGCAAGGGCAGGGACCGAACCCGCAACCTCCTGGTTCCTAGTCGGATTCGTTAACCACTGCGCCACGACGGGAACTCCTTTTTTTTTCTTTATAATGATGTCTCTTTCTCTCTTGTTGTTTTTAAGTTTTGTGCTTTTTTTTTTTTTTTTTGGCTGCACTCGTGGCGTGCGGAAGTTCCCAAGCCAGAAATTGAACCCAAGCCACGGCAGTGACAACACCAGATCCTTAATCCACCGAGTCACCAGGGAACTCCCTATAATGCTGTCTTTTTTCTTTTAAATCAAAGCATAGTTGATTTACAATGTTGTGCCAATTTCTTCTGTACAGCATAGTGACCCACACACACACATGCATTTTTTTTCTCATACTGTCTTCCATCATGTCTTATCCCAAGAGATTGGATATAGTTCCTTGTGCTGTGCAGTAGGACCTCATTGCAGTCTGTTTTATTTATTTATTTATTTATTTATTTATTTATTTATTTGTTTGTTTGTTTATTTGGGCCACGGGTGCTGCATATGGAAGTTCCCAGCTTAGGGGTCGAATCAGAGTTACAGCCGCCAGCCTACACCACAGCCACACCAGATCTGAGCCTCATCTGCGACCTACACCACAGCTCGAGGCAACACCGGATGCTTAACCCACTGAACAGGGCCAAGGATTGAACCCGCATCCTCTTGGATCCTACCTACTCAGGTTTGCTTCTGCTGAGCCACAACTGGGAACTCCCTCATTGCTGTCTTTTGGATGAATAGAAGTTTTAAACTTTAGTGGAGACAGATATCAGTCTTTTTCTTTATGGTTAATTTTTTTGAGAATTCTTTTCATAATCCAAGATCATGAAGCTATTCATCTATATTATGGCTTTTTCTGTTGTATTTTATTTATTTATTTATTTATTATTTATTTATTTTTTGTCTTTTTGCCATTTCTTGGGCCGCTCCCGAGGCATATGGAGGTTCCCAGGCTAGGGGTCCAATCGGAGCTGTAGCTGCCCAGCCTATGCCAGAGCCACAGCAGCGCAGGATCCGAGCCGTGTCTGTGACCTACACCACAGCTCACGGCAACGCCCGATCCTTCACCCACTGAGCAAAGCCAGGGATCAAACCCGCAACCTCATGGTTCCTAGTCAGATTCGTTAACCACTGAGCTATGATGGGAACTCCTCTGTTATATTTTAAAGGCTTCATTGTTTTGCCTTTCCCCCCAGTACATTTCTTCCAAATGTTTCGCATTTTATGCAGTTCTGTATTGCCATTACCTGGCACATAATCAACCAGTAAGTGCATTGTATGTAGTTCCTACATTAACTTGGGGAGTTAGAGCTTATTTTAATGCTCATTTTGAAAAAAGAAGAACTGAATGAATAAATGAATGAATATAGTACACAAAGAATGTCAAGATACGTCAATAAGTTTTTTTGTTTTTCCTCTCCCAAAACTAGGTCCTGAGTAAAACCCCTACAGGATACATTATGGTAAAAATCATTAAAAAAAGAAAAACACCTTCCTGGGAGTTCCCGTGGTGGCACAGTGGTAACAAACCCATCTGGTATCCATGAGATCCATGAGGCCATGGGTTCCATTCTGGCCTTGCTCAGTGGGTTAAGGATCCGGTGTTGCCGTGAGCTGTGGTGTAGGTCACAGAAGTGGCTCAGATCTGGCGTTGCTGTAGCTGTGGTGCAGGCCGGCGGCTTCAGCTCCAATTTGGCCTGGGAACTTCCATAGGCAAGCAGATGTGGCCTTAAAAAGCAAAAAAAACAAAAAAACAAAAAACAAAAAACAAAAACAAAAACCCAACTTCTTATTTGTCTCCCTTCCATCCCCTGGTGCTGACCTTGTCACCCTGAACGGGATCGTGTTGTTACAGGCATCAGTGTCATTTGAGGACGTGACTGTGGACTTCAGCAGGGAGGAGTGGCAGCACTTGGACCCTGCTCAGAGGCGCCTGTACCGGGATGTGACCCTGGAGAACTACAGCCATCTGCGCTCCGTGGGTAAGACATCTATCTCTCTGCCCGGTGCATCTGCCCGGGGCCTCAGTGAGGCTGTTCCCATTCTCAGCTGCTGAGTGCTCGGACACCTGACATGTGTGATGGTGTCATCCTTGCCTGAGAGTCTTCTGTCCTTTTTCACTTCTGTGACTATCACTTACTCCCAGTGAAATGGGATCACTGTCCCATTTCAGAGCACATGGAAGTGTTATTGAAAGGCCCCCAAACCCAACTAGCTGGACCCAATCCTGTATCACATCCTGTTAACAGGGTACCACGTTCCCAAACCGGAGGTCATCTGCAAGTTGGAGCAAGGAGAGGGGCCATGGACGCTGGAGGAGGAAACCCCACATCAGAGCTGCTCAGGTGAGTGAGTGTGACCTGGGCAGATGCGGGACATGGAAGTAGATCTCAATTTTCCTTGGGAGAGGCTGATTGATGCCTTTGAAAGGCTCCAAAGATAACCTATCTTGAAGGCTCCAAACGTTTGGAGTTGCTTGGAAAGAGTTGACAGAAGCGCCTTCAATACCTGAAATGCCATCTCTGAATGTGAGCCTGGCCAACATCCACTGCCTTCTTTGCTTGGCTTTTTGTCTCTAATCTCTGTCCCCCAGAACACAGACATACCACCCTATCTTATCTAGAAACTTTTTATTCTTCCTACTCCACTCTCACCCCCTTATCTTAGGTTCTTACCTTGTATCTTCAGAACTTTTTTTTTTTTTTTTTGTCATCACCCCCGGTAGATGGAGTTTCCCAGGCTAGGGGTCCAATCAGAGCTGTAGCCACCGGCCTACACCACAGCCACAGCCACTGCAACGCCGGATCCAAGCCACATCTGTGACCTACACCACAGCTCACGGCAACGCTGGATCCTTAACCCACTGAGCAAGGCCAGGGATCGAACCCGAAACCTCATGGTTCCTAGTCAGATTCATTTCCGCTGCACCATGATGGGAACTCCAATACCTTCAGATCTTTTAAAATCTCTTCCCTTTTATTCCAATCCCCCATCTCCATCCCTTATGCCTCCTCCCACAGACCACTGATCTGATGTGTTCGATCTTTGAATGTATGCAGTATTCTCTTAAAGCCTGAAGTACTGGTTTATAAATATGTATTCTTAGTATATATGAGTTATATCGTGTTATGGGTCTTAATTCGGTTCCATTTTTTCACTCATCCCTAAGACCGGTCCATATTGCAATGTTCGTCTGGCTTCGCTCCTTCAAATTGCTGCGTCGTGTTCCACAGTGTGCCAACACCCCATCTTAGTGAACCATTCACCCAGTGGTGAAACCTAGGTTGTTGTAAACTCCCAGCTAAGACAAGCAACTCCCACACAAACATTCCCTTATGGAGTGTGAGGATTTCTCAGGGATGCATGTAGAAGAGAGTTTGCCTGATCACTGCATATTCTTGTCCTGAAATTGACTAAGCACCTTATCCTTCTCTGATTGGCTGCACTAATCTGTAGCAACAGTGCACAAGGGTTACGGCTTTCCTAGAGTTTCTGCTAACAATTAGCAGTACCAAAGTTTTTTTTTTTTTTTGGCCAACAGTGGGTCTGAAGTGGTATCTCATTTTTATTTCCCATTCCTCCAATATCTAGTTTGAGCATTTCATTATTGACCTGTTGTGGGCTCTTTGAGTTTCCCTCCTGTGCGTGACCTTGCTCACGTTCCCCTTGTTTTAATTGGGTTTCCTGTCTGGTTCATACTGATTTGCATCCAATGTATTATTTGCTCCCCTTTCCCACCTTCTCCTCTTCGTTATCCTCATAAATGAAGTTGCCCTACGGGCCCTTTCTATGTTCAGTCTTTTCTTCATGTACATGCAAGGATTCATCCATCCTGAAATTCCGATGACTCTGCCTTTGACATCTCCAGTTTCTGTTCTTCCCTGGTACTTTAGTTCTACATGTAGCTACCCGGAAAGTTCCCTTGAGATGTTTCTCTTACTCCTCAGTACATCAGAAATTGGAATCATCACTCACATATCAGAAACCCTTCTCACCTTCCAACTCTGGTCACATTCTCAGCATTTCTTTCTTTCTTTCTTTTTTTTTTTTCGGGCGGCACCCACGGCATATGGAGGTCCCAGGCTAGGGGTCGAATCAGAGCTGCGGCTGCCAGCCTACACCACAGCCATAGCAACGCAGGATCCGAGCCGCATCTTCGACCTACACCACAGCTCACGGCAACGCCAGATCCTTCACCCACTGAGCGAGGCCAGGGATTGAACGTGCATCTTCATGGACCCTAGTCGCATTCATTAACCGCTGAGTTACAAAGGGAACTCCCTCTCAGTGTTTCTTAAATCTTTCAGTCATTTTAAAATTCATCACTCTACAGTTCCTACTGCTTTTCCATTTTGGCAAATATCATTTTCCGTTCTCAGTTCATCTTCTCAGTTCCCAGTAATATCACCCAAAACCAGCTCCATATTTTCTTATGCCTGGATTATAATTTTTCTATTAATGACTATATTTGCTGATGCCACTATTAGTTATTTATTAGTTCATTAGTTATTTATTATTCATTAGTTCACTATTAGTTATTTATTAGTTCATGGTAAATGCTAATGACAGATTTCATTTCCTAAAACATTCTATTTATCGTTCCTTTAGCTTTATGATAAAGACTACAATTTTCCCCATGACTTAGTATGTGACAATTAAATTCTTCTTTCAAAGAGAAACCTATTTCCAATTTAAACGTGTATCAGTATATTTTGTATAACCTCTGCTCAACTCCCCTTTTAACGTTTTTTATGACTCTGTGAGGTTTATTTATGTTAATAATTCTATGAGTTTTGACAAATGCATACAGCCGCGTAACCACTACCACAATCAAGATATAAAAGAAAAATTACCTCGGGTCCCTTTATTGTTATTCCTTCCCACCACCTTCCACCCTGGAAAATCTCTTCTATCTCTATAGTTGTGCCTTTTCCAGAATGTCATATAAATGGAATCATACAATATGATGCTCTTTTTTTTCTTTTTAGGGCTGCACCCAGAGCATATGGAGGTTCCCAGGCTAGGGGTTGAATTGAAGCCACAGCTTCCAGTCTATGCCACAGCCACAGCAACACCAGATCTGAGCTGCATCTGTGACCTACACCACAGCTCACAGCAATGCTGGGTCCTTCACCCACTGAGCAAGGCCAGGGATCGAACTCACAGCCTCACGGATACTCGTCGGCTTCTTAACCTGCTGAGCCACAGAGGGAACACAGGATGATGCTTTTGGAGCTTGGCTTCTTTCACTTGGCATAATGCATTCAAAACTCTTTCATACTACTGTGTTTTCCGTAGTTTGTTCCTTTTTTATTGCTGAGTAGTATTCCACAGGATGGATGTACCACAGTTTGTGTATCCAGTCACCAGTTGAGGGATAGTTGGATGATTTCACTATTGTTGATTATAAATAAAGGCACTTTAAACATCTGTTTACATATTTTGTGTGATGATAAGATTTTACTTCTCAGAGTTCCCATCGTGGCTCAGTGATTAACTAATCCGACTAGGAACCATGAGGTTGCGGGTTCGATCCCTGGCCTCACTCAATGGGTTAAGGATCCGGCATGGCCGTGAGCTGTGGTGTAGGTTGCAGACGCTGCTCGTACCCCGCGTTGCTATGGCTCTGGCATAGACAGGCAGCTACAGCCCCGATTAGATCCCTAGCCTGGGAACCTCCATATGCCATGGGAGCGGCCCCAGAAAAAGGCAAAAAGACAAAAAAAAAGATTTCACTTCTCTTGGGTAAATATTAGGAGTCAGATTGCTGGGTGGCTATACAAGCATAAAGTTAAGCATATATTTAACTTTATTAGAAACTGCCAAACTGTTTTCCAAGGTGGATATGCAATTTTAGATTCTAACCAGCCAGGCGTAAGAGTTCCAGTTGGTCTACATCCTCACCAGCACTTTGAATTGTCCATTTAAAAAAATTTAGTGGAATTCCTGTCGTGGCTCAGCAGAAACGAATCTGGGTAGCATTCAGGAGGACACAGGTTCAATCCCTGGCCTCGCTCAGTGGGTTAAGGATCCGGCATTGCCTTGAGCTGTGGTGTAGGTCACAGACGCGGCTCAGATCCTGCATTGCTATGGCTGTGGTGTAGGCTGGCGGCTACAGCTCCGATTTGACACCTAGCACGGGAACTTCCATATGCCATGGGTGTGGTCCTAAAAAGAAAAAAGAAAGAAATTTTAGCAGCAGGATGGTTGTTTCTTACTGTGGTTTTAATTAGCATTTCCGTAATATCTAATATTTGGCATCTATCTTTGGTGAAGGGTTTGTACAAATCTTTTGCCCAGTTTTCTGTAGGGAACATCGTTTCTTTTTTTATTTTTTTATTATAGTTGATTTACAATGTTCTGTCAATTTCTGCTACACAGGAAAGTGACCCAGCTGTATATATATATATATATATACATTCTTTGGGAACATTTCTTTTTATTGGGTTTTGAAAGTTCATTATATATTCTGGGAACAAATTATCATTATTATTATTATTATTATTATTATTATTATTATTATTATTTTGTCTTTTTAGGGCCACACCTGCTGCGTACGGCGGTTCCCAGGCTAGGGGTTGAATCAGGGCTGTAGCCACCAGCCTACACCACAGCCACAGCAACCCAGGATCTGAGGCACTTCTGCGACCTACACCACAGCTCACGACAACGCCGGGTCCTTAACCCACTGAGCAAGGCCAGAGATCAAACCTGCAACCTCATGGATCCTAGTTGGGTTCGTTAACCACTGAGCCACAGCAAGAACTCCTGGAAACAAATTACCAGCTATGTATTTTGTGAATTGTTTCTTTTTTATTTGCTTAACAGTGTCTTTGATGAAGCATTGAAAATTTTAACCAAGTCTAATTTATCTTTTTTCTTATTTTATGGATCGTGCTTTTGGTGTTGTACCTGAGAAATCTTGACCTCATCCAAGGTCACACGAAATTAGGTTTTACATTTAGCTCTGTGATACATTTTGTGCTAATTTGTCTATGTGACTTAAGGTATGGATCAAAGTTTTGCTTTGTTTCATTTTGTTTGCACATGGCTATCTAATTACTCCAGCATCATTTAAAAAACCGTCCTCCTCTCACCTGAATTGCCTTTGCAACTGTATTGAAAATCAGTTGTCATATGTGTGTGGGTTTCTTTCTGGACTCTTCATTCTGTTCCATTGATCTATTCATCTATCTTTATGCCATTCCCACACTGTCCGTAGCTATGTAGTAAATTTGAAATCGTATAGTATTAGTCCTCCAACTTTATTCTTCTCTTTCGTTTTGTTTGTTTGTTTGTTTGTTTGTTGTTTGGGTTTTTTGCTTTTTTTGGCTATTCTAAATACTTCATGTATCATTTTAATTTTACAGTTAGTTTTACAATTTCTATAAAAGTGAATTTTAATTGTGATTACATTGAATCTGTAGATCAGTTTGAAGAGAATTATCATCTTAACATTATTTTTTTTTTTTTGTCATTTGTCTTTTTAGGGCCACACCCATGGCATATGGCAGTTCCCAGGCCAGGGGTTGAATCGGAGCTGTAGCCACTGGCCTACACCACAGCCACAGCAACACGGGATCCGAGCTGCGTCTGTGACCTACACCACAGCTCATGGCAACACTGGATCCTTAACCCACTGAGCGAGGCCAGGGATTGAACCTGCATCCTCATGGATACTAGTCGAGTTCATTAACCACTGAGCCATGACAGAAACTCCCATCTTAACATTATTGGCTCTTCCAATCCATGAATATACGTCCATTTATTTAGGTCTTCTTTCATTTTTCTCAGCGATGTTTTCTACCTTTCAGTGTACAGTTCTTGTGCATCTTTTGTCAGATTTGCCCCTAAGTATACCATACTTTGTGCTATTTTTTAATTAAAGTATAGTTGATTTACAGTGTTATGCCAATTTCTGCTATACGGCAAAGCAACCCAGTCATATATGTATATGTACATACATATATATGTATATATACATTCTTTTTCTCATACTTTCTTCCATTATGTTCTATCCCAAGAGATTGGATATAGTCCCCTGTGCTGTACAGTAGGACCTCTTGCTTATCAATTCTCAACTAATAGTTTGCATCTACTAACAACCCCAAACTCCCCGTCCATCCCCTCCCCCACCCCTCCCCCTTATCAGTCCCACTCCTGGACATATATCCAGACAAAACTATAATTCGAAAAGATGATACACCCCTTTGTCCACTGTGGCACTATTCCCAATAGCCAATACATGGAAACAACCTAAATGTACATCCACAGATGAATGGATTTAGAAGATGTGGTACATGTATGCAATGGAATACTACTCAGCCATAAAAAGGAACGAAATAATGCCATTTGCAGAACACAGATGCAACCGGAGATTCTCATACAAAGTGAATTAAGTCAGAAAGAGAAAGACAAATACCACAGGATATCACTTATAAGTGGAATCTAAAATATGGCACTTTATGCTATTTTTACCAAGATTTATTGCAGTATAATTGGCATGTAACATTGTGTAGGTTTAAGGCGTACAACATGTTGATTTGATACATTTATATATAGCAGACTGATAACCACCATAGCATTAGCCAACACCTCCTCCATCCTGTCACATGGTTACCATTTCATTTTGTAGAGAACATTTAAGCTCTACTCTCTAGGCAGTATTCAAGTATATGATACAATATCATTACCTATAGTCACCATGCTGCACGTTAGATCCCCAGAACTTGTTCTTCTTACAACTGGAAGCTTGTGCCCTTTGATCAATATCTGTCCATACTCCTCACCTCCCAACCCAAGGTAACCACCACCCTACTCTCTGTTTCTCTGAGTTCGGCTTTTTTAGATTCCGTATACAAGTGATAATACCATGCAGTATTTGTCTTTCTCTGACTTAATTCACTTAGCATGATGCCCTCAAGGCTAGCCAAGTTGTAGCAAATGGTACAATGTCCTTCTTTTTCATGGCTGAATAATATTCCACTGTATATATGTACACATCTTCTTTATCGATTCAATGTTGACAGACACGTGGGTTGTTTTCCTATCTTGCTATTGTGAGTAATGCTGCAGTGAACATAGGAGTGCAGATATCTCGACGAGATCCTGATCTCCATTCCTTTGGATAGAAACCCAGAAGAGGGATTGCTGGATCATGTGGTAGGTCTATTTTGAATTTCTTGAAGAAACTCCAAATTGTTTTCCATAGCAGTTACACTAATGTACACTCCCACCACCAGTGCACGAGGGTTTCCTTTTCTCCCCACTCTCACCAGCATTTGCTATCTCTTGTTTTTTTGATAATAGCTGTTCTAACAGGTGTGAGGTGGTATCTCATTGTGATTTTGACTTGCATTTCTCTGATGATTACTGATATCGAACACCTTTTCATGTACCTGTTGGCCATTTGTATGTCTTTGAAAGCTATTTAATTCCTTTATCTGTGTTGGTTTTTTTGTTTGTTTGTTTGTTTGTTTGTTTTGCTATTTCTTGGGCCGCTCTCACGGCATATGGAGGTTCCCAGGCTAGGGATCAAAACAGAGCTATAGCCCCCGGCCTATGCCAGAGCCACAGCAATGCGGGATCCGAGCAGAGTCTGCAACCTACACCACAGCTCACGACAACACTGGGTCCTTAACCCACTGAGCAAGGCCAGGGATCAAACCCGCAACCTCATGGTTCCTAGTCGGATTCGTTAACCACTGAGCCATGACAGGAACTCCCTTTGCCTGTTTTTTAATCAGTTTTTTGTTTTTTTGTTTGTTTGTTTGTTTGTTTTTTGCTATTGAGTTGTATGAGTTCTTTATATTTTTTTCATATTAGCTCCTTATCAGATACGTGATTTGAAAATATCTTCTCCCATTCCATAGGTTGCCTTTTCTTTTCTTTTCTTTTTTTTCTTTTCTTCTTTTTTTTTAGGGCCACATCCACAGCACATGGAAGTTCCCAGGCTGGAGGTTGAATCGGAACTACAGCTGCTGGCCACAGCCACAGCCACAGTAACACAGGATCGGAGCTGTGTCTGACCTACACAACCTACACTGCAGCTCACAGCAATGCTGGATCCTTAACGCACTGAGCAGGGCCAGGTATCAAACCCTCATGGATGCTAGTCGGGTTCCTTACCGCTGAGCCACAATAGGAACTCCGCCTTTTCATTTTTTTGATTGTTTTTTTTGCTGTACATTTTTAATGTTTTCTTGATGCCTGTCACATTTGATAGTATTCCCTGTATCTGCCTCTATATTCTGTGCTCGATGTCTTCAGACACTGCATTTTCACTTTGTGATCAGATTTCACTATTTCATGAAATGGCTCTTAATTACTCCAGAATATATGGCTCTTCCTTTTTTTTTCATCCTCCATCTCACAGGAACTCAGAGAAAAGCACAGGATTTTAGACTGTATGGTAACTAAGGTTTTTTGTTTGTTTGTTTGCTTGCTTTTTTTAGAGCTGCATTTGTGGCATATGGAGGTTCCCAGGCTAGGGATTGAATCGGAGCTGCAGCTGCCGGCCTATGCCACAGGCATTGCAATGCGGGGTCTGGGCCACATCGGTGACCTACACTGCAGCTCAAGGCAATGCTGGATCATTAACCCACTAAGCAAGGCTAGGGATCAAACCTGAGTCCTCATGGATACTAGTTGGATTCGTTACTGCTGAGCCACAATGGGAACTCCACAACTAAGATTTTTATCTCTGTTTTTAGAAAGTTCCCAGAATTAAGAGTCTATTTTTTATTGTATGACTTGGGGCCTACTCAGGAGAGAGAAATTTGAAATGGAAAGTTTATAACATAAAGAATTATTAGCTCTTCAAATTTCTCTCTCCTGAGTAGGCCCCAAGTCATACAATAAGAAACAGACTCTTAATTCTGGGAACTTTCTAAAATCAGAGGTAAAAAACTTAGTTACAAAGTTCCCATCATGGATCAGTGGAAACGAATCTGACTGGTACCCATGAGGACGCAGGTTTGATCCCTGGCCTCAGTCAGTGGGTTAAGGATCCAGCATTGCCATGAGCTGTGGTGTAGGTCACAGACGCAGCTCGGATCCCACGTTGCTGTGGCTGTGGTGTAGGCTAGCAGTTGTGGCTCTGATTCAACCCCTAGCCTGGGAACTTCCATATGCTGTGGGTGTGTCTCTTAAAAAAAAAAAAAAAACCCTACACTAATCAAGACAGTATGGTGTGGCATGGGGATAGAGACATAGATCAATGAAATACAACAGAGAGTCCAGGAATAAACACTACTACTTATGATAAATATAATTTTTACAAAAGTGTGAAGGCAATTCATTGAGGAAAGAAAAGACAAAAAAAAAAAGAATTATTAGCTATAGTGGGATTGAAGTAACAAGGGATTAGCCAGTAGAAGTAAAAAGAACTATAAAGAATGAAAGAATAGGATCCGGCGTTGCCGTGAACTGTGGTGCAGGTCGCAGACGCGGCTTGGATCTGGCATTGCTGTGGCTCTGGCGTAGGCTGACAGCTGCAGCTCCAATTCGATCCCTAGCCTGGGAACCCCCATATGCCGTGGATGTGGCCCTAGAAAAAAAAGAGAGACAGACAGACAAAAAAATTAAAAATAAAAGAATGAAAGAATAGCAGATTAGTGTGGGAGGGTACCTCTAGGGCTGTGAAGGAGCATCCAAGGAAGAGCCTCCACTGCTTTGCAGGGATGCATCCAGACCTTGTTGGGAGGGCATATCCATGGCTCAGGGCATGGCAGACAATTTGCTGTTATGCCACACCAGTGAAACTTGCTGGAAATCTGCCCCTCTCTGGTCCAGAAAAAAAAAAAATCTGATCATGGGGAAGTGTCTCCTTGGAAAGACTCCACTGCAAATCCTCTGAGAGGGGCGCCAGGGTAAACTGCTGGCTGCAATGCACTGCAGAAGCTGGGCTCTTGGGAAGCCAAATGAGCTGCAGGAGCCAGGTGATAAAGCAGTCACCCGCCCTCCAACATCTGGCTGCCTGGGAAGATGCACGTGCATCAGGAGCCAGATGTTGGGAAGCCAGCACACTGCTGGAGCCTCGTGCTAGACTAGCTGCCCTTGCTGAAGGAGCCTGCTGAGTGAGTCCCCTAGAACCAGGAAGCAAAGCCCCTTCCTCCAGGGTTTCTCCATCACCCTATATATCAACAAGGTTCAACTTCATGCAGGATGGCAAAGGAAAAGAGACTCATCCATTTGCATGGAAGGGTGAATGGGGGGTTGAAAGGCAGTAAATTGATAACTGGCACACTTATTCTTCAGTTTTCTGAAGCAGAGCATGGAAAATATGTAGTAAACTTAAATTTATTGCATTTAGGGAGCTAGGCAGAGGAGAATATTTTGTTCTCTTTCAGAAGGATGGTTCGTTCTTCTTATTATTTATTTTATTTATTTTTATTTTTATTTTTTTGGCTGTACCTGCAGCACATGAAAGTTCCGAAACCAGGGGCTGAATCTGAGCCCCAGCTGCAACCTATATGCCACAGCTGTGGCAATGAGAAATCCTTTAACCCACTGCATCTGGCCAGGGATCGAACCCAAGCCAAGCTACTGCAATTGCATTTTTAACCCACTGTGCCACAGTGGGAATTCCAGAAGGAGTCTTCAAGTGGCTGCTCAGAGGAATTCAAAGGACTCTAGATCATGTTTAGAAAGGGAAGACAATCTCATGAAATGTTAACAGTTCCCGCCTTTGTGTGTTCATCCTTTCTGTTATAACACAAAACTGCCAAATTGAGTATCTGTATGAGTGGTGTCATGTCAGCTTTATACATTCATAGAGGAGCCTCCCTAGAGGTGAATATGCACGGAGAAGCAAAACCACAAGCTTGATATAACTGTATATCCTCTCTTACATAAGCATTCTGGGGTGAATGCATCCATTCAACAAGTCAACTCTGATCCTGATGGGCCATTCAGGGACCTCATTCCAAGATAATCACTATGCTGTCGCCTATGTATTGTGGTCATCTCTGTTTGATGTTGGGTCATTGTTGAGTCCTCTGGCCCGGGGAAGGAGGAAATGGGGGAGATTTGCTTACTGGCCTGAGGCCTGGCCTAGGTGCAGTATGTATCACTTCTGCTCATGCTCCACTGGTGAGAACAAAGTGAAACTGGGAAATGTTATACCCAGCTATGTTCTTTACTATTAAAGAAGAGAGGAATAGATTTTGGTGGATGGCATGCAGTTTCTGCCATAGATGGTTTGCCCTCTCCTATTTGACATGTGTTGAAAGCATGTGTTCTTCTTGTAGATATAGAGGAAATTCGTATTTGAGGAATATAAATTTAATGTTGATGCTCATAATGGTTCAGAGGGGAAAGCAAGAGGAAGCAGAGAGATTACTGAGGTTGTAGAGCTATTATGTAATAAGGACACGCATTCTGAAATATTTCTTCCATGCAGGCTTACCCTCAACAGACTTCAGTTTCTTCTTCTGATTACTGTACGCACTATCCCAACTTCCTACATAGTCTGGGATATGGATTCCCAGGGTTCAAATCCCATCTCTTACTTATTGAGCTATTTGAGCTTCAGCAAGTTATACAACTTCTCCGCACTTCTGGTTTCTCATCCGTGAAACAAGATTGATAATGATAGTTACCTCTTAGGCTTTAGTGAGGATTAAGTGAGCTATTTTGGGAGTTCCCATCTTGGTGCAGCAGAAACGAATCCGGGAGTTCCCGTCGTGGCTCAGTGGTTAACAAATCCGACTAGGAACCATGGGGTTGTGGGTTTGATCCCTGGCCTTGCTCAGTGGGTTAAGGATCCGGCATTGCTGTGAGCTGTGGTGTAGGTCGCAGATGTGGCTTGGATCTGGCACTGCTGTGGCTCTGGCATAGGCCAGCAGCAACAGCTCTGATTAGACCCCTAGCCTGGGAACCTCCATATGTGGTGGGTGCAGCCCTAAAAAGACCAAAAAAAAAAAGAGCTATTTTGTGTAAAGCACTTGGAACGGTGCCTTGTGTATCATAAATGATATATAATTGTTTGCATGTAGTAAGTGTTCTAGAAGATTGTGTGTGTTACTACATTATTATTATTTTTATTATTGTCATGTGGACTCTTTCATTTATCCATTCATCCTGTCCAAATTGCACATGCCCTCTATTCTCTGCTAATTGTTCTTGAGTCATTTTCATTCTTTTCTCTTTCTTTTTAGATGAGAATATTGGGCAAACTCAACAACAGAGAATTTCTGGAGAAGTTTCATTCCACTGTGAGAAATTTGGCCAATCTATAGGAAAAGATTCATTATGTTCCATTTTAGAACTGTGGCAAGATAATGACCAGCTAGAGGGATATCAAGAAAATGGAAATAATCCTTTAAGTCACATGAAAGTATTGATTAAGGAGAGAGGCTACGAGTATAAAAACATCGAAAAAATAATTCATGTGAGTAGCAGACATGTTCCTTCAATTAAAAGACTCCGTAACTGTGACACATTTGGAAAGAATTTGAAGCATACTTTAAACTTACATAATCATAATAAAAGCAATGCAACAAAGAACTTTGATAAGATTTTTGAAAATGGCAACAATTTTGCCCATAGCTCTTCCTCGACTAAGAACGAGAATGCTGCTAATACAAGAGCAAATTCCTGTGAACTTAATCGATGTGAAAAACATCTTGGCCATAAACAAATTCTCACCCACCATCAGAAAATTCATACTGGAGAAAAGCTTTATGAATGTGCTGAATATGTAAAGACCCTCACCCAGAAGTCACATCTTTTTGAGCATCAGAGAATAATACATGCTGGAGAAAAGTCCCATGAATGCAACAAAAGTGAGAACATCTTCGCTCAGAAGCCACAAATTGAGGTGCCTCAAAGTGTTTATACAAGAGAGAAACCCTTTATATGTGCTCAGTGTGGGAAGGCCTTTACTCTCAGGTCAAACCTCATTACACATCAGAAAATTCATACTGGGCAGAAACCCTATAAATGCAGTGAGTGTGGAAAAGCCTTTTTCCACAGATCATATCTTTTTAGACATATGAGAATTCATACAGGAGAAAAACCTTATGAATGCAGTGAATGTGGAAGAGGCTTCTCCCAGAATTCCGACCTCAATATACATCAGAAAACTCATACTGGAGAGAAACACTATGCATGCAGTGAATGCGGGAAAGCCTTTACAAGAAAATCAGCACTCAGGATGCATCAGAGAATTCACACAGGCGAGAAACCCTATGTATGCACTGAATGTGGGAAGGCCTTCATCCAGAAGTCCCATTTCAATACACATCAGAGAATTCATACTGGAGAAAAACCTTATGAATGCAGCGACTGTGGGAAATCATTCATTAAGAAATCACAACTCCATGTGCATCAAAGAATTCATACAGGAGAAAAGCCTTACATATGTACAGAATGTGGAAAGGTGTTCACTCACAGGACAAATCTCACTACCCATCAGAAAACTCATACTGGAGAGAAACCATATATGTGTGCCGAATGTGGGAAGGCTTTCAGTGATCAATCAAATCTCATCAAACACCAAAAAACTCATACCGGAGAGAAACCTTATAAGTGCAACGGCTGTGGAAAGGCCTTCATATGGAAGTCACGCCTCAAGATACATCAGAAATCTCACATTGGAGAGAGACACTATGAATGCAATGAATGTGGGAAAGCCTTTATCCAGAAATCAACACTCAGTGTGCATCAGAGAATCCATACAGGAGAGAAACCCTATGCGTGTCCTGAATGTGGGAAGGCCTTCATCCAGAAATCACATTTCATTGCGCATCATAGAATTCATACTGGAGAGAAGCCTTATGAATGCAGTGACTGTGGGAAGTGCTTCACGAAGAAGTCACAACTCCGTGTGCATCAGAAAATTCACACAGGAGAGAAACCCAATATATGTGCTGAATGTGGAAAGGCCTTCACTGATAGGTCAAATCTCATAACACACCAGAAAATCCATACTAGAGAGAAACCCTATAAATGCAGTGATTGTGGAAAAACCTTCACCTGGAAGTCACGCCTCACTATCCATCAGAAATCTCATACTGGAGAAAGACACTATGAATGCAGTAAATGCGGGAAAGCTTTCATTCAGAAAGCCACACTAAGTATGCATCAGATAATTCATACAGGAAAGAAACCTTATGCTTGTACAGAATGTCAGAAGGCTTTCACTGACAGATCAAATCTCATTAAACACCAGAAAACTCACAGTGGAGAAAAACTGTACAAAGCCAGTGACTGAAAACGCCTTCAGCTGGAAATCACAACTAGATCTGCACCAGCCATCTCATAGTGAGGACGAGGAGTGGCTGATGCTGCTGCAGTCATTGTGTAGGGGCACGTAGAGATGACAGACTACAGACAGCATAAGTGAACAGAAGGCAGACAAAGCCACGTATCCTTTAGTCAGTTGGAAATACAAGTACCTGCATCACCACAGTTGATGTGCAGTTATATGCGTAGGGAGACGCTTTGATAAAGCATTTGAGCAATAGCCCTGTTTGGTTTCATGACTCACACAGGGACTCAATCTCCTGGAAGTGGTAGAAATAGACACACCAGGAGATAACTTGTAATTTCTTCTGTTTCACTTTTTGGATAAAGGGCTTAATAAATTCAGCACTGATTATTTATTCATACTGTAGGTAGTAAATGTACTCGATACTGGCCTTTTTTTAAAAATTTCTAGGGTGAGAAGAAGAGCATTCACTGTCCAAACACCTCCAGGGCACTGAAGTTAAGGCAAAAATCTATTTGGGAACGTAGATCTGTGAGTAGAAGCCAGACGTTTTTGTGGTCATTAACATTTAAGACACAGAAAAGGTTGCCAGGAGGAACCACTCTTTCTCTTCCCTTTGAGGAGCCGCCATGGTATATTTTTTTTTAATGAAGTAGAATTTTTAAACTTAAAAGTCTGACTTGATGCATTGACAAAGTAAGCATAGCTCTAGCCGATGTTACAGGAATATAGTTATGAAATGTTACACACACCCAAAGGTGGCAGTTCTTCCCTCACTGATTCCATGCTGTGGCAGCAGGTGATTCACACTTGAAAATAGTAGGCCTACCTTCTAGCCTGTACTCCAAAAGCTATCATTTATGTAAGCTGCAGACCATCAACTTCTTATCCCCTTAATAGCTGATCCTAGCAAAGTCCACAGCATTTTGGACTTCCATTCTCGTCCACTGAAGCTTCTGCTCTCTCTGGGATTCCTGTTTGAAAAAGAATAGTTAAGAAATTGAGTTTCAGGAGCTCCCGTCGTGGTGCAGTGGTTAACGAATCCGACTAGGAACCATGAGGTTGCGGGTTTGGTCCCTGCCCTTGCTCAGTGGGTTGACGATCCCGTGTTGCTGTGGCTCTGGTGTAGGCCAGTGGCTACAGCTCCAATTTGACCCCTAGCCTGGGAACCTCCATATGCCGTGGGAGCGGCCCAAGAAATAGCAAAAAGACAAAAAAAAAAGAAAAAGAAAAAGAAAGAAAGAAATTGAGTTTCAATACATAAAATTTTGATTGTTTCTCTTCCCATTTAGTTAATTCGATACATTCATTTTCTACATGCACATTCAGAGTAATTCTGTGTAGATTGCTATGAGATAAAGTCTTGTTGCATTGTAGTTGGTTTGGCTAAGATACGATTATAGTTTATTATAGTTGAATAACTGGAAGACGTCTCCAGAAAGAGCACTGCTTTTTTCAAAGCACTGGTAGACAGACACTTTCTCATTTTACCTTGAATGTTTTTTTTTTTAAATACTCATAACAGGCTCTATTTCTAGCACGTAATTTTATTTTGTTTTTAAACCTTTTTATTAAAGTAAATGCATACAGAAAATGCATATATCATAAGCATACAACTCAATGAATTCTCACAAACTGAACATACTCAGATCAAGAACATGATGAGCACCCCAGGAAAACTCCTTGTGCTCCCTTCCAGGCTTTACTTGCCCTCCTCCCCACCCCCAGATAAACACTACCCTGACCTAAATAGTTTTGTCTGCTTGATAGTTTATATGAATGGAATCAACAATTATATTTCATATTTTAGTAATACCTCTTAAGTGTCTATCTTCTTTCATTCACATTTTAAATGTGAGAGTTGTCCTTATTGTTGAATGTAGTTGTAGATGACTCATTGTCATGTTATATTCTATTCTGTGAATGTTCTACAATATATTTTTCCATTCTCTCATTGATGGACATCTGTGTTGTTTGCAGCTTGGGGCTATTAGGAATAGTGCTGCTATAAATACTTAAGGACATCGATGGGCGAGCATATTTATGAACTTCCGTTAGGTATATATTTAGGAGTTGAACTGCTAGGTCATATGGTATCATCCATCTGCTCAGCTTTAGTTTATCAAGCCAGTTTTCTAAAGTGGCTGCACCACTGTACACTCCCCCCAGCACAGTATAGGAGTTCTAGTTGCCCCACATCCTTGTCAACACTTGGTAGTTTCCATCTTTTTCACTGTAGCCATTATGGGTGGGTGTGGTTTTAATTTTTATTTCCTCATCCTCCAGCCGCTCCATAGTATCTCCCCAAGACAGTTGACCGATAGATCTGAAACCCAGGCATGGCCCTCGCATGACTGCACCATTTAACATCCCATCACCAACAGTAAGCAATTAGGAAGCTTCAATCCTGCAAAACGAAAAAGCCTAAAGTTTGATGGTTTCATGGGTTAATTTCATTAACAATTTAAAGAGAAATAGTATCCACACTCCACAAAATCTTTCAGAAGATAGAAGAGGAACACTTGCCAACTCTATGAAGCCAATTATTACCCTGATACTTAGGCTAAAAAAAAAAAAAATCACAAGAGAAGAAAATGACAGAATAACATTCCTTGTGAATACAGATGTGAAAATCCTTAACAAAATATAAGCAAATTGATGGAGTTCCCGTCGTGGCGCAGTGGTTAGCGAATCCGACTAGGAACCATGTGGTTGTGGGTTCAATCCCTGGCCTCGCTCAATGGGTTAAGGATCTGGCGTTGCCGTGAGCTGTGGTGTAGGTCGAAGACGTGGCTCAGGTCCTGCGTGGCTGTGGCTCTAGCGTAGGCCGGCAGCTACAGCTCCAATTCGACCCCTAGCCTGGGAACCTCCATATGCTGCGGGAGTGGCCCTAGAAAAGGCAAAAAGACAAAAAAAAGAAATAAATAAATTAAATAATAAATAAACAAAATATAAGCAAATTGAAGCCAGCAACAGGTAAAAGGATTATTCATCATGACCAAATGGGGTTTATTTCCCTGATGCAAGACTGCTTCGACATTCAAAAATCAGTCAGTGTAGGAGTTCCCATTATGGCACAGCCAGTTAGGGATCTGGCATTGTCTCTGCTTTGGCTCCAGTCACTGCTGAGGCACAGGTTAGATCCCCTGCCTGGCAGGGTGGGTTAAGGATCCAGCATTGCTGCACCTGTGGCATAGGTCACAGCTGCAGCTAGGATTCAATCTCTGGCCCAGAAACTTCCCATATGCCATGGATGTGGCAAAAAAAAAAAAAAAAAAAGAAAAGAAAATCAGTAAATGAAATCTAAATCACATGATCTACAGATTCAATACAACTTTATCAAATTTCCATCATTTTTCCCCAGAAATTAATAAGCTAATCCTAAAATTTATATAGAAATAGAAAAGACCAAGAATAGCAAAAAGAAATTTGCCAAAAAGCTAAGTGGGTGGACAGTCACCTCCCAATTTCAAAATTATAGGAGTTCCCATTGTGGCACAGTGGTTAACGAATCCGACTGGAAACCATGTGGTTGCGGGTTCGGTCCCTGGCCTCTCTCAGTGGGTTAAG
Organism: Phacochoerus africanus; assembly: GCF_016906955.1. Taxonomy (NCBI): domain Eukaryota; kingdom Metazoa; phylum Chordata; class Mammalia; order Artiodactyla; family Suidae; genus Phacochoerus; species Phacochoerus africanus. The sequence continues at coordinate 44,177,481 of NC_062560.1, read as the reverse complement.
GATCTGGTGTTGCCGTGAGTGGTGGTGTAGGTTACAGATGCGGCTTGGTCCCGCGTTGCTGTGGCTCTGGCGTAGGGCGGCGGCTACAGCTCCGATTCGACCCCTAGCCTGGGAACCTCCATATGCCGCGGGATTGGCCCTAGAAACGGCAAAAAGACAAAAAAATATTATAAAACTACACTAATCAAGGAGTTCCCATTGTGGCTCAGTGGTAATGAAACCAAATAATATCCATGAGGACTCAGGTTCAATCCCTGGCCTTGCTCAGTGGGTTAAGGATTTGGCATTGCTATGAGCTGTGGTGTAGGTCCCAGATTCAGCTCAGACCTGGTGTTGCTGTGGCTGTAGTGTAGGCTGGCAGCTACAGCTCTAATTCAACCTCTAGCCTGGGAACTTCCATATGCCGTGGGTGTGGCCCTAAAAAAAAACCCTACACTAATCAAGACAGTATGGTATGGCATGGAGATATAGCCATGGATCAATGAAATAGAGAGTCCAGGAATAAACACTGGTACTTATGATAAATATAATTTTTACATAAGTGTGAAGGCAATTCATCGAGGAAAGAAAAGTTTAACATTTGGCACAGGAATAATTGCATATCCACATACAAAAAGAAGAATTTAAATTTAATATGCTGCACTAAAAATTAACTCAAAATGGATCAGAGACATAAATATAAAAGGTAAAATAGGAGTTCCCTTTGTGCTCAGTGGGTTAAGGACCCAACACTGTCTCTGTGAGGATGCGGATTTAATCCCTGGCCTCACCCAGTCGGTTAAGGATCTGGTGTTGCCACAAGCTGTAGTTTGTAGATACAGCTCAAATCTGGTATTGCCATGGCTGTGGCATAGGCTGGCAGCTGCAGCTCCTATTAGACCCCTAGCCCAAGAACTTCCATATGCTGCAGGTGCAGCCATAAAAAGAATAAAAAAGCTAAAATAAAAGTCTTAGCACACAGCATAGGAGAAAAATCTCTATGACCTTTTATTAGGCAAGGTATATAGGACAACAGGAGCATGACCCATAAAGAAAAAATGATAAATTAGACTTCATAAAAACTAAAAAAATGGGAGTTCCCGTCGTGGCGCAGTGGTTGACGAATCCTACTAGGAACCATGAGGTTGCGGGTTCGGTCCCTGCCCTTGGTCAGTGGGTTGACGATCTGCCGTTGCCGTGAGCTGTGGTGTAGGTTGCAGATGCGGCTCGGATCCTGCGTTGTTGTGGCTCTGGCATAGGCTGGAAGCTACAGCTCCGATTCGACCCCTAGCCTGGGAACCTCCATATGCCGCAGGAGCAGCCCAAGAAATATCAAAAAGACAAAAATAAAAAAATATAAATAAATAAATAAATAAAAATAAAAACAAAAAAAAATGGGAGTTCCCATCGTGGCGCAGTGGTTAACGAATCCGACTAGGAACCATGAGGTTGCGGGTTCGGTCCCTGCCCTTGCTCAGTGGGTTAAGGATCCGGCGTTGCCGTGAGCTGTGGTGTAGGTTGCAGACGCGGCTCGGATCCCGCGTTGCTGTGGCTGTGGTGTAGGCCGGTGGCTACAGCTCCGATTCAACCCCTGGCCTGGGAACCTCCATATGCCACGGGAGCGGCCCAAGAAATAGCAACAACAACAACAACAACAACAACAACAAAAAAGACAAAAGACAAAAAAAAATGTTAAGCTTCAAAAAGATACCATTAACATAAGTCTTCCTGTGGCACAGCAGGTTAAGGATCTGTTGTTGCTGCAGTTGAGATGCAAGCTCTAGCTGCGGTGTGGGTTCCATCCAGGAATTTCTGTCTGTCATGGGTGCAGCCAAAAAAAAAAAAATGCTTTTAAGAAAAATGAAAAGGTGAATCACAGACTGGGAGAAAACATTTGTAAATCATATATCTGATAAAGGGCTTGTATCCAGAATATATAAAGAACTCTTATAACTCAATAAAAGGAAGACAAACAACCCAGTTTAAAATGAGGCAGAAGAAAAAAAATTAGGTAGAAGATTTGAAGAGGTATTTTACCCCCAAAATATATACAAATAAGCACATGAAGAGATGCTCAACATCATTCATTAGTCATTAGGGAAATTCTAAGTGAAACCACAACGAAATACCACTGTATACGTACTAAGGGGCCGTAATAAAAAGACAATTGAATGTTGGCAAGGATATGGAGAGTCAGGAACATTCCTGCATTTCTGGTGTGACTACATTCAAATGGTACAGCCGCTTTGGAAAAGTTTGGCAGTTTCTTAAAATGTTGATTATAAATTTACCAGAGGACCCAGCAGTGCCACTCCTATTATCTCTCCAAAAGATATGTAACATGTGTTCACACAAACACTTGCATCTGAATATTCATAACAGCATTATTCATACAAAACCAAAAGTGGAGACAGTCTAAATGCCCATCACCTGGCAAGTAGATAAACGAGATGCGGTGTATTAAGCAATAAAAGCACAAACACTAATTAATACTACCACATAGATGAACTTCGAAAATATGCTAAGAGAAAGAAGTGAGACACAAAAGAGCTCATATCATATTTGCATATTATGTTTGTATGAAATATCCACAAAAGTAAAATCTATAGCGATCTGTAGATTAGTGGTTGTCTGGGGGTGAGAATGGGAATTGTCATTAACTGTTAATTAGTACAAGAGACCTGATTGGGGTGATTAAAATGTTCTAGAACTCGATTGTGGTGATGGGTGTACAACTAGGTAAATTTAATAAAGCTCACTGAGGTGATCCTTAATTCCATTCCTGCTGAAGCATCTGGAGTCCTTGCCATAACATCTGTTGCCACCTATATCTGGAATGAAGGGTTGTCTTGGAACCTGTTATACAGCTGAGAATAAACTTTTGTTTAAAAAAAAGATCATTGAACTATACAATTTAAATATGGAACCTAAATTGGATCCCAATAAAGTTTCTTTTTCAGAGTTGTTTTGGCTATTCGAGGTCCTTTGCATTTCCATATAAATTATAGGATAAGTTTGTCCATTTCAACAACAACCAAAAAAGCTGCTGTGATATGTGTTGGGGTTGGTTTGAATCTATAGATCAATTTAGGGAGAACTGAAATATTAACGATACTGAGTTTTCAGAGCCACAGATAAGGTATGTCTCTGCATTTAATTTCTCTTGACATAGTTTGTAATTTTCATTGTACAGGTCTTTCACATCTTCTGACAAGTTATTCCCTAAGTATTTTTTTGTTTTGTTTTGTTTTTTTAGGGCCACACCCGAGGCATATGGAAGTTCCCAGGCTAGGGGTCAAATAGGAGCTACAGCTGCGGGCCATAGCCACAGCCACAGCAACAAGGGATCGGAGCCGCATCTGCGACCTACACCACGGTTCACGGCAACACCAGATCCTTAACCCACTGAGCAAGGCCAGGGATCGAACCCACAACTTCGTGGTTCCTAGTCGGATTCGTTTCCGCTGCACCATGACAGGAACTCCTCAACTGGGATTTTCAATGTAAAACAATTCCAGGAGTTCCTGTTGTGGCTCAGCAGGTTAGGAACCCAACTAGTATCCATGAGGATTTGGGTTCAATCCCTGGCCTCACTCAGTGGGTTAAGGATCCAAAATTGCCTTGAGCTGTGGTGTAGGTCGAAGACAAGGCTGGGATCCCACGTGGCTGTGGCTGTGGTGTAGGCCGGCAGCTGCAGCTCTGATTCAACCCCTAACCTAGGAACCTCCATATGCTACAAGTGCAGCACTAAAAAAAAAAAAAAAAAAAAAAAATTCCAGTGGGCAGGTATTTGCAGATCAGATTTGTAAATTGGGTTGCCAATGAATGATATGCTTTTGAAAAAAGATTTCTTACTAGTGATCATCTATGGAGTTATACCTGGTTGGGGCAAGGAGAAGTATTTATGAATATAGATCCTGGGGCGAGTATGTGGGGCAGGACAGGCAGCGGCTACGGGCGCCAGGCGATGCCAACCATTTCTAGGGCTTGTTGCCTGGCGGTATGGCTCAGATGAGGGAGCAGGTGGCTGAGCTCTTCAGCTCCCTGGTACAAGGGGAAGCGCAGGACCAGGTGGCAGCTGCTCCAGACAAAGTCTTGGATGGTGATGATAAAGATGAGGCAGAAGATGAAAATAACACTGATAACAGAACTAACGCAGATGGACCAACTGCAAAACAGCCAAAACCACCATCTCAACAGTAGCTTTTATGAAATTTAAAGACTGCCCCTGTCATATTTATCACACACTAACATTTAAGGAAGACTTATGTTCTAACTTGGAAAGCATCTGCTTTGTTCCCCCGGAACAGTTTTGTCAAAGAAGAAATTTATTTTCTGTTCCCATCGAAGAAAAAGATAATAAATGTTTAGAAAAGCATTCCTCTTCTTGATTAAGAAGTACGTTTCAGACCATGGAAATAAAATAGACGTTTTATAATGTATAAAATCTGCTAGGTTGGCAACTGAATGCTTATTGAATTGTGTCATGTCTGCGTCTTTTAGCTTCTGCTTCTGTTATAAAAAGTACATGTTGCAGTTTATGGACTATAACATTTCAAACAATGACGAGCAAGTGGTAAGAATTGGGTATTTAACAATGACAGTAGAGGTGGCTCAGTGGTTAACAAACCCGACTAGTAACCATGAGGTTGTGGGTTCGATTCCTGGCCTCGCTCAGTGGGTTAAGGATCCGGTGTTGCCATGAGCTGTGGTGTAGGTCGCAGATGCGGCTTGGATCTGGTTGCTGTGGCTGTGGCGTAGGCCAGCAGCTGTAGCTCTGATTCAACCCCAAGCCTGGGAACCTCCATATGCCGTGGGTGTGGCCCTAAAAAAAAAGCCAAAAAAAAAAAACTATTGAGAATTCAGCAGTCATGGGAGCTAATATGGTTATGGGGACTTATGGGGGTCAGACACTATACTGGTGTCCAATACAAGAGCATCAGAAACCATGAAAGACAGGGTAGCTATAATGAGCCCCAGGCATTATCCAGGGGCTGATGAGGTCAATATATTGTATTAAGGGATGAGGGACGAGTATCCACAGGGATGGGGGTAGCGAATGTTCTGATGCTGAGATGGAGATAAGATCACTTTGGTGGTGGTTAAAGGTTAATCAGCAGTGTGATAAAAAAAATCTGGGGTCAGCAGATACTAGTTAGATTTTTTTTTCTTTTTAGGGCCACACCTAAAGCATATGGAGGTTCCCAGGCTAGGGGTCCAATTGGAGCTGTAGCCGCCAGCCCACACCACAGCCACAGCAACACAAGATACAAGCCGCATCTGAGACCTACACCACAGTTTACAGCAACGCCGGATCCTTAATCCACTGAGAAAGGCCAGTGATCAAACCCACATCCTCATGGATACTCCTTGGGTTCGTTAACCACTGAGCCACGACCAGAACTCCAGGTTAGATTTTTTTAATGAAGATCAAAGACACTCTACCTGTGAGCAAGATTAGCAGACACAGTGATAACTAATTAATACAGACTCACCAGCAGATTGAGAAACATGAGGCAAAGACTCTAAACTAATGGCTGATAGTCAGTAGTCAAACTGTTGAGGTTAGGAGTTCCCGTCGTGGTGCAGTGGTTAACAAATCCAACTGGGAACCATGAGGTTGCGGGTTTGATCCCTGGCCTTGCTCAGTGGGTGAAGGATCCAGCATTGCCGTGAGCTGTGGTGTAGGTTGCAGACGCGGCTCGGATCCGGAGTTGCTGTGGCTGTGGTGTAGGCCGGTGGCTACAGCTCTGATTAGACCCCTAGCCTGGGAACCTCATGTGCCATGGGTGCGGCCCTAGAAAAGGCAAAAAAAAAGTGTTGAGGTTAGTATGGAATTAGCAAACACAGTGATAGTTTAATGTATGGTCAGCATGCACTGTACTGGAGCATCACTGCCTTTGGACACTGTATTAGTGGCTAATGGGGGATCGACAGGCACAGCAATGATGGCTAATGCAGCGTCAGCAACACTGATCAGGACTTATGACGGTCAAAGGCATTGTACTCATTGCTAATGGGTGGTCAGCAAGGTGAGACTAGTGTGGAATCAGCTGGACGCTCAAGGAAATGAGTCTGACTTTGTAGCTAAGGGATCAGCAAACAGTGATGGTAGCTAAGGAAGGATCTGTAATAACATTGCAGAACCATGTGCATATTGAAGAAACCACAGTACCACCAAATAGAGGATCAGCAGACACTCAGGGGAGCTAATGTGGGGTCAGCAGACTCTATTCAGGCCTTCATGGGTCAAAGCCACAATACTTGTGGGTAAAGATGGGGGAGGGAGATTCAGCAGCAGACACAGGGATTGGATACCATAAAGACAAAAAACAGGGTGCTGGGTCCTCGAAGGGGTCAATACTCTGCGTGTCTAACAAAGCAGAAGACATTAATGGGTCGTCAGCAGATACACGGATAAGCTATAATATGGGGTCAGAAGACATGGTGATGGAGGCTATTTAAAGGAAAGCAGACACTTCTGGGTCCTCAGGTTAAAAAAACCTTGTAACTTGGTAAATGGATCAGAAGATAGTGTAGCAAGGTCATGTGTGTTCTACAGACATTGTGCTGGGGCTCAAGAAGATCAAAGCCACCACACTGGCAGCTAATTGGTGCAACTGTGCTGTGTTGTGGGCTTGTGGGGGCTCAAAGACATTATCCTGGTGGCTAACAAACATCAGTAGACATAGCGATGGGACCTAATGCAGGATGAGCAGACCCTGCAATTGGAACGCATTGGGTTGAATATACCACGTGGTGGGCAATGGGGAATGAAGAGACAAAATGGTGAGAGCCAACAGGGGGTCAGCAGCCACTGCATTGGGTCTTAAGGAAGGTGATAAGATACATTGCTGGGAGCCAATGGGAGGTCAGCAGTCACCATGCTGAGTGAAAGGAGGGCAAAAAAGACGTAATGCTGAGCTAACAGATCATCAGTCATATGCCGTAAGCAAATGAAGGTCAGCGAAAATTGTAATGGCAGCTAAAAGGGGTGGTGAGACAGGATGCCATGAGCTAACGAGGGTCAGCCGACTTTGCTGGAACCAAAAGTTGTGATAAGACAGGATATGATGAGCTAATGGCAGGTGAGCAGATAATTGCACTCTTGACTGAAGATGATGATAAGAACTGCTGTAAGCCAATGAGGTGTTAGGAGACACACTGCAGACATGTCATGGGAGTAAAAACGACATCAAGGTAGCTCATGGAGGATCCAGAGAGGCTTTTGGGTTTTTTGTTTTGTTTTGTTTTTTGTCTTTTTGCCTTTTCTAGGGCTGCTCCCGAGGTATATGGAGGTTCCCAGGCTAGGGGTCGAATCAGAGCTGTAGCTGCCGGCCTATGCCACAGCCACAGCAACTCGGGATCTGAGCCGCCTCTGCCACCTACACCACAGCTCACCGCAACACCTTCACCCACTGAGCGAGGCCAGGGATTGAACCGCAACCTCATGGTTCCTAGTCAGATTCGTTAACCACTGCACCACAATGGGAACTCCAGGAGAGGCTTTTGGAAGCCAGATACACATACTGTTGGCCAGGAAGTATCACCACCTAAGTGGCAGGGGCTAATGGAGGCCAGCGCAATGCATCGTGGGGTCTTTTTTTTTCATTTTATTTTTATTTATTTATTCATTATATTACTCAATTTATTACATGTATAGTTGTACAATGATCATCACAACCAGATTTTATAGCAGTTCCATCCTAAACCCCCAGCACATCCCCCCCAACCCCATAGGGTCTTAGTAAAGGTCATTTTCATGGAGCACAACCATTTCTTTTTTGTTTTGTTTATGCTCCTGAGATTGAAGCTTTAGCAATGGAGGCCTGAGTTGGTGTTATAGGAACAGTGGACAGACATAGAAAGAAAGACAGGAAGAGAGTGGTAATAACTGCAAAGAATGTGAAGCAGAATCCATCTCCTCTTTTTTTTTTTTTTGTCTTTTTGCCATTTCTTGGGCCACTCCTTTGGCATATGGAGGTTCCCAGGCTAGGGTCTAATCGGAGCTGTAGCCACCGGCCTACGCCACAGCCACAGCAACGCAGGATCTGAGCCGTGTCTGTGACCTACACCACAGCTCACGGCAATGCCCGATCCTTAACCCACTGAGCAAGGCCAGGGATCGAACCCGAAACCTCATGGTTCCTGGTCGGATTCGTTAACCACTGAACCACAACGGGAACTCCAATCATTTCTAAAGCCTTGGGAGGACCAAGTCTCCCATTAGTTCTTTCATCTGATCCAGTGATCAAGAGTCTTGGTTTTGTCCAAGGCATCCAAGGCATATATCTGACTCCTGATATATGAATGGGGAATCTTTTATTGTTGTTTAAAAATTCAGCAGTTCCCGTTGTGGCTCAGTGATAATGAATCCAACTAGTATCCATGAGGATGTGGGTTCAATCCCTGGCCTTGCTCAGTGGGTTAAGGACCCGGTGTTGCCATGGCTGTGGTGTAGGCCAGCAGCTGGAGTTCTGATTTGACCCCTAGCCTGGGAACTGCCATATGCTGCAAGTGCAGCCCTAAAAAGCCAAATAAAAAACTTAGAAGCAGGAATGCCCATTGTGGCTCAGCAGGTTATAGATCTGGTATTGCTGGGAGCTGAGGAGTAGGTCACAGATGCGGCTCAGATCCAGCGTTGCTGTGGCTGTGGCATGGGCGGGCAGCTGCAGCTCTAATTTGACCCTTAGCCTGGGAACCTCCACATGCTGCAGGTGTGGCCCTAAAAAAGAAAAAGAATTAGAGGCAATTGCTGATGTACTTTCTATCATTATAGGTTAATTTGATTTATGTTTGGCATTTTCCATAGTAATAATAATTTTAAAATACCAAATTTAATTTATTTAATGGATGAGCTGAAGATTGGAAGAACTGATGAGATGACATCTTGATAAATGTACGTAATCCTTAGGAAATGGGGGTGAGGGCAGGCTACATACAAAGTGCAAAAAATGTATGTGTATGCTGTCCAGGGAGCATCTGATGATTAATTCAAATACCCTGGGTTGGAACAGTCAGGGAAAAAAGCAAGAAGTATTTAATTCAGCATCAATTTACTGTGGCATTGTACTACCAAATACTAAAGGTAAAGGATGCCCTTTTGCTTATTAAAAAAAGTACAAGAGGGAATTCCCGTCGTGGCTCAGTGGAAATGCATCTGACTAGCACCCATGAAGACGCAAGTTCGATCCCTGGCCTCGCTCAGTGGGTTAAGGATCTGGCGTTGCTGTGAGCTGTGGGGTAGGTGGCAGACGCGGCTCAGATCCCACATTGCTGTGGCCCTACACTGGTGTAGGCCAGTGTCTACAGCTTCAATTCGACCCCTAGCCTGGGAACCTCCATATGCTGCAGGGGGTGGCCCTGAAAAGCAAAAAAAAAAAAAAAAAAAAGAGGAGTTCCCGCCATGGCTGAATGGTTAACAAACCCAACTAGTATCCATGAGGACATGGGTTTGATCCCTGGCCCCACTCAGTGGGTTAAGGATCTGGCATGGCTGTGGCTGTGGTGTAGGCTGGCAGCTGCAGCTCTGATTGGACCCCTAGTCTGAGAACCTCCATATGCCAAGGGTGCAACCGTAAAAAAAAAAAAAAAAAAAAAAAGGGCAAGAGAAAACATTCACAAGTTTGAGAGGTTTGTCACTCACAGATTTCCACTAAAGGAAATTCTAGAGGTTTTTTTTTCAGGCAAAGAAGAAAGCAATCCTGGAGGAAATGCAGAAAGGACTGAAGCACAACCAACGTGGTAAATATGCAGGTAAAATGAAATGTATACATAAAACAAAAGTGTTTTCTGGGGAGACATATATGCACATGTATAACACACACACACCTATGTAGATACACAAACATACATTACACATAAATATATATATCCTACATAATACGTCATTATAAAATATATAATACATAATATGTACATACATGTATATGAGCAAATTTTCTATTAAAAGATTACCCTTTGAAGACAATTTTTGGAGACAACCATAAAATACTATTTTTTAAATTTAATTTTATGGGAGTATAGTTGATGTACAATGTTGTATTAGTTTCAGGTGCACAGCAGTGAATCAGTCATACATATAAACACGTCCATTCTTTTTTCCCATAGAGGTTATTACAAACTATGGCGTGGATTTTCCTGTGCTCTACAGCAGGTTCTCATTAATCCTCTCTTTTATACAGGAGTGTGTATGTGTTATTCTCACCCTCTCAATTCTTCCCTCCCCCCAATGGTTTCACCTATGGTAACCATAAGGTGGGTTCTGAAATCTGTCCATTTGTTTCTGTTTTTTAAAATATGTTCTTTTGTCTCATTTTTATTAGAGTCTACCTATAAGTGATATCATACGATAATTGTCTTTCTCTGACTTCACTTAGTATGATAATCTCTAGACCCATCCACGTTGCTGCATACTATTTAAAATCAGAAAAGATGAGTTAAAATATAAAAAGACATACCACATTCATGGATGGAAGGGCTTATAGCCATTTTACACCTTTCAGATTGGCAGCAATTTGAAAAGCATAGAATACGACCTGGTGACTATGTGGGAAAATGTAAACTTTTCCTCCAAATGCTCATGAAAGTGTAAATTAGTACAGTTTTTTTTTTCAAAGTTTAATATTTAGTCAAATGGAAAATCTGTATCAGCCAGACTCCAGCTAGGAGACAGAAACGATACCAGTTATTTTAACAGAGAGAACTTATTATAATGAATTTTTAAATAGGAAGTTATTAACTATGTCACTTCAAAGACAAAAAGAGAACGTTAAAAGTATCATGGAGGGAGTTCCTATTGTGGCTCAGCAGGTTAAGAACCTGACATAGCCCCCATGAGGATTTGGGTTCTATTTCTGGCATCACTCAGTGAGTTAAGGATCCTGCGTTGCCATGAGCTGTGGCGTAGGTCACAGATGAGGCTTGGATCCTGCATGGCTGTGGCTGTGGCACAGTCAGGCAGCTGCAGCTCTGATTCGACTCCTAGTCTGGGAACCTCCATATGCCTCGGGTAGGGCCCTAAAAAGGAAAAGAAAAAGAAAAAAATTACCATGGAGGTCGCAACTGCAGAAAGTAGCAGGGCTAGGGTAACAAGGGAAGAAATTGGAATTATTAAAAACAGAAGGGGGAGTTCCCGTCGTGGCGCAGTGGTTAACAAATCCGACTAGGAACCATGAGGTTGCGGGTTCGATCCCTGCCCTTGCTCAGTGGGTTAACGATCCGGCGTTGCCGTGAGCTGTGGCGTAGGTCACAGACGCGGCTCGGATCCCGTGTTGCTGTGGCTCAGGCGTAGGCTGGCAGCTACAGCTCCGATTCGACCCCTAGCCTGGGAACCTCCCATATGCCGCAGGAGCGGCCCAAGAAATGGCAAAAAGACAAAAAAAGTAAATAAATAAAAAATTTTAAAAAATAAAAAATAAAAATAAAAACAGAAGGTAGAGGGAGTTACCTGGTGGCCTAGTGGTTAAGGATCCAGTATTGTCAATGCTGTGGTGCGGGTTCGATCCCTGGCCTGGGAAATTCTGCATGCCATAGGTTCAGACAACTAAAAAAGAAGGTTGGAAACAGGGTCTCACAGGACCGGGATTCATACCTCTAAGGAGGTGGCACCAGCCAGCTGCCACTTGTGTTTCTGAGGGGGTGGGGTGCTAGAAAAGTGCAAACTGCTGCTGCCCAAGTGAAGAAGCAATGATGGGCTGACATTCAGATGAGCAGGGAGCCAACCGAAAGGGGGAAAAAAAGGAGCAAGTCCCTTTTTCCTTACCCAGGCTCAATATTTATATTTCGTATCTCTTATTGGCCAGACCCAACAAAGAGTAGCAGCTGGCAAGACAAAAATGTGTTTCATACACGGTTATGGCCCCAGCATCACAAAGCACATTATAAAAGGGTATGTTTGGAGCTGGGGCATAATAACTGGCATACTGTCTACAGCCCATGACCCATCATTTCCACTTCTAGATTTGAACACAGAAACAATACAAATGTCTTTCACTAGGGGAATGGATATAAATAAATAAATCAGACCTATATTTATCAACCTGGATAGATCTTGGAAAGGTAACATTTCATTTTAAAAAAGAGGCAAGATGCATAACTTTCAAAATAGTGTGATACCAGGAGTTCCCGTCGTGGTGCAGTGGAAATTAATCTGAGCAGGAACCATGAGGTTGCAGGTTTGATCCCTGGTCTTGCTCTGTGGGTTAAGGATCCAGCATTGCCATGAGTTGTGGTGTAGATTCAGATCCTGAATTGCTGTGGCTGTGGCATAAGCTGGCAACTGTAGCTCCAATTTGACCCCTAGCCCGGGAACCTCCATATGCCAGGGATTCGGCCCTAAAAAGCAAAAAAAAAGAAAAAAGAAAAAAGAAAAAAAAAATAGTGTGATACCATTGATGTGAAGTATTTAAAAGAAATGCAGCATTATATATTGCAGGCTTCATATTATACAGAAAAAAACTTAAGGGCTATTAAAATCCTATGTGTTGAAAGTAAAACCTTCAATTTAGAGGAAAGTATAGGAGAATATTAGCACTTTGCAACTGATAATATGAAAACATAAAACCTCAGCAGAAGAAAAGAGTTAACAGAACAAAAGAACAGGAGTTCCCATTGTGGCTCGGTGGTAACAAACCCAACTGGTATCCATGAGGACAAGGGTTTGATTCCTGTCCTCACTCAGTGGGTTAAGGATCTGGCATTGCTATGGCTGTGGTGTAGGCTGGCAGCTGCAGCTCTGATTTGACCCCTAGCCTGGGAACTTCTATATGCTGCAGGTGCGGCCCTAGACAAAAAATAAAATAAATAAAATTTTAAAAAATAAAAAAGTCATAATTTGAGAGAAATTTACAACACTCAGTACGGAAAAGGGATTTTTCTATCCTCATATATTAAAAAAAAAAAGCATTTAAACCAAGAAGTAAAAGATAAACAGCCCATTAGAAAACAATGAGCAAAGGATATGACCAGTCATTGCACAGAAGAATTACACAAATGGCCAGTCAATGAGTAAGCCGATGTTCAACCCCACCACTAATTAGGGAAATCCAAATGAAATGAAAACAACAAGCCATCCCCTAAGGGAATCAGGACAATTTTCACACCAATGAAGGAGCCAAATTGTTACAGGTGTACCCTGTGTGCCCTGGTAAACAGATGCCCCAAAGCATTTGGTCAAATGGTGAGGGGAGTCCTTACAGAAGTTTTCCCCATAGTACAAGGCAAGAAAGGGCTGGCCTATGTGAGTTCTCTGATATTCTGTGAGGTGTGCTTTCTGGCAGAAGGCTTTCCCACATTCTTGATATTCAAAGGGTCTCTCCTGTGTCAATGAGGCATAGTCTCACATAGAAGGCATTTCTGCATTCATGTCATTCATAAAGTTTCTCTCCTATGTGGGTTCTCCGGTGTTGAGAAAGGGATTTCTTCATACTGAAGATTTTTCCACATTCAGTACATTCATAGGGTTTCTCTCCTGAATGCATTCTCTGATGCTCAATGAGGCGTGCTTTGACATAGAAGGCATTACCACATTTATTACATTCATAAGGTTTCTCTCCTGTGTGAATTCGCTGATGTATTCCCAGAGATGAGTGCACTCTGAAAGATTTCCCACATTCATTACACTGATATGGTTTTTCACCTGTGTGAGTTCTCTGGTGATTATTGAGAGTCATCTTCATTCTGAAGAATTTCCCACAGTCACCACATTTATAGGGTTTCTCACCTGTGTGAATTCTTTGATGCTGATTTAGGGATTTTTTGGCACGAAAGTTTTTCCCACAATCACCACATTCATAGGGTTTCTCCCCTGTGTGAGTTCTCTGGTGTTGGGTAAGGGATATCTTAACTCGAAATGTTTTCCCACATTCGCCACATTCATAGGGTTTCTCCCCTGTGTGAGTTCTCTGATGAATCATCAGGGTTGCCTTCTCAGAAAAGGTTTTCCCACACTCAGTGCATTCATAGGGTCTCTCTCCTGTGTGTGTTCTCTGATGTAGAATGAGTTGAGACTTCCTGCCAAAAGATTTTCCACATTCGTTACACTCAAAGGGTTTCTCCCCTGTGTGGGTTTTCTGATGAGCAATGAGGTATGATCTGGCACTAAAGGTTTTTGCACATTCACCGCATTTATAGGGTCTCTCTCCTGTGTGTATTCTCAGATGTTCAATAAGGTTTGACTTCCTGCAGTAAGTCTTCCCACACTCATGACATTCAAAGTTTTTCTCTCCTTTGTGTGTTCTTTTTTGTCCAACAAAGCCTGTTCTCTTGTAGAAGGCTTTCCCATAGTCAACAGTTTGATCCAAAGATTGAATCTTCTGATGCTGAAGGTCATTATCATGCCTGAGGCCATTACCTCCAACAGAATTGTTGGCACACAGCAGTGAGAGAGAGCCTTTAAAAACAAATCAAGTCGTGTCACTCTCACCCAAAAGCCAACACAGGCTTTCCCTTGTCACAGTATAAAATTAAAGTACTTAACAAAGCCTATAAAACTCTACATAATTTGGGAGTTCCTGTCATGGCGCAGTGGAAACGAATCTGACTGGGAACCATGAGGTTGCGGGTTCAATCCCTGGCCTCGCTCAGTGGGTTAAGGATCCGGCATTGCCATGTAGTGTAGGTCGCAGATGCAGCTCAAATCTGTCATTGCTGTGGCTCTGGCGTAGGCTGGCAGCAACAGCTCCGATTAGACCCCTAGCCTGGGAATCTCCACATGCTGTGGGTGTGGCCCTCAAAAAAAGACAAAAGACCAAAAAAAAAAAAAAGTAATTTTAGGAGTTCCCGTTGTGGTGCAGTGGTTAACGAATCCAACTAGGAACCATGAGGTTGCGGGTTCGGTCCCTGCCCTTGCTCAGTGGGTTAACGATCCGGCGTTGCCGTGAGCTGTGGTGTAGGTTGCAGGTGCAGCTTGGATCCTGCGTTGCTGTGGCTCTGGCGTAGGCTGGTGGCCACAGCTCCGATTGGACCCCTAGCCTGGGAACCTCCATATGCCGCAGGAGCAGCCCAAGAAATAGCAAAAAGACAAAAAAAAAAAAACCTCTACATAATTTGGCTCCCATCCAACTCTCCGATATCACCTTTTTTTTGCTTTTTTAGGGTTGCACCCAAGTATATGGAAGTTCTCAAGCTAGAGGTCGAATCAGAGCTGCAGCTGCCAGCCACAGCGACATGGGATCCAAACCGCGTCTGTGACCGACACCACAGCTCATGGCAACGCCAAAATCCCTGACCCACTGAGTGAGGCCAGGGATCAAACCCACATCCTCATGGATACTAGTCAGATTCACTTCCGCTGTGCCACAACAGGAACTCCTGATGTCACCTCTTAACACGCTCACTACCCACCCTTAAGCCACAGCAGCATCTTTGCTATTTCTACGATATATTACTCAGACTAGGCTTGGCGCTTGCTGTTCTCTCTGCTCAGAATACTAAAATTCTGCATGGTTCTGTCTCTCTCACTTCGCTGACATTGGTGCACTAATGTTAACTTCCCCAGGGTCTTCCCCGACCACATTCCCTAAGGGCACAAACCCCATCACTGTCCATCCTTCTTACTTTACCTTGATTTTCTCTTCATTGCCAAACATTATGTATTTGTCTGCTTTCCCTCCTTAGACTTCAAGCACCAGGAGAACAGAGATATTAGTTTATTCACTCCTGATCCCCACACCTAGGATATGACCAGCATACAGCTGACCTGCATTTAAGATTCGGTGGATAGGAGTTCCCGTTGCGGCTCAGCAGTTAATGAATGCAACTCACAACCATGAGGATGCAGGTTCGATCCCTGGCCTCACTCAGTGGATTAAGGCTCCAGCATTGCCGTGAGCTGTGGTGTAGGTCTCAGATGTGGCTCAGATCCCACGTGGCTGTGGCTCTGGCGTAGGCTAGCGGCTACAGCTCTAATTCGACCCCTAGCCTGGGAACCTCCATATGCCATGGGTGTGGCCCTAAAAAGACCAAAAAAAAAAAAAAAGATTCAGTGGATGACCAAATCAGTGCATGAATGAGTGCTTGATAACAGAAGGCATCCACAGCAATGGAGGGAAGGAAGGCAATTGAGAGAACTACTAAAGAGAGACAAACTAGCTAAGAAGGTGAGGCAGGCAGGGAAAGATAAGAGTGGTAAACAGGAGTTCCCATTGTGGCTCAGCAGGTTAAGAACCTGACTAGTATCCATGAGGATGCAGGTTCAATCCCTGGCCTAACTCGGTGGGTTAAGGATCCAGCGTTGCCGTGAGCTGTGGTGTAGGTCGCAGATGTGGCTCCGATTTGACATCTAGCCTGGAAACCGCCCTATGCCACAGGTACAGCCCTAAAAAGACAAAAAAAAAAAGTGGTAAATAAATAACTACAAAAATCAAGAAATAGGAAAGAGCACTTAAGCGTGAGCATGATATCGGGATGTGGGATTGATGTATCTAAAGCCCACAGACCTTCTGGCTTCCAGTCATTTTCAAAGAGCCAGAGTTTCAGAAAAGAGATTCCTGAAAAACAATGGCCCAACGGAACCTTTGGCCTGAATTCCCGAGCTCTTCTCTCCCCTATTTTCCACATGCCGAGTTCTTGCTCACTTACCTGGGTAACTGTGGCCGTAGGATTCCTCCTCTAATATCCACACTTCTTCCCCTCGTTCCAACTTGAAGATCATCTCTGGTTTGGCCACGCAGAGCCCTGTGAATGGGAAGTGACGAAGGATGTGGGCCAAGTTGTCTGAGCCTTGGGGCCCCTGAGAGGGTGCATCTTCATGAGCTGCCCAAGGAAGGGGGCCCATTGAAACCTTTCACTGGGGGAAGTGAGAACGCACACACCCTTCCTGGTGCCCCAGATGGAGAAATCATCTGTGACCCTTGAATCTAGAACTGAAGAATCACTGAACTCTTTTTTTTTTGGGTCTTTTTGCCTTTTCTAGGGCCGCTCCCGTGGGATATGCAGGTTCCCAGGCTAGGGGTCCAATCGGAGCTGCAGCCAACGGCCTACGCCAGAGCCACAGCAACGCAGGATCCAAGCCGCGTATGCGACCAACACCACAGCTCATGGCAATGCCAGATCCTTAACCCACTGAGTAAGGCCAGGGATCGAACCTGCAACCTCATGGTTCCTAGTCAGATTCGTTAACCACTGTGCCACGATGGGAACTCCAAGAATCACTGAACTCTACAAAGGCGGCACAGCTTATAGCAACCAAGGAAGGAAACACACGTGACCAGGAATTACATGAACAATGATCCTCACCCACAGATGCCAGGTTGCTGTAGTTCTCCAGCATCACATCCTTGTGCATGGTCCTTTGGGCAGGGTCCAGCCTGTGCCACTCTTGTCGGGTAAAATCCACAGCCACATCCTCGAATGACACAGATCCCTGTAACAACAATCTGCAATGATCAGAATGGGACACACGGAAAAGATGTGTAGAGTGTTCCCATCGTGGCGCAGCTGTTAACAACTAGCATCCATGAGGATGCGGGTTCAATCCCTGGTCTCGCTCAATGGGTTAAGGATCTGCCATTGCCAGGAGCTGTGGTGTTGGTTGCAGACATGGCTCGGATTCCAGAGTGCTGTGGCTGTGGTGTAGGCCGGCAGCTACAGCTCCAATTGGACCCCTAACCCGGAAACATCCATATGTTGGGGGTGTGGCCCTAAAAAGATCAAAAAAAAAAAAGACAAAAAATGTGTTGGAACAAATTCTTTCTGTCTGTCTTTTTAGGGTCACACCTGCAGCATATGGAAGTTCCCAGGCTAGGGGTAGAATCGGGACTACAGCTGCCAGCCTATGCCACAGTCATAGAAACACCAGATCTGAGCCGCCTCTTCGACCTACACCACAGCTCACAGCAATGCCAGATCCTTAACCCACTGATCGAGGCCAGGGATCGAACCTGCGTCCTCATGGATACTACTCAGCTTCGTTTCTGCTGAGCCACGACAGGAACTCTGGGAATGAATTCTTTCAATAGAGCATGATTGACAGTTGAGTAGAAAAAGCTACAAAAAAAAAAAAAGCATAACATGAGAGTTATGAGTTAATTTTTTTTTTTGCTTTTTAGGGCCATACCCATGGCATATGGAAGTTCCCATGCTCGGGACTGAACCAAAGCTACAGCTCCCGGCCACAGCCACAGCCACGGCCACAGCCATACTGTGGGATCCAAGTAGCATCTGTGACCTACACCACAGCTCATAGCAATGCCAGATCCCCGACCCACTGAGTGAGGCCAGAGATCAAACCTGTATCCTCAGGGATACCAGTCGGATTCGTTTCTGCTGTGCCACAACGGGAACTCCCATGAGCTAAATTTTATTTGGGGCAAAATGAGAACTATAGCCCAGGAGAGGGTCTCTCAGATAGCTCTGTGGAACTGTTCCAAAGAGGCAGTGGGAAGGTCAATATTATACATGACTTGAGCGAAGCGGGGTACACGCAATCAAGAACACTTTTTTTTTGTCTTTTTGCCTTTTCTAGGGCCACTCCTGTGGCATATGGAGGTTCCCAGGCTAGGGGTTGAATCGGAGCTGTAGCCGCCGGCCTACGCCAGAGCCACAGCAATGCAGGATCCGAGCCGCATCTGCAACCTACACCACAGCTCACGGCAACGCCGGGTCCTTCACCCACTGAGTAAGGCCAGGGATCGAACCTGTCACCTCATGGTTCCTAGTTGGATTCGTTAACCACTGCACCACGACGGGAACTCCAAGAACACATTTTTGCAGGTTGCCGCTAGCGTCAGGAAGGTCCCTGCTTGTCGCGAGGCACAACTGTCAACGATTTTAGTGCTTTTGTCGATATGAGAAGATGCAAGAATTTGGGCTCATAACATCTCCCCCAAACATCTAACTCTCTGAAGGCCTATTCTGCCAGTTTTTCCCAGAGCACAGAGGGCCTCGCTCCTGATGCCCGACCTGAACTCCTTCCAGGGGGTGTTGAAAGTCAGCGACTGTAAGTGGCTGGTGACCTAACCCTCGTAGGGGCAGATGGTGAGAGACAATGTTTACTTGGCACTGGACATGGGACTGTCTTGCCTGATATTATACTTTGTGGGAAGAAAAGCCAGAACAGCCCTGCTAGTACATTTAATTTTTCAATTCACGAAGAAAAGACCCCTGACTTTTGAGCTATCACTATGCACCTGAACTTATCCCAGCTGCTGGGGAAACAGATAAAGTGCTTGCTTTCAAGCAGCTCGTACCCCAGTAAGGAGACTGGTACAGGCATGCCTTGTTTTACTGCGTTTTGTTTTATTTTACTTTATTTTATTTTTGACTTTTTAGGACCACAGGTGCTGCCTTAGGAAGTTCCCAGGCTAGGGGTTGAATTGGAGCTGCAGCTGCCAGCCTACACCACAGCCACAGCAACTCGGGATCCAAGCCGTGTCTGCAAGCTACACCACAGCTCATGGCAACGCCAGATCCTTAATCCACTGAGCAAAGCCAGGGATCGAACCAGCGTCCTCACAGATACCAGTCGGGCTTATTACCACGGAGCCACAACGGGAACTCCTACTTTGTTTTTTTGTGCTTCACACAGATACTGCAGTGTTTTATTTTTTAACAAACTGAAGGTTTGTAGCCACTTTCCATTGTCAAATGATGGTTAGCATTCTTTAGCAACCAAGTCTTTTTAAATTAACGTCTTTTTTTTTTTTTACATAATCCTATTGTACACTTGATAGACTACAGTATAATGTCAAAATAACTTTTTTTTTTTTTTTTTTGCTTTTTAGGGCCGCCCCTGAGGCATAGGGAAGTTCCCAGGCTAGGGGTTGAATCGAGCTGCATGTGCCGGCCACAGCCACAGCCACAGCAATGCCAGATCCTTGACCCACTGAGCAAGGCCAGGGCTCAAATCCGCATCCTCACTGATACTAGGTTTGTTTCCACTGTGCCACAATGGGAACTCTTCAATGTAACTTTCACGTGCACTGGGAAACCAAAAAATTCACGTGACTCGCTTTATTACGGTATCTGCTTCACGGTGGTAGTCTGGAACCGAACCTGCAACATCTTGGAGGTATGCCTGTACATGAACACGTACCTGTGATGAGATGTTACAGGAGCTATGCTGGACAGGTGTACAGGATGCAAAGGGCTCACACAAGGGACGGAATGAGATTCCACCTTGTGTTATCAGACTGACCTTCACTTGGGAAGGTAGATCTTTAAATCTTTCAATAAGAATATAGTCTCTCTTAAAAAAAAAATAGGGGGCAGTAGCAGGAGCAAATGCACGAAGGAGTTCCCATTGTGGCTTAGCGGGTTAAGAACCTGACATAGTGTCCATGAGGAAGTTGGTTTGATCCCCAGCTTTGCTCAGTGGGTTAAGGATCTGGTATTGCTACAAGCTGTGGTGTAGGGTGGAGATGTGGCTCAGACCCAAACTAGAGTTTAGAAATAGATTCACATGTATATGGTCAACTGATGTCTGACAAAGGCGTTAAGAATATTCGGTGGAGAGGAGTTCCCGTCGTGGCGCAGCAGAAACGAATCTGACTAGGAACCATAAGATTGCAGGTTCAATCCCTCGCCTTGCTCAGTGAGTTAAGGATCTGGCGTTGTTGTGGCTGTGGTGTAGGCTGGCAGCTGAAGCTCCGATTGGACCCCTAGCCTGGGAACTTCCACATGCCATGAGTGTGGCCCTAAAAAGCCAAAAAAAAAAAAGAATATTCGGTGGAGAGATGATAGTCTTCTCTACACAGTCATATCCAGGAAAACTTCAAATTTCCTGAAGGATATTTACTGAAACGTCAAGACATTATCTCCAGAAGCTGAGATTATGAGGACTTTTCAAATTAAAGTTTTTTTTTCTTTTTAGGACTGCACCTGAGGCATATGGACATTCCCAGGCTAGGGGTCCAACTGGAGCTACAGCTGCCGCCTTATGCCACAACAGCAATGCCAGATCCTTAACCCACTGTTCGAAGCCAGGGATCAAACCCTTGTCCTCATGGATACTAGTCAGGTTCATTACTGCTGAGCCATAACAGAAACTCCCTCAAATTAAAATTTTTAGGGAGTTCCCATTGTGATGCAGCGGAAACGAATCCAACTAGGAACCGTGAGGTTGCAGGTTCGATCCCCAGCCTCGCTCAGTGGGTTAAGGATCCAGCATTGCCGTGAACTGTGATGTAGGTCCCAGATGCAGCTAGGATCTGGCATTGCTGCGGCTGTGGTGTAGGCTGGTGGCTACAGCTCCAATTCGACCTGGGAACCTCCATATGCTGGAGGTGTGGCCCTTACGAGCAGGAAAAAAAAAAAATCTGACTGCAGCAGCTCGGGTTGCTGCTACGGTGCAGGTTCCAGCCCTGACCCGTCGCAGTAGGTTAAAGGATCTGGCATTGCCACAGCTGTGGCATAGGTCACAGCTACAGCTCAGATTTAATCCCTAGCCCAGGAACTTCCATATGCTGCAGGTGCGGCCATAAATATATATATATATATATATATAGTGACACATATGATCCACGGAGGGTAGCTAATAAATCCAACAAAAATCTAAGGGTTCAGTCAAATGGTGAAATTCCTAGGAATATCCTGGGCAGGAGCCACCCATGACATTCCACAGGCAAAAAAAAAAAAAAACTGCTGTTCTACCTTCGGTACTGAGAAGAAACACAGCACCTGACACTTGGATTTTGAAGGATCCATCTTCCACGTCTGCAAATGTTGCTGGCTCCTCTCTATAAAATGACCCCAAAGAAGGCCACATTTATGGCCAACAAGCACATGAAAAAAAAATGCTCAACATCACTGAGAAATGCAAATCAAAACCACCACGAGATCACCTCACGCCAGTCAGAATGGCCATCATTCATAAGTCCACATGCAACAGATGCTGGAGGGGGTGTGGAGTCATGACCAACATGCCTACATTCTAAAACTTGTGTTGATGGTTTCTTCTTTTTACTGCCATTTATCCTAATATTTTTTATATATAATGATTTTTATTTTTTTCATTGCAGCTAATATTTATCTATTTATATGTAGAGCTTCCTAAAAACCACAGGAAAACAAAATTAACAAGTAAATAAATGAACAAATAAAAACTGTGGGAGATGTGGCCATTTCTCTCTTTTTTTTTTGTCTCTTCTAGGGCCGCACCCACGGCATATGGAGGTGCCCAGGCTAGGGGTCTGATCGGAGCTGTAGCCGCCAACCTACACCACAGCCACAGCAACGAGGGATCCGAGCCACGTCTGCGACCTACACCACAGCTCACAGCAACACCAGATCGCAGCTGTGGCTCAGAATCCATCCCCAGCCTGGGAACTTCCATATGCCAGGCGTGTGGCTGGAAAAGAAAAGGTAGGTGTTCTCTTATGGCACAGCAGGTTAAAAATCTGGTGCTATCAGTTCAATGACTTGGGTCACTTCTGTGGTGTGGGTTCGGTCCCTGGCCCAGGAACATCTCCATGCTGTGGGCTGGCCAAAAAGATAGAAAGAAAGTAGGCTGATTTCTGCTTCTGGGAAAATAGAGTAAATATATTTTCCGTATTTCTCCTTGCTAACTCTGAAAACTCTGAACACCATACAGAAAACAAAGTTCTAATTTGAAAAGATACATGCATCTCATTGGTCACAGCAGCACTGTTTACAATAGTCAAGACCTGGAAGGGAGTTCCCATAGTCGCTCAGCAGAAACGAATCCGACTAGGAACCATGAAGGTTCAGGTTTGATCCCTGGACTCACTCAGCAGGTGAAGGATCCGGTGTTGCCATGAGCTGTGGTGTAGGTTGCAGACGCGCCTCGGATGCTGTGGCTGTGGTGTGGGCCGGCAGCTACACCTCCAATTTGACCCTTAGCTTGCGAACTTCCATATATCAGGGGTGCAGACCTAAAAAGCAAAAAAAAAAAAAAAAAAAAAAAAAGGAAGCAACCTGTATCCATCAACAGAGGAATGGAGAAAGAGGATGTGAGAGAGATATATATATATAATAGAATACTACTCAGCCATAAAAAAGAATGAAATAATGCAGTTTGCAACAATATGGATGGACCTAGAGATAATGACACTGAGTGAAGTAAGAAAAAGACAAATATTATATGATATCAGTTATACGTGGGATCTCAAAGAGTACAAACGAACTTACTTATAAAACTGAAAAAGGTTCACAGATATAGAAAAAAATTATGGTTACCAAAGAGGAGGGAAGGAAGGGTAAATTGAGAATATGGGATTAACTGATACGCAGTACCATATATAAAAGAGATAAACAATGAGGATTTACCGTATAGCCACAAGGAACTATACGCCTCCCACCCAAAAAAGAAGAAAAGACTCCTGTCAGTTTGGGAGAAGGCAGGCCAATGAGGGAACTCGGAATCTGCAGAAGACATCATAGCACTGATTCCCTTGAGTTATCTTTTTCACTCATATATCCCAGACTAGGTGCTGGAGAAGCTGGCAACCCCAAATGCCAAGGGGCACAGACCAAAACTGCTCCAAGAAAGCCTGCTCTCTCCAGTCAAAGGACCAGGAAAAGGGCAACACAGCAAGATAGGAATTTTGATTGATTGATGATTGATTGATTGATTGATTGATTTTTTAGGGCTGCACCTGCAGCATATGGAAGTTCCCAGGCTAGGGGTCCAATTAGAGCTGCAGCCGCCAGCCTACACCACAGCCACAGCCATGCGGGATCCGAGCCACATCTGCGACCTACACCGCAGCTCACAGCAATGCCAGATCCTTCACCCACTGAGCAAGGCCAGGGATTGAACCCGTGTCCTCATGGATACTAGCCAAATTCATTACCACTGAGCCACAACGGAAACTCCCAGGAAATTGTTCAATCATCACCTTACGCCAAACAAGCACCGTGGAAAAACCTGTGGGTTCCAAATCCATCCCATCAGCAAAAGCCAAGTGGGGAGCATACGCTTGCACAATAGTCTGGCTCTACCCAAGCGCTAACTCCCCTACAACACGAGGTGGTATCAGAAAAAGACCGAATGGGGCGGGGAGCTAAAGCTCAACCCATGTGGGCAGGAATGACTTCCTTACTTAGTGCTGTCAGTGCAGAAACTGGACTTCCGATCCCAAATCACCAATGACAAGGCATATCCTTCCTCTGCCCTGCTGGTGTCAGAGAAGGCCTAGTGGAGAGTCAGGACTGTCACCACTGTCAAGGAGCAGCAAGCCCCCCAACTCCACATGGCATCAGTGGAGGCAATGGGAAGCCGTAATTAGGCACCAGTCCATCTCCCACCCAGGGAGGCATCAGGGGAGACACAGTGGAAAGCTGGAGCTCCAGTCCTGCCCAGAAGTGATGAGGAGCTCCCCACCCTGGCTGCGAAGGTAAGCCAAATGGGAAGCCTGGACTTCTTCCACCCTCTGGCACTTAAGGAGGTTGGCGCCCTCTCTTCCCCAGCTGGAGTGAAGTCAGAGGAAGCCAACCAACCCAGGTTTAAATAAGGACAAGGGAGTTCCTGTCGCGGCTCAGCGGAAATGAATCGGACTGAGATCCATGAGGACACAGGTTCCATCGCTGGCCTTGCTCAGTGGGTTAAGGATCCAGCGTTGCTGTGAGCTTCGGTGTAGGTTGCAGATGCGGCTCGGATCCCGCGTGGCTGTGGCTCTGGCATTGGCTGGCGGCTACAGCTCTGATGAGACCCCTAGCCTGGGACCCTCCATAGGCTGCAGGTTTGTCCCTAGAAAAAGGCAAAAAGACAAAAAAAAAAGAATAGAAATAAAAATACAGAGGAACACCCTCAATTTGATAAAGGATCTAAAACAAAACTGCAGCTAATGTCACAGTTCATGGTAGAAGATTGAACATCAAGAGCAAGGCAAGGAGATCCATTCTCACAACTCTCATTCAACAGTGCTGGCCGTTCTGACCTGTACAATAAGGCAAGCAATGGAAATGAAAGGCGTACAGAATAAAATGGAAGAAATAAAACTGTCCCTATTTCCAGATGACAAGGTCACAGAAAGCAGATAAACATACAGCCACCGCGTGCATGCCTGTATGTCAGAAATGACAACATGGACTCCCAAGTAAAGAGAATAAAATCATTTATAATTACACGGAAGTATGCATAAATCCAACAAAACTAAAAAAGCAAGCAGACATTCGTTAGATACTGCAACATACTAGCAATCTTTGTGTGTGTGTGTGTGTGTGTGTGTGTGTGTGTGTGTGTCTTTTCTAGGGCCGCACCCGTAGCATATGGAGGTTCCCAGGCTAGGGGTCGAATCAGAGCTGTAGCTGCCGGCCTACACCACAGCCACAGCAACGTGGGATCCGAGCCGCGTCTGCAACCTACACCCCAGCTCATGGCAATGCCAAATCCTCAACCCACTGAGCGAGGCCAGGGATGGAACTCGCAACCTCATGGTTCCTAGTCGGATTCGTTAACCACTGCGCCACGACGGGAACTCCATACTAGCAATCTTGAGAAAGAAGAACAAAGCCGGAGGTATCACACGCTCTGATTTCAAACTACAGTTGACCCTTAAAGAATGAGAGATTGGGGGCATCGACCCTCCATGAAGGTGAAAATCCACATATGACTTAGAGCTGGCTCTCCACGTACCCAGTTCCTCCTTATCCCCAGTTTCTCTGTATCCACAGAGTCAACCAATTCAACCCCTAGCGTGGAACCTCCATATGCCATGGGTGCGGCCCTGAAAAGACAAAAAAAAAAAAAAAAGATGAAAAAATGAAACTAGAGCACTGTCTTACACCATATAAAAAAGTAACTCGGAGTTCCCATCGTGGCACGGCGGAAACAAATCCAACTAGGAACCATGAGTTTGCAGGTTCGATCCCTGACCTTGTTCAGTGGGTTAAGGATCCGGTGTTGCCGTGAGCTGTGGTGTAGGTCGCAGATGCAGCTCGGATCTGGCATTGCCGTGGCTGTGGCACAGGCTGGCAGCTACAGCTCTGATTCTACCCCTAGCCTGGGAACCTCCATATGCCGTGGGAGCAGCCCAAGAAATAGCAAAAAAGACAAAAAAAAAAAAAGAAAATCATGGACTTGGAGAAGAGACTTGTGGTTGCCAAGGGGGGGGGGGGGAGTGGGATGGATGGGGAGCTTGGGGTTCATAGATGCAGACTATTGCCTTTGGAATGGATTAGCAATGAGATCCTGCTGTGTAACCTTGGAACTCTGTCTAGTCACTTATGATGGAGCCTGATAATGTGAGAAAAAAGAATGTATGCATGTATGTGTAACTGGGTCACCATGCTATACAGTAGAAAAAAAAATAATGTATTGGGGAAATAAAAAAATAAATGAATAAAAAAACAAAGAAGAAGAAAAAGAAAAGATCTGTCCACACAAAAACCTGTACATCCCTGATCATAACAGGTTTTTTTTTTTTGTCTTTTTAGGGCCACACCTATGGCACATGGAGGTTCCCAGGCTAGGGGATGAATCGGAGCTGTAGCTGCTGGCCTACACCACAGCCAGATCTGAGCCGTATCTGCGACCTACACCACAGTTCACAGCAACGCCAGCTCCTTAACCCACTGAGTAAGGCCAGCGATCAAACCTGTGTCCTCATGAATGCTAGTCAGATTCATTTCTGCTGAGCCACGACGGGAACTGTGAGCTGTGGTGTAGGTCACAGACACGGCTCAGATCTGGTGTTGCTGTGGCGGTGGTGTAGGCCAGTGGCTACAGCTCCGATTAGACCCTAGCCTGGGAACCTCCATATGCCGCAGGTGTGGCCCTAAAAAGACAAAAGACAAAAAAAAATGTGTCCAAAAAACTAAAGAAAGAAAAAAATGGGAAAAAGTAGGCTCCTCCTCCTTACCTCAAATGATCTGCTAGGTTGTCCTGGAACCAGAGCAGGAAATCTCTGGGGCAATTTCCCATCAGCTGGCATGTTCACTCTGGGTGCCAGCCCACCTTCCAAAGCTGGAGAGGTCTCCGTAGGTGGGCTGTAGTCAGAATGAATGGATGAACCCACAGCCTCCAAGAAGGAGACAGCTCAACAGCTCCACAGAGACACCAACAAATCCTAAAAGGACAGCATCCATGTCAGCAGTGCCACCCCACATTGGCCCCACAAAAGTTGAGCAACTCCCACACTGCGTATTAAGAGTGGTGGATTATTGACGCAATCATGATATCTGGAGTCAAATGAATGAGCTCAGAGTCCCTTATTCTTGGGTAGCTCCACAGGGGGTGCTTTACACTTTACCCAACCAGCCCCCCCTCCCCAATGCCAGGTTCAAGGCAGATCTGGGCTTGAAGAGAAAACCTAGAAACCTAGTGAATGAAAAGGGATCTCTTCTGCCCACTTAACTACTTCGTCACTTGCATTTTGCCAAAAGTTTTGCTCTGGCTGTAGGTTCAAAGGATGCCTCGGCAAAAAAGACACCACACTTCACACGAATAGAACAGTTTCAGTTCAATTTTAATGGAAAAATGATCAGAAAGCAAGAAATGGAGCGAGGAAAGAAGACGCAAAAGCATTTACATCACCCAGTTGGGCCAACAGCTACACGGAGACTCCAACAGCGCTGGGAAGTCCCCAAAACAGCAATCTGGAGCCCCAGTTGGGAATAGGTCCCAGGCGGTGCATGCAGCCCATGGGTGAGACTTCAGATGGCAGCTTGAGGGAGTCCTGCTTATCATATCAGGCCACAAACTGATACCATCAGTTTGCGTGCAATTGTGCCACTCTCTTGCTTTTTTTTTTTTTTTCAAGGATGCTGTTTTACTTTGTGTGTCATAAGAATTTCCAGACCCTGGGGAACTGGCCAGGGTCTCAGGGCTCAAGAAATTCCAGAGCACACTCCCTTTCTTAAATCTCAAGTGTTGCCAGACTTGCTGGTGGCATTTCAGAAGCAAGCACCATAGCTCAGGCAAGGTCGCATCAGTCAGAGTCCTAATATCGCCTCTGAAGCCTGAACAGGATGACTTGACTAGTTTCCCCCACCACTTTAGAGTGAAAAATCCCTCTGAAATTCTCCTATGGGGAGGAGTTCCTGTCGTGGCTCAGTGGTTAACAAACCCAACTGGTATCCATGAGGATGCAGGTTCGATCCCTGGCCTCACTCAGTGGGTTCAGGATCCAGCATTGCTGTGGCTGTGGTGTAGGCCGGCAGCTGTAGCTCTGATTCAACTCAGCCTGGGAACTTCCATATGCTGCAGGTACAGCCCTAAAAAGCAAACAAACAAACAAAAAAAAGTGAAAAATAAAAATAAAATTTTCTGTGGGGGAGGTCTCAGCCCCTTCTTTCCAGAAGATGATTCAACATTAATAACATTTATCAAATCAATGAATCAGAGGGGAGAGGAAACTTGCTGCTTTTAACTTACACCACCAAAAAAAAGCATCTGACACAATTCAACAGTCATTACTCATAACTCAAACTAAAATCAGGGAAGAAGTAAATCACTTAAATATCCAAAAAATCATTTACAAAACATACCCCTGAAATACTATGCTAAAAAGTAAAATGATGGGACAATTGCCATCAACATTAGTAAAAAGATAGAGATGTCCGATACAGCTCAAAATTGTTTTTCTGGGAGTTGCCGTGATGGTACAATGGGATTAGCGGCATCTCTACAGCACCAGGACCCAGGTTTGATTCCCAGCCCCGCTCAGTGGATTAAAGTATCCAATGTCGCATTGCAATTGCAGCTCACATCTGATCCCTGGCCTGGGAACTCGATATGCCACAAGGTGCCCCTCCACACAAAAAAATTTGTTTTCCTGGCTCTAGCTCACGCAGTAGAAGATGAAATAATCAGAATAAATATTACAAAGAAATGAAAATGTTGCTTTCTTTGCCAGTGATCTGATTTTGTACATAGAAAAGCTATCAGACTACCAGAATTCAGAGGGTAATTTGTTAAGGGGCTGGATACAAGATAAAATTATAAGAGAAGACAGTTTTTTCTTCTATAGTAACAATGACCAAATGAAAATGGAAAAAATCCATTAGTAATGACAGCATAAAAATATAAAATATGGGAGTTCCCGTCGTGGCGCAGTGGTTAACAAATCCGACTGGGAACCATGAGGTTGCGGGTTCGGTCCCTGCCCTTGCTCAGTGGGTTAACGATCCGGCGTTGCCGTGAGCTGTGGTGTAGGTTGCAGACGCGGCTCGGATCCCGCGTTGCTGTGGCTCTGGCGTAGGCCGGTGGCTACAGCTCCGATTCAACCCCTAGCCTGGGAACCTCCATGTGCAGCGGGAGCGGCCCAAGAAATAGCAACAACAACAACAACAAAAGACAAAATATATATATATATATATATATATATATAATATGTAAAATAAACTTTTTAAAGAGTTGGACCTACATAACTAAAAATTAAAAAAGTCGACAAATATAATCACACAGACATACCATATCCCTGGATAAGATTGATTAATAAAAATGCCAACTCTCCCAAAAAGCATTATAGAAATGTAAAGAATAAATAAAAAAGAAACATTAAACACAAGGGTCAGTAATAATGAGACGGTGTATATAACATGTGGAATGCAGCTACAGAGATTTTTAAAGGGAAATTCATGATCTTAAATGTCTTTTAACAAAGAAAGGCTGAACAGTAATGAATTAACCACCAATTTCAGAAGTTAGATAAAAGAGAAAACAGTAAGATGGCAGCAATTAAGAAAACAGAAAATAAAGGTACATCAGAGAGGATAAACAAAGCCAGAAGTTGGTTCTTGGAAAGGCTAATAAAATTAGCAAATCTCTAGGGAGACTGAGGGAAAAAATCTAAACACACACACTATTAAGACTTAGCAAGACGCAGCAAGGAATCTAAAAATTGACAACCCCAGATGGCTGTATCTCTGACCCGCACAGATTCCCATTCACCAGATTATTTAATTCCCCACCAACGGACCCCACAAACTGACAGTTTGTCACTCCCAAAAGCCAGCAAAGCCGTCACCTCAAAAATCACTGATGACTCTCAGGGCACAAACCCTCACGCACTCGCTTGAGTGCCCCGCGCCTACAAGACTTAAACAGCCTCTGAGGGCTACTTCCGTTTCCTGTCCTCACCTCTGACACTGCCCTTTCTAGAGCTGTTGCTGTCACAAACGGTCACACAAGAGCTCTGTGTGGTCTACTCACTCTTAACAAGGTGCAGTTACGGATCTGCAGAGACTTTGTCCATGAGCTTCGGTGCCGGGCGAGGAATATGGCTGCGCCGAGGCGTTCCCCCCTGAAGGCCGCCATCTTTGCATCCATTCCGTACAGTGGGCTGTTCCATAGAAGGCGGGGGAGGGGGGGGTCGTCTTTCAAGAGTAGAAACTTTCTGAAGGCAAGCTTCTGGGAGAAGCTGGTCTTCGGAACTGGGTTCTACGGGTCTGTGCAAAGTTTACAGAAGCAGAGGTGCCAAATCCCATGTCCAGGAGAAGGGGAGATGGGTCTTGATCTTCAAGGGAGACATCACGAGGGGGGGGGGGGGGTCAGGATTACAGTTTCCTTCTTGGGAGACTAGAAGGAGAAGTTAGGATGGTTCAGTCCCCCTCCTGGCTGATACCACTGGGCAAAAGAGAGAGAGGTCAGGGTGGTACAACCCTCTCCTTGGAGATACCACTGGGAAGGGGGGGAAAAGTCAGGAGCCCCTCCTGGGCGATACCACCGGAGAAAAGAGCGGAGGAGTCAAGGTGGTATAGTCTCCTTTGGGGACTTGAATTGGTAAAGAAGGGCCTTTAATCCCCCTCAATCTCCATGACCCCACTGAAATGATGGTAGCTAAGACATAATAATACTAGACTTTGGTATGAACAACTAGTGTGTTTCAGCAAATTATCAAGAGAAAAATATTTAGAAAACCTTACAAGCACACTTTCTAAGACAATGCATCGCCAAGACATGCCCCCACTACCGGCTGTCAAGCAGGTTAGCCTCTCTTACGTGGACATTCAGGAGCTACCACTGACTTCGGGGAGAGAAGAGAATTTGGGGTGTTCTTCACCTCTGAACTCATTCCTTAAAACCTGGTCCTAGGAGTTCCCGTCGTGGCGCAGTGGTTAACGAATCCGACTAGGAACCATGAGGTTGCGGGTTCGGTCCCTGCCCTTGCTCAGTGGGTTAAGGATCCGGCGTTGCCGTGAGCTGTGGTATAGGTTGCAGACGCAGCTCGGATCCTGCGTTGCTGTGGCTGTGGTGTAGGCTGGCAGCTACAGCTCCGATTCCACCCCTAGCCTGGGAACCGCCATATGCCGAGGGAGCAGCTCAAAGAAATAGCAAAAAGACAAAAGAAAAAAAAAAA
This sequence comes from Phacochoerus africanus, assembly GCF_016906955.1. Taxonomy (NCBI): domain Eukaryota; kingdom Metazoa; phylum Chordata; class Mammalia; order Artiodactyla; family Suidae; genus Phacochoerus; species Phacochoerus africanus. The sequence goes on along the minus strand of NC_062560.1, from coordinate 44,146,300 downwards.
AAAACCTGGTCCTAGCAGGAAGCCCGGAGCCCACTCTGACAAGAGGTAGAGAGCCCTTTTCCCTGCTGAAGGTGTTTCAAGCCCAGCAGGTAGACCCTGGCTAAGTTTGGGTATGGATTACTGGGTATCCTGATGACCTGCATTTCCTCTCTCTGGGACTCAGCTCAACAGTTTGGAGAGTTAGCGGGTTAGCGCTCAGATTATCCCATTTTTCTCTGTCTTCCCTGCAGTAGTTGGGAACTCAATAAAAGACAGAATGGCCAATGTGAGAACATTACTGGAACACACACACCCCAACAGAAATTTCCAGAACTTACTATTGCTTTGACTTCTGGTCAACCTCTCAAATCCTAGACTCTGTTAACTTCTACCATCAACGCCTCTCTGAGCTGATCTCAAACCCCGGATTTTCTTAGCTCTACCGGCACCTGTGTTGCACTCTTCTGATCTGGATTCATGTTCTCTACTAATGACTAATGATGACTCAGTCATCAATGTTCTTGTGTTTTGACTTCTGAAAATATTGCACTAAAATGTTACTTGTTTGGAATTACTGTGTTTTTTGGTGCCCCCTTAAATTTTGCACCTTGAAGTGTCTCTCTTGCCTTACCCTAGTCACTGCCCTGCTGAGAACCTTTGTTCTCTAAAAATCATAGACTAAGAGTAAATAAATAAGTAAAATCACGGACTACCAGAAACCTTGTTGTTTGATATAATTATTAGTAAGAATAAAACATCCTCCCCTTGCCTGGGGGATCCAAATCGCTTTGACACAGAGATGCACACTCAAGTTACCAACCCAGAGCTTCACATAAGGGGCCTCTGAAACAAACATGTCACATCTATTTTTAATTTAGTGATTCTGAATAAAAAGGGCCCTGGATCCACCTCACAGTCCAGACCCTATTACATACCAACCTACGCTGCTTTGGGCTCATCAGTACACTGCTTCATTTAATTTTAACTAAACTCTACTCTTCCCCAACATCCTGTAGTATTCGTATTTCTTCCTTTGTTTGGTGAGACTAGCGTGATCCACCAACCCTCTTTGCCCAAGACTGAAGGGTTTACTGGAACAAGGGAACTGTGGTGCTCAAACCAGGAAAGAACCAGGCAAAACTGAAACAAGTTGCCCAAGGAGGTCCTGGGTGACTTTGGGAGTCTGATCAGTGCAGACACTGCTTAGACCCAGGCCTTGCAGGTTAATCTTCTTTTCCGTCTAGGCTCGAGGCGTCTGTCCCTACCATGCTCCACCAGATCATAGGTCAGGCCGAGAAGCATCCTAGCTTAATCCCCCCTCTTTGTATGTCTCGTGCAGCATTGTATGTCACCTGCTTGGCATTGTTCAATCCAGATGTCAGTTGGGACAGGAAGACTAACCCAGAACCCTGGAAGAAACCGGGTCCCCATGATCCATACAAGTTCTTTGCAAGGAAGGTAGATTACAGCAAACTGAAGAAAGAAGGCCCTGACTTCGAAAGGAAATGTTTCACTATAAAGCTGCTTAGAATGAAGGTCTTCCTGAAGCCATCTGCACAGTTTTCCACTTAGCCAGAAAATATTTCCCCTCTAAATGCATGAAATTATGTTGTATTGTGTTGGCGTTTACGCTGATGAATAAATAAACTGAAACTTAAAAAAAAAAAAAAGTTGGCCACCCTAAGCGTGATCCCGTGATCCTCTACAATTCACACAATTAATGTGTGATCATCCTTGCTGCAGCAAGTTAAAATCCATTTCTTTCGGACTGTGGCTGTGACCCTTGTGGGCTTTATCGCATGGACCTTATCAAGGTCATTAATGTTGGAAGGGTTCACAGAAGTCGAGTTTGAAATCAGTCCTTGTATGTATTGATGGTGGAAAAATTAACAGGCCTGGGTTTGAGCTCCAGATCAGAGAGATGTTGATGGAGGAATGGTTACTTGAAGGCTGAATGCTAAGGGATACCAGAAAGGCATTGATGGGTGGAAGAATTATCAGAGCTCTAGATTACAGGTCAGACTAGAGCAATACTGATAGGGTTGAAAAATGGTCCATGTAGTAAAAATGTGAACAGGAGCCTGGATTTCAGATTTTGACCAGAGAGTCACTGATGGTGGATTTGATAACAAATGACCAAATTCAGGGTCCTACCGGAAGAGCAGTGGTGGTGGAAGAGTTAATGGAAGCCAGCAATTTGAGCTCTCTTGTCTAGACCCAAGTCTGAGGGGTTGTAGATAGATGGTACAGCAGGCCAATGGCTGTGTATGAAAGGCGGGATCTGGTTTCTGGTGGCCAGTGGGATGAAGCAGCAGCCTGTTACTAGGGAGAAGCTCTTGTTGCTATGTGCAGAGAGAGGCAGGGTCTAGTTCAAGTTGCGACTGCAGAAATTAGCCTCTTCAGCCTATGGTAAACTGTTGCTAGGTAGTAACCCCTATTGCCACTTGAAAAGAATCAGCCAAAGTGACACCTGAGAGGCTATAAACAAAAGGCACAGTTAGCCAATGGCTGAGTAAGAATGGGGCTCTGGCCTCACTAGTCTTATGAAGCTGTTTGGTTCCTAAATCAACAAGGTCCTCTTTGTCCAATGGTGGGAGGGGGCAATGCATAGCCTGAGGGGGTGCAGACAGATGCCACTGCTGGGTGAGGGAGGTAGAAGTGGGTGGGAGGGAGACCTGAGGTTGCTTTGGGCAGAAGGTGCAGCTGGCCCATAGCTCTGTATGGGAGGCGGGCTTTAGTCTCCCTGCCCAATGAAATGCGAACATCCTTGTTACTAGGCAGAAATAATTTTGCTATTGCAAATTGTATCAAGAAGAATGCAACCTCTCACTCTTGCCTGGAGAATCTAAATCAATTTGACACAGAGCAGCAGCCTCAATTTCCAACCTAGGTGGAAGAGGGGGAGGCAACTTAGCATGAGGGGGCTCCAGAGAGAGATGACACATTAAAGAAAAAGAAGCAAATGAAATGAACTTTAATAATATGTTATTTAAAACACCTATCCAAAACATCATAATTTCAACATGTAATCAATTTTTTTAAATTATTGATGAGATCCTTGGCTTTTTTCCTGTTGTGTAAGATTGTGAAATCAGATGTTAAGATACCCTTAACACATCTCAATTTGAATGGCAGATTTGCATCAGGAATACTTAATTTATATTTAGACTTCATAAAATTTACAGATGAAAAGGTAGATTAATATTCACGAGTGCTTCCAAATACTCGAAAGCTTTTCCAATAACTGAATTGAGTATCTGTTTCGAATTTTAATGAATTAAAATGAACACAATTTTAAATTCCGTTCTCGGACTCACTAGCCTCAGGTGTTCAATAGCCACACCTGGCTGGTGTCTGCCATATCAAATGGCACCATTCGAGACAATCTGCCATGGACGGTGGTCAAGTTGAAAAGGGACATGGTCTCTGTTTGGGAAAAGCATTTTTTTTTTCTTTTTTCCTTTTCTTGGGCCGCTCCTGCGGCATATGGAGGTTCCCAGGCTAGGGGTCCAATCGGAGCTGTCGCCGCCGGCCTACACCACAGCCACAGCAACTCGGGATCCGAGCCTCGTTTGCAACCTACACCACAGCTCATGGCAACGCCGGATCGTTAACCCGCTGACCAAGGCCAGGGATCGAACCTGCAACCTCATGGTTCCTAGTCAGATTCATTAACCACTGTGCCACTACGGGAACTCCGGAAAAGCATCTTAAGACCTTGTTTGGAAACCAGCAATTTCCCTTCTACCTATCCCAGACTTGAGCGGCAACAGCCCCCAGCTAACCGGACTCAGACTGGCCCCCATCATCTTGAATCGGTTCTTTCCAATCCTGTTGCTGTGGTCCTTAAGTCTGTTTTTTATAAAAGGACAAGACTGCTTGGTGTGTCTTATGTGAGGTCAGCAACCAAGGGCCCGAGTCCTGAGCTTTTACCCTACAGGACTTGTCCCCATACTTGTCCCCATGCAGAGGCACAGTTATATGACCCCTGAAATTTTGTTAGTATGTTATGCTGTTGCACCTTACACCCTTAAACCTCTTAGAATATAGCAATGTCAGTGAATTTAATAAAAATAGTGTTAGAAAAAAAAAAAAAAAGACATGGTTTTGAGTTGTAGACCAGCGGGCACGCAAGATAGAAGAATTCATGGAGATCAGGATTGAAGGGACACAAAGATGAGCACTGATGGTGAATTGTTGACAGACGCCCACATTCAAGGACAGGCCCGAGGAGCGCTGAGGGTGGAAGAGTTAACAGAGGCTTGAGTTTGAGGTCAGACCCGTGAGGTAGTAATGGTTAAAAAAAATGGAGTTTTCCAGCTCAGACAAGACGGCATAGACTGGTTTTCTCCCTGTTCCTTCTCGCTAAACACAACAATCAAGCCTGGAAATAAAACCAGAGAAAACCAAAGGAAAACGATGACAGGTGGTTAAAAAAAAAAAGAAGAAGAAGAAGAAGAAGGGGGACTCATTTAGGATTACAGAACTGGGAGTTCCCGTTGTGGCGCAGTGGTTGACGAATCCAACTGGGAACCATGAGGGTGCGGGTTCGATCCTTGGCCTTGCTCAGTAGGTTAAGGATCTGGCGTTGCCGTGAGCTGTGGTGTGGGTTGCAAACGCAGCTTGGATTCTGAGTTGCTGTGACTCTGGCATAGGCTGGTGGCTACGGCTCCTATTAGACCCCTAGCCTGGGAACCTCCGTATGCCATGGGTGCGGCCCTAGAAAAGGCAAAAAGAAAAAAAAAAAAAAAAAAGAAGGGGTCTTTGTTACAGCAACTCACCTGGATGAAACCAAGCAGGGCCCTGGGAGGTTTCTGGGCCCACAAGCTTTTCTGTGTCCCGCATTTCTTGTTTTTGGCAAATGGGCTTCAGACTCCATGACCTTCCCTGAGCTCCAAAAAGCAGGTTCAAACAGTTGCTGGTCAGGGAAGGGAGGGGATGCAGAGACCAGGGAGGAACCCTCAGGAGACAATAGTGCAGCCTTGGGGCGAGTCCTGGTTCCTCCTCAAGGAATATACATAACAATATCTTTGAGTTCTCCCACAGAACCAAAACCGCCAACAAATGGAAGATGTGGAGGAAGCCTTCTTCATTCCTAAGAGCCAATCCTGGGACCACCGAAACACCAGCTTTGAAAAACAATGCAAGCTCTCATCTATCCTGATCCTTATCAAGGGCCCTATTTTCTTTCTTTTTCTTTTTTTTTTTTTGGCTTTTTAGGGCTGCACCCATGTCCTATGGAAGTCCCCAGGCTACAGCTTGAATTGGAATTGTGGCCACTGGCCTATACCACAGCCACGGCAACACAGGATCCCACCCGCGTCTGCAATCCACACCACTGCTCACAGCAACGCCAGATCCTTAACCCACTGAGCGAGGCCAGGGATCGAACCTCTGTCCTCATGAATACTAGTCAGATTCATTTCCACTGAGCCATGACAGGACCTCCCAAGGGCCCTCTTTTCACTCCCAAACTATAAAACCATATCCCAGTCTCTTCCAAGAGGGGTGCAGTCTTTAAGGCATTAGCCTGCTGTGACCCCCTTTGCCTGGCAAAGCAACGAAGCTGTCTTTTTCTCCTTCACCCAAAACTCTGTCTCCAAGTTTGTATTCGGCACCAGCAACAGAGACTGACTTTCAGCAACATAGATATTGGCTTTTATCAGGAATGGCCCTTTTGGTTAGTGAAGGGGGGCTGGGGTTCAGTAAGCCAAGTTATGCAGATCTGTGGGGTCAGTCATGAAGAGTCTCTGGGGTGAGTGATGGGGACTTTTTGAGATTAGTGATGGGGGTCCCTAGGGTGAGAAGTTAGAGATCTGTGGGCTGAATGAGTGCATGTCTGTCAGGTCTCAGACATAGCAATAATAATAATAATAATATTAAAGGTCATTTTAAAAATGTAAACCAGCTATGATGGAAAAAAATCACAATCATTAAAAATAATAATAATAACAATAATAATACAATGGATAAAGTTTTATTATTTCCTTGGCTTCTTTTGCAAAAAGTATACCTAGTTGAGCTATGGCTGTCTTGTCTTTAATAGAGAATAGCGTAGGGATTTCCCGTCGTGGCTCAGTGGTTAACGAATCCGACTAGGAACCATGAGGTTGCAGGTTCGATCCCTGGTTGCTTAGTGGGTGAAGGATCTGGCGTTGCTGGGGCTGTGGTATATATACGCTGGCAGCTGCAGCTCCGATTGGACCCCTAGCCTGGGAACCTCCATATGCCATGGGTGCAGCCCTAGAAAAGACAAAAAAAAAAAAAAGAATAGCAAGGCAAGATTAAATTTATATAATTATATAATTATAATTCTAAATTTTCTTTTAATTTTTGACATTTATTTTGTTTTCACATTTTTTTCATCTCTTCACAGAGGTTTCGTATGTGCGAGGTACCTATCTTTTCCAAAAAGTTATAAATGCTTTTTCCTCTCCAATATCTGTTCCTCTAGTTTCTGTCTCTTGTTTCATAAGCAGCATTGGCTCGTTCCTCTAGGGCATGTCAATCGGGACCAATCGCATCTTTTTCTGACTTTAATGGAATGGCTTTTGTTGTTCCAAGATTAACATGCTGGTTATTGGTTTTATGACATTAAAGAAATATCCAACTATTCTTAGTGTATTGAGTTTTTATTTAGAACGATCGTTTTTGTTTGTTTGTTTGTTTGTTTGCTTTTTAGGGCTGTCCCTGCAGCATAAGAAAGTTCCCAGGCTAGGGCTCAGATCGGAGCTACCTACAGCTGCCAGCCTACACCACAGCCACAGCAACACCAGATCCGAGCCACATCTGCCACCTACACCACAGCTCACAGCAACACTGGCTCCTTAACCCACTGAGCAGGGCCAGGGATCAAACCCGCATCCTCATGAATACTAGTTGGATTCATTTTCATTGCACCACAATGGGAAAGCCTCATTCCATATGTTTTTGACTTCTGGAAGATAATCCAATTTTCTCTGAATATCAATCAGTACAATGATTTACAGTAATAGAGTTCCTTCCATCTGACTCTACTGGCAGTCCTGGGGAAAAAAAACACCCACTTGTTTATGCCAAATTACTCTTCTGGTGAGTGGCATGTTTCACATTATTTCATATATGATTTATGTCTTGATATGGATAAATGAAATTCGTCTGTAGTTACCCTCCCCTCCCACTTGGTTTCCTCCTCCTGGTAAGTTTGGATCAGTGTTATATTCAATTCAAAAAGCATTGAAAAGTTTTCCCTTTTATCTCTAAGCTTTGACAAATTTGAAGGGGTGCTGGTACGATTCCCCTAGGGTTCCCTCTGGGTCTGGGGCACTTTGGGAGGGTAACATGAATTTTTCTTCTGTTCCTTCTGTGGCAAATGGTGTATTCCATTTTCTCTCTATCCCAGAGTCAATGTTGTCCATTTAAATTGTCCTAAAAAACATCCATTTCATTTAGATTGCCAAGTTCAGTTGGATGATATTGATCAAAGTAGTCTCCTATGATTCTTCTGACATCTTTTGTAATTCTGGCTACTTCTCTTGTACTTCTTACTCACTGCTTTTGTTAAAAATTAGGTCACTAATGGCTTACCTATATTATCCAAAGAAAAATTTATTTGGAATTATATGTTTGGGCTATCATTTTTTCAGTTTTATGCTTTTTTTTTTTTTTTTGCTTCTTTAGGGCCGCACTAGCAGCACGTGGAGGTTCCCAGGCTAGGGGTCGAATCAGAGCTACAGCTGTTGGTCTATACCACAGCCACAGCCACGAGAGATCCTTAACCTACTGAGAGAGGCCAGGGATCAAACCTACCACCTCCTGGTTCCTAGTCGGATTCGTTTCTGCTGTGCCATGATGGGAACTCCAAGTTTTATACTTTCATCTATATTTCTTTCCTCTGCTTTCTTTTTTCCCTCTGCCTTCTTGAATTGTCTTTTTTTTTTCTTGTTAAGTTCTTAAGGCAATAGTTTTTCCTCTCCATTTTGATTTAGGTATATTGTACGGATTCCGTTAGGTAATTTTTTTTAACTTAAAAAAATGCCTGCAGATAACCTTGCTTGATGTCTTAAAAATATTTTATTTCGGGGAGTTCCCTGGTGGCTCGGTGGGTTAAGGACCTGGTGTTGTCACTGCTGGGGCTCTGATTACAGCTGTGGTGCAAGTTAGATCCCTGGCCCAAGAATTTTCACATGCCATGGGCATGGCCAAAAATATACAAATTTTTTGGGAAAAATAGTAAACTTAGAAAAGTCACAAGTACAGTATACAGAAGTTTTCTAGATTAAGGGGCTAATGCGATCCTTGGCTACTTTAACGGGTATTTCCTGCAAAGGAGAACATTCTCCTGTATAACCAAAACACAGCCCTCAAAATCAGGAAATGATGATGGTTGTACAACTAGAAATATTATAAAGTTCATTGAATTAAAAAAAAAATCAGGAAAGGACATGAATATGTTACTACCATCTAATCCTCAGACCCCACTCAAGTTTTACCACTTTTCCCAATACTGTCCTTTCTAGCGAAAGGGTCCATCCAATTCAGAATCGCATATTGCATTTAGTTGTCTTGCTTCTTCAGTCTCCTTCAGTCTGAAATAATTTCCATGGGCTTTCCTTGACTTTCATCCCCTTGATACTTTTAAAGATTACAGGCCAGTTATTTTGTAGAATATCTCTCAGTTTGGATTTGTCTAATATGTCCTCATGGTTAGATTCAGATTTTGCACCTTGGGTAGGAATATCACAGAGGCGATGCTATATCCTTACCATTTCACCCTAACAATACTGAGAACATTCACTTTGGTTTTTTGTTTTTGTTTTTGTTTTTTTGCCTTTTCTAGGGCCAATTCTGTGGCATATGGAGGTTCCCAGGCTAGGGGTCCAATCGGAGCTGGAGCCACTGGCCTACACCAGAGCCACAGCAATGCGGGATCCGAGCCGCATCTGCAACCTACACCACAGCTCACGGCAACACCAGATCCTTAACCCACTGAGCAAGGGCAGGGACCGAACCTGCAACCTCATGGTTCCTAGTCGGATTCGTTAACCACTGCACCAGGATGGGAACTCCGAGAACATTCACTTTGAAATGTATTTTTTTCTTTTTGACGGCTGCACCTGCGGCATATGGAAGTTCCCAGGCTAGGGGTTGAATCGGAGCTGCCTACACCACAGCCACAGCAATACAAGATCCGAGCCACATCTGCAACCTATGCCATAGCTTGCACCAACACCAGATCCTTAACCCACTGAGCGAGTCCATGGATTGAACTCCATCCTCACAGAGACAACACTGGGTCCTTAACCCGCTGAGCCACAATGGGAACTCCTGAGAATGTTCACTTTGATTCCTCGATTAAGATGGCGTCTGTCCATTTCTCCAAAGAAGATATACAGATGTCCAGCAAACACATGAAAAAATGCTCAACATCGCTGATTATAACAGAAATGCAAATCAATGGCTTCACAGTTGAATTTTATCAAACATATAAAGAGGAATTGGTGCCCATCCTCCTTAAACTCTTTCAAAAGGTTGAAGAAGAAGGAATACTCCCAAAGACATTCTATGATGCCACCATCACCCTCATTCCAAAACCAGACAGAGATACCACCAAAAAAGAAAACTATCGCCCAATATCATTGATGAATATAGATGCAAAAATTCTCCACAAAATCTTAGCCAACCGAATCCAACAACATACCAAAAAAATTAGACACCATGACCAGGTTGGGTTCATCCCAGGTTCACAAGGATGGTTCAACATACGCAAATCAATCAGCATCATACACCACATTAACAAAAAAAAAAAGTCAAAAATCATATGATCATCTCAATAGACGCAGAAAAAGCATTTGACAAAGTCCAACATCCATTCATGATCAAGACCCTCGCCAAAGTGGGTATAGAGGGAACATTCCTGAATATAATCAAAGCCATTTATGATAAACCCACAGCAAATATCATACTCAATGGGGAAAAACTGAAAGCCTTCTCACTCAAATCTGGAACAAGACAGGGATTCCCACTCTCACCACTGCTCTTCAACATAGTTTTGGAAGTCCTCGCCACAGCAATTAGACAAACAAAAGAAATAAAAGGCATCCATATAGGAAGAGAAGAGATAAAACTGTCACTGTATGCAGATGACATGATACTATACATAGAAAACCCTAAGGACTCAACCCCAAAACTACTTGAACTGATTCATAAATTCAGCAAAGTAGCAGGCTATAAGATTAACATTCAGAAGTCAGTTGCATTTCTGTATACCAGCAATGAAATATTAGAAAAGGAATACAAAAATACGATACCTTTTAAAATTGCACCTCACAAAATCAAATACCTCGGAATACACCTGACCAAGGAGGTAAAGGACCTATATGCCAAGAACTATAAAGCTTTCATCAAAGAAATCAAAGAAGATGTAAAGAAATGGAAAGATATACCATGTTCCTGGATTGGGAAAATCAATATTGTAAAAATGGCCATACTACCCAAAGCAATCTACAGATTCAATGCAATCCCTATCAAATGACCCATGACATTTTTCACAGAACTAGAACAAACAATCCAAACATTTATATGGAACCACAAAAGACCCAGAATCGCCAAAGCAATCCTGAGAAACAAAAACCAAGTAGGAGGCATAACTCTCCCAGACTTCAAGAAATACTACAAAGCCACAGTCATCAAAACAGTGTGGTACTGGTATCAAAACAGACACACAGACCAATGGAACAGAATAGAGAACCCGGAAATAAACCCTGACACCTACGGTCAATTAATCTTTGACAAGGGAGGCAAGAACATAAAATGGGAAAAAGAAAGTCTATTCAGCAAGCATTGCTGGGAAACCTGGACAGCTGCATGCAAAGCAATGAAACTAGAACACACCCTCACACCATGCACAAAAATAAACTCAAAATGGCTGAAAGACTTCAATATACGACAGGACACCATCCAACTCCTAGAAGAAAACATAGGCAAAACACTCTCTGACATAAACATCATGAATATGTTCTCAGGTCAGTCTCCCAAAGCAATAGAAATTAGAGCAAAAATAAACCCATGGGACCTCATCAAACTGAAAAGCTTTTGCACAGCAAAGAAAACCCAAAAGAAAACAAAAAGACAACTTTCAGAATGGGAGAAAATAGTTTCAAATGATGCAACCGACAAGGGTTTAATCTCTAGAATATATAAACAACTTATACAACCCAGCAGCAAAAAAGCCAATCAATCAATGGAAAAATGGGCAAAAGACCTGAATAGACATTTCTCCAAAGAAGATATACAGATGGCCAACAATCACATGAAAAAATGCTCAACATCGCTGGTTATAAGAGAAATGCAAATCAAAACTACCATGAGATACCACCTCACACCAGTCAGAATGGCCATCATTAATAAATCCACAAATAACAAGTGCTGGAGGGGCTGTGGAGAAAAGGGAACCCTCCTGCACTGTTGGTGGGAATGTAAACTTGTCCAGCCACTATGGAGAACAGTTTGGAGATACCTTAGAAATCTATACATAGAACTTCCATGTGACCCCGCAATCCCACTCTTGGGCATCTATCTGGACAAAACTCTACTTAAAAGAGACACATGCACCCGCATGTTCATTGCAGCACTATTCACAATAGCCAGGACATGGAAACAACCCAAATGTCCATCGACAGAGGATTGGATTCGGAAGAAGTGGTATATATACACAATGGAATACTACTCAGCCATAAAAAAGAATGACATAATGCTATTTGCAGCAACATGGATGGAACTAGAGAATCTCATACTGAGTGAAATGAGCCAGAAAGTCAAAGACAAATACCATAAATATCACTTATAACTGGAATCTAATATAAGGCACAAATGAACATCTCCTCAGAAAAGAAAATCATGGACTTGGAGAAGAGACTTGTGGCTGCCTGATGGGAGGGGGAGGGAGTGGGAGGGATCGGGAGCTTGGGCTTATCAGACACAACTTAGAATAGATTTACAAGGAGATCCTGCTGAATAGCATTGAGAACTTTGTCTAGATACTCATGTTGCAACAGAAGAAAGGGTGGGGGAAAAAATGTAATTGTAATGTATACATGTAAGGATAACCTGACCCCCTTGCTGTACAGTGGGAAAATAAAAAATTATATTAAAAAAAAAGATGGCATCTGTCAGGTTTCTCTACTATAAAGTTATTGTTTTTCCTTTTGTAACAGATAAGTATACAGTGAGGAGGTGTTTTGATACTATGTAAATGTCTCATTCCTCATCAAACTTCCCATTTGTTCATTCATTTATTCATATTGGTATGGACTCATGATTTCCAATTTTATTCAATAGGTTACAATAGGTTATAATCCACAGCTTGAGGTTTTTAGCTTTTTTTTTTTTTTTTTTTTTTTTTTTTTTTTTTTTTCTATTTCTTGGGCAGCTCCCCCGGCATATGGAGATTCCCAGGCTAGGGGTCCAACTGGAGCTGTAGCCACTGGCCTACACCAGAGCCACAGCAACACGGGATCCGAGCCGTGCCTGCAACCTACACCACAGCTCACGGCAACACCAGATCCTTAACCCACTGAGCAAGGGCAGGGATCGAACCTGCAACCTCATGGTTCCTAGTCGGATTCGTTAACCACTGCACCACGATGGGAACTCCGTTTTTAGCCTTTTATTTTAAAATAATGATAGGAGTTCCATGGTAGCTCGGCGGGTTAAAAATCCAGCATTGTCACTGCTTCGGTGGAGTTCAATCCCTGGCTCCAGAACTCCTGCATGCTGCAGGCATGGACAGAAATAAAATAAAAAAAATAAATAATGATAGATTCATAAGAAATGATAACAAGAATTGTACAAGGGAATTCCCGTCTTGGCACAGTGGAAACGAATCCAACTAGGAACCGTGAGGTTGCGGGTTCGATCCCTGGCCTCACTCAGCGGGTTAAGGATCCTGTGTTGCCATGAGCTGTGATGTAGGTCGCACATGTGGCTCAGAGCTGGTATTGCTGTGGCTGTGGGGTAAGCTGGCAGCTGTAGCTCCGATTCGACCCCTAGCCTGGGAACCTCTGTATGCCGTCGGTCAGGCCCTAAAAAGACCAAAAAAAAAAAAAATGAATTGTACAGGGAGGTCTTATGAATGCTTTGGCAGATTCCCCACATGCTAACATCTTGCTTAGCTATAGTACAGTATCAAAACTGGGAAATTGACATTGGTACACATCACAGAACTTAGATTTCACTGGTTTTAAGTACATTAATTTGTGTTTGTTTGGTTCCATTCCACTTTATCACATGTAATCACTACCACAATCAGTATAGAACTGTTCCATCCCCACAAAGCTTCCTTATGCTACCCCTTAAGACCCAGAACAAACATCTACCTTCCCCACCACTTGAATCTATTTTTTTTTTCTTTTTGGGGCTGCACCCACAGCATATGGAGGTTCCCAGGCTAGGGGTCCAATCGGAGCTACAGCTGCCACCCTACCCCACAGCCAGAGCAACTCGGGATCTGAGCCGCGTCTGTGACCTACACCACAGCTCATGGCAACGCCGGATCCTTAACGCACTGAGCCAGGCCAGGGATTGAACCTGCAACCTCATGGTTCCTAGTCAGATTCATTTCTGCTGCACCACAACGGGAACACCTCTATTTTGTTATTTCCATCTTATTATACAAATATAATCATAGAGCATGTAACTTTTTGAGATTGTCTTTTTTCTCTTTTTTTTCATTTTATTTTATTTTTCGCCTTTTCTTTTGGCCATGATGTGCAATGGCTTGATGTGGAAATCTCAGTTCCCAGGCCAGGGATAGAACCCGGGCGGCAGCAATGAAAGCACCAAATCCTAACCCCTAGACCACCAGGGAACTCGTGAGATTCCCTTTTAGCATTCAACGTAATTCCATTAAAATCCATCCAAGCTGTTGTATGTATCAATGGTTTGTTCCTTTCTCTTGCTGAGCAGTATTCCAAAGTACAGATGTGCATCCATATCCCTAATGTTGAAAGATACTTGGTTTGTTTTTTGGTGGTTTTTTTTTTTTTTTTTCTGTTCGAAGCTGTTGTGAATAAAACTGTGAACATTTGTGTCAGGTTTTTGTGTGAACATAAATTTTCAGTTCTCTGGGATAAATGCCCAAGAATGCTGGGTTATGCTTAGTTTTATAAGAAACTATAAGAAACTGCCAAACTATTTTCCAGGAAAATTGTACCATTTTACATTCCCACCAGCAACGTATGAGTGATCCAGTTTCTGTGTACTACCGGTATTTAGTGTTATCGTTCTATTTTTTTCAGCCTTTCTAATAGATGTAGTTCTCATTTTGGTTTCAATGTGCATTCCCCAAATGCCTAATGATCATCTTTTCTTGTGGATACTTTCCAACTCTATAGCCTTTTTGGTGAAATGAACTGCAATAAAGCAAAACAAAGTAGGAGTTCCCGACGTGGCCCAATGGGTTCAACAGCATCTCTGCAGTGCAGGTTTGATCCCTGGCCTGGCACAGTGGGTTAAAGGATCCGGCACTGCTGCAGCTCAGTGTAAGTTGCCACTGTGGCTTGGTTCTGGTCCCTAGCCCAGGAACTCTATATGCTGCCAGACAGCCAAAAAACAAACAAACCAAATAACAAAATAAAATAAAATCCTATCCTAGGCATATATTTAACAGGAAAACCATAAAACATTCCTGAAAAACACACAACTAGACTCGAACAAATGGAAAGAAAGACTAACATCATGAAGATTTCATCATCTTTAGGTTCATTTTAAGTTTAAGGTGATCCCAACTAAAATACCGTCTCATGTTTTCCTGCAGCTAGACAGGTTGGTTATAAAGGCAACATGAAAGAATATAGAATGAGAGTATCCAGGACATCCCTGAAAGAAAGGAACCATGGAAGTTCCTGTCATGGCTCAGTGGTTAACGAACCCGACTAGGATCCATGAGGATGCAGGTTCGATCCCTAGCCTTGCTCAGTGGGTTAAGGGTCGGGCGTTGCCGTGAGCTGTGGTGTAGGTCATATATGCAGCTCGGACCTGGCGTTGCTGTGGCTCTGGCATAAGCCGGTAGCTGTAGCTCCAATTCGATCCCTAGCCTGGGAACCTCCATATGCTCTGAATGTGGACCTAAAAAGCCAAAAAAAAGGGGGGGGGGGAAGAAAGGAACCATGAGTTGGCTATTGTGAATAATGCTTTTGTGACCATGGGGGTGCCGGGAGCTCTTTCAGATAATGATTTCATTTCTTTCAGATATATACCTAGAAGCAGGATTGCTGGATCATATATATGGTAGTTCCATTTTTAATTTCTTGAGAAACGGCTATAGCATTAGTCAAATAGCCATGATATAGAAACAGCCTATTCATTGACAAACAAATAAAGAAAATGTGGTATATGTACCCGTGTGTATGCGCGTGCACATACGCTCATGCGTGTATATTTCAGGTACAAGAAAGAAGGGAATCCTGCTGTTTATGACAACTTGGATGGAACTTGATGGTATTATGCTAAGTGAAATACGTCAGAGAAAGATGAACGCTGTATATATAGAATCTAAAAAGGGTAGACTTGGAGTTCCCATCATGGTTCAGTGGTAACGAACCCGACTAGTATCCATGAGGTTTCGGGTTCGATCCCTGGCCCCGCTCAGTGGGTTCAGGATCCAGCAATGCTGTGAGCTGTGGTGTAGGTTGCAGACAAGACTCGGATCCCACGTTGCTGTGGCTGTGGCGTAGGCTGGCGGCTATAGCTCCAGTTGGACCCCTAGCCTGGGAACCTCCATATACCATGGGTTTGGCCCTAAAAAGACCAAATAAATAAATATATAAATAAGACAGACTCAGAGAAACAGAGAGAATAATGATGGGTACCAGGACCTGGCCCGGGGGAAATGGGGAGATGTTGGTCAAAGGGTATAAACATCCAGTTATAAGATGAAAATGGTCTGGGAGCTACTGGGCAGCATGGCTAACAATACTGTACTGTACACTTGAAAGTTAATAAGAGGATAGATCTTAGTGTTTGCATCACACAAAAAAAGTAAATGTATGAGGTGATAGATGTGTTAACTAATCTTATTGTGGTAATTATGTCCTAATATATACATATATCAAATCATCACCTTGTACACTTTAAATGTATACAATATTATGTCAATTATTTTTTTTTGCTTTATTTATTTATTTATTTATTTATTTATTTATTTTAGGGCTGCACTTGCCGCATATGGAAGTTCCCGTCTAGGGGTCCAATCGGAGCTGCAGCTGCCAGCCTACACCACAGGCACAGTAATGCCGGATCCCTAACCCATTGATCGGGGCCAGGGATTGAACCTGCATCCTCATGGAGAGTAGTCAGCTTCATCACCCACTGAGCCACAATGGGAACTCCCTACATGTTAACTATGTATCAGTAAAGCTGGGGGAGGGGAGAGAAACCATGAGAGGAGGGATTAACCCTCCAAGATATTAAATCATGCTATAAAGCCTCTATAATTACAACATGTAATATTGGCACACAGACTAGTTTAACTGAATAGAAAATCAAGACATAGATTCAAGTACACAAGGGATATTAATATGGTAGAATTGTCATCTCAAATCACTGGTGAAAAGATGAACACATTGTATATTGAGATGGGTCCTACATGCGAGTTCCCGTCGTGGCTCAGTGGTTAACAAACCCAACTAGTATCCGCGAGGATGTGGGTTCGATCCCTGGCCTTCCTCAGTGGGTTAAGGGTCACGGCGTTGCCGTGAGCTGTGGTGTGGGTCGCAGACACAGCTCGGATCTGGCGTTGCTGTGGCTGTGGTGCAGGCCAGCGGCTACAGCTCCGATTCGACCCCTAGCCTGGGAGCCTCCATATGCCATGGGTACGACCCTAAATAGACAAAAGAAAAAAAAAAGATAGATCCTATATGGATGAGAGATCTAAATATATAAAATAAAACCAACACACAAAGGAAAGGCAGTGAGTTCGCACCACAGTGGGAACTCCACACTTTTTAATGTGTTCTTATAAGAAAATTTTAGTTCATGAAAATATTACCAGCAATCCAAAGGTTTTCTTAAAATTCAGTTTAATTTAAAACCTGAGGGAGTTCCCGTCGTGGCTCAGAGGTTAACGAACCTGACCAGCATCCATGAGGACGTGGGTTCGATCCCTGGCTCGCTCAGTGGGTTAAGGATCCGGCATTGCCGTGAGCTGTGCTGTAGGTCGCAGATGCGGCTCAGATCTGGCATGGCTATGACTCTGGCGTAGGCTGGCGGCTACAGCCCTGCAAGGACCCCTGGCCTGGGAACCTCCATATGCCACAGGTGTGGCCCTAAAAAGACAATAAATAAATAAATAAAAATTAAAAAAATAAAACCTGAGGAGATGAGCCTGAATCTACCCCACATAGAAGAAGATAGAAGAAATAAACAGCTAACCATGTGTTAAAAGAAATTTAGATATTTGGGCAGTAATAGTGTTTAAATATAAGTCTCCAGCAACAGAAAGCTATTTTATTTACATCACTTGAGGGTTTACAAAAAGTGACTCTCAATACACAGCAACTGTACAAAGGATAAATGTCAGAATGCAAAGGACCTTTAAATTTAAATGTATAGAATTATTCTATCCTCAGAGTTTCCATTATGGCCCAGTGGGTTATGAATCCAACTAGTATCCACAAGGATGCGGGTTCAATCCCTGGCCTTGCCCAGTGGTTTAAGGATCCGGCATTGCTGTGAGCTATGGAATAGTTTGAAGATGTAGCTTGGGAGTTCCCGTCGTGGCTCAGTGGTTAACAAATCTGACTGGGAACCATGAGGTTGCGGGTTCAATCCCTGGCCTTGCTCAGTGGGTTGGAGATCTGGCATTGCCATGAGCTGTGGTGTGGGTCGAAGACTCAGCTTGGATCCTGCATTGCTGTGGCTGTGGCATAGGCCAGTAGCTACAGCTCCTATTAGACCCCTAGCCTGGGAATCTCCATATGCCGTGGGAGCAGCCCAAGAAAATGGCAAGAAAGACAAAAAAAAAAAAAAGATGTAGCTTGGATCTGGCATTTCTGTGGCTGTGGCCTAGGCCCACAGCTGCAGCTTCAATTCAACCCCTAGCCTGGGAACCTCTATATGCCACAGGTGTCACCCTAAAAAAGCAAAAAACAAACAAAAACAAAAACAAAACCCAAAAAACAAAAAGATTATTCTATCCAAAAGCATAAAGACTTTGCCTTACGCTTATCCGCTTATTTAGTATTTAGTATTCTTAGTATTAGTATTTGGTATTTAGTATTATTATGATACTAAAGCCCTTATTTAGATTTGATTTCTGATTTTACCTATTGCTTCAGTAATTTTTTTTGTCTTTTTTAGGGCCGCACCCAGGGCATATGGATGTTCCCAGGCCAGGGGTCTAATTGGAGCTACAGCTGCCGGCCTACACCACAGCCACAACAACGCCAGATCCCAGCCACATCTGCAACCTACACTGCAGCTCATGGCAACGCCAGATCCTTAACCCACTGAGCGAGGCCAGGGATCAAAGCCATGATCTCATGGTTCCTAGCCAGATTCATTAACCACTGAGCCACAATGGGAACTCCCTGCTTCTGTATTTTTATTCCGAAGTTGCAGTAATGGTACGTGAATAATAAACATTCGTTTTCATGTTCTAATATTTTTAACAAAATATTTTCTAAATGAATCATATTCACCAAGACTTAATGAGACAACCTTATAGCTGATGGTACCGCTTCAAATTCCCTCTGCCCTAGTCATTCACACCTAGCCTATCATTTCTGATAAACTGTTAGTTTCTAAGCTACAAGTTTCTAAGTTCATTTATACAGGAACATTCGGGCCTGAATGTTCCTGTATAAATGGCAGGCCAATAGCTCCACGCTGGCATCCTGGCCAGCTTGTTTTTCTCCACATAAGTCACGTGGTCAAGGCTGGACCGCAGTTGCCTTCGTCCTGGCAGAATTCCTTGTTATCCTCCCCCAGAACAAGGGTAGTCGTGTGAGGACCGGTCACAGAACGTTCCTCATCTGCCCCCTTATCTCCCAGAAGTCTTGCCATCTTCCCAGAGGCTCCCACAAAGCCATTTCTCATCCCCCTGCCCCCACCGATCTGGTGACGCATTGCCACTCGATGATGACTTGACTTTATGCTTGGAAACTTCCCCCTTAGGGTACGGTCGCAGGCTTCTGTGGAAGTTCTACAGCTGGTTGGCTGCAGTTTAGAGGCGGGTTCTCGGTGCCAGAGTGACCCACCATGCATGCTTTCTGTCCTCTGGCCCCTCTGGTTCAGGGTCTTCCTGTGGGACGAAGCATAGAGGGAGTGACACAAGAGCGACCTTGATTTTACCGTCTGTGTAAAGGATCAATCCTTATGGTTCGTGGTCTCCTTACCAGCTGCATCTGTGGAACTAGAATAGGCCGCCTTAACTGAACTGCTGCTTGAGGACAGCTTGACCACGTGACATCCAATGTGGGGGAGGTAACATCATGATGCCTTTTGGGAAAAAAAAAAAGACATTCGGGCAGGGTCGGCCAAGGTAAGGGTTATGAGGAAACCCCCCGGGATCTGGCAGTGCATGCTTTTTTTCTTTTCGGGGCACTGCCACATGTAAAAAGCACTCATGGGGCAAACTACAACCCCCATACACGATTTGTCACCAGTAGGTGCGTGAAGATTTAGTGGAAGTGGAGTTCCCGTCGTGGCGCAGTGGTTAACGAATCCGACTAGGAACCATGAGGTTGTGGGTTCGATCCCTGGCCTTGCTCAGTGGGCGAAGGATCCAGTGTTGTCGTGAGCTGTGGTGTAGGTTGCAGACGTGGCTCGGATCCCGTGTGGCTGTGGCTCTGGTGTAGACCAGCGACTACAGCTCCGATTCGACCCCTAGCCTGGGAACCTCCATATGCCACGGGAAGCAGCCCTAGGAAAGGCAGAAAGACAAAAAAAAAAAAAAAGATTTAGTGCAAGTACCTCTACCCTGTGTTGTCTAAAGCTTTCACTTTATACATGATATCCTATTGGTTGGCAAGTCCAAAGTCTTAGATGCAGCAGCTCTGACTATGGTATCACATCATCTTTTCCAATAGGGATAGCTAATCAACCCCAGCAACATCCAGAGCCCTGCTTGCCATGGAAAGTTTCTTGGATCTATGCGGACAGATTTACAACACTCAGTCCCTCTGGAAGCCAAGTTTAAACACTTGCTGTCTCGGAGCTCCCGTCGTGGCTCAGCAGAAACGAATCTGACTGGTATCCATGAGGATACAGGTTCAATCCCTGGCCTTGCTCAGTGGGTTAAAGATCCGATGTTGCCGTGAGCTGTGGCATAGGTTGCAGATGTGGCTTGGATCTGGCATAGCTGTGGCTGTGGTATAGACCAGCTGCTACAGCTCCGATTGGACCCGTGGCCTGGGAACTTCCATATGCAACAGGTGTGGCCCTGAAAAGACACACACACAAAAAAAAAAAAAGGATTCGGCATTGCCACAATTGCAGTGTAGGTTGCAGCTTCTGCTTGGATCTGATCCCTGCCCCAGGAACTCCATATGCGGAGGGGCAACCAAAAAAAAAAAATTCAACAGATTGCCATCCCACTTAATCTAGTCAAGCCTAATGAGCCTTTTGAACTACAAGTGTCAGTGACGGACAATTATGCAGATTGGATGGAGTCTGTAGGAAAAAGAAGTTGCCACTAGGCCACTTTGAGTCAAAGTGGTAAAACATTACTATCAGTAGGCTGTGAAGTTACATCTGTGTGTTGTCATACCCAGAGCAACCACTAAGAAAATGACACAAGCAATATACTCAAAATTGTAAATGAATATTCTAAAAATGTTCGTGTACCCAAAGGAAGGCAAGAGGAAACAGAAGAATAAAAATCAGAGGGGGAGTTCCGGTCGTTGCTCAGTGGTTAACGAATCCAACTAGGAACCATGAGGTTGTGGGTTCGATCCCTGGCCTCACTCAATGGGTTAAGGATCCAGCGTTGCCGTGAGCTGGGGTGTAGGTCGCAGACGCAGCTCGGATCCCGCGTTGCTGTGGTTCTGGCGTAGGCCGGTGGCTACAGCTCCCATTAGACCCCTAGCCTGGGAACCTCTATATGCCACGGGAGTGGCCCAAGAAAATGGGGAAAAAAAAAATCAGAGGGAACACATAAAAAACAAATAAGAAAATGGCAGACACAAGCCCAAACAGATTTTACTAATCATGTTACGTTTAAATGATCCGAATATACCAATTAAAAGCCAGACATTGGCAGAGTGAATAGAAAACACAATTCAACTATATGATGTCTACAAGAAATTCATTTCAATTATAATGACATAGGTAGGTTGAAAGTCAAAGAGAGGAAAAAGATAATGCAAACATACATTGTTTAAACGTAGCCTTCAGAGCAAATAAAAGGGACAGAAACACAGCATGATGATAAAAGAATCAATCCACCATGGAGTTCCCTGGTGGCTCAGGGGGTAAATGACCCAGCATTGTCACTGCAGCAGCTTGGGTCACACTGCTGTGGCACAGGTTTGATCCCTGGCCTGGGAACTTCTACGTGCCATGAGTGTGGGAAAGAAAGAAAGAGAGAGAGAGAGAAAGAGAGAGAGGGAAGGAGGGAGGAAGGAAGAAAAGAAAAAGGATCAATCCACCAAGAAGACATAGCAATCCTAAACATGTATACACTAAACAAAATCATTTCAAGATACATGAAGCAAAAACTGATGGGTCTGAAAGGAAAATTAGATAAACCTACAATTACAGTTGAGGACATCAACACCCCACATCAGTAATTAGTAGAACTACTGGAGGGAAATTCAGCAATGATAAAGAAGATGGAGTTCCCGTCGTGGCACAGTGGTTAACGAATCCGACTAGGAACCGTGAGGTTGCAGGTTTGATCCCTGGCCTTGCTCAGTGGGTTAAGGATCCAGCGTTGCCGTGAGCTGTGGTGTAGGTTGCAGACGCGGCTTGGATCCCACGATGCTGTGGCTCTGGTGTAGGCTGGCAGCTACAGCTCCGATTCGACCCCTAGCCTGGGACCCTCCATATGCCGCGGGAGCAGCCCTAGAAAAGGAAAAAAAAAAAAAAAAAGAACTGAACAACACTCCCGATCAGCAGTATCTAATTGATATTTATAGAACATTCAACCCAACAATAACAGAATATGCATTGTTTTCAAGGGCCCATGGAACATTCACCAAGACAGACTATTACCTGAGCCATAAAACAAATCTCAAGAGTTACTGTCATGGCTTAGCTCAAACAAATCTGACTAGGAACCATGAGGACGCAGGTTCAATCCCTGGCCTCGCTCAGTGTGTTAAGGATCCGGCGTTGCGGTGAGCTGTGGTATAGTTTGCAGTCACGGCTCAGCTCTGGCGTAGGCCGGCAGCTACAGCTCTTATTCAACCCCTAGGCTGGGAACCTCCATATGCCTTGGGTACAGCCCCATTAAAAAAAAAAAAACTCAAAAATTTGGGAGTTCCCTGGTGGCTCAGTAGGTTAAGGACCCAAATTACAGACTGGGAGAAAATATTTGCAAAGTATGTATCCAACAAAGGACTTGCATCTGAAATATGTAAAGTACTCTCAAAACTCAATAGTGAAAGCCAAAAAATCCAATTAGAAAATGGGAAGAAGAGGTGAAGGCACATTTTACCAAAGACGATATACAGGCAGCAAATAATGATATTAGATATCATCAACCATCAGAGAAATGCAAACAAAAACCACAGTGAGATATCCCTCCACAACTATCAAAATGTCTAAAACAAACAAACAAACAAAAAAAAACATGCCACAACATAGTAAATCAACTATACTCCAATATAAAATAAAAATTAAATTAAAAAAATAATGATAGGCGTTCCTGTCTTGGCTCAGCAGTAATGAACCTGGCTAGGATCCATGAGGATGAGGGTTCGATCCCTGGCCTCGCTCAGTGGGTTAAGGATCCGGCGTTGTGGTGAGCTGTGGTATAGGTTGCAGTCACGGCTCAGATCTGGCATTGCTGTGGCTGTGGCGCAGGCCAGCGGCTACAGCTCTGAGTCGACCCCTAGCTTGGGAACCTCCATATGTCCCAGGAGCGGCCCTAAAAAGACAAAAAATAAAAAATAAAAGTGAAAGAATAATGGGATCACCTACATATTGCTAGTGAGAATTTAAAACGGTACAGCTGCTCTGGAAAATAGCTTGAATTTCGCAGTTTCTTATCAAACTAAACATACAGCTAACCTATGACCCGCATTGCATCCCTGGGCATTTATCCCAGAGAAATTGAAAGCGTATGTTCACACAAAAACCTGTCTCCGAAATAGTCTTAACAGCTTTATTTGTGATACCTAAAACTGGGATTAACCAAGATGTGCTTCAGTGAATGAATGGTTAAACAAACGGTGGTAACATCCCTATGACAGAATATACGCAGTGACAAAAAGGAACAAACTATTGATACAGGGAACAGTGCAAGTGGATCTCAAGGGAATTACGCTGAGTGGAAAAAGCCAGTCTGCAAAGGTCTCATATTGTATGGTTCTATTTATGTACCATTCTCGAAATAACACAATTATAGAGATGGAGAACGGATTAGTGGTTGCCAGGGGGACAGAGAGGGGGATGGGGGACCATAAAGGCACAGCACCAGGCTCTTTGTGCCAAAGGAACAGTTCTGTGCCTTGACCGAAGTGCTCATTACATGAAATCTACACAGGTGATGGAACTGTATGGCAACACACACACACACACACACACACACACACACACACACGGCATGTAAAGCTGGTGAAATTCGAATAAAGTCCATCTATTGTACAAATGTCCATTTCCTCATTTTGATATTGCCGTCGAGTGCTGGGAGAGCTGAGAAAAAGGTGGAATCTCTTTGTACTTCTTTTGTTTGGGGCAAGTTAGTGCGGATTTCTTATTTTTTCCAAATTCAAAGTTTAAAAAAGGGAGTTCCCGTCATGGCTCGGCGGTTAGCAAACCTGACTAGCATCCATGTGGGCGCAGGTTCAATCTCTGGCCCCACTCATTGGGTTAAGGATCTGGCGTTGCCGTGAGCTGTGATGTAGGTCGCAGATGTGGCTCGGATCTGGCATGGTTGTGGCTGTGGTGTAGGTCGGCAGCTGCAGCTCCGATTGGACCCCTAGCCTGGGAACCTCCACATGCCGTGGGTATGACCCTAAAAAAGACAAGAAGACCCCCAAAAAAGTTTAAAAATGACATGTGTGGGAGTTCCCACTGTGGCAGAGCGGGTTAAGGATCCGGCCTTGCCAAAGCTGTGGCATAGGTCACAGCTGTGGCTCAGATTTGATCCCTGGCCCAAATATACAGTATATGGAAACATCCATATACTGCAGGTATAGCAAAACAAAGAAAAACCGTGCGTGGAGAAGGAACTGTGCTCAATTGGCAGAGTTGCGGCTGTGTGTGTGTGGAGCTTGCCCTGGGCTCGTGGACCATAAGTGGCATCTGACAACTGGTTGATCAGCCTCCCTGGGGACAACATGGCAGCAGATCGCACCAGACCCACACCTCTGTTGTCAGGGGTCGGTTTGTGACCCTTGCGGTGGATGCCCAGGGAATTAGACCCTTTCAGGATTGGCATCAATGGCTCAACACACTAGCTGGTCCCACACTGCCCAAGTAAGGACCATGGGCGCCTGGACACAGTGCCACACAGCGTATGGTAACCCAGTTACTGTGCAGGACGGGGCCCCAGCATAAAGCCTAGTGCATCCAGCACAGGAAGCCAAGGAAGCCTGGATATGTTGAGATGCCCTGTTCCACGGCCGGGTGGCAAAGAAAGCTTCAGGGCATGTGACCCTCTAGGTCCCTTCCCTCGCTTCTCTTGAGGTTGGCCGGGCACTGACTGCAGTGGACATGTTTTTAGGGCATGGCACTGCCACCTTGTCTGAACAGCAGGTGGGGACAGACTAGTCAAGGCCTCCGAGATGGACAGTCCTACATTTTGGATACCCCAAACATCCAGCCACCACCAAATGGGGCCACCTTTTAGCAAAGGTCACCGGGGAGGGGCCATTCGCTGAACATTTCATGGCCCGTATCACCTCCAGGGGCAAATGCCATTGAAAAATAGAATGGGTTCCCTTTTCTCCCCACACTCTCCAGCATTGGTTATTTGCTGATTTGTTAATGATGGCCATTCCGACTGGTGCGAGGTGGTACCGCATGGCAGTTTTGATTTGCATTTCGCTAATAATTAGTGACATTGAGCG
This sequence comes from Phacochoerus africanus, assembly GCF_016906955.1. Lineage (NCBI taxonomy): Eukaryota > Metazoa > Chordata > Mammalia > Artiodactyla > Suidae > Phacochoerus > Phacochoerus africanus. The sequence continues at coordinate 44,121,107 of NC_062560.1, read as the reverse complement.
ATTTCCCATGTGCCTACTGGCCATCCGCATGTCTTCGTTGGAGAAAGGTCTTGCCAACTATTACGTTCAGAAGGGTTAAGCAATGAGGTCTACTGTACAGCATGGGCAACTGTAAACCAATCCCTTGGGATAGACCGTGAAGGAAGACACTATGAGAAAAAGAATGCATATGTGTGTGTGACTGGGTCGCTACGCTATACAGCAGAAATTGACACAACACGATAAATCAACTATACTCTAATATTATTAATTTATTTATTTTTGCTTTTGAAGGCTGCACCTGCGGCATATGGAGGTTCCCAGGTGAGAGGTCGAATCGAGGAGCTACAGAGCCACAGCAACGCCAGATCCGAGCTGGGTCTGCAACTTACACCACAGTTCATAGCAACACCCGGATCCCTAATCCACGGAGCGAGGCCAGGGCTCGAACCTGCGTCCTCATGGACGCTAGTCAGATTCTTTTCCGCTGAGCCACGACGGGAACTCCCTCTAATATTTTGTAAAGGGTGGGGGTTGGGGGAGTATCCTGGAGGTCTCCTTGTTGGAACTCTGTGCTTTCATCACTGCAGCCCGGGGTTCAATCCCTACTTTGGGAACTGAGATCCGCCTCAAACCGCTGCCCGCCTCGGCCAAAAATCAAAATCAAGGATGGACTGGTGAAACTGGAAAAAGCTAAAAAGAGAAAGAGAGAGAGAGAGAGAGAAGAGGGCCAGCAGGGCTCATCTTGCAGTAGAGCACACAGTGAAAGAGGCAGCAGGGGCTCCAGATGTGGGAGTGCGCCCCAAGAGAACTTCCTCTTTGGAGACAGGAAACAAACTCCTGGACTCGGAGAACTGACTTGTGGTTGTCAAGGGGGAGGGGGAGGGAGGGGGATGGACGGGGGGAGTCTGGGGTTCGTAGATGCAAACTCTTGCCTTTGGAGTGGATAAGCAATGAGATCCTGCTGTATAGCGCAGGGAACTATTATCTAGTCACTTGGGATGGAACAGGACGGAGGATAACATGCAAAAAAGAATAAAGATATATATCTATGTATGACTGGGTCCCTTTGCTATACAGCAGAAATGGACAGAACATGGTAAATCAACTATAATAGAAAAAATAAATTAAAAATAAAAACAAAAATAAAGCTGGGGGCAAGGCGAAGACACCCGGACTGGCTGTAAGAGACCCAAATCACTCGAGATGTCCTTTTCACTCTGTCTTCTTCCTTCCACGCAGAACTGCAGGAAGCCGGCACCTGCTGTAATAATTGATTTTTCCACTTCCACTACAGTTTATGGAACCCACTTCTGATGTGCTCACCGGGCCTATACTTAGTGGCTCTGCACAAACCAGTCTGAACTCTCTAGCAGGACCGGGGATGGACAGTCCCATGGCCCTGGACTTCTTCCTCCTGGCCACCAAGGCAGGGTAGGTGTCCTTGCCAACACCTCTTGCTGCATCTGGATTACATGACGTAGTTAGCTGGCTTGGCTCTGGATCAAGAACCTGCCTGAGGTCTGGTCTCCAGCAGGTGTGATCTTTCTACTGGGAGCCATAGCCCTGGTCACTCTGATCTGATGTCACTCAAGACAAATAGAAAGGATTCTGTCCAAGTCCCTGTCAGTACAGCTACTAATGGGACTTTTGCTGGGATGATTTTGTGCTGTTTTTAAAAAAACACATCAGATGGCTTTTTATTTTTCTGTTTTTGTTCATTAGTGATGCCTGTATTATAGAGGAGATTTTATGAAGAGAAACTTTTTCAGGCAACGATGTCACTACCAAACACACACGATTTAATTCTGAATGCAAATAAATCAAGGTAGGCGTTCTCTTGTGGCACTGTGGGTTGAGGATCCAGTGTTGTCACTGCAGCATCTCACGTCACAGCTGTGGTATGGATTGGATCCCTGGCCTGGAAACTTCCACAAGCCATGGGTGTGAGTAAAAACAAGAGGAGTTCCCGTTGTGGCTCAATGGTAATGAACCCAACTAGTATCCATGAGGATGTGGGTTTGATCCCTGGCCTCGCTCAGTGGGTGAAGGATCCAGCGTTGCCGGGAGCTGTGGTGTAGGTCACAGATGCGACTCGGATCTGGAGTTGCTGTGGCTGTGGTGTAGGTCGACGGCTACAGCTCCGATTAGACCCCTAGCCTGGGAACCTCCATATGCCACAGGTACGGCCCTAGAAAAGGCAAAAAGAGGAAGAAGGAGTGGGAGAGGGAGAGGGTGAAGGAAAAGAAAAAGAAGAAGAAGGAGAAGAAGAAATCAATGTAGGTCTAAAAAGACTAGAATGGGGAGTTCCTGCCGTGGCGCAGTGGTTAACGAATCCAACTAGGAACCATGAGGTTGCGGGTTTGATCCCTGGCCTTGCTCAGTGGGTTAAGGATCTGGCGTTGCCATGAGCTGGGATGTAGGTCACAGATGCAGCTCGGATCCCAAGTTGCTGTGGCTGTGGCGCAGGCCGGCGGCTGTAGCTGTGATTAAACCCCTAGCCTGGGAACCTCCATATGCCATGAGTGTGGCCTTAAAAAAGACCAAAAAAAAAGGACAAGAAAAAAAAGACTAGAATGGTTTGAAAATCAACAATTTTTTAAGATCATATATACATGTAAATTTTATTGGAGTAGGACGTGTGCTTCTAAAGAGAATTATTAGCCGAAGGCAGGACAGATCAGGCAGTGCCATTGTCAGGGAAAACCTCTGCCGTGGGCCTGAGGGACCTTGCACATCTCTACATAGGCCAAGGCGTGGCTGAAGTCTGACACAAGTGTTGCAGAATGTCCTGTGATTTCCTGGGGACATGACAAAACAAGCAGCCGGGTGAGGAGCCGTGGAGGGGCAGTTTTCTGTCCGCCTCCCCGGCTCCGGTGCGGCTGGGAAGCCCACTCTGCCCACATTTAGGGTACAGCTGCAGGCTTCTGTGCAAAGTCTAGACAATTGTTTGGCTGGGGTTTAGAGTTGATTTCTTTCTTTTTCTTTTCTTTTTTTTTTTTTTTAAGGGCCGCACCTGCAGCATATGGAAGTTCCCAGGCTAGAGGTCGAATCAGAGCTACAGCTGGCAGCCTACACCACAGCCACAGCCACGCGGGATCCGAGCCGCATCTGCAACCTATACCACAGCTCACCGCAACGCCGGATCCTTCACCCACTGAGCGAGTCCAGGGATCGAACCCAAAACCTCATGGATATGAGTCAGGTTTGTAACCCACCGAGCCACAACGGGAACTCCTGGAGTTTACTCTTCAATGACTCATGGTCTGTGCTGCCTGTTATCTGGCTCCTGAGGTTCAGTAGCCAACTGTGGGCCCAGGGACATGGGAGCTGACAGTACGCAGGTCTTACTTTTGCTCCCTCTGTAAGTTCTACACTGTCTCAGTGCATTTGGCCTCACTGTCTCTCTTCCAGCTGAATCCATGGACCTGTGACAAGCCAGCCTAGCAGCTGCCACCACACTGCTGCTTAAGAGCTGCATTGCCTGAGTGACATAAATGTGCTGAAACACGAGGGAGGATATGCTTTCTCACACTTTGGCATTTTAATGGAATATCTTCTCACTGTCACTTTATCTTACAGAATTGCTTAGCTTAAATTAAAGTGGGAGTAACATGCTACATCCTAACATTACGTCTTTTTTTTTTTTTCTTTTTTGGTTGCTCTGCAGCAAAGTTCCCAGGCCATGGATCAGGTCTGAACCGCAGTTGCAACCTACCAGCTTCGGCAATGCTGGATCCTTAACCCACAGTGCCCGGACCAGGGATTGAACCCGTGTCCCAGTGCTCCAGAGACACCACTGATGCTGTTGCACCACCACGGGAACGCCCATCTATGTCTTTTTTTAATAAAATTAACTTTATTTAACCATTTATGCTATTAAAGGAGAATGTTTATGTGACCACAAAACTTTTTTTCGATATGATTGGTTTTTCTTTTTCTTATCCATACTGGGGTCAGTGCAACGAAAACAAAACAATGTTACTAAACAGATATAATATGAATCCAAATATATATGTTTTTATACATACCCTGCATGATAAAACTCTAGAAATTATGAGGAAAGTATCACAGTCAGTGGATTTCTTTTTTTTTTTTTTTCTTTCTTTCTTTTCCAGCCGTAGCTAAAATCCGTATGAAGCAGTGAGTTGCAGAGACATCAACAGGAGCATTAGGCTATAAATAACACATCACACACCAACTTCAGAGAATGAACTCCCGGGGCCCTTTGCCCACTGCTGAGTTTTGAACACCCCCTTTCCATAAGCTGGGACTCAAAGCAGTTCTCCTGACTCCAGTGCTTGAGTGTTTTTTTGTTGTTGTTTTTGTTTGTTTGTTTGTTTTTTGTCGTTTTGCCTTTTCTAGGGCTGTATCTGTGGCATATGGAAGCTAGGGGTCGAATCGGAGCTGTAGCTACTGGCCTACACCACAGCCACAGCCACATGAGATCCAAGCCATGTCTGTGACCTACACCACAGCTCATGGCAACGCCAGATCCTTAACCCAATGAGCAAAGCCAGGGATCCAACCCACAACCTCATGGTTCCTAGTCAGATTCGTTAACCACTGCGCCACGACGGGAACTCCTTGAGTGGTTTACATTATGCTACGTGCCTAGTAACTGGAAAAACCGTATGTAATAAGAAATCAATTTACTTCATAGAGTTTGCAATGTGATAACATAAAAGGAAGGACTTATTCTGAACAGTTTTGCATTGTTACATAATTATACAATGTTTTGGGTGACCAAAAAGCAGGGCTATGACAGAACATTTCTTCTTTTTTTTTTTTTGTCTTTTGTCTTTGTTGTTGTTGTTGTTGTTGTTGCTATTTCTTGGGCCGCTCCCGCGGCATATGGAGGTTCCCAGGCTAGGGGTCCAATCGGAGCTGTAGCCACCGGCCTACGCCAGAGACTCAGCAACTCCGGATCCGAGCCGCGTCTGCAACCTACACCACAGCTCACGGCAACGCCGGATCGTTAACCCACTGAGCAAGGGCAGGGACCGAACCCGCAACCTCATGGTTCCTAGTCGGATTCGTTAACCACTGCACCACGACGGGAACTCCGACAGAACATTTCAATACAAAATATCTCCCTATAGTGTCAAAAATGGGGCAGGGCAGGTGGTAGGTATTTACTCCATGGACGTTTAAATAGATCAATCCTGTTAATTACACCATTTTAATAATATTCTATGAAATCCAAATGTTCAAAAGACCAACCTTAACATTCATACACATGCTGAAACTGTATTTTTTTTTTTTTTTGTCTTTTAGGCCCGCACCCGTGGCATATGGATGTTCCCGGGCTAGGGGTCCAATCCAAGCTGTAGCTGCTGGCCTACACCACAGCCACAGCAATGCAGGATCCGAGCCGCATCTGCAACCTACACCACAGCTCCCGGCAACACCGGATCCTTAACCCACGGAGCCAGGCCAGGGATCGAACCTGTGTCCTCATGGATGCTAGTCAGATTTGTTTCCGCTGAGCCATGATGGGAACTTGCAACTGTACTTTAACACTCATTAGTAAATACTATTCATTGAATATTTGTTCCAAGCCCCACAGATGAGGGCGGTAAGCCCCCAGGTAGGCCTCTGCCTCCTTTCTCACGCCACCTCTCAGAGCACACAGTCACTCAATCTGTCTGTGAGGCAAAATGGTCATTAGGAATCAAAAAGTTTGCTCACAAAATCCTCCAACTCACCTTTTAATTTTTTACTTGAAGAAAACAAAAACACTGCAATTCATATTTTTTTTTCTTTTTACCGCCACACCTGCAGCTAGGAGTTTCCAGGCTGGAAATTCCCAGGCTAGGAGTCAAATCGGAGCTGCAACTGCCAGCCTACACCACAGCCACAGCAACGCAGGATCCGAGCCACGTCTGCGACCTACACCATAGCCCATGGCAGTGCCGGATCCTTCACCCACTGAGCGGGGCCAAGGGATTGAACCTGCATCCTCATGGACGCTATGTTGGGCTCTTAACCTGCTGAGCCACAACGGGAACTCCCAATTCACATATTTAGACAACTTTATCACTGTTGCTTGTAGGAAAGTCCTATCTTGGAATTGTACAGAAAGTTCTTGTGTTTGGTAAAGTGGGGAATACTGGGTTCTGCTCATCGAATTGATGAAAGAGTATCCTTCATGCCACATGTGGATTATTAATTTTGCAGAGAATTTCAATGCAAAAAAAAAATCCCCACTAAATCTATTTATTTATTTGGGTTGCACCTGCAGCATGTGGAAGTTCCCAGGCCAGAGACTGAACCCGAGCCACAAGAGCAGCTGAAGCCACAACAGTGACACCACCAGATCCTGAACCCACTGAGGCAGCAGGGAACTCCTGAATCAATATAATTTCAATGTCATTTCACAATTGAGAAAGGATCTCACAATTCTGTTGCGTTGCACTTTGCAAAGAAACCAAGATACCCTTTCTCTATCACAAACTATTTCCTGTTTCCATTTCATAATCTTTGTTGGATGCATGAGGACTTTGGGGGTGGTAAAAAAGAAAGTTTTGGATTTTTAAAATCACTATGGCCTTTAAAAGTGTAGCAAGTTACTGCATTGTGCTTTCAAAAAAACATATCAGGGAGTAACAATATAACAGAACAAAAGCTGAAAATTATTTTCAAGGACTAAAGAAAGGAATTTGTAGTACATGTTGCATGCTCTCTGTGAAAATAGCGAACTGTGGTGAAATATCTTTGGCAGGGGGGAGTAGAGATTTTCACAAATGCAGAAGAAAATACTACTTTTCTGGTTCTGAAGAGTAACAAGGACAAGGAAAAATATGTCAGAACAAGCAGACAAATCAGGTTCTGCGTCTTGAGGATCAAAATCCCTTATTGATTCTCACTAAGAGAATCACTGTGAAGAAGAAGGTGAGTTTGATAACAGCATGAAAAACAGAAAGAGAACAAGAAGAGCAGGAAGCACATTTGAATAGCCACAGGAATGGCTTTGACCGTGAGCAATGGTGTCAGAATTTCAGAAGCGACAGAAAAAGCAGGTAGACAGATGGTGGAGGAAATTTGCTGCAACTCTCAAGCCATAAGGAAGAGAGCCTTGAATGTGTCACAGTTGCTTTTGAGCACTTCCGGGGTCATAGATCCATCTCTGTGAGGAAAAGCTCTGCTAGCCCTTCAAGACTGGTTGTCTTTGGGAAATATGGGACAGTTCGAATGGAAAAGCCTAGGATTTCTTTTTTCTTTTCTTTTTTTTTTTCTTTGTCTTTGTCTTTTTTGTCCTTTCTAGGGCCATACCCGAGGCTGTATGGAGGTTCCCAGGCTAGGGGTCGAATCGGAGCTGTAGCCACCAGCTTACACCACAGCCACAGCAACACGGGATCCAAGCCGTGTCTGTGACCTACACCACAGCTCACGGCAACGCCAGATCCTTAACCCAATGAGCGAGGCCAGGGATCGAACCCTCAACCTCGGGGTTCCTAGTCAGATTCGTTAACCACGGAAGCATGACGGGCACTCCAGGTTTCCTGATGAAAGGAAATCTTTGATGGGGTATTCAAACCCAGAGCAGCATTTTTTTTTTTTTTTTTTGTCTTTCTGCCATTTCTTGGGCTGCTCCCGCGGCATATGGAGGTTCCCAGGCTAGGGGTCGAATCGGAGCTGTAGCCGCCAGCCTACACTACAGCCACAGCAACACGGGATCCAAGCCATGTCTGTGATGTACACCACAGCTCATGGAAATGCCAGATCCTTAACTCACTGAGCGAGACCAGGGATCGAACCTGCAACCTCATGGTTCCTAGTCGGATTTGTTAACCACTGCGCAGCATTTTTGGAAAATATTTTTGAAGAGCATTTTTTTTCATTTTTTAAAGTTTTATTGAAATATAGTTGATTTACAAGGTTGTGATCATTTCTGCTGGACAGCAAAGTGGTCCAGTTATATATACACACACATCCATTCTTTTTCAGATTCTTTTCACATATAGATTATCATAGACTATTGTGATAGCTCTTGTTGACCATCCATTCCATAATACCACACTATGCATATGCCAATCCCAAACCTGCAGGCCATCCCTCCCCTGCCCCCAACCTACCCACTTTGGTAACCATAAGTTTGTTTTCAAAGTCTGTGAGTCTGTGTCTGTTCTGCAAATAAGTTCATTTGTATTTTTTTTTATATTCCACATATAGGTGATATAATAGGATGTTTGTCTTTCATTGTCTAACTTCACTTAGTATAATCATCTCTAGGTCCATCCATGTTGCTGCAAATGGCATTATTTCATTCTTTTCGGCTGAGTAATACTCCATTGTATATAGGTACCATATCTTCTTTACCCATTCCTAAATCTTGATGGGCATTTAGGTTGCTCCCATGTCTTAGGTATTGTAAATAGTGCTACAATGAACATTGGGGTGCATGTACCTCTTCCTCTTATGGTTTTCTCCAGATAGATGCCCAGGAGTGAGATTGTTGGATCATATGGTAGTTCTATTTCTAGGGGTTTTTTTTGAGCAGCCCCCATTCTGATTTCCATAGTGGCTGTACCAATTTACATTCCCACCAGTAGTATAAGAGGCTTCCCCTTTCTCAGCACCCTCTTCAGCATTTACTGTTTGTAGATTTTTTGATGATGGCCATTCTGGCTCTTGTAAGATAGTGCTTCATGGTAGTTTTGATTTGCATTTCTCTAATAATTAGCGATGTTGAGCATCTTTTCGTGTGGTTTTTTTTTTTTTTTTGCCATTTGTATGTCTTCTTTGGAAAAATGTCTATTTAGTCCTTCTGCCCATTTTTTGATTGCGGTGGGTTTTTTTCATATTGACCTGCATGAGTCATTTGCATGTTTTAGAGATTAATCCTTGTCAGTTGCTTCATTGGCAAATATTGTCTCCCATGCTGTGGGTTGCCTTTTTGTTTTGTTCATGGTTTTCTTTGCTGTGCAAAAACTTTTAAGTTTAATTAGGTCCTATTTTTTTTGTTTTGGTTTTCATTTCTCTAGGAGATGGATACATCAGAGAGTGTTCCGCCTGTGCTTTTCTCTGAGAGTTTTATAGTATCTGGTGTTATATTTAGGTCTTTAATCCATTTTGAGTTTATTTTTGTTTTTTTCTTTTTTCCTTTTGCCTTTTAGGGCTACCTGTGTGGCATATGGACGTTCCTAGGCTAGGGGTCCAATCGGAGCTACAGCTGCCAGCCTACACCACAGCCACAGCAACGAGGGATCCAAGGCACATCTGTGACCTATCCCACAGCTCCTGGCAACGCCGGATCCTAAACCCACTGAGCGAGGCCAAGGGATCAAACCCATGTCCTCATGGATACTAGTCAGATTTGTTACCACTCAGCCACATTGGGAACGCCTGAGTTTATTTTTGCATGCAGTGTTAGAGCGTGTTCTAATTTCATTCTTTTACATTTAGCGATCCAGTTTTCCCCGCACCACTTAGTGAAGGGACTGTCTTTTCTCCATCGTATATTCTTGCCCCCTTTGCCAAAGATTGGAGGGCAGGTAATTAGTATGTTCTTCATGGTTGTTTGGGTCTTATATGAAAAGACCCTCTAAGAAACCATCACCTTCTGTGACACCAGGTCAGGCCACTCGACTCTCAAGTCAACCCCTGGTCCTCAGCAATGCAACAAACATTTAATTTAAGTCTAAAGATGATGCGCCGTAGCCGTCCTTAAACTCTCATGATGAGACTTTAGCAAATAGGGACCTCAAAGGGTTGTCCCCAAGAAACATAAGACGACCGAGCCTCTCTGCTGAAAAGACAATGCCAGACTCACTGAAATACCGAATGCTCTCAAGTCTACACAGCCCCTGGAAAGAAACCCCTGCCTGATGGCAGCGGTTAAACAAGGGCAATGCAGAACGGCATTTAGACATCGCTGAGGAAGGGGTTCGATGGTGGGAGGAGGGGAGGAAATACGCAAAGCATCTTTTTTTGATGTAATCACCTGTTTGTTCCAGAAAAGATGCAAGTGAGTCATTGCTCTCCCTGTGTCTCCTCTACCCACGTCCCCCACAGCTCTTACAATTCCAGAGCGGAAATAATGGCCAATAATCACGGCCACCGCAAGTAACCAAGTGATGGTCACAAATGCGCGATCATGAATGTGAAATATCTTAAAATACAAATTACCCAAATGAGTAAAGCACGCACACACATCCTTAAGGGAGGTTACCATAGAGACAGTGAGTCACACTGTTCCCACTTTTATTGCTTATCATGGCTCGGGAATGCATTCACTGTAATTATATTCTTCCTAAAACACTAATACACATGTGCAAGCACATGCGCGCGCGCGCACACACACACACACACACGTGCACACACACACATAGGCTAAACCCAGTCAAACAATGTATTCCTACAAAATTTAGGTTACGCTATTGTTTCATCTGTGCTCTTGGAACCATGGAAACTCAGAGGAATAAGAGCTCCAGGTCCAGGAGTTCCCGTCCTGGTGCAGTGGTTAACAAATCCGACTAGGAAGCATGAGGTTGTGGGTTCGATCCCTGGTCTTGCTCAGTGGGTTAAGGATCCGGTGTGGCCGTGAGATGTCGTGTAGGTAGGTCGCAGACGCGGCTCGGTTCCCACGTTGCTGTGGCTCTAGCATAGGCCGGTAGCAAGAGCTCCGATTCGACCCCTAGCCTGGGAACCTCCATATGCTGCGGGAGTGGCCCTAGGAAAGGCAAAAAGACAAAAAAAATAAAAAAAAAAAAAGAAATTTAAGATGTCTGTCTTTCCTTCAAAAAGATCTTGGGGAGTTCCCTGGTGGCTCAGTTGGGTTAAGGATCCAATGTTATGACTGCCGTGGCTCAGGTGGCTGCTGTGGTGCAAGTTCAGCCCTGGGCCTTGGAACTTCCACATGCTGAAGGCTCGGCCAAAAGGGAAAAAAAAACAAGGAACAATCTGGTCATTACCAGGGGGAAGAGTTGGGGGTATAGATGAGATAAGTGAAGAAGATTAAGAGGAACAAACTAACCCCCCCTTTAAATCTGTGTTAAAAAAGAGCTACCACAAATGGCTGAATTCCTAAAGAAAGTCAGCTTTGTAAAACTGCTCACTTTCAGGAGTTCCTATTCTGGTGCAGCAGAAACGAATTCGACTAGGAACCAGGAGGTTGCCAGTTCGATCCCTTGGCCTTGCTCAGCGGGTTAAGGATCCGGCATTGCTGTGAGCTGTGGTTGTAGGTCGCAGAAACAGCTCGGATCCCGAGTTGCTGTGGCTGTGGCGAAGGCCAGTAGCTTCAGCTCTGATTAGACCCCTAAGCCTGGGAACCTCCCTATGCTGCAGGTGCGGCCCCAAAAAGACAAAAAATAAAATAAAACAATAAATAAATAAATAAATAAATAAAACTGCCCACTTTCAAATCTCATGCCAGAACTCCTAAGAAAGGAGCAATCCCTGTGAACCTGAGACATCCCTCCCTTGGCCACCCTGTGACGGAGAGCCCTTCATTAACTAAGAAGGCATTAATCCTACCATGGCCGGGGCACAGAGAGAAAGCTAGGGAATGAGGTGGTCTCAAATAATGAACCGATTTCTAGAGAGAGCTGGCCCTACCAACATGGCTCATGCCTTCAAATTATAGGAATACATTTCCTTTCTTTTTTTTTTTTTAACGCTAACACATGATAAAATTCATTAGCAGTGACAGTACTTTCTTTTTCATTAAAGAAATAAAATTGCTTTTTCGCACATTTTCTAATAGTACAAAATAAAATAAATAAATAAATAAAATAAAAAATACAAAATAAAATAAGAAATAATAGTACAAAGGGTGTGGCTATACACAGGGAACACTACTCAGTATTCTGTGATATTTCGTCTTTTTAGGGCCACACCCGCAGCATATGGAGGCTCCCAGGCTAGGGGTCGAATTGGAGCTATGCCACAGGCGCAGCAATGCTGGATCTGAGTCAAGTCTGCGACCTACAGTACAGCTCACGGCAATGCCGGATCCTTAACCCACTGAGCAAGGCCAGAGATCGAACCTGCATCCTTATGGATGCTACTCAGATTTGTTTCTGCTGAGCCACAATGGGAACTCCATACACTTCAATAAAATTTTTAAAATTGGAGACGTTCCCTGGTGGCTCAGGGGTTTAAGGATCTAGTCTTATCACCGCTATGGGTCACTGCTGGGGTGTGATTTCGAGCCCTGGCCCAGGAATTTCTGCATGCCACAGGCATGGCCCCCCAAAAAAAATTTAATGGGAAAAAAATGAAGAAAATAAAAGAGTGGGGCTGTAGACAGAAGAACCTGCTGAAAGATACCACTTATTTGCTCTAGGACCGCGGGTGAAGGCAAAATGCCTACCTGCCTGAGCAGCAGCTCCATCATCAACAACGTGGCAATGATAACACCACATCCCACAGTGTCATCACAGAGGACAAATGAGAATGTATCTGGAAGCTTTTTGTGTGTGTCTTTTTAGGGCCGCACCCATGACACATGGAGGTTCCCAGGCTAGGGGTCGAATCGGAGCTATAGCCACTGGCATACGCCAGAGCCACAGCAACGTCGGATCTGAGCCATGTCTGCAACCTACACCACAGCTCACGGCAACGCCGGGTCCTTCACCCACTGAGCAAAGCCAGGGATCGAACCCGCAACCTCATGGTTCCTAGTCGGATTCGTTAACCACTGAACCACAACAGGAACTCCTGGAAAGAATTTTTTTAAAGAGTATATATTACGTGTATATATGTAATTGAATCACTTTGCTATACAGAAGAAATGAACACATTGTAAATCAACTATACTTCCATTTTAAAAAAAGAAAAAGCTGGGGAGTTCCTGCTGTGGCGCAGCAGAAGCGAATCCGACTAGGAACCATGAGGTTGCGGGTTCCATCCCTGGCCTCGCTCCGTGGGTGAAGGATCCGGCGTTGCCGTGAGCTGTGGTGTAGGTCGCAGACGCAGCTCGGATCCCGCGTTGCTGTGGCTGTGGTGTAGGCTGGCAGCTGTAGCTCTGATTCGACCCCTAGCCTGGGAACCTCCATATGCCGTGGGCGCGGCCATTAAAAAAAAAAAGAAAAGCCATCTTCAAAGTCCTAGGGAGGTTTTGTGGCATCTTACTCACCCTTGCCCCACCCTCCCCCTGGGACATGGAATTGTGGTCTGAAAGCAGCAGCCCAGTTCCCAGTACCCTCTCTTGAACTGGAGGGGGCAGAGCAGACTTACAAGTGATGGCGTACCTACTCTATCCATCCACCTCGTTCTAGGTTCCTTTCTTCTTGCCTTCTTTTAAATTATTCATCATTCTGTTTCCCTCCCTCTTTTTTGAAACATACTTTTGCCAGTCTTTAGTTTTCATACCTTTATCAAAATACAGTATCAATCTAACTTGAAATCTAGGAGATGCATTCCTTAGTAGGCTTTAAACTATATCCAAATTACGATTTCCCTCCTCAGCTGTCTGATGTGTTGTTAAACTCATCCACCGACTTTTTTTGTCTTTCGAGGGACACTCTTGCGGCAAATGAACGTTCCCAGGCTAGGGGTTAAATGCGAGCTGCAGCTGCCGGCCTACGCCACAGCCACAGCCACATGCCAGATCCTAGCCACATCTGCGACCTACACCGCAGCTCATGGCCACACTGGATCCTTAACCCACTGAGTGAGGCCAGGGATCAAACCTGCCTCCTCATGGATACTAGTGGGTTCCTACCCCCCTGAGCCACAACGGGAACTCCTCCACTGACTTCTTAAAATTTATTATCTCAGATATGTCACTTCTGTTTGGTTCTTTATCAACGCACTTTCATTTTTAAAAGTGTTAAGTTTCTTGTTCCCGTGTAATCATCTCTATTGCCATGACCAGAATGAGCATAACTGTTTTACATTGAGAGTTCTGCTCAAAGGGGTCTGTAATGCTGCCTGTTGTCTCCTATGTCTCCTGATTCTTAGGCATGTTGTTTCTCTTTCTCTCTCTTTTTTTTTTTTTTTTTTTTGGCCTTTTCTAGGGCCGCTCCCATGGCATATGGAGGTTCCCAGGCTAGGGGTCTAATCAGAGCTGTAGCCACCAGCCTACGCCAGAGCCACAGCAACACGGGATCCGAGCCGCGTCTACAACCTACACCACAGCTCAGGCCACGCCGGATCCTTAACCCATTGAGCAAGGGCAGGGACCGAACCCGCAACCTCATGGTTCCTAATCGGATTCATTAACCACTGCGCCACGATGGGAACTCCGGCATGTTGTCTTTTCAAGCTATTTTTGGCTGTATCAGGAAAGTTATTTTGAATGAATTCATTTGAGGAAGGCTTTTGTCCAGGACTGATTATCCATAATTAATGAGGTCTCCCTGTGCTTAAAGCCGATTCTGAGCCAGCTCTTTATGCCTGCTTCCTCATCTGCAAAATGGGGTAACAGTGCTTAAATCATATGGCCTTTGTGAGGATTAAACGACAGTCATGCCTTTAACTAGTATTTGTTGGAGTTCCCGTCATGGCTCAGTGGTAGGCGAATCCAACTAAGGTTGCAGGTTCGATCCCTGGCCTCGCTCAGTGGGTTAGGGATCCGGCGTTGCCATGAGCTGTGGTGTAGGTTGTTGCAGACGCAGCTTGGATCCTGTGTTGCTGTGGCTCTGGCATAGGCTTGGCAGCTACAGCTCCAATTGGACCCCTAGTCTGGGAACCTCCATATGCCGTGGGTGTGGCCTTAGAAAAGTCAAAAAGACAAAACAAAAACAAAAAACCCCCCTAGTATTTGTTATTTTCACTTAGGTCCATCTGAGCCGGGTTCCTCACAGCAACTACATTGATTTGTCACCTGTTAATAGCAGGCCCGGAGGTTTGTGGGTAATAAGGCTGGGCTGAGTGAGCCTCAGAGGGGGTCTTGCTAGGTTCAGTGCCAAGGGCACAGGCTGTGGGGAATGATGAGGCCCTTTCCTGTGGGAATGGCCTCTCAACTGCCCTGATGAGGATTCCCTTCCTCAATATTAAGAGTTGGGGTGTTCGTCCACGTCCAGATAACCACACATTTGTCCCCTCCACACCGCCCCACGGTTGTCCCCCCGGGAGCCCTATTTCTCGGGGGTGAGAGCTGGTAGCTGATGGCAGGGCTCAGGTGGCATTTTATGCTCTGACACACCACGTGGCTCCCGTTCCGTGGTAGGTGCTCCGTCTCATTCTTCTGTGGGATGAGGCCTGGCGGGGGGAGCTAAGCATGGGGGGCAACCCAGACACGGCCCATCTGTCCGGTCGGCTTGACTGGCTTGGGCCAAGTGTGCCACCTCTGCAGGGGTTCTCCTCAGAGGACAGTCCGGAGGGCCTGTGAGGTCATCTGGTTCGCATCTTTGTGTCCACACAGATGCCTGCCTGTTCCGGGTGTACCTTCCCCACCTCGGCTGTGGCGTAGGTCACAGCCACCAAGATTTCTCTCCTGGGTCCAGAGAGGTCAAACGTCCCCTCCAGGGACTCTACCTCCAGTGTAACTGATAAGGTGCACTGCCTTCCAGACATAACGGGAGCAATTACCTGACCTCTGTATCCTGCTTCCCCATCTGCAAGTGGCGACGACAACTCCTAGGAGTCAGTGTTTGCAAAATGCTTTGGAAAACACTGGGCATACAGTTGGTGCTGAGAACCATGTCTGGCACCCAGATGGTGCTTCAGAAGCCCTGAGACTATAGTACCTGGCACACAGACGGTGCCCCATAAGCACCCAGAGCAGCAGCCGTCACACACCTGGTGTTTAATAAGCACACGGGCATAAAACTGGTGCTTCGTATGTGAAAAAAAAAAAAAAGAAAGAAAGAAAGAAAAAAACCCCACACTGCCAAGGAACACACTGGCACTTTTATATATACACAGCGCAAGGTAACAGGGTTTCAATAAGAAAATACACTCTGTGTTCGGGTGCGCCCCCACCCCCACCCCCTCAGGACACCCCAGGGTGAGGACAAGGGGGCAGGAGACAACCATAAATAGAGAATAGAAGGGAAGGGCAAGGTTCTAAGGGGCAAACACAGGTGGGGAACACACTGCTGGAGGGAGACACGACCTCTTCTTCCCCGGGAGAGAGCGAAATAGCAGCACAGGAGAACAGTAGCCACGACGAAGCCTGTGACACCTGGCACGGGTACCTAACATGGTCAGAGGACAGGGGTGGGCTCGGGAAGGAAGGGAGCGGAGATGGCTTCCTTCCCTGTGGCAGGGCCAGGGCCTCAGTTTACATCCATGAACTCAGAGCTGGACGGGATACCACAGGCGGGGGACACGGGGGTCTCAGAGAAGCCGGGCTGGGGCTGCAGGCGACGGGCCACGTCCTGGCGTTGGTAGAAGAGGACGTAGGCTGCCTTGGACTGCGAGGAGAGCACGGGCGTCAGTGAGGGTCGGGGAAAGGAGGTAGGGGGTGCGGAGGGGGGGAGACGGGAGGATGCAACCCACACCTCGATCTGATTCTCTGTCACGGGCGAGACGCTGTTGTCATCAAAGTAGTGCCACTGACCGCTGTCCTTGTTGCAGGCGAACGTGGTGTCTGTAACAGAGGGCGAAGCCCGGCGTCCTAGGCCGCCCTCCGGGGCCTCGGAAGCGTCCAGGGCCCGCTCTCGCTCCTCCCACCCCGATGCCCTCGCTGCCCCGTCCACACACTGCGTTTCCCACCGGGGGTACCCCGCCCCGTACCCCGCCCCCCCCGTACCCCGCCCCCGCCCCGGGGCGCGCCCCTGCCACCCCCGGGCACCTACAGTGTCCGTCACGCAGGCCCCCGTAATGGTTGGAAACCGCGATGAGATCGTATTTGTACAGCTCTGGGGCCGACTCGTTCTGCGGCTTGATGACGAACTCGGAGAAGTCCAGGTCCCTGGGGGTGGGGAGACAGGGTTAAGCAGGGTTACCAGCGCCCTCTTCCCCCCGCCCCCACTTCCCTGCCAGCCTCCCCGGGACCAGACCGGATGGGAAACTCCACGAGAGTGTCCAGCTTCTCGCGGGAGAACTTGGTGTAGGAGAAGCGCTTCAGGTGGATGATGAGCGTCTCGGGCAGCATCCACAGGTCCAGCTTCTTGGTGGCCAGCTGGTGCTGCTTGCAGGTGGGGCAGTACCTACGGAAGGGGTCAGGACACAGACACTCTCTGAGCACCTACTGCATGCTCTGTGTGCCATGGGGCCTGCAGGGGCCGCATCTGGTCCAGAGATGCTCTCTTACTCCTAGCCTACCTCTTCTTTTTTGTCTTTTTGCCATTTCTTTTTTTTTATTTTATTTATTTATTTTTGTCTTTTTTGCCATTTCTTGGGCCACTCCCGCGGCATATGGAGGTTCCCAGGCTAGGGGTCGAATTGGAGCTGCAGCCACCAGCCCACGCCAGAGCCACAGCAACGCAGGATCCGAGCTGCGTCTGCGACCTACACCACAGCTCATGGCAACGCCGGATGGTCAACCCACCGAGCAAGGGCAGGGATCGAACCCGCAACCTCAGGGTTCCTAGTCGGATGCATTAACCACTGAGCCACGATGAGCACTCCTGCCTCTTATTCTCATTTGCTCTCCTGACACACTAAAGTCCTGCCAGCCACTCCCCAAGTACTTCCCAACTGCCTGGTGCGTGAGGGGCAGGGCGGCAGGAGGTACATGTAGTGGTAACAGGGACCAGGGCAGGGAGTCCCACCCAACTGGACCGCCAGAGGCCCTGTTCTGGCCCCTTACCAGGGGTTTTCCTTCTCCAGGGTCTCCACAGTGGTGAAGAGCTCAATGCACTCCTGCAGCCGCACCGGAGCCTTCTTCAGCACATAGCCGACGCAGTCGTGCTTCACGTAGCCCTAGGTCAGGGGAGGGGACGGCCAGGCATGAGGACGAGTGGATGCAAGGGAGCAAGCAGGGGAAGAGCACAGACTCTGAAGCTAGGAATCCGAGGCCTGGGCGCTCTGTGGGCCATGGCTCGGCGGAGGCGTGGCGCGAGCTGAAGGTGCCCCCCGCGTCCCCGGGAGCTCGTTTACCTCGGCCTCCACCTCATCATAGTACCGCTTCTTCATCTCTGGCTCCCAGTCGATGGCGATGTACGGCTGGGCTGGGGGCGAGCGGAGGTGGTCATGGGCCCTGCTGCCAAGGAAACCCCACCTCCCGCCTCCCCAACCCTGGCTCACAGCTGAAGGAGACACCATGAGTATCCTCGTTGAAGGTCGAGCGGTCGCTGGTCCCGTTGGAGTTCACTGTCTGCAGGGTGAAGAGGTGCTTGCGCCGGGCCCTCTGGGGCCAGTGAGATGGTCCAGGGGAGTTGTCCACGGGGGCCCGGCTCCCGCCCGCGACGCCAGAGCTGGGCCCAGCCTGCTCCAGCCCAGGGTCTTGGGAGCTGCTCCCAGCCACATGTCCAGGCTTAGGGAGGGTGTCCTTATCCTCCAGGTCTGCGAGGACAGGGGAGGATGTCAGCGGTGGGGCCGTGTGAGGCCCGGGGGGCGGAGCGGCCACGCACATCCGGGCGGACCCTGTGTGGGTCAGACCCACCCCGGACCCTGCCGCCTCGAGCCGACCCACCGCCCCTCCCTTGGCCATGGGACCACTCGCGCAGACCCTCATCCTGGCCGATCCGCCCTCCTTCCTCCGCCTCACCTTTCTCATCACCATCGTCCTCGTCATCTGAGCTGGGTCTGGTCACGTAGCGCCTGCAGACAGAAGAGACGCTCGGGGAGGGACACGAGGGCAGGGAAGGCAGAGCCTGGGATTCTTCTTTGCTTATGATGGGAGGCCCCTGGGAACCCTCCACACAATCAGCCGTCAAGGGTGAGCCCAGAAGGCCTCAGAAGATGCCAGGGGAACGCAGGAAGAGGCGGCCTGACAGTTAAGGAGGGTGGATCTTAGGTGTGACAGGTCACTGCTAAACAGACACACAACCAGTTGTAAACGTCCATCAGGGAAGGCCTCTGAGGAGCGCTCGTGAGGGCAACATGATGAGGAGGTAAAGCCTGGTAGTGTGTTGCTGCTTGCCTCACTAAGGACTCCGGATCTTAAAAGCACAGTGAAAATCCATTGGTAAAAACACAAATCAGCAAGCCTCTCCGAGGAAGAGACAGTTAAGGACAAGATGAAGCTGTCTGTGTTTCATCTGTCTTGTTCACCTCTGGAGAGGTGGTGGGCAAAGCCAGAAATTGAGAGAAAGAAAGAAAGGAAAAACAAAAACAAAAACAAAAATCTATGCGTTCCTCTGGCCACGTTAAGTCTGAGCTGTCTTCTGCAAGTGGAAGGGCGGTGGCAAGTACCCAGCTAGACACTCAGGTCTGAGTTCTGCCCCCCCCCACCCCCGACCCCAAGGGCAGACTCACGAGAGGCGGTACAGCAGGATGTGATACAGGGCGTCCCAGGAGAGGCGGTCCCGGGGTACCGACACCAGGAGCGGGTGTCCAAAGAGCATCAGGCCATAGTAGGAGTTGTTGTAGTCCCGGGCTGGGGTGCGCTCCCGCAGGTAGATGGGAAGCACAACGTCCTCTCTGGAGTTCTCGCCGATGGCAGCCCTGCCGGACACCTCGTATCTGCGGGGGATGGACGTCAGGTCATGCCTGATCAGGACACCCAAGAGGGATTCACGGACTCCGCCCCAGGTGCTCCAGCCACTCACCACTCATAGCCTGAAAATATTCTGAAAAGGGTCTGAAGAGTCACCCAGGGTTTGGTGTTTCACAAACTGTTGGGATGATGGACACAGTTCTTTGTCTACGTGATGTGTGATAAAGTACTTTGGTATTATCAGGGCACTGAGGGAGTGGACATTTTTTGTGTGTGTGATACAGGGACCTGGAACCATTCTCTTTCTGGAAAACTGCTGGGTTTACGAAGACCTTTTCTACTCATAAAGCACTTTTTATTGTCGTTATCCAAAGATTGCAGACTTGTTCTCAATGCTTTTGTGTTCAGCAAGCATCTCAGCGTTCCCTGCTTCAAAAATCACCCGGCTTTGAAGGACTGCGATATGAGCACGGAGTGCCGATCAGCCTCTGGTGCCTATGAGGGGCTAGTTAAGTGTTGAACAAAGGAAGGAAGAAATAGGAGCCTCCCCCACATAACGGGGAAGACCGCACCCAAGGATGCCCTGTAGCAGGATGCTACCCCGCTCTCTGACCGGCCTGAGCTCCCCGACCCCACTGAGGCACATGGCCGAGGCCCCGAGCAAGGGCAGGTGCCCTGCGAATCAGGCCAAGGAGGGGAGAGGGGATATGGTTAACGGAGGAGGGTCCTGAGCACCCCCCATCTCCCCGGTGCTCTCACTCACATGAAGATGTCATCTCTGTCCAAGATGCTGCTCAGAGACTCCTCCAGCTGGTAGATCTTATAGAAGCGGTGACTGAAGACGTCGGCCACCATCATCTGGGAATGAGAGGCGGGGAGGGGACCGGTCAGTCTGCAACGTCTCCCCTCGACCCTTCTGCCTCCGTTCCCCTGAATCCCAACCACCCTCCGTCCACAAAGCCTCACCCTTTCTGGCGAGACGCCGGTGTGTTTGGCCAGAGCCACACACAGATCCGAGATCTTGCCTTTCTTGGGGACCACGAGCCGGTGCTGAGGGAGAAACGGTATCCACAAAAGAGCAGCAGGACACGTGGAGAGTCAGGGCAGGAGACCCGGAGGCAGGGCAGAGGAATCCCACTCTAACTGCAGGGCCCTCATCACGGCCCGTGCCCCCACTGCCCCCGTACCTGCTCTGGCTTGCGGCGGGGGTCCATGGAGACGAAGAAGACCTCCATGACCCTTTTGTGGCTGACAGGCAGCGGGACACTGAGGTAGCAGAAGGGGTCGAATGTCACAGACACGTTGCCGCAATCAGGGCACACCAGCGTGGACTTGAAGAGGCCATGGAAAGTGTCCACGATCACAGAATCGTTCCGCCGTTTGTGGTTCTGCCAGGCCTCCTGAGCCACCTCCTGTTGACAGCGGTGTGATGGGCGGTGAGGTCCGCCCAGGGCAGGGGAAAAGCATGGTTTGGGGGTGGATGCGCATGGGATTCCAGTTAAGGTTAAGGCCACGGGCAAAGTCCAGAGGCAGCCTTACCGCCAGGGCTGTCTGGAGACTGTTCACTGTCAGGGCTGGGGGTGAGGTGGGGCAGGGGCCCTGGGTGGGGGTTAATTCTGGATTGGTTGTAGGGGCCGGGGGTGGGGGGGAGCAGATGTGGCCTTGCTGCCAAGGCTGGGACCAAGGTCAGAAAAGAGGGGTGTAACAGAACATGGTCAGGTGTGGGATACGCAAGGGGGACCAGAATATCCCTGGGACAGAGGCCCCTAGCGGCTTTAATGAGGCCCTCGGGATGGGGGGTCTTCAGGAGCACCCACCTGATCTGGCCTCCCCGCAGCATCGCACAGCTCCACGTATTCCTTCTTCTTGACACGGTTGAGGTCCTCGTGCAGCCCATCCAGGAGGAACGACAGCAGCTCCTGTGAGTCATGCTGCTGGTAGCCCAGAAACTGGGACGCGAAGTGGCCGACCTTGGTCTGAGAAGATGGGCAGGGCCATCAGCGCGAGTGCGCGGGAGTCAGGCGTGGTGGGGGGGAGCTGTGGGCAGAGCCGTACCTTGAACACGTGGGGCACGATGGAGCGGTGGTGGCCGGACCATGCCTGCTTCACCAGGTCTGCGTAGGCCTCGGCGATCTCCCCCTTCATGCCCAGCGGGTTGCAGAAGTTGAGCTCCTCCAGGTAGCGGTTTTTGAGGAAGTACTCGGTGAGCTGCGGCACGTTGCTGAGGCACTGCAGGAGGCAGGGGCCAGCCAGGGGAATGAAGAGGAGAGCGTGGTCACCAGGGTGGGGCAGGAGGACAGCAAGAGAGCAGGGAGGAGGAAGAGGGGAGAAAGGGCTAGGGGGGTGGGGGAAAGAGGGCACAGGGTGGTGGCAAAGGAGCGGAGCCACGGGAAGGCAGGGAGCGAGTGGAGGGGACAAGGCACCGACGTTCTGGGAGCCCGGGCATGTCACGCCAGACCTCTGGGGCCCCAGCGTCCGACCTGACCCCTTGCCCTGCCATCCCCCCTCGCGCTGTCCCCAACCGCCACTGCTTGAAGCCACCCCCGTGCTGTGCCAGATCTAGCCCTCAAGGCCCAACCTGCAGGGCCGAGTTCATGAAGCACGTGTTGCCCAGATTGGTGAGACCGCAGATGCCTGGCTGGCCCTGGAAGTCCTCCTCCTCCTCCGTGGCGCTGTTCCTGGGGTGGATGAGAAACCCTTATGAGCTGAGGCCCTGCCACCTGCAGGTGAGATGCGCTCAGGGGCTCGGTCGTTCTGCCTACGGCGGGACCCCACTCTGGACCAGAAACCCCAAGGGCTCACATGGCGTGCGGCTGTGCGCTGGGCCAAGTGCCATCCTTGTTTCGGGTCTCCATGATGACCACCTGGTTTGGAGGGAGAGGAATAAAAATTAGGAAAGGCATTCATGGAGGGCCGCCTGGCACCTGGCCCTCACTCACCCCAACGTGAGCACTGCTGGTGGGCAGACAGGCCCTCCCCGCCCTTACCTGCCCAGTCTTGAGAGCGGCGTCAAGCACTGTGACGTGTGTGTTGCACAACCTCTCAAAGGAGCCCTCTGCGTTCTTGATCCACAGCCGTGTCTCCTCCTGGGGGCTCACCAGAAACTGCTCCCGCGCGGTGTGTAAGACGAGGTCTGGGCAGGGGGATGGAGCACACTCAGCGCCTTCCTAAGCCCATGAAGGAGCCACCCAGCTTGGCATCAGACTCCTGAGGTCGCTGAGCTGCGACTGCGGCTGGGAATGCCACCCCGGGCCGGCCCCCCAGAGACTCACCGAGCGAATCTGTGTGGCTGAATTGAGCAGTGTGGGCTGTGTCCATATCACTGTGCTGGACAAGCAGCAGTTCTACTGGGTACACTTCGACCTTCTGGATGCCGGGCAGCTCCACGACCTGGAAGGAAGGAAGGGGGCACACACAGGTGTACCCAGCCAGCACACACACGGACACAGGCACCAGGACCTGGGAGGAGCACGCCCACAGGCGGACACACAAGGCACCGTCACGCGTACGAGGATGCGTGGGGAGGGGGGCGGTGGCATGCACAGGCAAGCAAACGCAGGGGACACAGCAAGACACTGTCTAGTGACTGGTGAGGGGAGCGGAAAGCCGATACAGGTGTATGGATCCAGCACACACCTCCACACACAGCTCTGGACCCGCGCCCTGGGCCCACGAGGCCTCCCTCCTCCCCTCCTCCCCACGGAAGCTCCCCCCCACCCACCGCCGCCGCCACCAGCGCCCCCTGCACTCACTATACCTTGCGTTCGACAGGAGGCTGGCCATGCTCTAGACCATACCAGTTGACCAGGTAATGCCAAGCAGCCGCTGGGAGCAGCACATAGTCCTCACCTTCCACCAGTCCCTTCTTGAGGCGCCAGTTTACCTGGTCTGCAGGAGAGCAGGGGGAGGTGGCAGAGGAACAATCAGGGAAGGAAAGTGATGAGTCACCCTGGCCATCTCACCAGTGACCTAGCACAGAGAAGGGGCTTATGATCATGTGTGGCGACGGAGGGGACAAGAACTCCAGGGCGAGGCTGGCGTGGGAGGCAGAGGCCTGGTACCTTCAAAGAGCCCAGCATTGTTGATGCAGCCAGGGGAGGTGCTGGAGTCCTGGTCTCCTCCCTGCACGTACTCTTCCCACTGCTGGTACCAGTGCTGCTCCACGAGGAACCTGGATCAGACAGGTGACAGGGGCGATCACATGGTTACCGGGGGGTTGATCACTTCCCATGGCTATGAGACTAAAAGCATCAATACGTTACAGGCGGAGGTGACCAGGTTCACGTACACTGAAAACTAAGACCATGCTATACATGTCAAGCAAACGTTTGCAATGAAAAATGAGAAATGCTTCCCAGGATTCAACATTTCAGAAAACTTGCAGCCTCATATAAAAATAAATTAGAGGCAAAATTTATTCAGTGAGACCCAGATTTGGAGAGAATACTTAACTTCTTAGGATACTAAAAGAGAGTTGGTTAAAAAGAGACAATGTGCTAAGGAACAGCAAAAAAACACCCCAGCCTCATACCCACAGTGCCAGGAAACAGGAGATTTTATTCTAGAATAAACAGCAATTCACTCGTCTTAGTCTGTGGAGTATCACAGTTAAACTGGGTTCAAATTAACTGTTTTTTATAGCCAATGTTATGAGACTTTAACCATTGGTTAAGTGGGCAGTGTTTGAAAAGGGTACAAAAATCTTTCGCTAAGAACTTGAAAAGAAATTTAAATGCCAAAAGAATCACCAGGTTTTCCTTCAAAGACCACGTACTGCCATCTTTAAAATCATTTTTGTACTTGGGATTTATTTTTGCTCTATATTTTTCTAACCTTATGGACTAGCTCACTCTTTTTATAAAACAGTGGGGAAAAACATATAAAATTTACCATTGGAACCATCTTTAAGTACAGCATCACCAGCTCTCTGTTAAATGACAAACTTTTATACACACGACTAGGAGACATTTAGGACTGCTGAAATCTGCCTTCCGAAAATGTCATGAGAAATTCTCAAGTCTGCAAAATACCTGACATATACGAAGTGCTAAAGGGATATGTGCTGTTACCATTCTGATTCCCGGGCTTGGACAAAAAAGTTCACGTACACAGGATCCTCATCCTCCCAACCCAAAGCTGCCCTGTTATGGATTTTTTTTTTTTTGCTTTTTAGGGCTGCACCTGAGGCACATGGAGGCTCCCAGGCTAGGGGTTGAATCGGCGCTATAGCTGGAATCGAGCCGCATCTGTGTGTCAGTGACCTACAGCCACAGCTCACAGCAATGCCAGATCCCTGACCCGCTGAGCGGGGCCAGGGATCGAACCTGCTTCTTCATGGATTCTAGTCGGATTTGTTCCCTCAGCGCCACAACGGGAACTTCCTCTGCTATGGAATTGTTGACACAAAAAAAGGCTGTCTGTCCCAAGTATTTAACAGCCTCAAATAAACACTTCTTTAAAAATTACAAAGCTGATGAAAAATATGTTAACACTGTATTGGTTAGTTTTCCAGCAGTCTAACTCCAGACATTGGATTCTTTAAAATGGCAACGTTCGTTTATAAAAGGGATCAGAAAGGTGGGGGGTTGGAGGTATAGAAAAACTTTGAAATAGTAACATGTCGCCCGAATAGGCAAACATTTTCTGTGGGTTGCTTTTTATTCATTTATTTATTTGAGGGGTTGCAGTGACCCCCACAGACCCTGCACTTTATGCATGCCAGGGACACGCACCCTCCCCAGCCCAGTGCTCAGGCCACAAACAACTTTCCTCACTTAGCTTATCTAGAAGACCAGACCAGGGACCTGCCCCCTGCCCCCTGCCCCCAACTGGCAACTTTGCAGCCCCCCTTCATGGTTTTTAACTGCCTTTATTGACGGTCTGTGAGGTTAATTTGCTCAGGAAGGCTAGTTTATTGTTAACGTGACCTTCGATGCACACGGAGGCACAGCTCCTGGGGTTATTTTTTATAGCAGATTTTTCAAGGAAAGTTAACATTAAAACCACTCTTTATAGTGGTAAGCAAAACCTCCAGATCTGGCTACAACCTGAATTTCTAAAGGCTTCATAGAAGACCAAAGTTTTCCATAAATTTTCACAAAACATTGCTACCATACTTTCTCAATTCAAAGCCACTGAAAAATTTTAATATTTCTGAATTGGGATGTCTCATAATCTGTCAGCTCAGGCGGCAGTCATGACAGATGTGTCACTGTCTAATCAAAAAGCACCCAAGTGTTACATTTACGCCTACATATTCCATTTTTGGGGGTTGCTACTGTAAATGGTATCGTAAATTTTAATTTTCTAATTTCTTGTTGCTAGTACATAGAAATAAAATAGATACTGCTGAAGTCACTTAATGTTTGTGTTTACTTGAATTTGTTAAAATGATGTGAAATATGTGTTTATGGAAAGAAATTACTAAACAGTAACTGTCCTCTAGATTTCTCCTGTGTCTGGAGAAAATACTGGGTTATAATATTTTGATTAATAATTACACTAGATGTAATACAAAGAAACAGATATGTGGATATCAATTGAGAGATGAGATTTTCTACTTGTTTTGTTTATTATAGGGTTATTAGGTTATTCGGATGGTAAGTGTACTATTACATTGTTCTAAATGTATTATTTATATAGCTGTAAAAACCTAACTATGTAAATAAGAAGGCATATAAATCAATCCTTCTGCAAATTGTTAAATGAAGAGCGTACCAAAGGAGAAAAAATAGAATCTGAGCCATTTTCTGTAAAATGACAGTAATTCATGCCCAGATTGGCAATGCCTTTTTTGTCACCAAATCAGTTAACTCTTGGTGCTTGCCATTCTAATTCATTTTTTTTAAAAAGAATCCTTGCTTTTAAAAAAAAGTTAAGCTCCTAATAATCTTTGTTAGTTATCACTGTGTGTTTTGCAAGGTTGACTTGCAAATATTGTCTTCAACTTATATCATTTTCTATCTTGTTAAAAAAAACCAAACCATTCTTGTTTTATCGTTCCCAAATTCAGAATAACAACCCTGTTAAAATGTTTTCTTTTGTGCCTAAACTGTCACTGGGAGATACCACAAAGGTTTGCCCTATGACGCAACAGGTTTATCTAAAACGCCCCCCATTTTCATTCACATTTTCATAAAAGCTCTTTCACTTTCCAAACTTGATTTTTAAAAAATGACAAACCAAAAAGAAAGCTTGTATTCCTAGGTTTACTAGTTAATTATATTGAATTACAGATAGTAATATAAACACCTGTCCATCACTGCAGACTTTTGAAGCTAAAAAGCATACTCCCGTTCAAGCAACAAAGACGAGTAGAGTAACTGTCCCCCAAAAGACACCCTCCCCTCCACCGCCCCAGGACTCTCGACTCACAAACCCTTTTCCCTTTTTGGTTCACAAAAAGTCTGAACAGGTACTGGGACTACCGCCTCCATTAGAGGGGGATTGTCAGAGGCCTATTGTTTATTTCAGTCTTTTCATTAGATCTAGCAGCCAAGGCATATTTACCTTGTGTGACAGCTACAGCAGCAATCGGCAACCAAATGTGGAAATTTCAGTTGATTTAGTTCTAGCGTCTTCACTAAAGGTAATGGTTCCCCGCGCTACGCAGCCTTCTCCATTGACAGAAAACCCTCAGCATCTCTAGGCTCGTCTCAAAGCTCCAATGAGATGCTGCTTTCCCTTCGCGCACCGTTACCAATGCTGCGATACTGAACCCAGCCACCCACCTTCCTTACCTGAACAAAGAGAACCCCATGCTTGCTTACCTCTGTTAGGAAACTATCCACAACCTGCACAGACCTAGAGACGCCTTCAGCTAACCAAGATTTAATTGTTGGGGGCGGTTCATCCTTGAAAATTTGCCAAAGAGGCTATACTAGCACAGGTTTGTTTTTGGTTTTTTTTTTTTTTTTTTGCATCTTCTCTTAAAATGTAAGCTTCGCCTAGAAATAAAATCAGTTCAGATGGCCAAATGAATGAACTGCCCTCGGCCAGCTCTGCCAGCTGACAAAAGATAGAAGGTGCAAATATTAAAGTGGATGTTAGGTTTATGATTTGGGCTTAGTCCATGAATTTGAAATGCTCTATAAACACAAATTTCCTGACCACTGCAGCAAACGCTTGTAAAATGGACTGCACATTAAAGAATCTTGAGATGCTTTTTGCTCTATATAAACATTAAAAAAATGGAGTTAAGGAAAAATGCTGCATGATATTATCCACAAGAGCAGCGATAAACCAGCTTTAATACTGAACCAACACTGATAGGATACATTTTTTTTATCATCAGATCGTATTTTGTTATCCACATAACATGAAGTTAAGTACTTTAAAAGTGAACAATCCAGTGGCATTTAGTACATTCAGTGTTGTGCAACCTCTATCTACTTCCAAAACACTTTCAACACCCCAAAAGGAAACCTGGTAGGGGTGGGGTAATCTTAAAGGGTATTGTCACAACAAGGCTGTAAAGGCAGGATGGGGGTAGGAACCAAAGCCCCCAGACCCTAGGCAACACCTCCAAATGGGCTATAAAAATGTTCCTGTTATTGCTGTTGTTCTCAGGAGGCACTGAGGCTTTGCCTTGCTGGAGAGCTATAGTGTGGTGGTAAAATAAACTGCTTGGCTTCCTGTTTCTCAGTTGGAGAAATCCCCACTTGTCCCTCCAGGAACTGGAACATGTATCTCACTAGTGCTGTGATTAAGGAACTCTGTAAAATTAGCAACCCTCACTCCTAAAGGCTTTCAGGTGAGAGCCATGCTTGAGGCGATGGATCGAGGAACAGCAAGAGTCCAATATGGCCGGATGGAGAAAGTGAGGGGCAGGGTAAGGAGAAGAGAGATGGGAGAAGAAATGAGAGCCAGGGACCAGCCCCGCCATCATAAAGCCCCTGCAAGTCCCTGTAAGAATTTTAGCATTTACATGGCCTGAGAGAGGAAGACCGTTAAAACGTGTTGAGCAAAGTATTGTAAAAGCAATACTAGGTATGGACGAGGAAAATAGTACCTTCACAGTGGAGAAACCCAGCAGAGACCACCTTCCCCCAGGGATCAAGGCTAACGTCACCAATGACGTCATCTGGATACCGAGTACCCACCTGATATGATGCAAAAGACACTCCGTATGCATCCAGTAGTTCATGTATATCCCCCATAAAATGAAAGCTTAGACCACAAATACTATTTAGGGATGCATACAATGGTGGAAAAACGTTAACGAAATTAAATTCAGGAGAAGAGTGTCCTGTGGCGCAGGGAGAGGGATTTTTTTCATCTGGGAGGGGCACAGAAGGATTTCTTAAGGTAACGGTCTGAATCTTCAACCCAGGTGGCTAATTCACACAGTTTTTACTATTTAAAATTTTTACTTTGAAATGGACTCAGAAAAACTGCAAAAATAATACAAAGAATTCCCGCGTGCCCTTCATCCAGATTCTCCAAATTTAACATTTTAACCATTTGCTCCATCGCTGTTTATTTAAATACATTTCTATGTACGCTATTCTTTCAAGCGTTTCAGAGTAAGCTGCTTACACGATGGTTCTTTGCCCCTAAATGTTTCAGCATGCATTTCCTAAAAACAAAGATATTCTATTTCATAATCACAATACAGTTATCAAATGTAAGAAATTAGGAGTACTAATATCTAATCTACAGACCTTAGTAAAGTTGTACCAATTTTCCCATTCATATCTCTCACAGCAGAAAAGAGAAAATAGATCTTCGGAGAAAAAAAAAAAACCTGATTTTTAGAAAATAATTTATTTTTTCTGCTCCGGGATCCAACCCAGGATCACACGTTGCATTTAGTTATCATGACTCCTTCAATCCCATTAATTTCTTCAATCTGGAACAGTTCTTCATCCTTTGTCTCTCACGACCTTGAAATTTTGAGGAGCACAGGCCGTTTATATTTTTTAGAATGTCCATCAACCTGGACTATGCAAACGTTTCATATAATCTCTTCGAGTCTTAAGTATTTCACAATTTAAAAAACGAGATGCAACTCGGCGAGAAATACAACGAACCCAGGCACAGTACATTTCAAGCACTGGTTAGCAAAGAAATCAATTAAACAAGCCGATTTATCAAGATACGCATTGACATTTTTCAAAATAGCTATTTTTTTCCCGATTCCAAAAACAAAACCGTACTAAAACAGAAAACAAATGTAACATCGAAGGCCCCTCCCGTGCCAATCACCTGCACTTTCTCCCGTCCTGGGAAGGGCTCCGCCAGAGGCAAAAACCTCGTCGCGTCACAAACTTTGCTCATTCGCAGGCGCCATTTTCTGCTTCACAGGCACCACCTCCCCTCTGCAGTCTTTCCTCGGTCTCAGGACACGCCCCTTGGCCTGCGTCACAAGCCTCGTTCCCAGGCGCCAGCTCCCTCCACAACGCAGGCTCCGGCTCCCGCCCCCCGCCCCCGCCCCCAGCCGCTCGGCTCAGACGCCGGGCTTCTGCCTGACGTCATCCGCTTCGCCTCCGTACTCGAGCGCGGATGGGCAGCCGGGGCCGCCCCCCGGATGCTCCATTACGCCTCGCAGACCAAGCGCCCCGGCTCCTCTGCCGAGACCGCCTGCTTCCCAGGCTCCAAGTTCCAACCACGCGGTCGGGCCGTTTTTTTCTCATGCCCCGCCCCCTGCCTCTCCACAACAAACCGCGTCCCGTTCTCAGGCCGCAGGCTCCACCTTGCAGGCCCCGCCTCTTTCCCAGACAAGGCACTTCCCCGCCCCTCCCGTCCTCAGTCCCACAGGCCACTCCCCCGCCCCCACGGCAGCGCTCCTGCGGACCTCGACCGCCGCGTCCCCCGCCAGCACCAACGCCCCCTCCGTCCCCTCCAGCAGAGGCTCTGCTCACAGCTCTGCCTCACCAGCTTTCGCCGGCCTGCAGCGGACGCCCTCGCCCATTCTCGCCGTTTTCGATCTGGCGCCGCTGGCTCTCGAGGCCCGGCACCGCTTCGCGCTGTAGCTCCTGTTCCTCGGCCGCAGCCGCTGGACTCGCTGCGACCGCCGCCATAGCCGTTCGCCCTCCACTCACAGCAACTGGGGATAGGAAGAGGCCCCTCAACTGCCACTTCCGGATTCTGGTCCCGGAAACGGAAGCAGAGCCCCCCAAAGAGCCAGGGGGCTACTGCCATCTTGAAATGGGACCCCACGCGTGGACGCGTCGAAGGGCCGGGCGGGCATCGGACCGTGGGCAGTCATCTCTGCGACCAGTAGGCAGGGTAAAATCTCCAATTGGGAACTAAGGACAAAGGTGCCTTGTGGGATTCTAACGCCATGTTGAGTCACGGCAAACGGTTGTGGGGAAGGTGAATTTAGAGCGAGGTGGACCAGGACGTATTGAGGAGTTCTCGGGGGAGACCCGAAGGTTCCAGGTCTTCTCGGTCCCATGCTTTGCTAGGAACCGAGGGCCTCTATCCTGGGAGCGGTGTAGTTAGCCAGACCAGAATGCCCTTCCTTCGTGGCACTACCCTTCTTTTCCATCAAAACCTAATGCAAAAGAGGTCACCACTTCCAGGGTGCCACCCAGGCCTCGGGGCTCTTCCCTGCCTGACCTAGATTTATTCTCTGGACAAACGTGTTGAAGAGAAGTGAGCCCCAGGGCCAGGTGTATTTATTGGCGTTACAGCAATGATAATAATAGTTGGCCCTGTTCAGGTGTTTTACTGCACGTAGGTAGTAGCCTTAGGCAGCAGAATGCCTATGGGCAACAGTGGGGACCAGAAACGTTAATTCACTTTGCCCCAGGTAGTATGTGGGGCAATAACTAATATTAACAATAATACTTCCCTCTTTGGAGCTGTGGTTTGAACTCGGGAATTCCAGTTTTACAGTTGCAACCCTAAAACACCAGGCCAGAGATTCTCAAACTGTGGTCCTAGGCTTTCTACTGGATCAGGAGACCCTTTCCGAGGGTTCACAAAGTCAGAACTCCTCACAGTACTTTTCCATGGTCATGATCTCTTGCAAGTGCAGTGGAATTTTCCAGAGCCTGCATGACCCAAGCAAAAGCTCTTTTGATGTCCTCAATTTTTAAGAATATAAAGGGATCCTGAGACCAAAAGTTTGAGAACCAGGCCACTACACCAGGGTTTTTCAACCTAGACACTATCGGCATTTCTAGCACTGTAGGACGTTTAACTGCATCCCTGGCCTCTGCCCACTAGATACGGGTAGCACCCCCCAGTTGGGACAACCAAAAGTGTCTGCAGACACTGCCAAATGTTTCCTGGGAGTGGGGGGAAGATTATCCCCTGCCGAGAACCACTGCACTAGGCTATACCATCCTGTTCTCTGCCAGGGCTCCCGGCCCTCTGTGTTGACAATTGCTAATATTTCCCTTTTTGACTCCCTGCATCTACCTGCCTATTGGCTGTCTCCACCTGACCATCTCACAAACTCCCCGAGACAGGATCATCATTCTGGGTCCAGTTCAGTGGCTTCCCTATCACCACCCATTCCCACAAGCAAAAACACACCTTGCGTTGTCATACTTCTAGGCCTGTGCACACACAGGTCCCTGGGCCTGGGGTGTCCAGAATACCCTTTCCCTGCGCAATTGCAAACCCCACTACCACCCATACACACACTCTCAGTTTGCTTCTATTTTCAATTAACTCCGCAGGGCAGCCTCCAGCTCAAACCTAGCACAGGTGAGGGGATCACAACTCAGTTATATACACTTTGAAGGATGAAAGGGAGCAGCCCTTTCACCTGGGGATCCCCAAAGTGGCACTGGAATTGGATATGGCATGTAGCCGATTAGGGACACCTCAAGCCCAACTGAAGCTTGTCAGCTTCTGTGAATGACTCTGACTGCCCCTCTGCAGACCCTCCCTACCCATTTAATCGGTAGCCTGTCTTTCTTACAGTCCAACAAGAGGCCACCCTCCCTAGGCCTAGCCTTGGCTTCTCCACCTTCCAGAGGCCAACCTCTGCCCACACCAGTGACCTTACCACTTCCCAAAGCAGTTGGGTGAATTCTAGTCCTTCTAAGCCTGGCCTGGCAATCTTGGCCCCTTTTTGTAAGGTCTTCTTCTCCACCGCCCTTGCTTCCAGAGGTGGCCATGTCATCTGATTCTAGCTAAAGGATGGCACGAGAAGTCTGCTGAACAGCCTGTGGAAGTTTCAGCCCTGTTACAAGGAAATAGGTAGGGAGGGTGTTTTCCCTGCTTGCTTTCCCATCTTTAGGGACATGGCAGCCATAGTGGAACCATAAGGCTGCAAGCTATGACCGAAATGCTTACAGCAGCACAGTAGAGGTCCATGGGCCACTGCCACTGCCGGACTTCAGTAATCAGTCACTTATTTAGGTTTGTGTTAAGTGTAGCGTTCGCCTGGCCCTGCCCACCCCACCTCTTCTGCCTGGAAGTCTAATCCTAGGCATTGTCCCAGATGGTGAACAGGGGCTAGACAGAACTCCCAGGACAAAGGAAATCAAGCCTTGGGTTGAGGCCAAGTCCCAGGCTGTATCTTACGACCTCTCTAGCCCCTCACAAGCCATTTCAGCTTTCCTAGGGCTGTTTCTCACACATGCCCATGGTTTCCATTACTTCCTAGACACCAGCAAACTAAACTTCCAGTTCCATCAACGGCCCCACTCCGGAATTTTATCTCTGTATTAAAGGATTCCCCCATCTCCTAAGTGGTTCAAAATCTGCCCTCCTCCCATATTCTCTCTCCAACTAGTCTGTCTCACAAGGTCCTAGCCAGACATGTCTTGGTCATACTGGGCTTCTTTGCCTCATCTCCCAACCCATTTTATTGGGCTTTCCAAGTGTCTTTCAAACAAACAGCCTCCCTACACCCGCCAGTCTCTGCCCTCTATCTGGCTTCCTTAAATTCTTGGATAAATCTAACTCCTCTTTCTGCTAGATTCTTAGCCCCTCCTCTATACAGCCTTCCCTACCTGCTTCAACTCAATGTTCTGCCCTTATGTGTGCAACCCCTCAGATGCCTTTTTCAATCCGGACACATCCCTGGCCCACTCCCAGGGTTCTCCTAGATGATGGGGACCAGGTATGAATTCTCCAAGGTCCCAGGACTCATCCTGGGTTGAGCCCAACTCACCCCCACAGGGATCTGCAATCAGGTTTTTCACTTTAGACTTTTTAATATTCATACAGCGATTATGGTGCATTCAGGAATCCCCCACCCCGAACCCCCTTGGAGGGCCCCTGCCCCTGCCCTCCCACCCCATTTGAGGGCCCCAGGGTTTAGAGTGGAGGAAGGGGAGGTAACCACCTGTCTGGGGACTGACCCCAGAGACTGTCCCTGCCCTGCCTCACCTTCCCCAGGGGTTAGGGAGTAATGCCTGGGCAACCACCCCCCCCCCCACAAGTGCCCGTCTGTCCCCTGCTTGTGCACATAGACACACTATGGCTCCTCACTGAGTTGGTCAGTTCCTGGCAGGGCCCCTACTCAACAGCACCGAGTGGGCTGGGGGCAGCAGGGCTGGGCTAGGGAGACCCTGAGAAGGAGGCCCCAGCTATGGGACTGCAGGAGGGAAAGAGTGGGGGCCCCCCACCTCATCCATCTCCCAGAGAGTCTCCAGTAGTCCCCAAGTCCCCCAGCGGCTGGGGATGGCAGGTGGGGGTCGGAAGGCGAATGGTCGAGGCATGCTTTCCCTTAGCTGACCCCAGGGTCTGGTGATGGGTCAGGGTTCTGAATAGGGGCTGTGTCCCTGCCGTGGAAAGGCTGGGAGCGGGGCTTCATTGCACAAAATACTGTAGGAGGGCCACACGCAGTTAAGTGGGGCCCAGCCAGTCTGTATACAGAGATATTGCATTTTAAAAATGAAAACCTCATTTAAAATAATTAAAAAAAAAACAACAATGAATGAAACAAACAAACAAAAAAGGCCCACACAACATGAGGCAGGTGGGGCAGGCAGGAAAGCAGGCAGGGGAGCCTCAGACCCAAGGCATCACCATGTCCTGTCTGAGTGGAACTCCCCAGCCTGGACTAGCTCTGGACCCCTGGCTGGCCGTGGGGCAGTGGTCCTGGGGGAGGGTATGATGGCGAGGGGTATGGGCCTGGCCTCAGTGTAGGAGGCTGGCACGGCCATGCTGTCCGCCGGCAACTACCGAGACAGAGAGAGAGAGGAAGAAAGAGACAGACAGACAGACAGACCAGGCGAAGGAGCGATGAGAGCTTTGTTAGCACCCAGCAGACAGGCCAATGGGTGGGCCAACAGGCCAATGGTCAGGTGTCTGGACAGGCAGCAGGGGACATGTGGGCAGGTGAGCATGAGTCAGGCGGGTAGGTAGACAGCAAGCAAGGAGGATGCAGTTGGGGGCTGCCCTGTGAGGGGTATGGCATCCCTCCAGCTGCTGCCTGCTGGGGCCTCGGTCTGTGGCTTAGAACTCGGTGTCCACCACTCGGAAAGCTGGCCTGCCTGCGGGGGAAAGCAGAGCGGATGGCTGTTGGTGGCAAGCAGAGAAGGTGGATGGGGGAGAGAAGAGGGTGAGGGCCACACCTACCTGAGTCAGGCATTGATGAAGACCGAAGGCTGGCCTCCTTTTGTAGCTGGATCTCCTTTAGTGCAAATATGGAAGTAGCTGCAGGTGGAGGAGAGAGAGAAGTGGGGCGTGACCCATGAGGCCATCCGGGACCACCTCCCATGTGGCCCCATCAGGGAAACTAGAAAAAGCTGCCTTTCCTTTGAGAGCCTTGACTTTCTTCATCAAATAATCACACACACAAATCAGTTACAACCAGGGAAAATGGAATATAGACTATTAGGTGATGCCAAGAAGTAAGTAATTTTGTCAAGTGTGATAGTGTTATTGAAATTACCACCTGCTAAGTCTAGATGATGGATGGTGTTTGGAATTTGATTGAGATTAATCCAGTGGGCCATTCTGTAGTGTGATAATGGTATTGTTACTGGCATTTTAGAGATACATGCTGAAATTGTTTATAGATGAATGATATATCTGGGACTTGATTCAAAATAATCAGAGTGAATACAGATAAAACCAGACTGGCCATGAGTTGATGATGACTTGTTGGAGTACTTGGGAAGACATCATATTATTTGGTCTAATATATAAATATATTTAAAGTGTCTATATTAAAAAGTTTTAAAAGATGTAAAAAAAGAACATCCCATGTGACTTCATTTCTGCAGGGTACAAGAACAGGGAAAACTTATCTATGCTGTAAGAAGTGGCAAATTAGTGGCAGCCCTTGGAGGAGGGGCCAGGAATAACTGAAGGAGGAAAAACGGGCACTTTGGGGGGTTCCCGTCGTGGCGCAGTGGTTAACGAATCCGACTAGGAACCATGAGGTTGCGGGTTCAGTCCCTGACCTCACTCAGTGGGTTAAGGATCCGGCGTTGCCGTGGGCTGTGCTGTAGGTCACAGACACGGCTTGGATCCTGTGTTGCTGTGGCTCTGGCACAGGCCAGCGGCTACAGCTCCGATTAGACCTCTAGCCTGGAAACCTCCACATGCCACCAGTGCGGCTCCAGAAAAGACAAAAAAAAAATGGAGGGGGGGCACTTTGGGGCAGCTTCTCATGTCCTATCTCCTTGACCTGTATGCCAGTTACACGGGTGATTCATTTGTGAAAATTCATTGTGCTGTATACGATGATTTGTCATTTCTCAGTGTCGATTTTACAACACTTGCTGTTTTAAAAAAG
Organism: Phacochoerus africanus; assembly: GCF_016906955.1. Classification (NCBI taxonomy): domain Eukaryota; kingdom Metazoa; phylum Chordata; class Mammalia; order Artiodactyla; family Suidae; genus Phacochoerus; species Phacochoerus africanus. The sequence goes on along the minus strand of NC_062560.1, from coordinate 44,085,036 downwards.
GTAAAGTGATTTTGCATGTTTTTATGTATGTTTGAAAGTTCCCATGAAAGGTAAAAGAAATCGAAAACTAAAAAACCTTTGTGTAATAAACACATCACACATAGAAACAAGGGCATACCTTCCACCCCGCCCAAGGGTGGCACAGCCAGAGCCCGCCACAACCCGCCCAGCTGTCTGCAGCTGTCCTGTTCCCCAGAGCCCCCCCACCAGCTGGTCCATTCCCCAGGCCACTCACTGTCAGGAAGTTTATGGATCCGCTCCCCCAGACTGAGGAAGAATGGATGTTTCATGGCATCCTCTGCGGAGATCCGATTGCGACCTTCAAACTGAGTGGGGGTGTGTGTTGGGTGGGGGAATATTGACATTTTCAACACGTAGGCTGCTCTTCCTCCCCGCCCCAGACCCTGCCCCGTAACTCCATTTCCCCACACCTGGAATCCATGAGACGCCCTGCCCCCACCCCCCAGGCTGGCCCAAGAAGGTGGTCTCACCTGCAGCAGCTTGGTGAGGAGGTCAGCCCCGTCGCTGTCAAGTCTACCGCAAGGACAAGGGGACCTGTTTTAAACTGAGTTTGGGTACTCTGGCCCCCAACACCCACCCACCCACCAGCCTCACCGGGGTGCATGGCTCAAAAGGGCCTCGGCTCGGTACTTGGGATAGTTGTATGTCTTGAACTCTTCGTTGGACAGGATGCCCGGCCACGTCTCCTCAGTTGGGGTTCCTGGCGGGGAAGCAGAGTTAACCCTAAGCATCTCCCAGGGCCTCCCTGGATGTCCCCACAGCTCCTAGGGCTCATCCCCCACCCCCCTCACCTAAGATGCGGAAGATGAAGTGCAGCTGTTCCTCCACCGTGGAGCCTGGGAAGAGGGGCCGGCCCGTGGCCATCTCATAGAAGATACAGCCCACACCCCTGGGCAGGGAAGGCACAGTGAACAGGAAAGCAGTTGGCTGGCTGGCCGCTGTAACCAAGCCACCTCCCCTTCACTGCATGGCCCCTGGCACACTTCCACCTGTCCTCACCACATGTCAATCTGAGTGGAATAGTCCGTGGATCCGAGCAGGATGTCGGGGGGACGGTACCACAGGGTTACCACCTCATTGGAGTAGGTCTTCGTTGGAATTGACTTGGCCCGGGCCAGGCCTGGCAGATGGAGAGAAAAGGCAGCTGGAATGGAGGAGGTCCTGGCCGGTGTCGGGAAGAATGCAGTTGGGGCAGAGGGCATCCTGAGCAAAGCCTGGAGAGGCTGGAGGGGATCGAGACAAGGTGGCTGTGGGGGAGAGGGAGGCTGGGGTCACTGGGCAGAAAGGGGAGGCCAGGGGTACCGAAGTCGGCCAGCTTGAGCTCTCCTCTCTCGTTTATGAGCAGGTTCTGGGGCTTGAGGTCTCGGTGTAGCACCTTCTGCCGGTGGCAGTAGGCCAGGCCACGGAGCAGCTGGAACAGGAACAGCTAGGGACCCAGGAACGGCAGGCAGAGGTCAAAGAGTATCCAGCAGCCTGAGCCCCAGCAGGCACTGCTCCCCCTCCCAAACACAGGCACTGTGCCCGGAGCCTTGTCTCACAAAAGAGGACAGGGTCCCAATGCCCTCCAAGGGCTCCCAGCAAAAAGGCCAAACGGGAAGTCTGTTTCTGGGAGATTTGTGGGGTGGAATGGGTGAGTGGGGGGCCCCCTTGTGCCCCTGCTTCCTGCCCCACACCCACTTTCACGTTGTGCATGTTGATGACGTTCCCACAGTCATCCAGGTACTGCTTCAGGTCCTTGTCCTGAGGAGAGCAGAGCAGGTAGAGGAAAGAGGGTCACAGCCTGTGGCTCTGGGCCACCTCCCCACCTCCGTCTGGGCCACACTGCCACTCAACCTTACCAGGTACTCAAAGACAAGGGTGAGGGACTTCTCCGTGTGGATAATATCATGTAGCGTGACGATATTGGCATGTTTGAGGTCCTTGAGCAGGGACACTGCAGGGAGCATGGAGGCGGGATGGGAGAAGAGTCAGGGCCCACCCTCAGGACAGAGGCGAGGAAGAGCCCGGGGTTTCCTGCTTTCCCCATGCGGTTTGGGGCGGTGGTTCACAGCCACCGGCTCCAACCAACCTGATACCAGGAAGAAGGTGTGTCCCCAGGTTCCAGAGGTGGACACTAAGGCTCAGAGAAGAGCGCAGAGCAAGAACCTGGGATGGCAGCCCCAGGCTTATGTGATACTGGATTTTCACAACCCATTTTTGGTTTCTGAAAAGGGGCCTTGCTCCAACCCTTAGTACACAAGCCTGCAGCTTATGTGAACGTGAATTTGCATACTCAATTTCTATGCAATTCTGATTCATTCCATGTGATATTCTAACTAGAAACGACTGTGTCAAGTAAACTGGTGAGTGCTTTCAGGGATATTCTCAGAACTGAAGCAAGCACCCTGCTTTCCAATGCATCTGCCTCTTTTCCATATGGCAAGATTCCTGGTTTCCCTAATTTATTATTTGGATATGGGGGGTTGGGGTGACGGGTACTTTCTCATGAAGCCCAGAGTCTCAGGAGGGAAGTCCCGGCCAGAACCCCCAGTCCCCATCACGCCGTGGGGGGAGCCCAGGAAGCCTGGAGCAGATGGCCTGAGGCCTGTACCTTCCCGGATGGCGGTGCAAGGTGCCCCCTCTTCATGTTCCAGTCTGATCTCCTTGAGTGCCACGAGGTTGTCTGTGAGCTTGCTTTTGCCTTTGTAAACGGTGGCATAGGTGCCCTGGGATGTGAGGAAGAGTGACAGGAGAGGAGCTGTGAGGCTGCGGGACTTCTCACTGACCCTCCCCCCCCCGCCCCGCCCTACCAGAGGCCTGCTGGCTGTCTCTCACCTCTCCCAGCTTGTCCAGCTTGATGTAAGTCTCCAGTTTCCCAAAGCCGATCTCAGACTGGGGTAAAGGAGGCAGGTTGAAGTAGGCTCGGGGGAAGGGACTGGGGAGAGGAGGAGGAGGAGACACGAAAAGGAGACAGATGCTCACCAGGCTGACACGCCGGAGGCGGCGGCTGAGCGGCTTGTCGAAGATGGGGCTATTGAGGGTCAGCTTCTCAAGGTAGCCCTCGGGCAGCCGGATGTCGGCTGGTAGTGACAGGCGCTTGTTGATGTCCTAGCAGGAAAGATAGGGGAGACAGAGGACCATGAGCTCCAACTCCCCTGGCCTAACCCTCTTTTCCAGCCCCACTACTGCCCGGACAGGGGGTTAAGCACCTCGGTGGAGATCTTGCGTGGGGGATGGTTGCGCATGCGCACCCTCACTGGTGACTGCACCTCATCCGAGGACGTGGCTGAAGCCTGGTCACTTTCCCCGTCAGACCCCATCTTCAAGTCCTCGTGTACAATCTCTGGTCGTGGGGACAGGTGGAGGGCAGGCCAAGTGGGGTCAGGAGCCCCAGGACCACCCCCCCCCACCCCTGCCATGTAACACCTTCCCTCATCACACATGTGTGCGCACGGCCCCCAGAGCAGCCTGGCGTCCCTCGGGGAGAGGGTGGGAAGGCCCAGGGAGGTTCACGCAGGTCAAGACTGGTTGAATGGGGGTGGGTGGGGTGGGCAATAGTCACCTAGTGCAGCACCCCGTTTCAGCGGCGAGCTGAGACTGCGGCTGGCCCAGGGCCAGTGGGCAGGCAGCAGCAGAGGCAGCCAAAGGCCCCAGGAAGGCAGGCCCAAGGCAGGCAGGCGCCAGGAGGCCTGAGGGGACTGTCACAGAGCTCAGGAGAAGGGCAGAGGGAGGCATGGGGCAGCTGTGGCAGGCGGGGCACCCTTCCTTCCTCCCCCTGAGGCCTGGGCACAAGGCCAAGGAAAGGGGCACGGATGGACAATAGAGAAAGGGTGCTGAGAGGATGGGGGAGAAAACGGTGAAAGGAAAATGAAAGTAACGCAGGTCTAAGAGGAACTTGGCTAGAAGGCAGCACAGCTGGGGACCAGTCTGGGAACAGGGACAGTCAGTGGACCTACCTGGTGCAGAGCTGAGTGGGCCCCGTCCAGAGCGAGGTTCCCCAGGAGCGGTACGTGTGGGGGCCTCTCCAAGGTCACTGCCACCACCACCGCCACTCTCATCGAGGCCTATCTGTTCTGGGGCACCATTGGTCTTGTCTACACTTCGGCCCCCTCGGAGTGTCATTGACAGCTGCCGTTTGATCTTCTTCATCCGATCCATGGCGACCTGAGCAGGGGGAATGGATGGGAATGGGTTCCACATTAGCATTTGCCTGACCCCCACGAGCACCCCAAATCCCTGACCTCCCAGTGAGACGCACTGACACGAACTTGTGTCAGTGTCCACCCAAGCACTGTGGAGCCCGGCCACCCCTCAGGATTCCCGGAAACCTGGCATGGATGGGGACCTCTGTCGGTGCCCACCACCTAGAACGGCCAGCCCCTGGGGACCCTGCTCCTAAGCAGCCCACCTGGGTACTGAGGCTTGGGTGGCTGGCTGAGGGAAAGGGCCCAACTGATGCAGCGGTGGCCTCCATGGCGGCAGCCTCATTGTGGGAGCAGGGAGTTCCACAGCAGGCACTGGGTGCAGCTGCACTGATGGACCCAGCCACTGGCGGGGCTGGGGGCTCGCCCAGGATCCTGGGACGACTGACACGGCCCCGGGCATGCCCATAGAATGGCATGTTCCGCTGGCACCAGCCCCACATCACCCCCAACTGCTGCCAAAGCAGAATGCTCCCTGTGACCACAAGGACCCTCCTGCCTCCCCCAGCAACCATCGTCAAGGTAACCAGTGGACTACCCCATTGGTCTAACTGGTGAGGGGTGTTGGAAGAGGAGGTTCCTGCCTGGACTCAACCACTGGGTGAGGTTATGGGGGGGGGACGGAATCTCAAAGTATACCTGCTACCCTAAGAGCTACTAGAAGGATTCAATCAGGTTGGGACCATTGGGTCCCACACCTAGGTTTTTTATGAGCCGGGTCACATTTTTCCTCTACTGGAGAACGCACATCTCCTTTATCAACCCAAATGAACACCTCAGTCCTTAATGTGGCCCAGCCACCCAAGCCTCAGTACCCAGGTGGGCTACTTAGGAACAGGGTCCCCAGGGGCTGGCCGTTGCAGGTGGTGGGCACTGACAAAGGTCCCCCTTCTCCCCGGCCTCATCTCCCCCTCAATGGTTGCTAGTTGCTGTTCTGCAGCCACACCCAAAAAGTCCAACCTCAGGGCCTTTGCACTGGCTGTTCCTGGTACCCTTCCCCTAGATTTCAAAAGAGCTCACTCCCTTACCCTCTTCAGGTCATTGCTCAACTATCACCTTTTTCATAGATAACCCTCCATGAATATAAGCCTGTTTAAAAATCTGAAACATCCTGAGTTCCCTCACCTGGCCAATTATTCCCCCCAGCATATATCACCTCCTCAGAAAAGACACCATCTAACTTATTGGTTGCTTTATTCTTTACTGTCTGTCTCCTCACCGCCATAACTAGAAGATCAGCTCCGCCAGGGTAGATTTCTGTCTGTTTAGGTCATGGGTATATCCTGAGAACCTAGAATAGTGACTGACACAGAGTAGATGTTCAAAAAGTGCTTACGACAGAAATTAATGAATCAGAGGAATTCCCGTTGTGGCTCAGCGGAAACAAATCTGACTAGTATCCATGAAGTTGCAGGTCTGATCCCTAGTCTTGCTCAGTGGGTTAAGGATCCAGTGTTGCCGGGAGCTGTGGTGTAGGTTGCAGACGCGGCTCGTACCTGGCGTGGCTGTGGCTGTGGTGTAGACCGGCAGCTGTAGCTCCCATTAGACCCCTAGCCTGGGAACTTCCATAGGCCACAGATGTGGCCCTAAAAAGAAAGAAAACGAAAAGAAACGAAAGTAATGAATCAAGGGCTAAGGGCCTAAGACCAACCTCTGCCAGGGTGAGCATGGTTGAGTCCCCACTACTCACGAACAACCCAAGACAAGGTAGCCCAGGGACACTGGCATCGGCAAGAAGATGACCTAGATGGGGCTGCTGGAGGGAACAGGGCCACCGAAAGGCTTAGGCCAGCCTTCTTCTGCTTCCTCCTGGGCTCTGGGCCAGCAAGGAGGGAAAAAGACCTGGCTCAGGAACCATCTGGACTCACAGCAGGGCCTAAGATGGCCCTGGGCCCAAGGGAAGTGGAGCTAGATAGGGGGTTGAGGATGAAGCCGGAGCTGGATTCGAGGAGAGAAGTGGGTCATCTGTTACCTTGAAATAAAGTGCTTACCCAAGTCGTCCCCAAGCCCCACTTTTTGCCTGAACTCATCACCCCCAGGAGGGTAGAGGGGCCAGCCTAATAGAAAGACCTCAGGAAAGAGGACGAAGTCCATCCAAAGAACCTGGGGATAACAGCAACAACAAAAAAAATCCTCACCCAGGAGGCTGAACACTGGACCTGAGGCTGAGGAAGGTGAAGCATGACCAGCCCCCAAAGACTGTCTTGTGTCCTTCTCTATGGAATGGATACCAGTCGCTTTGCCTGTTGTGGCAGGGAATAGGGGACGGGGGACGGGGGGGTGGGGGGGAACCACTCCATCCTCCTGGATGGAGGATGAAAAGGGAGCCAGAAGGAGCCATGGGTCCATGACCTCTAAGTGGAGACCCCAGGGGCTGGACCTGTTCCAGAGTTCAGTCTGGGGGGATTTCAGAAGATAGGGTACAACATCTGTGTATCATCCAATGCCCTCAGCAGGGGAACCCTGGGCAGGGCCCTGTGAACAGAGACACTTGAATATTAATATGCAGTAAAACGTTTAAATATTGTTCCAGTCTTCTGAGATTTCTGGATTTTAGAAGGAAGGAGCAAGACACTGGATACACGACCCCACTCAAAAAAGGGCACATGTCCTCCCTGACCCCCGGAAGGGATGCACCCATCCTCAGAATACTTTCATACCCACGGATACTCACCACCTCACATCACATGGACCACTGAGGACACAGCCATCACACTCTACTGACTCACATTAAGAACACACCATCCTGGAGTTCCCGTCGTGGCGCAGTGGTTAACGAATCCGACTAGGAACCATGAGGTTGCGGGTTCGGTCCCTGCCCTTGCTCAATGGGTTAAGGATCCGGCGTTGCCGTAAGCTGTGGTGTAGGTTGCAGACGCGGCTCAGATCCCGCGTTGCTGTGGCTCTGGCGTAGGCCGGTGGCTGCAGCTCTGATTAGACCCCTAGCCTGGGAACCTCCATATGCCGCGGGAGCGGCCCAAGAAATAACAACAACAACAACAACAACAAAAAAGACAAAAAAAAAAAAACACACCATTCTGGAGTTCCCATTGTGGCTCAGTGGTTAACGAATCTGACTAGGAACCATGAGGTTGCGGCTTCAATCACTGGCCCCCGTTCAGTGAGTTAAGGATCCGTGAGCTGTGGTGTAGGTCGCAGACGCAGCTCGGATCCAGCGTTGCTGTGGCTCTGGTGTAGGCTGGCAGCTACAGCTCCAATTAGACCCCTAGCCTGGGAACCTCCACATGCTGTGGATGTGGCCCCAGAAAAGACAAAAAAAAAAAAAGAGAGAGAGAACACACCATCCTCATCCCGTCCAGACCCATCCCATGAGCACACTGGACTCTCGCAGTGTCCCGCTTCCTTCAGTACACACTGGACCCTCAGGAAGGTTTCCCTGCATTTTAACTGCCTTCGGCACCCCAGTTTCCCTATTTATCTCTAACTCTGATCTGCACACAAAGCCTCAACGGAGCACGGACCTCCACCCAGTCGGCCCCTCTAAAGTTAACTCCGAGCACCACATATAGCCTGTGAACTTCTCTCCCAACATGATTCTGACCCCTATGAACATGCACTTGAGACCCTCTACCGCTAACCCACATGAGCACTCACCGGACCTTCATGCTGCCCTGAATGCCGTTAACACAGAGCGAACACTGCAGATCCCTGACCCGTTTCTGCCCACACTCAGGCCTCTCCACAGCTATGACCATCATGAGCACATCCTCTGGTCTCCCACTACCCTATCCCCCCACTTCCCAGCAGCGAACACTGCAGATCCCTGACCCCTATTAGCACACACTGGGCCTCACGCAGAGCCGAGCCTCCCCATTAACACACCCTGAACCCGTACTGAGCCCTGTTCCCCAGGGGCACACGCGAACACGCTGTTCCATAATGACCTGACCCTCATTGGCACACACAGACCTTCATTCAGCCCAGAACCCTATTAGCACACTTCAGCCCTACATGGCTCTAATCCACTTGAGCACACCTAGACCTTCCCATATTCCTGTCCTTTATTTCTCTTTGCTCCAAGTCCTCCACAGCCATAACCCCTGTTGGCTGACAAATGGATCCCTTCAGAGCCCTGATCTTCCGGATCCCCCCAACAGATCCCCTCCACAGCTCTACGCCCCGCAGCACTCCCTGGAACCTCAACACACCTCAGTCCTCCCCCTTGGACACACGCACACACTGTCTTCACAGCGTCCTGACACGCATTAGCGTATTCCAGACTTCATACTGCTCTGATTCTGCCCGCACTGGCACACATCTAAGTGCCCCCGTGACTCGAAACTCACACGGACAGCCACTAGATCTTCCTATATTACCCTGCCCCTTCTTACTTCTTATTACCCTAGAACCTCATCCTCCCTTGACCTCGTGGACATGGACACACACACACACACACACAGATCTCACACCAGCTTGATCCTTAATGCACGGAACCTCTTACAGGGCTAAGACACTTCGCTGACCACCAACCCCCGGCCCCACGCCTATGTCCACAGCTCTGATACCCATTAGCTCAGGCTCAGGTCTTCACTGCTCTGCCCCATTAGCACATACGGGACCTTTATCACCATGTGCACATACCCTCTACAGCTAGGACCCCCATTAGTACCCTCTCAACACTCCAGTTCTTGCACTACCCTGCCCTCCACGGGCACACTCTGGAACCTCACACCTCGCAGTCCCTCACGGACAAATACACAGCATTAACGCCATCCTGACCACCCCCTTAGCACACACAGGGCCTCAGGAAACGGATCCTATTAGCACACCTTCTGGTACCTCTACCACCTTATCCCCCAGGAACACACACTGGGCCTCTCTCTACAGCCATAACCCCATTTGCATATCTCGGCACTCCTCTGACGTCCTCTGCCCTGTTACACATCCTCGGGTCCCTCTGTTGCCCTGCACCGCCCCTCAGTTAGCACGCACTGGGCCTCAAAACCTTACACAGCGGGAAGATCTCACCACCACATGCTCTGACCCCTCCACAGCTCAGGCCCCCATGGGCAAACCTCGAGTCTTCCACCACTCCGCCACCCACTTCCACACCCTCTGGTCCTTCGATCACCCTGCTCCCCATTTGGACCCACGGTACTTCCCATCCCCAGCTCCCAGACCGGGCCCAGGGCGGGGCCAAGGTCAGGGAGGCCCCAAATGACCCCCCGCCCCGGTGCATTCTGGGAAACTCGCTGGCGGGGTGGGGGGTGGCACATGCCAGCCGTGCAGCCCAGACCCCTGGGCACCGCCCGGGAGTCTGGGTTGGTCCCGGTAGAAGGAAAGGCAGCCCCCACCCCACCCCTCGGGGACGCGCTCACCGGCGGGGGCGCGCGAGCAACCTCAGCGCCGCGGGGCCGGCGCGGCGGCGCCTGGGGCGGCGGCCCGGGCTGAGGCCGCGCGACCTCCTTCTCCTCCTGTTCGCCGCAGGCGCCCGTCCCAGTAGTCTTCGGCCATGGCTGCTGGGCCCGGGCCGCCGCCGGCTGAGGAGGAGGAGGCGGCGGCGGCGGCGGCGGTGGCTGAGGCGGAGGCGGCGTCCCGCTCAGCCGGCCATGAGCTTGGCCGCTGCGGGCGATGCCCCCGGGCTCGCTGGCGCCGGCTAGAACCCGAGAGCTCACGGCGGCTCGCGATTCAGAGCCGACTGTTAGCGGAGACGCGGCGGAACCCGGGGCCGAACAGCCAATGGCCCAACCGCTGCGCGCGCCGCGCGCCGCGCATGCGCACGCACGTGCTGGAAAGGGTGAAGTGGGAAGGAGGGGACTCACCTCGGACTGCATGTACCAAAAGACCCGTCCGCAGCGGGAGGGGGCGCGGCCATCGCGCGCCCACTGGGGAATGTGGCGCCGGCCCTGGAACGGCGCCAGGGGAAGTGTGGAGGTTGTATAGTACTCAGTGCCGATCTTGCTAGAAGTTTGCTAGCGCCGAAGTAGGCAGCAGCCAGTGACCAGCGTGCCAGTCACCATTCGCTCCCCCTACTCGGTCTCACTTGGTACATCCCCATGATGGCAAACTGGACTTTTGCAAGGAGGAAAAAGACAGATGAAGCTGTCAGTCCTACTCCCTTGAGGTGCCTCGGAAGGCAGGGATTTTAAAGGTTCGCGAGAAGATGACTTTTCTAGGAGAGGTGGCCAGGAGAATCATTGGCTTTTACCACCTAAGATAGGACAGAGTCTAGCCCCGCCCAGCTACTCCTCCCCCTCCTCCCTGACCGCGAGCTCATTCCCACTGTGAACGTGTGCGGCCCCGCCCTTTGAGGTTGTCGCCCAGCCAATCGGATTTGCCCCCTGGGGTGAGGCAGCGCAAGAATGAAGGGCGTGGCCTGGTTGGGGAGGCGTGATTTAGCTGTCCCGACCACGCCTCTCCCAGGTTTTCATTGGTTTTCACCGTCGAGAGGGCGAGCCCTCCTTTTTGTTCTGCGTTCCCCTGTCAGCATAGGTCGAATATCTCGCAAAATGTTTGGTCAAAATACCGTTCAATCGAATTTCGTCCCGCCTCTAACTCCTCCCATCTCGGTCAGTGAGATTCCCGGGGTGGAGCCCAGGCTGATGCGAAAGACCGACCTTTATAGGGGCGAGTGCATTACTGTGCACGCTTGAGACTTTGGACTGGAAGGGACCTCTTTTCCGCCTCACTCGAGGATTTGCAACCTGAGTTTTACTGCCACCTCGCAACTACCTCTTCTGGCCCACCAGAGCCTCGCCCATGGCTTCCCCCACCCCCGCCACCTCCCCGGCTCTGCGGTTTTCCGTTTTATCGAGTGGCAGCGTGTCAAGCACTGCCAAACAGACCTAATCCCTCACCTCTCTCTGCCTGAAAAACTCGTAGCACTATCACCAAGCCCAGTTCAAATGGCCACAGCCTCCGGCAGGTCATCTGGAACATCTTTACACTGCACCCCAGTCCAAAGCCAGCTTCCCTGTTTCTTCTGTGCTTCCCTTTACCGTACTCTTGGTGACACCAGTTCATACTAGAGCGGATTTGCCAGAGCATGTCGGGAGTGGAGATACCTGACAGACACCGCGGGATAGATAATCAGATCCATCGCATCCCTGACCTCAACTCTTACCCTTCTTCTCACTCAGCTCCGGGAACACTAATATCCTAGCTATTCCCTAATAAAGCAGGTACAATCCAGCCTCTGGGACTTCACACTTGCTCTTCCCTTTGCCTGGGATGTTCTTTCCCTCAGAAAGCCACATCCCTCACTCTCCTCTTCCAAGTCCTTGTTTCAATGTCAGCTCCTTCATGAAGCCTGCCCCGGCTCCCCTATTTAAAAACGCCTACTGGCACCCCCATCAATCCAGACTCCAAACCTGACCCTGTGGACCTTTGGAATTACACCAATCAACTTTAACATACAGTTTACTTACTGTGTTTATTGTCTATTCTGGGTTTCACCCTAGCAAAACACACACTCCAAACCAGAACAGGAATCTTTTTTTATTCGTTGCGGTCTCCAACACCTATAATAGTGCCTGGCACACAGTACGCGCTCAACAAATGTTTGTTGAGTGCCTGATGGTAAATAGTTCTAGGAAACCTTGTCCCGCCCTGTCCTTTGTGCCTGCTGGATGCATGGAGCTCATTGCAGAGACCCAACCCCTGCCCACTGAGCCCTGGTCTCCTATCTTGCTGGTGTTATAAACATGACAGAGAAATAAAATGGCATGGGCGGGTAACTAAGATGCAATCAGGAATCGTGGGTTCTTGATGAAGCTGTTCTTTTTTTTTTTTTTTTTTTTTTTTTGCTATTTCTTGGGCCGCTCCTGCGGCATATGGAGGTTCCCAGGCTAGGGGTCGAATCGGAGCTGTAGCTGCTGGCCTACGCCAGAGCCACAGCAACGCAGGATCCGAGCCGCGTCTGCAACCTACACCACAGCTCACGGCAACGCCGGATCCTTAACCCACTGAGCAAGGGCAGGGACCGAACCCGCAACCTCATGGTTCCTAGTCGGATTCGTTAACCACTGCGCCACGACAGGAACTCCAATTTTTTGTCTTTTTTTTTTTTTTTTTTTTGCGCTATTGAAGCTGTTCTTATACCTTGTGCGAATTAGGTAGCAAGGGGATCTAGGAGCTGTGGTGCTAAAGAAAGGGACAGCAGTGCCCTGGAGAGTCAGGTGTAATGGAGGAGATACAGGGAACAAGGTCTAAAGTACCCATGAAAGGCCCTGAGATAGTGGAGAAAAGAGGCAGAGGAATCAAGTTTGTGTGCAGGTCTCAGACGTTGTAACAGTGTAAACAGTGGAGAGAGGGGCAGTGTTTGGCGTACTCTAGAGCAGCAATAATGGAAAAAGGACCCGCAGTGGGAAGACCTCTCCAGTTGACCTAGAGAGCTAGCATCGCCATTAAATGGATGCCAGAGGTAAAGCACTTCAGTCCCTCATGTCCCGGTGGGGAACGCAAAGAAAAGTATGGAAGGATGAGGTCACCGGAGCAGCGCGGGCCAAGAAAAAAAAAAAAAAAAAAGCCATGAGGGAGGTGGGCAAGGGCGTACCCTGTGCTTGGGATCTGGAACTGACCCAGGAGGCAACACATGTGGGGACAGCCTGTGATGGCTATCAGGTCAGGGTCAGGCCAGGCTGTGCGAGTCCCAATCCTCAGGTTTGAGTGAAGGAATGAGGGGGTCTGTTTCTAAATGGGAGAAGCTAGAGTCTGGCTGAGTGAGGGACGGAGGTATGAGTGGCATCCCCGGGCACCAGGTGGTGCTTTCAACTGTCTGGAGTGCTCGGCCAAGACCAAGGAAGGAGTGTGGGCAGCTCTGCAGTCCTCCTGGGGCTTGCGGTAAGCCTGCTCTAAGCAATTAACAACCCACAGCAGGCTCTCTCTGCTGGAAGGTGGGAGGCCTCAGGACAGGCCGACCAGGCCCAAGGGACAGGAAGCGGGCTTTTCCTCTACAGATGTTCTCAGCCACATATTTTCATCAAAACTGCAAAGTATGCACAAACACTGGCATTCTTTGGTCCAGCAGAGCTGCTGAGGCCCACCCCCAACTGCCCCGCAGAAGGGAGTTCTTGGCACTGGGAACCTTGATGATAAAGGCTTGTCCAGGATCTGAGTGCTTTTATCCAGGTGGGAAGGGACCTGCCCCAAGGCCATAACCCACACTGACCAAGTCCTGGCCCCCCAGTTGCCATAACGTTCCTCTTCCAAGTCAGGGACAAAGTTAGAGGAGCTAAAGGATTTGCTCAAACGCTCCTCTTTACTACCTCTCAAAATCAATACGGCAGGGAGTGAGGAGCCAGAGACGGAGAAGGCGGAATTTGAACCCGGCTCAAGGAAAGTCGCGTGGACCTAGGTATCTGCTCTTGAGGGCCTCACCAGTGCCTCCATTTCTTCCTAAGCAGGGAGGGGAGGAGGAAGATACGGCAATTCCCACATTTTACCTGCCCAGGAACCTGGCAGTGGGGCAAGGCTGAGCCCTTTGAGGTAGCATCCGAACCAGGAAGCTCCAGGAAGTCCCTTCTTTCCCTGGAACCAGCAGGGTGTGCCACGTCTGGGTTAATAACTCTTTATTAGGATTCAGGTTCCAAACAAGGTAGGAAGCGGCGGCAAGAGGGGTTCAGGTCGGGGGCTGAGGAGGGAACACCGGGCTTGGCTGCCAGAGGCCCTGGGCTGGGAGAGGTCTGGAGGAGGGGGCTGGAGTCAGCCTCAGGGGACAGGGGTCAGCGGATGGTGTATCGTACATAGGGGACCTCGACGTCCTCGCCGCTCTCGTCGTTGCAGCACAGCTCAAGCACCAGCGCCCGCACATGGCGGCCCAGCTTTCGCTTCGACACACGGCTTACGATCTCTGTCATCCTGTGGGCGGCGGAGCAAAGGGTCAGGGGGACAAAAAGTAAGTGCAGAGGGGCAGGCGGCTGGCAGCAGGGGAGCTGGAGGGCAGCGAAACGAGGCAGACAGCTTCAAGATGAGACCCCCCCCCCACACCCAACTCACGGCTGATCCAACCGTTCCTTGAGCTTGGCGGCTGGCATGAAGAAGGAGTAGAGCATAGACACGCCCTGGGACAGCATGGTGATCTCCAGCTTATGCTCTGTCTGCAGCGAGGGGGAAGGACAGCAGTGTCACAGGGGCGGACAGGCCAGCCAGTCACCGGCACGCTCCGCCGCCCCCCCGGGGAGGGTGGGAGTGAGAAAGGGGCCTCACCTTGAAGTAGTCAAGGAACTGTTTGAGGGTCATCTCCTCACCGTTAGGCTGCAGCCCCTGCACCTCAAAGCGATCCCACAACGTCCACTCTTGGTTATAGTACTGCGGGACAAGGAGCAGGCCAGTGGGCTGGGGGCCGCCAGCGTCCAGCCCCATCACTCTCCCCCTCCACTCACGCAGACATGCTAAATAAGTCAGATCGCAAGCCGCTTTTGTCCAAAATTTCCTCGTGGCTTCCAGCTCACCCCGAGGAGGCAATGAAACCCTCACGAGAACGGAGACAAGGCCTTAGGTCACCGGAATCCTCTTCTCTTCCCCCTCATCTCCATCTCATCATCTCATCCTCTCACTCACTCCACTCCAACAACCTCTTCTGCCTCAGACGTACCAGGCACACTCCTACCTCAGTACCCCAGACACCGGCCCCCCGGCCGGAACACCCTCCCCACAAAGCCGGCATGGCCTGTCTCCTCACCCCTCCAAGTCTGGACTCACGTCATCTTCTCTGCTGGGCCGTCCCTGACCATCCCACGTTTTAAATCTCAGACTCATCTCCCTGCCGCCCTGGTACTTTCAAGTCCTCCTTATCCTGATCTTTTTTGGAGTTCCAAAATCATTTACTGCGTTAGTCTATTTCGGGAATAAAGCCTGAACACCCATAAGAGTACCTAGCATACAGTAGGTCCTCAATAAATATTTGAGTGAATGAATGAATGAAGCAAGTCAAAGCCCACAGCAGAACCCAAAAAAGAATGAATGTGTGTATGTGTATGACTGAATCACTCCGTTGCACCAGAGATTACCACACCATTGTCCATCAACTACACTGCAATAAAACTTTAAGAAAGGGGGAAAAGAATCACTTAGCAGAGTAAGCAACCAATAAACATTGGGTGCTGTGACTGTGCAGTTATTAATCATAACTTAACATTCAAATATCTTTTCTGAGGGCTTCCACAGACAGAATCAGACCCTTAGCACATAGAAGGTACTGAAAAATACGAGGTCATGAGTGAACAAGGGGGTACACAAAAGGAACGGGTACACACGGACAGAAACCCTCTCCTGCTGACAGGCTATGAAGCAACCTGGAACCAGCCCTACAGAGAAATGCCCCGCCCACAAATCCACTTCCCCCGAAGCAAGCCCTCACCTGGTGACGGGGTGCCGCAAGGGGTTCAGAGAAGCCGAAGAAGGGTAGGGCCAAGTTGAGAAAACCATTCTTGTAGGAGTCAAGCTGTCGGTGCCCCTGCACCACCTTGTACAGCTCTAAACACACAAGGCCAACCACGGCAGCCGTGGTCGTGGCAATGGCCGGGATGATCTTCCCTGCGATCAGCTTGCTCTGTGAGGCGCGAAGGGATCAAGAAGGTGGAAGTTAAGGGAGAAGAGGCTCGGAGTCTACAGAAGGGACGGGATGTGGGCAACTCCAGCCTGGGAGGGGGCGGGACGCCAGGTCGAGATTCGCCTCACCTTGTGCCGGTCTGCAGGGGGAATGTCATAGTTCTCTGCCCGGAGGTTGGATGCAGCCACGATGAAATCCATGTGGAAGTTGCTGTCATCATCCTTTTATGAGTGACAGGTTACAAGAGGAGGAGGGGGAGACAATAAGGAGAGGACCAGAGCAGGATGAGGACTCCTGGCCTCTGGGGACACAAGGATCCTCCCTACAGTTACCTGCTGGGCTCTCGGATCACGAAGGCCTGACTGGGAACACCTATCTGTTCAGGGCCGCGTAGGAAGCCCGTGATCCAATCCCACAAAGGCCTGGGGCTGCCAGACCCCCAGAGACCTGCTCTGTCCTGCCCATCTGTGCTAATCTATTAGCCCAGCCCCCCCGCCTACCCAGGGCCCCCACCCAGTACCTTCTCAAAGTCAATGGGGTACATCTTGAACCCAGAGAGCTTCTCTGGACTGGGCAGTGTGGCCTTGAGCTCTTCCAGACGGCTGTCATCTGCAGGAAGAAAGGGGTACCATCAACCCTGTAGATCCCAGGCCGGGGTCTCAGGTAGAAACAGGAGCCCAGGTGGGGTAAAGTGTTTATGTTGATAAAGGATTTGAAAAGGGGCAACATCCCGGAGGGCGGGGGTGGGGTGGGGGGAGGCGGGGCAGGGGGGAGAGGTGGGGCGTGACAATGGAGAGCAAACCTGAAGATGGGGGGGGTGGGGGAAGGGGGCTATCAAGAGAGGCATCTTTAGAGACCCTAAGGAACTGAAATGAAGACAGTAGGACAAAGGGGTGACAGAGAGACCCAGATCTCCGGGTGAACAGAGTAGAGGGAGGTGGGGAGACATGGAGGATACAGGAGGAAAGGGCGTATGGAAGGGAAACTGGCAGAAATATGTAGATGTGGATATGGAGGAAAGATACGGGAGGACAGAAGGTATGAGAAGTGGAGAAGAAGGACATATACAGAGGGCGAGACAGGTGAGAAAAGACTTTATATACATGACAGACGCATCTTATATGTACCCTATATAGACTGTATATATATACAGAGTTTACATGCATCGTATCCACTGTATCTGCTTGATAAACATTACACACAGATACACACACGTGCCCATATAGGAGGAGAAAGGCGGAGCAAACGTGGAGGAAAAGAAGTGGCAGAAACACACAGAGAGGAACAGGAGGGGCAGACACTGGGGAAGGAAGATGGGGTCAGGGAGAAGATACACGGAGAGGAGGATGGGGGGGATGGAAGGCAAGTGTGGAAGGAGTTATGCAGGTACAGACGAGTTATTGAGAGAAGGCGAGAGACAGGGAAAGGAAGCCAGGGAGATAAATACACAGACCAGTTATCAGCAACCTACGGCCCAGTAAGCCAGATTCGGTCTGCTGCCTGTCTTATAAAAAATCATATTGGGGAGTTCCCGTCGTGGCGCAGTGGTTAACGAATCCGACTAGGAACCATGAGGTTGCGGGTTCGGTCCCTGCCCTTGCTCAGTGGGTTAACGATCCGGCGTTGCCGTGAGCTGTGGTGTAGGTTGCAGACGCGGCTCAGATCCCGCGTTGCTATGGCTCTGGCGTAGGCCGGTGGCTACAGCTCCGATTCAACCCCTAGCCTGGGAACCTCCATATGCCGCGGGAGCGGCCCAAGAAATAGCAACAACAACAACAACAACAACAAAAAAAGACAAAACACAAAAAAAAATCATATTGGAAAACAGCCCCGTTCCTTTGTTTACATGTTGCGTATGGCTGCTTTTGTGCCTCGACTGCAGAGGTGATGGGCTGCGGACACTACATGGCCTGCAAAGCCTAAGGGTCACGAACTGGCCCTCTATCCCCGACACACAGCATGAGCTGGAGGAAAGAGATGGCGAGAGATGGGGAACTGGGGTGGAGACATGGAGAGGGAGGTGAGGAAAGCTAGGCGGAGGGCAGGACCACGGTGAAGTCGCACACGGAGGAACGCGGGGGTGGGGCGATGGGGGCCGATGTCAAGGGAGCAAGGCCATTGGTGGAAAGCACACCCTCCAGATGACCAGATCACGGAGGAACAGAGGAAAGCCGCTCTTGCCAAGGCAAACACACACAGAGCAAGAGAAACACACAGCTAGCTCTCCTGAGGGCCAGAGAGTGGGGAGCGGGAGGCGGGAGTGAGGGACAGAATTGAAGCCCCCCCGACCCTCCTCACTTCAGGGGAAAGGAGGCTCGAAGGAAGGTGTGGGGAAGCCTCAGGCCAGGGGTCGCAGAGCAGTGCCAGGGGCAGAAGACTGGGGACGGGGAACAAGTGGGGGCAGTGACCCCTGGCCGACTGGCCGAACATCCTCACCCACAGAGGCGTTGGCACTCTGCAGCTCCTGGTCAGAGACGTGGATCTTGACACCAGACTTGGGGGTGAACTCAGGGACGTGCACAGACTGTAGGAGCGTGGCCACGGCAGCTCGGTCCTGAGAGCCCGTCAGCCCGTAGGTCTGGGCGAACAGGTTGGCGGCAGCCATCACATAGTCCAGATGCAGGGGCTGGGAGGAGGCAGGGCCGGAAGGGTGAGCACGCCCACCGGTCAGCCCTCGCCCGGGGAGTCTCGGCCTCCTGCCCCCCCACCCTCCCTTCACCTGACCCCTGGAGCCCCCAAGTTGGAGACTCACGTTGTTGACATCAAAGGTGAGCGGGTGTGGACAGCGTTTGGGCCCAGACCAAAACGGAGCTCCCGAGCTTGTGAGCTAAGGAAGGAGAAGAAGATTTTTGAGGAGCAGGACCTGAGACGGGAGGCCTCTCTTAACCATCCTAACTTCTCACCTTGGCCCTGGATGTGCCCTGACTCACTAGCCCTGGCCGGACACACGCAGGGGGCTGGAACCAATCACGAATGACCCAGAATGTAGGGTCCTATAGGGGCCACACTGAACCAGGGGCCTCAATGACAAGACTCCTGGCACTCACTCTGTGCAAGACACACAGCCAGTGAAGAAACTCGCATGGACTGCCAGGCACTGTACTAACTTAATATTAGTAAATACCGGGGAATCCTCATAAGAACCCCCACGAGGTAGATTATCATCACCTCTCCTTTACTGCGAGGAAACGGAAGTGCAGAGAGAAGCTGTGTGACTTGCCCAAGTGCAAATGGAGCTGGGATTTGAACCCGCGCTGACTGCTGCGAAATGTCTCCCCTGTGACCCTGGGAGGCGGGTATGGGTCAGCCCATACCACAGGTAAGGGAAATGGAAAGGAAGTCTCTTCCTCAAAGGAAAGGGAACAGCAGAAGCAGATCAGGTTTAATCACTCTTCTGAGCTCCCCAGGCCTTGGGGCACCTGCCACCGCTGGACTAAGGACCCACAGGAACCACATGGAGAGCTCACAGCAGGCTCGTTTCGGGGAAAAAGCAGTCTGCCAAATGGACCTGGCAAGTGGGCCTTACCTGGTCGGGAGGGAAGTTGTGCAGCAGCTGCCGGATGTTGTTCGAGTACTGGGTGTGCCAGTGGTGGCAGGCCCAGGTCACGCAGTCAGCCCAGGTCTGTGGCCGCTGCAGCACCAGGCTGCGCTGCACGGCCTCCAGCACCTCCAGGGGTTGGGTGCCTGCCAGCCGCAGGGTCCGCTCCACAAACTTGGGGTCTCTGTCGGGAATGGGAGGGATCAAAGGGGCAGAATTACACGGCAGCCCCAGGAGTGGCCTCCGAGGCAACCCCACTTCCTCCACGGAAAGCTAGTCCTGACCCCCCGATGGAATGAGGCCCGAGCATTCACTGATTCACTTGAGAAGTGTGCCCAGTGCTGGGTGTGACGGTTGTGAGGAGAGCAGACAGGATGCCTGGGCTGATGGGCAGTGGGCAAGGGGGCAAGGGCGTCTGGTTACTCACGTGAGGTATTGGTTGACGTTCTCTGCCGGCTGCTTGAAGAGGCCTTCGAACTCGTCTCGAGCCCACTGCACACAGAGCAAACAGATTACAGGGGACGACGCTTGCCAACATGGGCTTCCAGGGGCATCAGAAAGACCCTCCGTGGACAACAGCAGTTAAGGAAGAACACAACTGCTCTGGAAGAAGGGAAGCCCCTGCTCCCCACCTTTCCCACCTACCCCCGGCACCTAAATTTAAAACCAATGAACTTGATCGGGACAGTGGTTACGCTAGGGAATGTGGGGGAAAAATTAGGATCTATGTACCTTACTCGAGGTATGTCATGCCACAATAAAAAAGAAAAATGCAGTTATAGATATCTTAAAAAAAAAAGAGAGAGAGAGAAAAAGAGGGGGGAAAATAAAAAGGAAAAAGAAAATTCAGACCAAAACTAAAAACAATCCCTATGCAGGCCCCGGGAACTCAGCAGCCAACTGGACAGAGGCTCCGCCCTCTGAGAACTCCTAAGACAGTAAACTTGCAGGCATCCGAGGAAGTTAGCTATTAAGAGGTCTAGGTTCAAATCCAGCTCTGGCACACAGTATCCAGCTTTGTGATTTCAGGAACCTGTGCCCTCCTTTCCGGAAACAGATCCTGTTACAGCCAGAGCTACCTCATGAGTTGCAACTACGTATGTATTCAAAGTTTGTCTGATACAGCATCAGATACATAGTAAATGCCAAGCGCTGTACAAACAGCCCGGGGTGAGGTGGTCACCTCCATTTCTCAGAGGAAGCATCTGAGGCATGGAGAGGCCAGGCCCAAGGTCCCACAGGACCTAGGGAGACTGTGGTGGGCGCCCAAATAGATACACACCTGGTCTGGAATGGCAGGGTTGGCAGAGAAAATGACAGAGGAAATGTTGTTTTCCCCTCTCTATTCTGTTCCCACCCCCGTACTTCTACTAAACACACTGAGTGGTTTGCTCTCGAAGACCATACTGAGAGTCAGCCGACAGCACAAGGGTCATCCTTAGGTTCTGGTCGAGGCCTGGGAGCTGGACGACCTAGTTATGTTCGCTCTGTAAAAGTAAACTCGGCCAAAGAATATGTGCACTGCCCTGTATTCTGTAGGTATAGGCATTGTATTGACAAAATCATCCCGGAAAATCAGCTTTTAAACCCCATTTGAGCACCGGTGGGGGAAACCTGAATATGGACTGGGTGTAAGAGACAAACAAATATCCAGGAGAGACAGTAAGAAGTCGCCACTAACTTTGTTCAGCATGGAAGTGGTGTCTTGATTAGACAGCGACAGTCCTCAGCTGGGAGAGATCACGCCCCCAGGGGACATCGGGCAATGTCTGAGGACATTTTTCGTTGGCACGAATGGAAGGGGCTGCCATTGGCACCTAGTGGGTAGAAGCTAGGGGTGTTGCTGAACATGCTACAGTGCTCGGGATGCCCCCACGGTCAACAGTGCTGAGCCTGAGACCCTGATAGAGGGGAACAAGGAGTGAAGCACCGTGACGACCGTGACATACTTTAGCAAAACAAGAAAAACCCGACTCTAATGTTCGCGTTTGAGGGTTCCCCGTACCGTTCTTTCTATTCGTCTCAATGCTGAAACATCTCCAGAGTACAAGTAAACAAAAACAAACAAACAAGAAGAAGAAGGAAGGAATCATTCTAGGAACCTAGGCTGCAAGGTGGTAAGTGAGAGAGGAAGGTTTAGAGAAACAGCCCAGGTGCCTGCTCCCTGCCCTCTCTGCCCACCGCCGATCACCTGCAGGGTGTGCTCGATGGCATTGGGGAAGTTCTTCAGTGTGCAGATGGGGATGGACTTCTCAGGCGGGTCCTGGCTGGAGCTGTACGATTCTGTCAGGAAGGGGATCACCACCTGCACGTTGCCCTTGGTGCCCAGCGTGCCCGACTCCAACAGTGGCTTACGGTAGTACACACAGCGGCGGTCCATGTACATGCCTGGCGGGCAGAGTCACAACACACTGAGAGTGCTGGCCGAGAAACATCAGGAAACAGGCACCTCCAACACACGCACACGCACACACATTCAAACGCATGCACACACGCACGCGTGCAAGCAACCTGGCCCTTGACCTCCTCACCCGCCTCCAAACTCACGAGCATCCACGTTATCCAGGGCATTGGCCACGCCATCCAGGTTTTGGAAGAAATCGTCGTCATAGATGCGCTCGGTGTCAGGGCCCACACGGTTCTGGTGGCTTGTCACTCGGATGTGCGGATTCATCTGGCGCACAGCTGCAGCAGCCGTGTCAGACTTTAACTTCTGCAGGGGGTGGGGGGACAGGGGAAGAGAGCTCAGCTATTCGTGCCTGCACCCAGTGAACCCCTACAGAGCTGTGCTCCGGAAGGTGGACTTCGTTGACACTGAGAAGAACCAGGCCCTGAGTTCAGGAGGCTCCCGGATGCGGCAGGAGACAGTTGGTGGCAGTACCACATGGCAGGGGCTCTGAGGGATATGGCAGGGGCTCAGGGCGAAGGGAAGAAGCGGACAGACACGGACTGGAGACCAGAGGCCAGCCATCTGTTCTTCTGCCCACCCGACGCCTATTGTTCTTTCAGTTAACGGCACCCAGGACCTAGGGGACATCCCCCCCGCCCCCGAAAGAAAAGAGAATCTTAGCACGCAGACAAGCAGGATGCTTTCCAAATCCAAGTCGGGTCATGCCCCTCCTCTGCTCAAAATCATCCCCCGGGCTCCCACCTCCACTGAAGGTGAAGTACGTTGGCCCCCCGTTTCCCCTGGCTCATCTCCCACTACTCCCCACCTCAGGATCTGGCCTGGAGCACTCTTCCCCAGGAGGGGTTCTCCTCCCTCCCACCCACCAAGTCAGCAGAAGTGAGCCCTTCCTTAACCACTGTAATCAAAACTGCAAACCAATCTCCCTGGCCTGCCCGCTGCCCTTATCTTTTTTTTGTTGTTTCCTCTGCACAGCACTTATCACGGACGTTAACTCTAAACCTCGCTGCTGTACCGTTTCCTGCTTACTGTCTGTGTCCACCGCCCCCACGAGAATCTTTGCTTCTCCTGTGTATTGCAAGAACCTAGAACAGCACGTACCTCAGTAACCACTTGGTGAATAAATGAATGCACCAAAGGGGAACCCTGGGCCAGCAACGGTGACACTGTCCCCTACCAAAGGCTGCCCAGCTAGGTCCCCACATAACCCAGCTTCTATCTGTGCAAAGAAGAGTGAACCGAGCACAGGCACTCTCCTAGGAAAGGCCTGCTGGCCGGGCTGGCCCCTGGCTGGCGCCTGGGAACTTGGATTTGGAGGGGTGCCGGCCATTCCCTGCCTGAGAAGGACGGCTCCCGGTGCCTAGATCGCTCATGCAAACGAGGTGGTTTAGGCTCAACTCCTGCTCTCCTTCTGGGAGTCTGGAATTTGGGTGCATGCCCAGCAGAGGCTGCCTACATGACCAGCCCAGGGTAAAAAACCCTGCGTGCCGAGTCTCTAACAAGCTTCCCTGGTTGACAACACTTCACATGTGTTGGTGCAGCACGCTACTGCGGGAATTGAGCGTGTCCTGCGCGACTCCACTGGGACAGCAGTCTTGGAAACTTGTGCCTGGTCTCCCCCAGACTTTGCCCCATGAACCATGCCCGTCTGCCAGGCCTGTTATGCATCTCTTTGCTGGAAGAAACCATAGCTGTGAGTTCATCTATATGCCAAGTCCTGTGAGTCCTCCTAGGGAATCACTGAACTTGGCGCCCCCAACACACTGTCCCCACCAGCAGTGATAAGAAGTCAAGGGAAAAGAAAAAAAAAAAAAAAAGGAGAACGCAGAGATTCAACAGAAGGGCATTTAATGTTTGTTGAGTGAATGACAGAGAAAAACTGAGGGAAAGAGCTGAAGGAAAGAAAAAGGTGGTAAAGCCCCCTCTCTAGGAAGAACGGGAACAGAAGACGAGACGGAAACCAAAAATGGCAGAGTCCCACCTCCGCCCCCAGCGCACTCACCGTGACGTCCCAGGGCCGGAACAGAAACTGTCTGTTCAGATTTGACTTCTCGATGGTGTCCATGTCTGTGACGACAATTTCTCCGCCCTCCCCGCAGCCCAGCCCAATCATGGCGAAGTTCTTGAGCAGTTCACAGCCAATGGCCCCTGCGCCCACCTAGAAGACAGTGAGAAGGGACACGGAGGCCAGTCGGGGTGGTGTGGGTCAGTGTGAAGTCTCCCACCCCTCTTCACGCTCCCTCCCTGTGGACGGCAAGGGAGGGGACAAGGGTCTGGTGCCACAGCCTCAAGTGCCAGGGCTAGGAGAAATAGCCCAGTCATCTGAGGGAGGAGGCACCAGATGGGAAATACAGACGGACGCACCAGGCTTTCCCTCAAGCTAAAACGGAAAAGGTCATGTGAGGGGAGACCCGAGAACCAAGAGACCCTCCCTCAGGAGACAGAGGTGGCCAGAGGCCGGGGCGATGAAGGGAGTGGGTGTCCAAGGGACCCGATCACTCACCAGGAAGTACTTCTGCTTGCCCAACTTCTCTTGCAGGTCCGAGCCGAAGACGGCCACCTGCCCATCGAAACGGTTCTGGCGCTGAGGAACGCAAAGGGAGGAGGGTCGGAGAGGGGCCTCGCCAGCAATGCCCCCCCCCATGACACCTTCCCCAGGGACCCTCCTCACATACTGGAAGGCACTTGTCCTCTGTGAGGGCCTCTTTGTCCTCCGGGAGACACTCCAGGGCATCAAAGTAGAGCCACTGCATGATGGGCATAAACTTCCCAGAGCAGGCCTGGGGATCGGGCAGGAGAGGGGAAGGGGTCAGTGGTTAACTGGGGTCTGACGCAGACGAACAAGCGACGGACTCGGGGAGGTGCCTGGCCCACCCAAAGCCTTCTCCGCCCGCGCTGACCTTCATGACTTCCTGGGCAGCCAGGCCCCCAATGAAGGCGTTGATGGGTGCCAGATCCCCAGCAGCCACGTATGCCAGCTTCCGGATGAGGTCCTCGTCCAGGCTGTCCTGCTGCACTGCTGGCAGGGCTCGAGCGTTCACGGCCCGTGCTAAGGTCACCAGCTCTGTTGCATCCTCCTGGTGGGGCAGAAGGAACCAAGAGCACACCTGTCAGGCCCCTGGCGCGGGCAGAGAGGCACGGGGGGCCTTCCGTGCCAAGGTCATCTGGCTCGCCCACCTCCCCACCTCATTGCGGGGCCGAGGGGGCCGGCCGTGCTGAGCACAGAACTGGTGCAGGGCCTGGAAGCCAATGTGCAGCTGCGCGGGGCGGGAATACTTGGCGAAGTCTGTCATCACGAAGTCAGGCTCTGCCAGGGAGGCCAGCAAGGATTTCTGTGGGAGGCAGGGCATCAGAACCCGAAGAGCGGAGAACCCGGAAATGCCCAGCCCCTGCCCCCCAGCCCACCACTCCCCACACTCACAAAGCTGATCTTTTTAGGTACTTTGACCTGGCTGACGATGCCTCCACGGATGTAGTCGGAGAAGCTGGAGGTGTCACAAATGCTAAAGGTGTAAGGACCTAGGGTAGACAGGGAAGCTACCAGGTTACCCACCCTCCTGAAAACCCACAGCACCCACAGGGTGAGGAAGAATCCTTCCCTGACCCAGCTCAGACCTTAGGAGCCATCTCCTCTCCAGCCTGGGTTCCAGCTGAACATCAAAAACCATCTCCCCTCTGCCCCCAACCCGGCACAGAGCCATGGGACCCCGGGTCCCTGACCCCAGGTCCACACAGGAAGATGTTCCCTGCTCCCCATGCAAATCAGCTCAGATCCTCTGATCTGCGTGGTTCAAATACCAGAGACCTTTCCCCTCTCCATGCAGATACCAGAGGCTGACTCGTAGAACCGCTCAAACGTGAGACAGCACCTCTCGCCCATGTCCCTCGTTCTGCGTGGACCCCAGGATGTGTCGCCCCTCACGCAGAGCCCAAGGAGACACCTCCTCCATCTCCCGATTCCCCACGGCCCCAGCTCACCCAGGACTTTGATCTCCATGGGCTGACTTCCGTTGAGTTCAATCATGCCCTGTACTTCCGAAAAGGAGACAAAGTCGCCACTCTCGAAGCCATGTCGGGCCTCATCCAGGCAGGTAACCACACCGGGGTTGTCCTGGTTAAAAGGAGCAGTGCCTCAGAGGCAGGCCCAGGGCACCAGGAGCAGACAGGAAGGCCTGCTGCCACCCATCCGCCTGCCAGGACCCCTTGAGGCTGGTCTTCTCACCTTGGTGACCATAGAAACCATGGCACTGAGCGGCTGCTCCCCGTTGGAATCTGTGAGGATCATTTCCTCTCCAAAGTCACAGAAGAGCTGCCTGTGGAGGGAGGCAACAGGGCTGGTGCTGGAGTCCCATGTGCACAGGGACCCCATGGGTCCCTCCAGATGAGGCAACTTCGCGGAGCAGGTTCAGCCCATCACTGCTGGGACTTGGACGGCGCTCCCACTGCATGGGTAGAGGTAAATCCGCAGTATCCAAACCCCGAGGTGCTAAGGGGGCTGAGGACAGTGAGAGCTGGGGGGTCTTGACCCGGGCACGGCAGGGGGCAGGCGAAAAGGTTGGAGGCACTCACCCAAACAGGCCCCGCGTGTCTGCCACCACCAGCTTGATGCCACGGCTGTGACAGAACTCCCCCACACGCAGCTGGTCCTCCAGGGGGGTGTTGGTGAGGACCACCACCTGCGGAGAGGTGGCGGTTCAGGCCAGGGCCCGGCACCAGACGAAGCCTGGTGGGAGGGCTCAGGGAGGCCTGGAGACTTTGCCAGCTCTGCTCTTGCCCAACTACGAAGTATCTACTGGGTGTCAGATCCAGCCCAGGGTGGAACTGGATGAGGGGAAATGTGAATCCCTAGACTACAGCAGGCCAGGTAAAGGGGCAGCTGGTAGGACAGAGTCTGGAGAACAGCTGACACCCGCATCTGCCAACACCCAGTGCCGCCTGCCTACAGCCCTGCCGTGCCCTGCGAGACACAGAAGCAAAACTCTGGCCTCCGCCAAAGTCTGAGCTCACTCCTACCACACCCATTTGCTCCCGATTCTCAACACAACACCTGCTCAAGCCAGGATCCTTGGGACTTTGCTCTCTGCCCGAAGGCCCACCCATTCCCAACAGGGTGAACACCCGCTGCGACATCAGGGCTCACTGGGACACCCCAGGGCAGAATCTCAGCTCCTCTTTCTGGCCCAGTGTTGAACAGCCAACCAACCACGTGGCCCTTTATCACGTGCCAGCTGCCATGATGAGTGCTCAGCCCTCAGAGAATCTCGAGGAGGTCAGCGTTACTACCACTCTCGTGTCTACAGACAGACAAGAGGCAGGCACGGGAGGTTCAGCAACCTGCCCAGGGCCACACGAGCGCAACCGGAGACGCGCGTCAAGGCCATCTGGGTCCAGTCTGCACATGAAACCGTCACGCTGGACTGCTGGCCGGCTCACATCTCCCCCTCACACCCCCGAAAAGCCAGGTCCAGAGTGTGAAGCCTGCCTGCATCCCCGAGCTGCAGGCGCAGCATGAGACCTGGCACACAGGCTGGCCCCCATTAATTACTCATCAGATGAACAAACCGGAGATGGGCTCTGCGAAAACCGGGGAGGAGGCGGGGCGGTGGGCCAAGGTACCTGGAAGCCACTGAGGAAGTCCTCCACGAGTGGCCCGGTGTAGGCGCTGACAGGCACGTAGCTGTTGAGCTCAGCGAGGCGGGGCTGAGAGACCTCAGCCCGGTTTTTGCCGATGTCCTCCTCCCGCAGGTAGAACTGCAGAAGGCAATGAGGACATGAGAGAGCTGGCTGTGGGACCCGGGTGGGGGGGGGGGGGCTCAGCAGAGGAGAAGGGGGCTGGGAGGAGGTACCTGGGAGGAGAGGTCTGCCCACTGGGCAGTGCCCTGGTCATGCAGGGTGACGGCCTTGACCCCACCAAGGATGATATTCTTGGCAATCTCCACACCCAGGCCCCGCAAGCCTGATACCAGTACACTGGAGGTCTGCAGCCGCTTCATTGCCTCATGGCCCAACACATACCTGCCAGGTGAAGGGGCGTCTCAAGTCGGGGCCCGGCCCTCCTGAGCCACCTGCTCAGCGCCCTCACCCACCTCACAGGCCAACCCCGGCCCCACTTACAGCTGCCGGGAGTAAAGGCCCTCATCTATGTCTGCTTCACTGCCGTTCTTCGCCATTCCCTAGGGATGGAGGAGAGGAACAGGTGCCGGGAAACGTGCAGGAAGAGGGCAGGGTGACAGACGGACAGCGACACTGAAGACCTTCCCAACCAGCGCCCCGCCTGCCGTCTCCACGAGGAAGACACTCACGTTGGTTGGCACCGAGGGCACTTCGGACAACACGGAGTGGGCAGGGGAACAGTTAGAACCCGGCTTTGGATCAGGCCCGGACACGCGACGTTTCTTGGACAGCGGCGAGCTGGACATCTGGAGGGGACAGAGGTCAGAGGTGAGCAGGGGGTGCGTGGGTGTGCCTGCTGGTTAGAGGTGACTGCAGGGAAAGGGAAGATGGACGGGCCCATGTCCCCATTTTACAGACGAGGAGACAGGGACAGAGAGGTGAGGGGACTTGCCCAGGGTCACACAGCTGGCAGGGCTAAGATCTGAACCCAGGTGGTCTGGCTTGCAATCCCTGCTGCTGACCCCCAGGCCATGTGCCTTCCTCCCCAGCCCAGCATAATGAGGGAGAGACTCCAAGCCTGTGGGGGGAAAGGAGGGACAAGAAGCACGTCCTGGGGTTGGGGGCACTCAGACGCAGGACAGAGATTCAGGTCAGACCCTGCCACTCCTCAGAAGTTATCACTTAACCCCGACGGGCTCTGTTCCCTGGCCTGCACAACATGGCGGGGGGGGGGGGGGGGGGGCGGACAGGACCACTCACCTACCCCACGCAGCTGTTGAGGTGACAAGATATAACACAGACCAGAGAGCACAGAGCAGGTGGGCAAGAGCAAGCAGCCATTCTCCTCTCCCTTAGCCCCAGCAACAGGGGTCTGAGAGGGAAACGCAGCTTGGACAGCCAGCAGGGGGACATGATGGCAGGAGCTACTTTGCCGAGAACTCAGTCCCCAGAGGGGCTCAAGGAGAAGAGGTTTACAAAGTCCAACCCCCTTCCCCACCAACCCCAGCTCTGGGAGGGGAAAACACCCAGGGCCAGGAAGAGAGGTCGCAGGGAGAGAGAAAACACACCGCCCAAGCCTTGTCTGGGTGAAGAGTCCCTCCAACAGGTCAACGACAAAGATAAATGAATATTGATGAGGAGTCAGCCCTGTGCCAGATGTCAAACTAAGCACTCCATCCTCAGGCCTCAGGCCAGCCCCGGGGCCGCTGGGACCACTGGCAGTAACATCCCCAACCCACACCGGAGGGAAAAAAATCACTCAGGGATGCCCGGCGACTTGACTGAGGTTCCCACAAAGAGAGTGGCCAAGCTGGGACTGCACCAGAATCCGCTGGCCCTGAAGCCCAGGCTGCCTCCGAGTTAGGGAGTTTCATCCCCTCAGGGGTCCTGACCCGGGGCCGGCAAGGCCGAGCGACCTCGGCCGACAAAGGGGAACACCTGAGCTCACAAGGACCGGGGACCCAGAGACAGCACAACACAGCCTGCTCCGGAAGGGTGGGGGGGGGACGCGATCTAGTCACTGGAGAGGACAGGACCCCCCAATCCGTCCCCCTCACCCCCAATGCTACTCTAAGCCTCCACGTTCCTGCACCCAAGCACAGCAAGTATCTCCATCTGGGGACCTGTCACATGCTAGCGTCAGTAAGCAAGAGCAAGACGACAGGAGCTCCCCACCACCTACCAAGAGCTTACAGCCCCGTCAATCAGGGAATAAAGGGCTTTGTCTAATCCTAACAATGCCCACGAACCAGATAACCTTATACCCACATCACAGAGAAAACAATGGCTCAGGGAACTCGAGTCACTTGCCCAGAGTTGTGCAGCTGAAGGACTGTTGGCCAAATGCCTCGTGGGGGAACAGAGTCCGGATCCAGCTCAGGGCCCAGCTTGCAGGGCTAAGAGATGAGGGGTGCAGGAGGGGGACCCAGGAGGCCGGAGGCTGGCTAGGGCCCAGGTCGCCCAGCTGAACTGCTGGGCATGCCAAGAACCAAGCTAGGTAGAAGAGGCTTGGTGAGTCAGTAGCGAGACAGAAGTCAATCTTATTTTTCCACTTCTTGACCTCCTGACCTGGAGTAGGGAGCTCATTTCCCGTGAGCCCCATTTTCCCCCTCAAAGCAGGGGCAAACAGAAAACAGAACTACCTTCAAGGGGCCGCTAAGGAGGGTAACGAAGTCAAAGGTTTGGGTCAGAGCTCAGCCACCTGATACCTGCAGAGACCTCCACTACTCAGCTATCTCTTTGCCTGGTCTCTGGTTCGGTGGCTTAGGACACACCATCTCCCTGCTCCTGAAATCAGAGATGACCTGGGCCAGAGAGATCTTTGCTCTCTGGACCTTTTGTATCTGGAGCCCTAGTACTGGCCAGTGAGAGTCGAAGCAGGTTTTGGTTGATGGTCTGAGAGTGGATTTCAACGACAGAGCTTTGGAAGAGACCAGTCTCAAGGCAACAAGAAGGGGTCTGGGGCAGAAACCCCAAAGAGGAGCTAAATGATCCTCCACCCCCAGTCTAAAATCAATACCTTTCCTCGCAACCTATGCTCAAGGCTCCAGTCAGAGTACGTATACCATCAACCATTCAGGAAAGTTGAACTGGGGCTCAGAGAATCTCCGAACTTGCCTGAGGTCTCCCAACTGGTGATTTTTGAGGCCTGAGCATTCTCTAGCACCCAAACCAGAGAAGAAGGTTTGAGGCAGGAGTCCTGGAGCAGGCCTGAGAGGGGAGGCGCAGGGTCAGGTTATCAGGATGGAGAGAAGCTAGGGCACAGGATGCTGGGGCCTGTCAAGCCCCCTGGGAGGGATTGACTGAGAAGTCCCTGGGAATAAAAGAGAGGAGTCAGGAGGTGGTTGTCTGAGCCCACAGAGGCTCAGAGGGAGATGGGAAAGGGACAATTAGAAGCCGTGGAGAAGGGGGGCAGGAGGGGCAGGGCCAGGCAAGGTTGTTAAGACTCACATTTGGGTCCTTGGAAAAGGAGCTTTTCCGAAAGCTGGGAAATTGCACTGGAGGCCCCCAGGACTGCAGAAGGAATGGGTGGGAGGTTGTGGGGCCCCAAGAAGGCTGCGGGAAGATGCTGGGGTCTGGAAGGAGGGTGTTCTCCAACAGGAGGATGCTGGGGTCCTGGGGGGGGGGCGGGTCTCTGCTGGTGGCAAAGGGAAATCTTTGACTAAACATAACAAGAGACTTACAGGGGAAAGGTATCTCGACACTGATGTCAGAATCCCAGGAGGCTAAGAGGGTGGTTGCTGAGATTCAGGGTAGGGCTGGAGAGGGATTTCTAACGGAGCACAAGGGCCTTGTGCTGATCTCTGATTGGTACACGCCAGATACTGCAGCTGCTCTGAGGAGTGGAAAGGGGAGATTGAGCCCAGACAGCGCTGGCCTTAAAAAGTTCAGTAAGCAGATACTGGCTAGGTCCCCAAGTTGGGTATGCGTTCTCTACCCAATTATGGGGTAACCCCAACGGAGGTGGTGAGGGTAGATGCTGCGAAGGGGGGTTTCTCCTCTGATGGAGGACAACTGGGCCTGTTGTGGGAAGAGAGAACTGACAATGAGGTTGGGGTCCTGGGAAGCTGAGAGCCTAACTGAAGGTGCTGGGATCTCAAAAGGCTCTGAGGGCGGAGTCTTAAGCCTTGTGTGAGGTTTAAGGGATCTGAGAGAAGCTGGAACCCTGGCTGGCTTTTGAAGGCAGAGGTTGAGTGAAGGGTGGGGTGTGACAGGCAAGTCTCTGATGGAGAGGGCCAAGGGCCAACAGAGTCTGCAAGGGCTGATGCTGGCAGAAAGACTCTCTGATGGAGGATTATGTGTCCAAACAGTTCCTCTCTGGTGTCTGGTTCCCTGGGAGGCTCTGAGGGAAGGTACTGAGGGTTAAGGTTGTTTGATGGGAGAGAGGCTGAGGCCTGCGAGGGGTAGTCCCTGAAGAGAACACCAGCACCATAAAAGAAGTGAGCATTCTCTTCAGGGGGAAGAAGGCCCTAAGGGCAGATTTGAGGAATTCAAGGAGTCTCTAAAGGGGAACAGTGAGGGGACCTCCAAGTAGAAATGCTGGCCTGGAAGGGTTTCTGCAGGGAGGATGCTTGCACGCCGGGTGGGGTTGGGAGACCTGACATGTGGAGGAGGGATATCTGACATGGAGGCCAAGCCCAAAGGGCCTTTCACAGGGTCTAGACCCCCTTGCAAGCTCTGAGGGCAGATGAGGCGACTGGAGGAAAGGTTCTCAAGAAAGATGCTAGAGAGGACTCAGAAATGAAGCCAAATGGACCCTCCCGAAGGCCTGGCCCTTCTTGGAAGCTGCGAGGGCAAATACTGGGGGACTAGGAGTGTCTGAAGAGAGATTCCGAGAAGGTCTTTAACAACGTACACTGAGAGGAGGCTTTGACCGGGAACGCCGATCCTCTAAGTCTCTATTGCTGATGGGGGAAGTTCCGATCTGCGATGCAAGGCTCAGGATGGGATCAGGTCCCTGACTAGGAATACTAGCCAGAATCTCCAAAAGGAGATCCTGGGGGGTCTGGATCCTAACATCCGATTTTGGAGCCCCGGGGGACTGGGCTGGTCCTGGATGGGAAATGTCGGCCCCGCCCCAAAACCTACCCCCCCCACCTTCTCTCCACCGTTCCCGAGGGTACGAGTCATCACGGCCCGCCCCGACATCAGCTTGGCCCAGCGCCGGCCCTGGACCCTCCACTGCTTCCCGAAACCCCTGCCCCGGCCAAGGCGCTGAGAAAGGCCGTTTGTTACCAATGCCGGTTCCCCGGGTCGTGCCGCCGCCAACTCCTCTAGGAGCCGAAGCCAAGCCCGGCAGCCACCCTCCTCCTTCTCCTCCTCCTCCTCCCCGCCGCCTGGGCCGCCTAGAATCGCCGCCGCCGCCGCCTTCTCCTCCCCCGGCCGTAGTGGCTGTGATCGTCCCCGCCGGCCACCTCCTTCACCTCCGCCGCCGACACAAGATGGCGGCCGCTGAGCCTGAGGCCGGAACAAAACCTTGGGCCCCACCCCCCAGAAACCCGGATGCAGGCAGGCCGCGCCCACTCATGAATCATGTATGAAGGTCTCCTACTGTCTGTGATGCATTCAAAGGGGAATAGCTCCACCTGGTGGCTACGGTAGCAGTAACTAGGAAAACAGGTAAAACTACACAGAGGCCACGCCCATAGAACGTGAATAATGATTACATTGTAGCGGCCAGGCTACTGTGGAAACCAAGAAAGGACAGCAAGGCCACACTTCCTGATCATGAATTATGCATGAGGCCGGGTGGCTGGTTGACTAACACCCTGGAACCAGAAAGCCAATGTTAAAACATGGAAGCCACACCCCAATGCTCATGAATAATTAATGACCTTGCTGCAGCCCGGAAGCCAAGGAGACAGAGGCCACATCTTACATGAATAATGCATGAGGCCCTGTGGGCAAGAACAAAAGACAGGTCCGCCTATTGCTCCCTCTAAAACCCTGTAAGCAGGGAAATAGGGCTAACAAAGGGAAAACACACTGCCCCCCCACCCTCGGCTAATGAATAATGAATGATGATGCTGCCTGCGGCCCAACCTGGAAACGCAGAGAGGTCAAGAAAGGTCCCACCCAGTTACTCATGAATTATGCAAGAGGCTGGATGGACAGAAACAGCCCCGTGCAGCAAGGAGGGATGATGGTACTCCAGCCAAGGCAACATGGTCCCTCCTTCCTGTTCATGAATAATGAAAGATGCTGCAAAGCCACAGGGGAAACCCAGGGGAAGTGTAAGCTGCCTCCTCCCTACCCTTAACTAACTGCACGTGAACCAGGGCTGCCTTGGTCCAACCAAACCCAGATTTACTACATGCCTCTGGCAGGTGCCTCAGTTTCTACAACTGTAAGATGTGAAGAGTTATAGAACCCAACTACCTTATTTATTTATTTATTTATTTATTTATTGTCTTTTTTTGCCTTTTCTAGGGCTGCTCCTGTGGCATATGGAGGTTCCCAGGCTAGGGGTCTAATCAGAGCTGTAGCCGCCGGCCTACACACAGCAATGTGAGATCCGAGCCACGTCTGCAACCTACACCACATCTCGCTTGGCAACGCCGGATCCTTAACCCACTGAGCAAGGCCAGGGATTGAACCCGCACCTCATGGTTCCTAGTCGGATTCATTAACCACTGAGCTGCGACGGGAACTCCAGAACCCAACTACCTTATAAAGGCAAAATGTGTTCCAATGGAAACCAGAGAATATGAACAATGGAATGAGCTCAGAACAGTGCTGGTACAGGGTACTGCCAAATTTTTTAAGCATCAGATACTTAAATAGGTAGGATAGACTACCTGGTCACCAGAGATACAACTGTATACCAAAGCCCCAGGCACACAATAAGCACACTATACATTTCCATCGAATAGTAATAATAGATCACATTAACTGATGGCCCACTATGTGAGGGTTCCTGTGATGCGTCCTTTCCATGCACTGTGCCACTGGACTCAGGAATGCAGAGCAGGAAATCAGTTCCTTCTTGTCCTTCAGTTCTCAGTTCAAAAGCGACCTCCTTAGAGAGTTCTTAAACCCTCACAAAAATCATTTCCACCCACTGATTCCTAGCTGTGGGACTTAGGGCCAGACACCTCATTTCTCTGGGCCACTGTTTCCCTGCTCATAAAATGAGAGCAGCAGTCACCTACCTTGTGACGGAGTTTAAATGAATACATATGTAGAAAGGGCTCAGAACAGTGTCTGGCACAGGGTGCTATATGACCATCCACAGTAGTAGCACCATTAAATTGGATGGGTGGGAGAGAGACATTCGGACATTTGATTAAGACTACAAACTCTGGAACTAGACTAACTGGATTTAGAATCCTGGCCCAGCCACTCACGGACGGGGAGTAACCGCAGGCAAACTACTTGGCCTCCTGGTGTCCCAGTTTCCTCATCTATAAAACGGGATGATAATAACCTACCTCCTGGGATTGTTGTGGGGATTAAATGGGCTAATAAAATGCCGAATGAGTGTAAACTAATCTGATCATCATTATGCTCAGACTCATTTTTTTCAGGCTCACAGAACGACTTGCCAAAGATCACACCAGCTGGCATGAATCAATGAGATTGGCATCTACAGCCTTTGTTGATAATTCTGGGGTTACTGGGCCATAAGGAATGAACAATGCGGGAGGCCTCATCCCGGTCGCAAGATGCAAAACTTCAATCCTGAAACCTCTAAGGGAAAGCTAACAGCGGATCATGCAGATGAAGCCGTAAAAGCTACGCCCCTCATGAATTATGCACAACGCCCCTGGAAAAGCCACAGAAAACTTCGGGCCCTACTCACCTTTACGCTTAATCAATGAGATCTAACTTGCCGGGCAGGCTGCAGAACGCCCCTACAGCACACCGATCCTCCCCTTCGTGAAAAATTCACAAGCTGATACTTCCATCGGACCAGGTGTGAAAGGGGCAAAAACGGGCTTCCTCGACAGCCCACCTCCTCATGAATAAGGAAAAAAGCCACGGCCCACCAAGGCCCGGTGGCACCCTGACCCCTCGGGAAGAGCCTACCGGCGTCTCTTCCACAGCCTGAGCGAGGGGCTCCTCTTCCTAAAAAAAACGCGAGGGCCTCAACTTTACCAGTCTCCCCGCCCCTAATACCCAAACGCGGTGAGACATCATAATAGAACTAGAGGTCACAAAGGCCACGGATAACTCCACATGCCACGTCGGTCCCGAACGTTCCCCCTGTCATCAGGACCTTTCCTGAAACGAGCCCTCCCCAAATTCCGCCTTGAGTTCAGGAACCTCAAACTTTGCCTCTATCCTTGCGAAGCACACCAAATCCTGCCCCGTGGACAGAGCACTCACACACGGACCCTAAAGGTCTCCCCAAACATCGCCCAAACCCTGTCTCCAAGGGATATATATATATAAAGCCTGCCTCCGAGGGATATAGAAACCCGGCTTCCAAGGGAAGCTTCTTAAAACAAACTCCCCAATCCCACCCTGGAGTCCCTAAACGCCCCTTGCTAAAGGTTCCCTCAAAAAAGCCACCTCTAAATGCCACCCCGGGCCCAGAGCCCCCAAATATGCCCATTCGGGGATCCCCGAAATTGAGCCCCCTCCCTTAACTACTGCTATCCAGGAGGCTGGGGGTACCGTGCTCCAGCTCACCCCCTGCGCCGGGCGGAAGCCTCGCCTTCCTGCTGGAGAGGAGCCGAAGCCACGGGGCAACGGAAGAGCAAACCACCTCCGTCGTTCAAGAGCCAGAGTTTGCGCGGAGCTCGGAAGCGCGGGGCCTTGGAGGGCCCCCGGTTTGGAACGTACCACAGATACTTAGCCAGAGGGGAGGCTGCCCCTGCTCCTGCGCCGTCGGCGCCCATGTCAGACCCAGACACCCCTGAGGGTTGTGGTACTTTCCGAACGCGCTAGACATGCTGGGGATGGTAGTCCAGGTCGGGCCGGTTCCCGGTGCACGTGGTGAGCATCCGCGCCCCTGGGAAAATGTAAACTAGGGCTGTGGAATTGCCGGACCTGTGCTCTGCAGAGGACATAGGAAAGGGGATCGGAACACGGGGAAAGGCACACCCATTCTACAGATGGGAAAATTGAGGCTCGGGTAGCCAAAGGAGTTCTTTCATTTGACATTTATGAAGCTTAAGCTGTGGGCCAGGTGCTAGGGATTCTTCCTTGCCCTCACGGAGCTGACACACTAGCGAGAGATGCAAACCGTAAATGTAATAAATAAGTTACAATTATATTAGAAACATGTGACTATAATGTAAATTATATAAAATAAAGTGGACATATAAAGTTTACATAGTTTACATAACATGATAGTGTCAATAGGTAAATAATTTACATCTGTAAATGTCTTATAGGAGTTCCGGTTGTGGCTCAGCAGTACTCAACCAGGCTAGTATCCATGAGGATACCGGTTCCACCCTTGGCCTCACTTAGTGGGCTAAGGATCCGGCCTTGGCGGCGGCTCGGATCCCATGTGGCTGTGGCTGTGGCAACGCTGGCGGCTTACAGCTCTCATTCGACCGCTAGCCTGGGAACTTCCATATACCGTGGGTGTGGCCCCCAAAAGACACAAAATAAATCAATAAATGTCATATTAAATACATTGTGTATAGTCTATGTTCACATGTGAATATACAATTAAATACATATATAAATACAATATATATGTGATAACTGCTAAATGTTACTGGAAAAAATAGAACAAAGTGGGGACAGGTAACATTTTTAAATAGCAGGGTCAAGGAAGGCCTCCTTGGGAAGATGTTTGAGCAAAGATGTTTAACACAAAATGCCTTTATCACCTTATCCCAAATTCTGTATCACATATCCTGTGCTCAAATCCTCCACATTTGTTCATTCGAAAAAGGTTTATTGAGTGCCTACTAGGGGCATGGCACCAGGAGCAAAGCAAAGAACATAGCAAGGATATCACTGCCCTTGCAACAGTCAAGAACAGTCTTCCATCAGAACTTTTCCTTTTTTTTTTTTTTTTTTTTTTTGCTTTTTAGGGCCGCACCCACGGCATATGGAAGTTCCCAGGCTAGGGGTCTAATCAGAGCTACAGTGGCCGGCCTACATCACAGCCACAGCCACAGCAACGAGGGATCCAAGCCTTGTCTGCGACCTACCCCACAGCTCACGGCAGCGCCGGATCCTTAACCCACTGATGGAGGCCAGGGATCGAACTCGAGTCCTCATGGATGCTAGTGGGGTTCGTTAACCACCGAGACACGAAGGGAACTCCAGATGTTTGGTTTTCAATTCTTTTTTTTTTTTTTTGTCTTTTGTCTTTGTTGTTGTTGTTGTTGTTGTTGTTGTTGCTATTTCTTGGGCCGCTCCCTCGGCTTATGGAGGTTCCCAGGCTAGGGGTTGAATCGGAGCTGTAGCCACTGGCCTATGCCAGAGCCACAGCAACTCGGGATCCGAGCCGCGTCTGCAACCTACACCACAGCTCATGGCAACGCCGGATCGTTAACCCACTGAGCAAGGGCAGGGACCGAACCCGCAACCTCATGGTTCTTAGTCGGATTCGTTAACCACTGTGCCACGACGGGAACTCCTGGTTTTCAATTCTAAGAACCATGGGGCACCATAAAAAGATTTTAAGTAGGGGAATCACGTTATATGCATTATATTTTAGAATAAATAATCTGGCTGCTCTGTGTGGAGAGAGAACAAACTGTAGGGGGGAAAGTGGAAACAGAAAAGCCAGTGGACAGGGTCCAGGAAGTGATGAGAGAGGGTCAGACCAAGGTGATAAAAGAGGAAGTGGTGTTGGTGGGGGGCTGAGGTTTGATTTTGAATTGGTTTTTGTCTTTTTTTTTTTTTTTGCTTCTTAGGGCCACACCCATGGCCTGTGGAGGTTCCCAGGTTAGGGGTCTAGTCGGAGCTACAGCTGCCACCTACACCACAGCCACAGCAATGCAGGATCCAAGCTGCGTCTGCGACCTATACCACAGCTCACAGCAGTGCTGGATCCTTGACCCACTGATCGAAGCCAGGGATCAAACCCGAAACCTCATGGTTCCTAGTTGGATTTGTTTCCACTGCGCCACGATGGGAACTCCTGAATTGGTTGTTGAAAGTCAAGACACCAGGACTGGCTGTGACATCAGTTATGGGGCACAAAAAATAGGAGTCCCTGGCTGACCTGCAGGTTTTTAACCTGAGCTGCGGCAGGATGGAGTTGTCATTAACCAACATGGGAAATACTCCACTAGGAGCAAGAGGGGGGCAAAATCAAGAGATCGTTTTCTGATGTGTTATATATTTTTTTCTTTTTTTTCTTTTTGGCCACCCTTAGGCATACAGAGTTCCCAGGCCAGGGATCAGATCGGAGCTGCAGTTGCGAGCTAAGCCTCACCTGTGGCAGCGCGGGATCCCTTTAACCCACTGTGCCGGGCAGGGGATGGAACCTGCATCATGGTGCTTCAGAGAAGCCGCCAATCTCCGTTGCACCACAGCGGGAAATTCCGGATGTGTTACATTTTTGATGCCTGTTAGACATCCA
Organism: Phacochoerus africanus; assembly: GCF_016906955.1. Lineage (NCBI taxonomy): Eukaryota > Metazoa > Chordata > Mammalia > Artiodactyla > Suidae > Phacochoerus > Phacochoerus africanus. Next base: position 44,046,267 of record NC_062560.1, on the reverse strand, counting down.
AGGTCTGGAATGTGTCAGTTGAGTGAACAGTTTGGGGCCAGGTCCGAGATTCAGGGGATGGATTTGGGGACCATCAGAGGTGACGACTGAAGCCATCAGTGTGGCCAACTTCTCTGAACCATTGATTGCCTTCACATGGATCAGTAGGAGTAACTGAAGCAGGATTTGGACTTTCCAAAGTGAGAGGGAAGGGTATTCCAGTCAGAGGGAACAGCTTGAGCAAAAAAGCCTGTGGAGGTAAGAAAGCGGGGGGTGGGGGGGAGGTGTGTGTGGGGGAATTGTGACGTTCCGCATTGCCCCCAGCCACGAATGAGACTGCAGCTGGCTCACAGCCTCACCGAGCAGATTGTCAAAGCCTTTGGATGTTTGCCAGTGCAGCGTAATTATAATTTACATTTCTGGAGTTCCCATCGTGGCTCAGCGGTTAACAAACCCCACTAGCATCCCCGAGGACTCGGGTTCGATCCCTGGCCTCCATCAGTGGGTTAAGGATTCAGCGTTGCCGTGACCTGTGGTGTAGATCACAGATGTGGCTCGGATCCCGCATGGCTGTGGCTGTGGTATAGGCCGGCCGCTGTAGCTCCGATTGGACCCCTAGCCTGGGAACCTCCATATGCCGCAGGTGCGGCCCTAGAAAAGACAAAAGGACAAAAAATAATAATAATTTGGATGTCTCATTAGGAATAAACTTGGGCATCTTTTCATAAATTTAGAGGTATTCGCAGTTGTTTTCTGTTCATTTCCCTTTTCCATTTTCTATTGGGTTTGTTGTACTTTTTTTTTTGTCTTTTTACCTTTTCTAGGGCCGCTCCCGCGGCATATGGAGGTTCCCAGGCTAGGGGTCGAATCGGAGCTGTAGCCTCCGGCCTACGCCAGAGCCACAGCAACGTGGGATCCGAGCCGCGTCTGCAACCTACACCACAGCTCACGGCAACGCCGGATCCTCAACCCACTGAGCAAGGCCAGGTATCGAACCCGCAACCTCATGGTTCCCAGGTGGATTCGTTAACCACTGTGCCACGACGGGAACTCCTGGCTCAGGATTTTAATACTGATGATGTTTTCACTTTGTTCCTTTCACTAAGATGGTATCTGCCAGGGTTCTACAATTTTCCCCTTTGGAAGTAGCATGTGTTTCCTGGAGAGGTACTTTGAATCTATGTAAATACCCCACATACATCAAACTGTAACCCTAGTTTTAGCACCCAGAGATTTTATTTTCTTTCTTTATTTTGTCTTTTGAGGACTGCACCCACGGCATATGGAACTTCCCAGGCCAGGGGGTCAAATCAGAACTGTAGCTGCCAGCCTACATCCCAGCCACTGACACACCGGATTCTTAACCCACTGAGCAAGGCCAGAGATTGAAACTGTGTCCTCATGGATGCTAGTCAGGTTCATTACAGCTGAGCCGTGATGGGAACTCCAGCACCCAGAGATTTTAAAACATTAATAGAACATCATTATTGGGCCGTGATTATTAGTTGACATTCTACTGTAAAGGGGATATTTCTCTTCTCCTCCATGTGTTATTCTTTTATCCAGAAATTGCTGTTAAGTACAGATTTATGGGTGCTTGAACTTTAGCAGATGCTTTCACTGTGGCTGAGACTATTATGTTTGCTTACTTTTGGTCTATATACATATATAGCTTCTCTGATGTTGACCCAACTTTGCCTTCCTGGGGTAAATTCTATGTGATCAAAACACATTTGCTAGGAGTTCCCATCGTGGCTCAGTGGTTAACGAACTCGGCTAGTATCCATGAGGACACGGGTTCGATCCCTGGCCTCACTCAGTGGATTAAGGATCCGGCATTGCCATGAGCTGTGGTGTAGGTTGCAGACGCGGCTCGGATCTGGCGTGGCTGTGGCTGTGGTGTAGGCTGGCAGCTACAGCTCCAATTCGACCCCTAGCCTGGGAACCTCCATATGCCATGGGCGCGGCCCTACAAAAACAAAAGACAAAAACAAATTTGCTAAATATGCTGTTCAATTCACTTGGCTAAGATTTTATGAAGGATTTTTACTTCTACAGGTTTAAGTGGCTTGAAATGTTCTCTTCTTGTATTATCTGTTTTGGGGATCAAGATTACACTAACATCATAAAGTAGACGTATTTTGTTCTTTTTCTTATATCTAGAACAACTTTTGTGAGATCACAGTTAACTGTTTCTTGGGAGTTTGGTAGATGGCACCTGTAAAAACCACCTGGGTTCTTTTTTCTTTTCTTTTTTTTTTTTTTTGTCTTTTTGCTCCCTCGGCATATGGAGGGTCCCAGGCTAGGGGTCGAATCGGAGCTGCAGCCGCCGGCCTACACCACAGCCACAGCAACGCGGGATCCGAGCCACGTCTGTGACCTATACCACAGCTCAGGGCAACGCCAGATCCTTAACCCACTGAGCAAGGCCAGGGATCAAACCCGCAACCTCATGGTTCCTAGTCAGATTCGTTAACCACTGAGCCACGATGGGAACTCCGTCTGGGTTCTTTTTTTGGCGGGAATAAGGAAGATTTCGACCACCATTTCAACTTCTTTATTACTTTTTTCCCTTTTCAAGTGATCTGCTTTTTTCACAGAATGGTTTTGGCATTTTATATTCTAAGGAATGTATTCATCTGTATTTTCATTCATTCATTCACTTATTTATTTATGTTTAGGACCACCCCTGCGGCATATGGAAGCCCCCAGGCTAGGGGTTGAATCAGAGCTACAGCTGCTGGCCTAAGCCACAGCCACACCAGATCTGAGTCATCTGTGACCTACACCACAGCTCTCGGTGACGGTGGATCTTTAACCTCTTGAGCGAGGTCAGGGATCAAACCCATATCCTCATGAATACTAGCCAGGTTCTTAACCCAGTGAGCCACAACGGGAACTCATCTATATTTTCAAATTTACTGCATGTATTTATTTTTTGGACATACCTGCAGCATCCCTAAGTCCCTGGGTCAGGGATCAAACTCAAGCTACAGCAGTGACCCGAGCCATAGCAGTGACAATGCCAGATCCTCAACCTGCTGCACCGTAAAACTCCCTAGATTTTACTCATACAGCTTGTTGAATGTTTGCCTAATTGTACCCCTGTACAATCAGCACCCTTGTCAAGATAAAACCTTTCCATTATTTCAGAAAGCTACCCTGCAACTTTTTTTTTTTTCTCTTCTATTTGGGGCGGCACCAGTGGCATGTGAAGTTCCCAGGCTGGGTGTCGAATCCGAGCTGTAGCCGCTGGCCTACATCACAACTACAGCAATGCAAAATCTGAGCCGCGTCTGTAATCTACACCACAGCTCACGGCCATGCCGGATCCTTAACCTACTGAGCAAGGCCAGGGGTCGAACCCTCATCCTCATCGATACTAGTCAGGTTTGTTACTGTTGAACCACAATGGGAACTCCAAGTTTCATTTCTGTTGATGTTTGTATCAGTATCTCGGTTCCATTCTCCTCTTGCTGGACATTTGGGTGGTTGCTAGTTTTTGGCTCTTCCGAATAGTTGCTATGAATATACACACAACAAGCCCTTTTGTTGGCATGTTTGCATTTATTCGGGGTTCTAAGAATGGAATTGCTTGGGCATAGGGTAAGCGTGTGTTTACCTCTGAAACAGCCAAAGTTTTCCAGAGGGGCTGTATCATTGACTACTGCCAGCCATGTATGAGGGCTCCTTGTTGTGGGGTTTCTGGAAGCTGGGCTCTGGGGAGTGGGAAGAGGGAAGGGAACGTGGGAGTGTCTCCAGACGAGAGGCCACCCATCCTGAGATTAAGGCTCTCTCTGCTGGCTTCTACTCCTACTTCCCCTCCCTCTCCCTGACTTCCTCTCTCCCTGGGCAACAGGCCCATCCCAGATCAGCACCAGCCCACCTCTGGGGGCCATTTTTCTCACCCCATCCCCACAACTGGTGTGGGGTCATGTCACAATGCACGCTAGCCAGCTGGGAAGGGGCTGGGCCAGTTGCTCTTCCTACACCACCTCCCTGTCTCACAAGCACACATGCCTTGGGGAGGGGCGGTTCCTGACCCCATTTCACAGCCCAGCCCCACAAGGCCCAGAGAGGGCAGCCCCAGCTTCACGTCACACCTACAGTCAGCGTGCACACACAGGAGTACTTCTGAGTCACGGGACTGGACCCAAATGGTGGGGCGTCTCTGGGACCTGGGATTGGCAGGCTGATTTCTCCAGCTCCACGCCTCTGGGGTCATCATCCCTTTGAGGGCACAAGGCCCACCAGCACCAGAGTGTCCACTGTTCACTTAGAGAGGCCCTGGGGAATCGTCCCTGGACCCAGGGAGGGCCAAGTACCATTTAGCCTTGCAATTAGACATCGAGTGCAGCTTTGGGGTGGTGAGGCTAGGGGGTGGCGGCGGGGTGTGTGTGTGTGTCTCAGTCCTGGCTCTGACCCAGAGGGACTTCAGGTCTGACGGTGCCTTGGCGGTGCTCGATTTCCTGGTACAGCACAACCGGCTGGACCCGACAATGGTGAGGGTCTGTGACCAGGACCTTGTGTTTTGGGGTACAGGCCAGGACTCCATGTTCTGCCCCAACCCCCACCAAGCTGGGGAGCGGCCATGTACCAGACACCGTGAATGCCACCACGGTCACCCACCTCAGCTTGACAAGGCCCCTTGTCCATCTGTGTTTACGTCCTTGTGTCTGCGTGGGACATGAGAGACACTTGCAAAGTGTAGACTTTTTGGCTTTTATTACAAAAAGAAGGTCATGATTCCAGCCCAGTTTTTCAACAAAAGTCACCAAGTCGCATTCCGACTTGGTCAGAGCCTCTCTGGCTGGGGAGTGGGGCTGGCAGACAGGCACAGGGCCCTGCTCAGACCACCCATCACTTTATCATTCTCCCCTGCCCCAGGCTAGACACCCAACATTAAGTACAAGCAGGTCTCCGAGCTGCTCACTGGGCCTCGTTGAAGCGGGTCACCATTGTCTTGTGCAGCGTCTCCTTGTAGGACTCGGTTGAAGTGACCCCATAGGAGCTACCTCGGGCACCCAAGCCGGAGCCTCGCACCCGCGTCTGGGCCTGTGTGAGGGAGGCAGATTCTGTCAGGTTGGCCAGGGGCTGGGGCGACGGTGGGGAGCAGTGGAGGCTGGGGATGGGACCCTGGGAGACACACCTCAATGGGAGTCACGATGCCCTGTTTCTTGCGGCCCAGGCCACTGCCCTCTTTCCAGCCCATAGCCTGGAGCATGCGACTGCCAATGTTGTCACTGCCCAGCCCGTCCCGCGTGGGCTGCTCGAAGTCCCTGCAGTGGACAGGGGCAGAGTGTGAGTGACTGGCCAGTCGGCCCCAGGCCCCCCACCCAGCCCCGGGCACTCACACGGAGGCTGCAGACATGCCACCATACTTCCTCCTCTTGGGCTCGGGTGGCTCAGGGATGCCATACTTCTCTCTGCGTTCAGCTGCGCGGTCCCGGTACTTCATTTGCTGAGGGAGAGAAAGCGAGCGCGTCTGTGTGACAATGAAGGAACTGACTGCTATCTGCAGGAAACGTGGGCGCAGTCAGGGGGCCTCCACGGGGAGCTGGATCTGGGGAATAGGTCTGAGGTCCTGCGGGCAGGACAAGGTGAGCATGACCAGCCGGCATTGGGGCACCGGGAAGAAGCCTCGCAGGGCCAGGACGTGAGGTGGCTGACGGCAGCCGGGCTGTGTCTAGCCGAGGGATTGGAGCACCAGCTGCCCACAGGGCCAGGCCACCTGGCAAGGGCCGGAGGGGTAGGGTTCCGGGAGTGGGTCACGGCTCACCTCCATGTCGTTCTTCTCAAGTGCTTCCAGCTCATTTTCTGACAGGTGGGCTCGCCGGTGAATCTCAAGGTTTTGCTGCAAAGACAGGAAAAGGCATGAAGCGGCTGGGCCGGGCCAGACCCGCGTTCCCGGCCAAGCCGCCCTCAGTCACCTTGTGGAGCCCGGAGAGCTGCTGGTGCCGGATGAGCGCCTCCTTGCTAGGGAACTGGCGCCGGCAGAGCAGACAGGCCAGCTTCTGCCAGTCAGTGAGCTTCTCCTCCCGCTCCGGGCCCCCGCGCTCCTGCTCCTCTTCGCTGTCACTCTCCCCACTGTAGGCTGCCACCAGTCCCCGTGGTGGGCTCTGGGAAAGGGAAGGGTGAGAGGTCAGGCCCGGCTGGCTCAGAGCACCCCCGCCTCGCCCCTCGCCCTTCCCTCTGGCCCGGGCACTCACCGGGCGGTCATCACTGGCCAGCTTTGGCAGGTCCATGCTGGTGTGCTGCCTCTCGGCTAGTGCTCCCTGGGGTGGAGGGACACAGAAATTCAAGGGAGTCCACAGAAGGACCAAAGGGAGGACAAGACTGGGGACAGGACGTGGATGGGCAGCCACAACACACCTTCTTCTCGAGGATGGCGTAACCAGCATCCGCGGTGGCCGACTCCCGTCTTTCATCGTCCCGCAGCGAGCTGATGGGCTGGAAGCTGTTCTTGAAGTTTTCTTTTTGTTTGTTGAGGCTGCGGGCCCAACGTTCCATGTCCTTGGCAATCTAGGGGCGAGGGTGGGGGTGAGGCTCTCAGGAACCCTCCAACTGCCAGGGTCACCAACTCCATCCACTGCCCCTGCAGCCACCTGTCCCTTCCTGCCCTGCAGCCTCAAGCAGGTGAGAGAGGCGGTAGTGAAAGTCCCCATTCCTCTGTCATACTGTCATCGGTGCTCCTCAGCAAGCCCCTCCTTCGCTGTGCCCCATTCTCCTGATGGGCACCCACGCTATTAGGTTCACTGTAGGTTTTCATTTCATCATTCTAAACTGCAGAGAACGGCTTGCTCTGTGTGTATAATTTTATTTAATTAGTTAATTTGTTTTTTAAGGACCGCACCCGTGGCATATGGAGGTTCCCCAGGCTAGGGGTCGAATTGGAGATAACAGCTGCCAGCCTACACCACAGCCACAGCAACGCCAGATCCGAGCCGCATCTGTGACCTACACCACAGCTCAGAGCAACGCCGGATCCCTGACTCACTGAGGGAGGCCAGGGATCGAACCCACATCCTCACTGACAACTGGTCGGATTCGTTTCCACTGCACCACAACAGGAACTCCGGTGTCTATAATTTAATTTACACGTGATACTATGCTACGTTCTACACTGCTGCCTACCCTCCAGGCACAACACCATTTTTAGTATTTATGGGGCTGCCAAGGGGACACGGAGTTCTTGATCCTAAGTGGCGCACCCAGACTGTCATACTCTTCCTCCACAGACAAGACCCTGAGCTTCCCTCCATCTGCCCACCACCGTGGAACACTGCCACGGCGACTTCCCCACCCGCCCGCCCCAATGGGCCGGCGAGACGGTCTCTGGGATGGGAACAGACAGACACGGACATGCACCCTTGAGCAGGGTCCTGGGCCCCAAGGAGCACCCGCGCCCATTCGTTTCCACACGGTGGGCTGGCCCGGCTTCAGGTATGCCCCCGCCAGCCCACACTTCCCACCAGGGGCCCGGAAAGCTGACGGGGTGCACCTGGATGGCACGGGCCACCCCAGGGAGGAGACTGCCCTGGCTCGAGGTCACACAGCCAAGAGCAGAGCTGGACCAGGAGCCTGGTCTCTCTGGAGCACAGACACCACCCAGGGACACAGCCCCCGCCATCCCCTCCCTCGGCAGCCGAAGATAGAATGGCATTCCTCGGAGGAAGACAGCGAGGGGCTGGGGAGCGAGGGCCGGCCCCGGCGTTCACCTGTTGGGCCGTCTTGGTCTTGTGCTTTTCCTTCTTCTCCTTGCCCTCCTTCGAGGGCGCCCCCGTCTCCTTATGCCCATCAGCTGACTGCTCCAGGGCAGGGACGTAGGTCCGCCTCTCGCCATCCCAGTACAGGTACTGCTGGCTCTGGGCATTGTAGTAGTACTGCAGAGGTGGGGGAGAAAGGGCGTGAGGGAAGGCCGCGAGCAGAGGATGGCAGACCCTGCCCACTCCCCAGGCTGCCCTATCACCTGGGAGTTGGGGTCATAGTAGAGGCCGGTCTGAGGGTCGTAGTAGTAGCCGGACGTCTCGTCGTACTGGTAGGTAGAGACGTCAGGAACAGCTGGCGAGGGAGAAGGGGCGGGGTCACACTCCCGCCGCTTGGTGAGCGCATCCCCCACCCGTCCCCGTAGACCACGGCTGCTCACGGTACTGGCTGTAGGACTCCTGGGCAGTGGGACTCGTGGCCGGTGGCAGGGAAGAGCTGGGATGGGTGGGGCTCTGGAGCTCAGATTTGAGCACAGCGGGCGACATGATGGTATATGACTAGGAGGGCAAGACAGGGCAACAGGGCTCAGTGCCTGCCAAAGCCCCCAGGCCCCCCGGGAGCCACTCCCCAGTCCCCCTTGATTTCCCTCACCTGGCTGTTGGTGGCAGCGCCCTGACTGCCACTCGCCTCGGCTGCTGACTGCTGGTAGACGCCAGGGGTGGCACCTGGCTGGGCACGGGAGAAAGCCTGCAGTGACACAGAGTCTGCCCCGGGCTCCAGGGAGGCCTCGGGACCTGTAAAGAGGCACCGGGAGAAAGGAGAACGCCTGTGAAGGACAGGGTCCAGCACCCTCCGCCCGCCAGTCCCCACCACGGGCTCTGGGAGTGATGCCGGGGCTTACCTGCTCCGCTTGGGTCCCCTTTGGTTCCCGTGATGCCGGGGCCCTTGGCGCCTTTGAGGTAGCCATGGGCATAGAGGGACGACTCTGTGCCCTGGCTGCCGCCATAGCCCTCATCCTGTTGGTAGTAGCTGTAGTCGACCGGTGGCTCCTCGGGGGTGGCCCAGGCACCCTCCCCACCCTGGGAGGCCTGAGGGGCAGGTGGGAGGGGCTCATTAGCAGAGGAGGGGGTGCGGGAGTGGGGGGGGAGGGGAACCTGCTAAGAGGCATCTGCCCACAGATGAGGCTAGTGTCTGTCAGCTGACAGAAAGCATGCAGCCCCCAGACAAGTGAACCTCGAGGGCCACCCGGCCGCAGCAGAGCAGGGTGGCGACAAACACAAGCCTGGAATGAAGACAGACAGGTACCAAAATGCTCCCAGGGCTGACACTGGTACGTGTGTTGTGTGGTACGCGTGTCGCTTGTCAGAAAATACCATCCTCCCCTGCTTTAGTCTTATCTCCCAATTTCCTTACAGCCGCCACTTTCTATCAAATGAAGGTGTAATAATTTAGGATGGTAAGTAATCACCAGATGGAAGAGAAAAGCAGCCGAGAGAGCACTGAAAGGAAAGCCTGGAAGGAGGTGCCCAGGAAGGGAGCTGCAGTGAGGCCCCCGAAGCCCTGAGCAGCCACCACGAGAGGGTTTGGGGTCCACGGGAAGCCAAAACAGCAAGCCAGCCCTCCTGCCTGCAGAGGGAGTGGGAGGGTGGAGGCGGCCTGAGTGCGGGGATGCTGGGGCGGAGGGGAATCTCTGAGTACCTGCGAGATGGCCCACTGGGCCGCGGCAATGGCGGTGCTGGCCACAGAGGCAGCATTGATGCGACTGCCTTCGTTGGAGGCCATGTCCCTGGGGAGGATGTCAGAGACTGGGAATGAGACGGGAGGCCCCGAGCTGGGGGACAAGTGGGGAAGGGACACAGGTGGGGCCCTGACCTCTTAGAACCTTTGGCAAACTCAACGTTGATGGTCTTGCCGTCGATGGTGAGCGGCGGGTGCAGGGCCTGCAGGATCTGCAGCAGCTGGGCTGCCTCCTGGGGGAGAAGCGGGGGCAGGGGCAGAAGGGTCAGGCCCGGGGAGGTCCCCGGCTCCATTGCCCCACTTCCAGGCTTGGGGCCGCGGTGTGGGGGGCTGGGGTCAGGGTCCCTCCTCCCCGCCCCGGGGGCCGGGACCCTGGCTGCCCGGCCCCCCCCTGTGCCGCCCTCACCACGATGGTGGAGAGCTGGATGAAGGCGAAGCCACGGTTCAGTTGGGTCTGCTTGTCCTTGATGACGCGCACGTTGGAGGACGACAGCACTGCGTAGGGGGCCAGGGCCCCCAGGATGGAGTCCATGGTGCTGTGTGGGTTCAGGTTGCGCAAGATGATGGCTGTGGGAAGAGGCCGAGCATTCGGGTGCATCCCTGATATTCTGCTCCTGCCCTACCCTTGGGTGGCTTCTCAATGCTCCCTCTCCTCTGGCCTCTGCAAAGACGTCCTCTCCCCTCTTCCTCTTGGAGAAACTCTGCTTGTCAGTCCAAGCCCCATCTCAGTCACCCACCTGCCGAGAACCTTCCCAACGCCCCACAAAGTCGAGTTTGGGAACGTGCTCCTCTGCTCGTCCTACACTACATGTCTGTCCCCCCCACCAGGCGGAGAGGACCAGGTCCTGGTCACCACCATCAAGAGATGGCCTCGGAGAGTCCAGTCGAGAGCAGGGAGGAAGGAGGAAGGAACAACGGACTCACTGTCGTTGGCGTTCTCCGAGCTGGGCTCTGAGCCCTGTGACAGGGCCTGGGAAGCCAGCACTCCCTGGGCCTGGTAGGGCTGCGGCAGGGGGAGCAGGCCTTGGCTTAGCTCCCGACCGCCCAGCGGCAGAGTCTGCTGATCCAACCTTGCGCCCAGGGGCAGCTTCTGCTCTGCCTCTGTCAGGGGTTGCAGGGGACAGGTCAGTGACAGGGGAGCCTCCCATGCTGGTCGCACCCGCCTCCCACAGCGCCGGCCCCTTAGCCTTCTTCCCGCTCCCACCACGTTGCAGGGAGGAGGGAGGCAGGAGGGCCGTACCTGACTTGGGCACGCCACATTTGAAGCACTTCTCGCGGCGTTTGAAGTTCTGGACGCCACACTGTGAGGCACAGGCCAGGCCGTCAGGGGGACTGGGGCTTTCCGCTGTGCCCTCCAAACTTGGATCCAGAGATCCCCCAGGAAACCCGCCATGCCCCCGGGGAAGGTCCCAGGGTCAGGGGTGGCCAGCGGCTTTGGCTGTCATTCTCAGTCCCGTGAATCCTCCCTTTACGTGGTCCCGAGTTTGTCCTCAGGGCCAGCTCCTCAACTTGGGAATCCACACCCCCCCACCTCGGTTACCAGCTGCCACCTCCTCTGCGGTAGCAACTCCCGGAACTGTCCCCTACCGAGTTCCTTTGGTAGACTCCTCTTCCCAAAACGTGCTTCCCTATTCAGAGACCTTCACCATTTCTACCCCCTAAAGCCAGGAGCCCCTCTCCTGCCAGACTCCCAGCCCTCCTTTGTCTCGAGGACTGGGCTGGATCCTGCCTCTCTGGAGAAATAAATCTGCTGTGGGCAGTGCAGCCTCTGGAGACCCCCGGCTTTCCACACATTTCCCTCTCTGTTCCATGGTCAGCTGCTGAGCACTGCTCCCGTGCCAGGCTCTGCCCAGCATGTGGCCTCTGGCCTCCGGGCCTCACAGCAGGAAGCCGATGTAGCACAGAGGGGCAGCGGGCTAGTCACCCACAGGGGCTCTGGGAGGGGAGCAGGCCGAGAGGTCCAGCTCACTCAGCTGGTAAGGTCAGCAGGGAGGTTGGATCTGGGAGGCCCAGGAGTTTGCTTTGGCGTTGCTGGGGATCGACTGCTAGCAGAGGGGACAAGAGGTTTGTGTGGCTGGTGTAGGAGGGTGAGGAGAGAGGCAAAAGCTGAGGCTGGGGAGGGAAGAAGCCGACGCCAGATCACAGAGGATTGTCACGCTCAAGCTCAGAGCTGTGGGGGTTTTGAGCAGAGGCGGCGGCATATGGTCAGAGGTGCTTTTACAGGAATGTCACAGGTGAGGGGGCAGGAGAAAGAGGCAAGAGACCGGCACACCAAACAGGGGCCTATGGTGACTGAGGGAGGGGGTGAGGCCTAAACGGTGGCAACTCCTAGTTTCAAGGAGTATCAGAAAATACAGGACGGCTGGAGTCCTCGTGTCACTCTGTCCCTAGCCCTCTAGAGACGCTGGACACCTGACCTCTGATACTACTTTTTTGGCCTTCAAACAAATGGGCGCCAATTCTTAGTGGCACAGAGTTCTTCTTGGGGGGAGGCCTGGGGCCTCCACAAGCCCTCAACCTCCCCTGACGCCTCCGGGCTGCCAGCCGGCTGCAGGAGATGGGGCTGTGGAGTCCCAAGGCTCCCAGTGAGGCTGGACCCAGGGGAGATCTGAACCCACGGTGGCATCCAGGGCCCATGATCGGGAGCAAGTCACGGCTCAAGGTTCCATCTCTCTGAGCCTCAGCTCCCTCGTAGGGAGTCTGACTGCCAAAGACCTACATCGCGTGCCCCCTCAGTCTCAGGTGGATGCGGTTTTGTCAGAAGTTGGGTCCCCTGACACAGGCTCTCCGAACAGCCTACACGTTCCTCCAGGACAACAGATGACATAAAACGGTGCTAACTGCAGGCCAGGTGTTGTTGCAAGCGTGACACCCGCACCCCTCGTGACCACATTTCAATCCTCCCAACCACCCTGGGGAGAGGTATGGCTTCATTAGCGTTTGCATTTTAGAGGTGGGGAGAGTGAGGCAGAGAGAGGTTAAATGCCCTGACCCAAACCGAGGCAGCTCTGGAAGAGTCCAATTTCAGCCAGCCTGGCTCTCAAGTCTGCATTTTACACACCGCGTTATGCCTCCACTGGCGTTCTGTCACTCACGTAAACATCTGTCTAAAGTCTACTGAGGCTTCAGGCAAGATCATGCTGCATGAGGGCAGAACCTGGTGCCGAGGGAAAGCTCGGTACACACTGGTGGGAGGCGGCAAGGAGCAGAGCTGCTCGGGCTGAGCCAACCCTCCACGCCCACTGCACTCAGAGGCCCCAGAGAGATAGAGATGTGGCCGCTGCCGCTGCCGCCGCCACTTCAATCCATGGCAACTGCTGCCCACCGCCCCTGTACCTTATTACACAGCCAGTCCTCATTGATCTTGGGCTTGGGGTCGCTGTAGTGCATGGACACCTTCTGGCCCAGGATGTTGAGGGAGTGCTGTGGGGAAAAGCAGAGCACAGTGAGGCCTGGGCAGCAGTGCCCCACGCACCGTTTCAGCACAGGAGAAGAGAGTGAGCGAGCCCTTCAGCTGGATGGATGAGGGACAGGGAACGGAGGGAGGTCGGAGAACTGACGAGGGAAGAAGGAAGGGAAGGAGGGAGGGAAAGCGCCACAGCCCTCGGGCGCAGCTGTTTGCTGCCTTTCCGGGCACGCGCACGCACACGTGAACACACGCCACCAGGCACACAGTGCTCGGCTGACCGAAGCTTGCCGGACAGCGGGGGACGCCCCCACTTGGCCCTGACACTGTCAGGCCACACCTAGGGCCAGCACTACACAGGCTACACTTGGGATGAGGGGGGACGGGGAGGGGAGGGAAAGGAGGGGAGAGAAAGAGAGAGAGCGCACGCGCGCTAGTGCTGGAGAAGGGGAAAAAGAAAGAGCCATATTTAAAGGATGGATGGTCCTGCTGTGAGGCTGTCTTCCCGGGGCCGGCAGGGTCCGGGGCCCACGGCACTAGCCTGTGGACTGGCAGAGCTGGCCCCAGGGCCGCCCCTGCTGAGCCAGCCCCCCTTCTGCCACATCGCCCCTTCCTCCCCCGAGGCTTTCCTTCAGTGCCCCACACCAGTGAGCTGGGCTCTGGGAGGGCGAACAGAGCAGATCCTTGGGTCTCTGAAGGTCCCAAAGCTGCTGGGTTGGGAGCCTGTGCAGGGCTGGGGGAGAAGCAGGCTCCCCTCCCTTCTGGACAGCATGGCTCCCTGCTGAGAGGGCAGGCCTGCCCCCCAGCAGAGTGGGACACATGGTGACTCCTGTCGGGGGGGGGGGGCAGGTGCAGTGGGAGGGTGGGCCGACCAAGGTGAGTCCTGATGAATGAAACGACCACTCCTGACTGGTGCTTGAGATCAACAGAGCTGTGCGGGCCTATCTCATGGAAATCAAAGGGCCAACCAAACTCACATGCAGGGGGAGCCGGCAAAACAGGACTGGCTAGTTAGTGTGCCAACAGCTATAGGTTCCCCGGTGGCTGGACTTCCAGCGGGGCCTGACGAGAGTGGGACGAAGCCCTGGCTCTGCCTAACCCCCGAGCAGGGAGGTCCCCTAGGGAGTGAGGGAGTGGGAACCTAAGTGAAAGACCCTCCCTCCCCCTACGGCAGCCCTTTCTCTCGAAGCTCAGCCGGGAGAGGAGGAGAGGCAGAGCTAGTGCCTGGCCAACAGGAGGGGCCACTGGTGAGTGTGGGCTCTTGGTGGGAGGCCCAGTGGGCAGCGAGAGGTGGGAAGAGGAGACAGTGAGGGTCAGGAAGGGGGAGAGAGAGGGGGTGGGGGACGGGACACAGGGCCACAGGGCAGGGAACTGTGTCCGTAAGAATCAGGCGATGGGGAGCGCTCGATTACAAAGTAGTATTTGTTTGGGGGGGGGTTCAAGTGCGGCAAAGCAACCTGATTGGCTTCCATCCATCGTGTAGCGTCCTGCAAGTGACTAAACTCGACGAAGGCGAAGCCCCGGCTCTGACCTGGAGACAGCATTCAGATACAGACGCAGTGGGTTAGTCAACAGCTTTGGACACACGGTGTTCCCGGGGGTGGGACCCGAGGGGAGAGGACTGGGGGGCAGAGAGGGAAGTGGGGAAAGGAAAAAGGAAGAAAGGGGGAGAGAGAGAGAGAGAAAAGCAGAGAGAGAAAGACCAGGGGGTGGGAGGCAAGGTAGATGGCTGGGAGGGGCGGGAAGGAGGGAAGCGAGGAAGGGAGGGAGAAAGACAGTCGGAGGAAGGTTGGGGGGCGGTGGGGGAGGGGGTACACACACGCCAGCTGGGAAGAGAGAGAGCCAGGGCTCAGGCACACCTGCCTGGACAGCCTGGGGTGACAGAGACAGAGAGAAGGAGCTGGGATGGAAAGGGTCCAAGGAGAGGTCTGTCTCCAGAGAAGGCAGGAGGGCAGAGGGGCCGGCTGCTGGCTCCACACAGGCCAGAATAAACAAGCAAGTGGTGGGGCCCAGCACAAGGCCGGCACAGCCCGGGGTGGGGGGCCTGTCTCAGGTGTTTCATCAAAGGAGCAAACGAGAAGCCAGGTCAGGCTGCTCAGTGAGGCTGGGAAGGCTCCGGGCCCATCAGGAACCAGACGGGGCTAGGGACACCCCGTTGCCTCAGCCTCACCATGGTGCAGGGGAGGCGGGCCTCACCGGGCAGCCGCCTCGGGGCCAAGCTGGGAAGATTACAGCCACCTACGGTCCAGGTCCTCCTAGACAGCAGGAGAACGGGGGCCAGGATCAACCAGGTAGACCGTAAAGAGCCAGTGGGCACCTGGGAGAAGCATCCAGGGCCGCAGAGGGGGCTGCGCCTGGGACACCACTTCAGGACGAGAGAGACCAGAATCCTGTCAGCTTGGCTGGGGTGCAGCAGAGCAAGACCTACATGCTACCGAGAGAGACTCCAGGCCTGGCCAGGGTTGGGAAAAGGATCCAGGGCTTGAGGCCGCAGGAAAGTAGCTCCTTCTTTGGAGGGACACACTCAGGGAGGGCTTAGACACGGCGGGACTCAAGGGGCATGCTTGATCTCCAAAAGAATAACCGTTAGGATGCACGGGAGGATGGAACAGTATAATCAGAGGGGAGGAGATAGATAAGACATGGAGGTGTGGGGAGGAGAGAGACTGAGAGATGGAGAGAGAAGCCCAGGCAGAGCGAGGCCCCACTGTGCCTGCCTCGGGGAGCCTGGGCCAGAGGTCCTGCAGAGACAACCCCCCCCGCCCCCGCTAACCTCAGGCCGGGTCCGAGCAGCCTGCAAGAGGGAGGGAGGGAACAAGCGAGGCCAGCAATCCTGGCTGCTCCTTGGGATGTGCCCCTGGACAAGAGCCATCCCCTGCCTCCCCTCTTGGGACACACGGGTGGGGGGCCATGTCAGACCTACTTTGTGGTCAGAGGCTGTTACCAGAAAAATGTGGGGAAGAGCAAGGGGCAGGGGCAGGAGAAGAAAGGCGTCGACCGGTGGGGACGGGGCTACCATTTCAGATACTCGGAGTCCCAAAGATGAGGTTCCCGGGGGGCCTGGCCCTGGCCCTGCCCCCGGGGAGCACCCGGCCCGGCTCAGAGCCACGCCCCCTCCGCAACAGCCCCACACAAGAGGCTGCTGGCCGGAGCTGGGAGGAGAGTGGGACGAGGGGGAGAGAAGAAGAGAGGGTACCCCCCAAGCTGCCCATTCCCAGCTGTGGCAGGAAGGCAGGGTAAGGAGGGTGGGGGAGAAGGCAGAGGCAGGAGGGAGACTTGGAGGCTGAGGCTGGCCAGCGGAAGGGGAGGGTACTGGAACGAAAGCTCACCTGAGGATTTATTCCGCATCAGCCGCACCTCCCGTGCTTGGACGCCGTGGGACTGCAGTTGGCCACGGATCTGTACGGGGAGACACGGATTGGGGCAGGCTCAGTGCAAGGGGGCTGCTGGGTACCTGAGGCCGCCTGGGGGCCTCTGGGGCCTCAAGGGGTCACTGGCGATGCGCACACACCGTCTTCTCTCCCTCTCTCAGGGCTTTGGCCCCGAGGGACCCCAGCCCCAGCCCCAGCCCCAGCCCCAAACCAGGACCCGGTCTTAGCTTTCAGCCCAGTCTTGCAGAGTGAGTCAAATGAAGAAAGGGGCGTGGTGCAAGGTGAGGAAGCATGGCAGCGTAACAACCCTCAGGGGCGGAGAACGGCAAGAGAGCAAGCGAGCCAGCAGCTCAAGAACGGTGGGCAGGGGTGGTCTGACCACAGGCTTGGTGCAGCCACAAGGCGAGGAAAGCTGGGATGCAATTCTGGCCCTTTGCAAAGGGACCGCCCTCCAGCTTGCATCAAGAGACCCATGACACGAGTACCAAACTGGGAAGGCCTGGGGTCTGAGCAAACCCCAGCCATGTGCCCTAGACCATGAATGGAGCAGTAACTTGGGGTGGAGACCAAAAGGCATGGCCGTGGGGTTCAGAAAGCTTCCCAGATGACCTAAGCCAGAGGGAAGCTGCAGAGGCCTTTGGGACCTGGGCCAGGTGGGGCAGGGTCCCTAGGGCAGTAGCACCCTCTCAGAAGATGGGGAGCCTGTGCTGGGCATTCTCGGGCAGCAGCCTTAACGCCTCTGGGCCTCATCAGGTTAAACAACAGAAGGGAGAGTAAACGTACACACACGAGGCTGAAAAAAGAAAGACACAGAGGAGCAGATCAGGACTGCTAACGCTAAGGGCTCAGGAACAGCAAGAATGTGGGCTCCGGGGTTCAGCGGTCCAGGTTCAGACTCCAACTCCGCGTGGCCACTCACTGGCCGCGGGACCTGGGGCAAGTTGCTTCACTGCTGGGGGACCGGCTTCCTCATCCGTAGGATGAAAATACAAAGAGTACCTTCCCCGCAGGGTGGCTGTGAGGATTCAATCAGACCTGGCACATGGCCCACTGCATGATACAATCTCAGAGAAATGTCAGCACTCAGTTACCATCTGACCCTGAACAGGGCAGGTGGGCCAGACTTGAAAAGCTCTCACACACACAGGTGGGCTTTTCTCTGCGACAACATAGGCAGCCAGCGGGTTTCAGAGGAGAGCTGAGCAGCGAACTCCCGGTGGTGGGGAGGAGGAGGAGAAACTCCCGACTAGCCGACCAGTGAGGAGGCTGTTCTAGACGCCCTCTCAGGGTTTTGCTGCTCGCTAGGGCAGTGTGTGTGAGAAGGGAGGAGGGTGGGAGGAAACGTCACACAGGAAAACAGGGTGGGAAGGCTGCAGCAGCAGTGAAGGAAGTCAAACAAGAGCCCAAGGCTCTGTGGCCGTGCCAGTGGGGAGATTGGATGCTGCTGGCAAAAGAGGGTGGGGGTGGGGAATGAGAATAAGCCCTCAGAATGGCCCACAGGGAACCTCCCCACCCCCCAGGCCCCAGGGTCTCCGCATTATCTCTGCCACCAGCAATAACTGGCACTGGGCCTGCTGAGCGTCTGGCCTTGGATCAACATGTGCAGAACGGATGGATGGCCAGTGGAATGTGCAGAAGGAATGCTCTGTTCCCTCCCACACCCACCACCGCAGCCCCTTGGCCTTGTCAGCCTATCCAACGCTCCTCCCTTCCAGACTAAGAGACGACAGGGCCTGCCCAGGGGACGGATCAGAGCTGGGGGACAGGAGCTGATGGGGAGAAGGGATGAAAGGTGCTGAGGTTGGGGGTAAGGGAGAAGCTGAGGTCCCTGGAGGAGACTCAGCCTGGCCTCCTGCTCTGCCGCCTGCCCGGGGACATGGGGGGCACGTACGTCATCCTCAGTGGCTGCCTGTGGCAGCATCCTCAGCATGACGATGTTACTGGCCTTCTCCTCCTCCTCCTCCTCCTCCTCCTCCTCCTCCTCCTCCCCTTGCTCGGTCCGATAGTCCTGGTCCCGATAGTCGCCGTCTCGGGGGAAGCCTGGTGGGCCGGTGGGGCTGTGCCTGTGCCGCCGCCGCCGCCTACGCTGAGTCTCAGAGCCCGGGGAGGCCTCGTAGGAATCCTGGCCAACAGAACGAGACGAGAGACACCAGACGGGCAGTCAGTCTAGGGTGGGCCTAGGGCTGGCCGCTGGCTCTCTGAGGGAGGCAGGCTCTGAAAGCCAGGGGTGGGCGGGCTCCGGCTAAAGGCTTGGGGCAGGCAGGGTGGATAGGCTCTGGACCACAACCAATTTCTGGGGTTGGAAATTCTCCCCAGGATGCCCTGGGGGGGCGCTGCTTTGCTGAGGAGTGGGGAGAGGCTGGTGGCACGATCGGTGTGGGGGAGGAACTCCCACAGACAGGTGACCAGACACCACTGAAACCTCGATGGAAGAGGGGTTGGCACACTAAACCCGGCTCTGTGTCCTCCCCCTCCTCCCTTGCCAGCTCAGCCAGTATGTGCACAATTGTTCCTTGTGCCCCAGAGGACCATACCTTACCTAAGATTCCCAGCCCAGGCCCTGCAACCAAGTTGTGGGTATAGGACTAGCTTAAGACCTCGGCCAGAACCAGACAGCAAGGGCTGGCCAAGGTGCAAGGGCTACGGCGCTGCCCCTTAGTCCCTGACACAGTCCTCCTCCATCTCCATCAGGCTCCCTTCTAAGCGGGTGAGGTCACTGGATTCTCGGGTGTTGCCCAAACCGTCCCTCCAGGATGAAGCTGGCCAGGCCTGGGTGCACAGCCCTCCTGGCCTCACAGTGCTCCACCCTTCCTGGTCCACCCAGGCCCACCTAGTGCTCTGGAGACATCCAGGCACAGCTCGCAGCTGCCCCTGAGGAAGCTTGGCTGCCCACCACAGAGGTCTGCACCAGACCCCCCCGAGGGTGGCTGGCAGCCCACCGTTTGCCTCCCAGGGCCGGGGGTACAAGTGCGCTCTTCCCACCTTGCCGGATAGGAGGGCTGTCGGCTCGCTGGGACCAGGGGCCTGACTGCCCCCTCAAAGCGGGGTTCCTCTAAGGCAAGGCGGCTTCCGCCCCTCAGACAGGGGCCCCCTGATGGTGAGCATCTGGCTTCTCGCCTCAGGCCAGGGCTAACTAGCAGTCATGGAAGTAGCTAGCCCCTGAGGGCAAAGGAGAGCCCCGAGGGGTCTTTCTCTTCTGTCTAGGGGCTCTGCCACCTCTGGGACGGCCCACGGTCAGCCCTGCAGAGCTGCTCTGCTTAGTGCTGTCGTTTCTCAGGTGCCCTCCCAACCCTAGACACTGGGTCCCCGAATTAGCTGGGAGCAGGCAGTACAGGGCTTGCAGTGAACCCTGAACAACAGGGAAGAAGGGAGAGAGGTGGTGGCCAGGGGCCCTCAGAAGTATAGAGCCAAGCACATGGAAGTCAGGGAGACTCAACTTGGGAGAGGAGCCCTCAGAGAGGGGAGTGGGGACAGACCCTCCAGGTGAGGCAAAGCCACCGAGCACAGTCCGAAGGCATGGGAGCTGAGAGCTACCTGCACATGGTGCTGCAGCCAAACAAAGGCCCCGCAAGAAGCGGCCCTCCCCGGCCCTCACCTCTGCGCTCTGCTCCTCGGACGAATCATCATAGTCGTGCTTGCCCTCCTGGCCGCCGTACTCGCGGGGATACGAGCGGTAGTCCATGTCCCGGTAGTCGTGGTCTCGGCTGCGGTTCTCCCCGCCGTCATCCTGTGAACGGTCGGCGGCTCCGTAACGGCCAGTCCTGTCTCCACGGCCCCCTCTGGGGAGAGAAGGATGGGGAGCGATAAGAGGACAGTCCTTTCAGAAAGGGGCAAGCGGTGAAGGTGACCCACCGGCTCACTTCCTCTGGACCCTCAGCCCCAGCCCGACAGGGATCCCCACCTCCCGATCCCATGCGGCGAGCGGGCTCCCACTTCTCCCTCAAACCCCATCCACTCCTCGCCTTCCCTCCGCCACCTCTCCCATTCGTGCCTGTGTTCCCTCACCGGGCCCTCGGGTGTAGCCCGCTGACTGGTGGCCTTACCTCCACCCAGGCCTCCCCCAGTTCATTCTCTACACCCCAAATGTGAGCATCTCATAAGGCAATGCCGATCCGGCCCAACCACATCGCTCCTTCAACGACTCCCTCTTATTCTCAAGACAAAACTCCGGAGTGCTCAGCAAGGTCCCGCAAGGTGCGCCGGGTCCCGAGGGGTGAGGTGCACTGCGCCGCCCCACTCGTTTGCCAGTTGCCTTGCTCGCACCCGCAGCCATTTTGTTACAACGGCTCCGACTGCAGTAACGGTAAAATAATGATCTCAACGTTGATTTAATGGGCATGTCTTTCATTCTTTCCTTTTTTGCTTTTTAGGGCCGCACCCATGGCATATGGAGGTTCCTAGGTGAGGGGCCAAATCGGAGCTACAGCTGCCGGCCTACACCACAGCTCATGGCAATGCCCGATCCTCAACCCACTGAGCGAGGCCAGGGATTGAACCCGCAACCTCATGGGTGCTAGTCGGATTCATTTCTTCTGAGCCACAACAGGAACTCCTGGGCATTTCTTTGATGATTTAAGAAAGTACTAGACTATGAGCTTCAGGAGACAAGGGGACCATACCTGTTGGTTCACTACCCTATTTCCCAAAGCTTAGCCTGGTGCCTAATACTCAGCAGACGCCCAATGATAATTTTTTTTTGGTCTTTTTTGCCATTTTCTTGGGCTGCTCCCGTGGCATACGGAGGTTCCTAGGCTAGGAGTCGAATCGGAGCTGTAGCCACCGGCCTACGCCAGAGCCACAGCAACGTGGGATCCGAGCTGTGTCTGCGACCTACACCACATCTCACTTGGCAACGCCGGATCCTTAACCCACTGAGCAAGGCCAGGGACCGAACCCGCAACCTCATGGTTCCTAGTCGGATTCGTTAACCACTGCGCCATGATGGGAACTCCAATGATTGTTTCTTTTTTGAAAAAGCAATGATTTTAAAAGTATTCTAAACAGAACCCACTACATAGCACAGGGAACTATACTTAGTATTCTGTAATGACCTGGATAGGAAACGAATCTGAAAAAGAATGGATATTTGTATGTATATAACTAAATTACTTTGCTGTACACCTGAAACAAACACAAAACTTCAATAAAAAATAAAAATGAAAAAAATTCCTCTAAAAGCAACCAATACACATCTACTTAAAACAAGAAAAAACGGGCCCCCCTATAAACTACTACTAGCAGGATCCCAATGCTGGCCAGAAACAACACTAAAATGTCCATTATCGACACCATCATTAACATGATTCCCAGATACTAGCTATAAAACAAACAAAGGAATGAAGAAAAGAGATTAAAAGGTGGGAAGGAGAAGGTAAAACTACCATTATTTGTAAATGATATGAGGATGTGCCAGCAAAGCATAAGAGAATCAAATGAAAAATGATTATAATCATAACTCACTGTGGCTCAGTGAGTTAAGAACCTGACATAGTGTCCATGAGGTTGCAGGTTGGATCCGTGACCTCGCTCCATGGGTTAAGGATCTGACACTGCAGCGTAGGTCACAGATGTGGCTCAGATCCAGTGTTGCTGTTGCTGTGGCCATGGGTATAGGCCTCAGCTCCAGCTCCAATTTGACCCTGTAGCCGAGGATCTTCCATGTGCCATGGGTGAGGCCATAAAAAGGAAAAATAAAATAAAATAAGTCAGATGCTGGGCACAAAATTAATATGCCGAAATAAATACCTTGCCTGTATTGAGAGCCGCTGTTTAGAAACAGTAAGATCCTAAATACCCAGATATGTGTAAGACCTCATAACTGTTCTTCACACATATAAAACCATGATACATTTGGAATGGGTCAAAGATTTAAATGGGAGTTCCCGTCGTGGCTCAGTGGTTAACCAACCCGATTAGTATCCATGAGGACGCGGGTTCAATCCCTGGCCTCACTCAGTGGGCTAAGGATCCAGCATTGCCATGGCTGTGGTGTGGGCCGGCGGCTACAGCTCCAATTCAGCCCCTAGCCTGGGAACCTCCATATGCCTCGGGTGCGGCCCTAAAAAGACCAAAAAACAAAAAAAAGAAAAAAAAAGATTTAAATAGAAGAAATGAAACCACAGAAGAAAAGCAGAAGAAAACATGGGATTTTTTTTTTTTTTTTTGGCTGTCCCACGGCATATGGAGTTCCCAGGCCAGGGATCAGATCTGAGCCGCAGTCGTGACCTAAGCTGCAGTTGCAGCAATGCCAGATCCTTAACCCACTGTGCTGTGCCAGGGATCGAACCTGCGTCCCAGAGCTCCCAAGACTCCACTGATCCTGTGGCCCCACGGCGGGAACTCTGAGATAATTTTTTTGATAATCTTGAAATAGGGAAAACTATAATCCAAATCCATAAGCCAGAGAAGAAAGTACTATTAAATTTGACTCTATTAAAATAAAACATTTCTGCCAGGAAAAAACAAAAATAGAAAACCCCAAATCATTACAAACCAAGTCAAGACAAACACTAAACAGGGGACATATATGGAAAAAAGAAAAAGGAAGAGAATTCACAGAAACTACATACAGTTGACCTTGAACAATGTGGGGGTTAAGGGTGCTGACCCCTCACTCTGTTGAAAATCAGAGTGTAACTTATGTTGGCCTCCAGATCTGTGGTTCCTCCACATGCTCAGATTCAACCCATCATGGATCGCGTAGCACTGTAGTGTTTAATAGTGAAAAACATCTGAATTATCAGTGGACCTGCACAGTCCGAACCTGTGTCGTTCGAGGGTCAACTACGCAGATGGTTTATATTTGAAAAGATGCTCTACCTCACTCACAATTCTAGATGAAAATTAAAACTATACTGGATAAATCATTTTTATAATGCTTAAAATTTATTTCTGTATATTTTTCCTAAACTATTTTTACTGTGATAATAAATAACAAAAATGTTACCATTTTGAAGTTTACAATGCTGTGGCACAAAGTACACCCACCATGTTGTGCAACCATCACCACTATCTATTTCCAGAAACTTTTCATCACCCCAAACAGAAATTCCACACTTATTAAACGCTAACTCCATGCCGGCCCCACAACTTCTATTCTACTTTCTGTCTCTGAGTTTGCCTCTTCCAGGTATCTCATAGAAGTAGAATTATGTAACACTTGGCCCTCTGCGTCTAGCTTATTTCACTTAGCAGAATGGTTTCAAGGGTCAACCATGGTGTAAAATGTATCGGAATCATATTTTTCATGGCGATATATGCATGTATGGTATATACCCCATCGGCTGATGGACGCCCGGGCTGTTTCCACCTACCGGTGCTTTTCCATACTATGAATGACGCTATGAACACTAGTGTACAAGTCTCTGTTTGAGTGCCTGCTTTCAGGGCCTTTGGGTATATACCCAGGAGTGGAACTGCTGAATCACAGGGTAACCCTATATTTAATTGTTTGAGGAACTGCCTAACAGTGTGCCACAGCAGCTATTTTACATCCCCACCAGCCACCGCTTCCAATTTCTCTGCATACACTTGTTAGTATGCATCTTTACATGTGCCGATTGGCCATTTGTGTACCATTTTTGGAGAAATATCTATTCAAGTCCCTTGCCTTTTTTTTCTTCTTTTTACACCCACACCTGAGGCATACAGAAATTCCCGGGCCAGGGGTCAAATTGGAGCTGCAGCTGCCAGCCTACACCACATACATAGCAACACCAGATCCAAGCCTCATCTGTGACCAGTGCTGCAGCCTGTGGCAACAGTGGATCCTTAACCCAATGAGTGAGGTCAGGGATCGAACCTGCATCCTCACAGGGACAACATCAGTTCCTTAACCCGCTGAGCCACAATGGGAACTCACTTTTGCTCACTTTTGAATTGGGTTTCTCTGTTGCTGTTTAGTTCTTTATATATCCTAGGTGTTAACCCTTTATCAGATACATGATTTGCAAATACATTCTACCATTCTATGGGTTATCTTTTCATTCTTTTTTTTTGCCTGCTTCACATTACATGGAAGTTCCCGGGCCAAGGATCAAACCCTCAGCACAGCAGCAGCCGACCCTCTGCAGACAAGACCGGATCCTTAACCCACTGTGCCACAAGGAACTCTGTCTTTTCACTTTTTTTTTGAACAGCATTTTTTGATGTACAACAGTTTCTAATCTTGATAAAGTCAAACTTATTTTAAGAAATGAT
Source organism: Phacochoerus africanus (assembly GCF_016906955.1). Taxonomy (NCBI): domain Eukaryota; kingdom Metazoa; phylum Chordata; class Mammalia; order Artiodactyla; family Suidae; genus Phacochoerus; species Phacochoerus africanus. The sequence goes on along the minus strand of NC_062560.1, from coordinate 44,021,868 downwards.
CATTTTAGATTTACAGAAAAGTTCAAAGATAACAGAATTCTCATACCTTTCACCTAGCTTCTCCTAATGTTAAAAGAACCATGGTACATTTGCCAAAACTAGAAAGTTAACTGAACTACATACTTTCTTAGGATTTCACCAGTTTTTCCACTATTATCCTCTTTCTGTTCCAGGACTGAATCCAAGATACCACATTGCATTTAGTCATCATAGCCCTTCAGTCTCCTCTGGGCTGTGAAAGTTTCTCAATCTTGTCTTTTTTTTTTCCCCCTACAACCGTGACAGAATTTTTAAGAGTTCTGGTCGTGGGGAGTTCCTATTGTGGCTCAGCAGTAATGAACCCGACCAGTATACATGATGACATGAGTTTAATCCCTGGCCTTGCTCAGTGGGTTAAGGATCCAGCAATGCCGTGAGCTGTGGTGTAGGTAGCAGATGCAGCTCGGATCCAGCGGGTACTGGTCAGGTATTTTGTCGAATACAAGAGACAGGAGTTGCCCTTCTGATCACATCAGATGGCAGGTGCATGCTATATCAACATGACTTCCACCGTGATGCTGACCTTGGTCATCTAGTTATGGGGGGGGGTCCACCAGGTTTTTCCACTGTAGTTTCTTTTCCTTCTGTCTTTTTCCCTTTTCTAGGGCCGCTCCTGTGGCGTACAGAGGTTCCCAGGCTAGGGGTCGAATCGGAGCTGTAGCCATTGGCCTACGCCAGAGCCACAGCAACGTGGGATCCGAGCTGTGTCTGCGACCTACACCACAGCTCATGACAACGCCCGATCCTTAACCCACTGAGTGAGGCCAGGGATCGAACCTGCAACCTCATGGTTCCTAGTCAGATTCGTTAACCACTGAGCCATGACGGGAACTCCTCCACTGTAAAGTTTCTTTTACCCTTACAATCTATCCTTTAGAAGCAAGTCACTCACCCTCAAGAGAAGATACACTTGCACACATACAGAAAAGAAACAGTATTCAGTGGCAGCACTGTTAAGAGCAAAGGACAGGAAACAACTTAGAAGAGTCTGCGAAATTCTGTTTAAAACGAAGACTAATGAGGGGGACAGGAGCCCTACCACACATATTATTACATATTATAAAGATGACCAAAAAGAAAAAAAACTCCACAAAATGTGTATATTTCTGGAAAACAAAATGCTAAAATTGGCAGAAGTAGATAAAATTACAATAAAAAACCCAGGCCCTTTGAAAGGTGAGTTTTACCAAGATTTCAAGGGACATGATTCTTATGTGAGTTTCTCCAATAAAGAGAAATAGCAAAAGCTGCCCAATTCATGTCATGAGGCTACCCTGACTCAATGCCAGATAAATACTAAAAAAAAGGAAATTATAGGATCACATCACTGATGAACATGGGTGCAAATATCCTAAACAAAACAACTATCTAAGCAAAGATAACACTGTTTTAAAAAAGTATACATAACATTATTTTAATGATTTTTTTTGCCAAAAATTCATGAGTAAACATTAGAAAAACCCAAACTGAGGCGTTCCCATTGCTGTGCAATGGAAACGAATCCGACCAGTATCCATGAGGTTGTGGGTTCAATCCTTGGCCTCACTAAGTGGGTTGCAGTTCCAGCGTTGCCGTGAGCTGTGGTGTAGGCTGCAGACGCGGCTTGGATTCCGTGTTGCTGTGGCTGGGGTGTAGGCCAGCAGTTGCAGCTCCGATTTGACCCCTAATCTGGCAACTTCCATACGCTGCGGGTTCAGCCCTAAAAAGTGAAGGAAAAAAAAAAAAAAGAAAAACCCAAATTGGAAAACCAGCTACCAAACTGACATGTATTTTTAAAACATACCAAGGTCATAACAAAGACTGAATAACTATTCCAGATTAAAGGAAACTAAAAAACTGAAGTAGTTCAATGAGATGTGTGATCTTTATATTAGACACTGGATTAGGGAAAAAAACCTACAAAGGACAAGTGATGACATCTGAATGTAGACTTGAAAGACAAAAGTACTGTATGTTAAATTTCCTGATATTGGTTAAGTACCCTTTGGTCTTAGGACACACATGCTGTAGTACTTAAGGGTCAGGTCTTCCACTAACTCAAATGATTCAGAAAAAAATGGTATATATAGAGAGGGGAGGGGGGTAGAGGGGAGGGAGGAGGGAGGAAGAAAGAGGGGAGAAGAAGTGGGGAGGGAGGGAGGAGTAGGTTTGAAGGTTGGTGAATCAAATGTGGCAAAAATGCTTACAATCAGTGATTCTGGATAGAGGACTGCACTTGTAATTTTCTTTGTCTTTTTAGGTCCACACTCGTGACATATGGAAGTTCCCAGGCTCGGGATCAAATCAGAGCTACAGCTGGTGGTCTACACCAGTCACAGCAACGCTGGATCCGAGCTGCATCTGTGACCTACACCACAGCTCATGGCAACGCTGGATCCTTAACCTGCTGAACGAGGCCAGGGATCGAACCTGCATCCTCATGGATACCAGTCGGGTTCGTTAACCACTGCGCCATGATGGGAACTCCATACTTGTGATTTTTTTTGTGTCTTTTTGCTATTTCTTTGGGCCGCTCTCGCGGCATATGGAGGTTCCCAGGCTAGGGGTCTAATCGGAGCTGTAGCCACTGGCCTACGCCAGAGCCACAGCAACGCGGGATCCGAGCCGCGTCTGCAACCTAACACCACAGCTCACGGCAACGCCGGATCCTTAACCCACGGAGCAAGGCCAGGGATCGAACCCGCAACCTCATGGTTCCTAGTTGGATTCGTTAACCTCTGCGCCACGACAGGAACTCCTTTTTTTTTTGTAAATTTGAAGTTTTTCCAAAATAAGAAGGTATAAACACATACATACATACCATGATCAAGAAGGGATTCTCAAGAATATAAAGGATGCAAATTTAATGCAATTTATAAAGTTGCTAACAAAAGAGGGAAAAAAGCATGTAATTACAAACTTCAATATTAGTTTCTGATCAGTCTTAGCAAACTCAGATTTGAGAATTTTCTTGACTTATCAAAGACTACATTCTAAAAGCCTACAGTTGGGGTTCCCATTGCGGCTCAGTGGTAACGAACCTGACTAGTATTCATGAGAACATGGGTTCGATCCCTGGCCTTGCTCAGTGGGTTAAGGATCCGGCATTGCCGTGAGCTGTGGTGTACACTGCAGATACAGGTCAGGTCTGGTGTTGCTGTGCTGTGGTGTAGGCGACAGCTGCAGCTCAGATTTGACTCCTAGCCTGGGAACTTCCCTATGCCGCGGGTGTGGCCCTAAAAATAAAATAAGACAAAAAGCCTACAGTACACATTATACTTGATGGCTAAGCAAAAGGGGCTGCTTATCAGGCCTGGGCTTGGGCTGACTGCTTATCTGCAGATGTCCTTTATGGGAAAGAAAATAACTATATTTTTTAAGCCGTTATTCTTTGGATTTTCTGTTAAAATCTGCCAAAATGAATTTTAATTTGTGATTCTTAATTACAATGAATCTTAACCAGCATCACTGATACTACTTAACATGGTACCAAAAGTCCTGATCAACACTGTGAGGAAAAAGAAATCAGAAGAGCCAGGATTGGTTTGTATACAACACGACCAACTACTTAGAAAGACCATCAAAACCAACAATGAATGATTAGAAATAATAACAAAGAGAACACAGCAGGAATAAGATAACTTACAAAAATCAAAAGCTTTCCTCTAGCCCAGGAAATACTAGCTTGGAAAATACAAAAAACAAGATGTCAATAAAAACTACTGAAGCACCTAGGAATTACCTTAAAGAATAAATGTCCAGATTAAACCCAAAAGCTTCTGCACAACAACGAAAACCATCAGCAGAACAAAACGATGACCTACTGAATAGGAAATATATTTGCAAATGATATGACCAATAAAGGGTTAATTTCCAAAATATATAAACAGCTCATACAACTCAACATCCAAAAAAAAAAAAAGCAACCATCAAAAAATGGGCAGAAGACCTGAACATTTTCCCCAAAAACATACAGACAGCTAACAGGCACAGGAAGAGATGCTTCACATTGTTAACTAGTAAGAGAAATGAAAAGCAAAACGATGGCATATCACTTCACAATCATCAAAACAGCTATCATCACAAAGTCTACAAATCACGAATGCTGGTGAGGATGTGGAAAAAAAGGGAATCCTCGGTGCACTGTGGGTGGGAATATAAGTTGGTGCAGCCACTAAGGAAAACAGTCTGGAGGCTCCTCAAAAACTAAAACTAGAACTACCATATGACCCAGCAATTCCACTCCTGAGTATCTATATGAAAAAAACAAAAACACTAATTTGAAAAGGTACATGCAAAAAAAAAAAAGGGGGGGGGGGGGAGTTCCCGTCGTGGCGCAGTGGTTAACGAATTCAACTAGGAACCATGAGGTTGCGGGTTCGGTCCCTGCCCTTGCTCAGTGGGTTAACAATCCGGCGTTGCCTTGAGCTGTGGTGTTGCAGACGCGGCTCGGATCCCGCGATACTGTGGCTCTGGCGTAGGCTGGTGGCTACAGCTCCGATTTGACCCCTAGCCTGGGAGCTTCCATATGCCGTGGGAGCGGCCCAAGAAATAGCAAAAAGACAAAAAAAAAAAAAAAGAAAAGGTACATGCACCCCCACAGCAGCATTATTTACATTATTTAGGTTGGAAGCAACCTAAGTGTCCAACAACAGATGAATGGATAAAGAAGATACAGTATATATGTATGTGCACGTGTGTGTATATATACATACAGACACACACGCACACAGGAATACTGCTCAGCCATTAAAAGAATGAAATTTTGCTATTTGCAACAACATGGATGGACTTGGAGGGTATTATGCTAAGTGAAATAAGTCAGAGAAAGAAAATTCTGATATCGCCTACATGGAATCTAAAAATTAACAAACTAGTCAATGTAACAAAAAAGAAACAGAATCCCAGATAAAGAGAACTAGTGGTTACCAGTGGGAAGAAGAAAGGGGAGGGCGAGATAGAGGTAGGGCATTAAGAGGTACAAATTACTATGTATAACACAAGTAAGATACAAGGCTGTGGTGTACAATAGAGTTCATTGCCAGTATTTTATAATAACTATAAATAATCTTTAAAAAATTATCACTATGCTGTACCCTTGAAACTTAAAAAGTATTGTACATCGTCTACACATCAATTAAAAAAGAATACCCAAGGCTTGTATTTTTAGTTTATTCAGATTTATGGCCTTTAAATGAACTCCAAAATATTCACCATATAGCTCTTGGATGACCGCTTACAAAGATGACAATTCTCCTCAAATTAATATAAAATTCAATACAATCCCAATCAAAATTCTTGAATTTTCTGAAGGACTTGATAAACTTTTTACATAAGGCTCTGCAAATGGCTAGATCAACTCTGAAGAACAGATCACTGAAATGAATCAGATCATTCAAGACAGATCCATGTACATGAAGGAACTTGAAATGAGAAGAGGTACTGCAAATTAATAAAGAAAGAACGGACTATTTCAGGGGTGCTACTGGGAAAACTGGTCACCATTTGGAGGAAAATAAAACCAGAACCTACCTTATACCATATTCAAAAGTGGACTCTAGATGGATTTAAAGACCTGAGTGCAAAAGGTAGAACTACAGAGAACAACCTTTGTGTGATCCAGAGGTAGGAACAGAGAAGATTCCGAAAGGACAGACTGTAAGACGAAAAAGTGATCATTTTCAGGAGCTCCCGTCATGGCACAGCAGAAATGAATCCAACTAGGAACCGTGAGGTTGCGAGTTCGATCCCTGCCTCACTCAGTGGGTTAAGGATCCAGCGTGGCCATGAGTTGTGGTGTAGGTGGCAGACGAGGCTTGGATCCTGCATGGCTGTGGCTGTGGCCAGCAGCTGTAGCTCTGATTAGACCCCTAGCCTGGGAACCTCCATATACCTCAAGTGCAGCCCTAAAAAAAGCAAAAGAAAAAAAGAAAAGAAAGTGATGATTTTCAGCACACCAAAATTAAGAACAGGTATAGAGCCTTGGGGAATGGCTAAATAAAAGGCAGCAGGCACACCTCAGGGTGTCCCTGGGAACAATTAGAAGCAAAAAACTAACATACATATGGCAACTAACATACATACAGACAGATCTTAAAAACGCAGTGCTCAGTAGTACAAAGTTCAGGAAACAGAATGAAGACTGTAGCACTCTACCATTTGTGTAAATTGAAAACACAGACACTGAAAACAACACTACATATTTTGGAAGGTACATTTCAAACACAACAGAGCAGCTGCCTACAGCTATGGGAATTGCAAATAAAAAGGAAAAAATAAATATAAGGTCTTGTACCAACCTATGATAGAAACCTACCTTGAGGTGAAAAACTATGATTAACACAAACCTTTGCACTTGGGGTCCTTTAAAAGCCAAAAGAAAGTCAGTGGCTTTATTTGGTAATAAAGTCTGAAGCAAGTATGTTACCTACACAAACTAAGAAATTGCCACAGAGCGCTTCCAGTGAATACCACCCAAAATTGAATGCCTTTCAAAAGACATTCTGAAACAAAGACTGATGATGACCACATCTAGAATTTGGGCTCAGTTTTCAGAAAATGAGATACTATAATTCTACAGTTTTTAAAAGGTAGAAGAAACCCTCTGTAAGACATTAAAAGGGATCTCTGTATTTTACCAAGTGTCCCAACTGTTTCTTGTTCATACCAGAGTTTAAAAATAACTATCCGAGAGTGTCCCATTCCAAGATAAATATCACACCAACTTCAACCCACCCTGTCCCTGAATCCCAGATCTTAAAAATGCAGTGCTGAGTTCTACTAGCTGACCTGGCTTGCCCCATACTTGACCTGGGCAATTCCTGATTCTGAAGGCACCACTCCCATCCATCCCTCAAACCCAAAGCTACAGCCCACACCTTTCCCCTGAGAATCCACAGGCACTTACGACCCACCACCCACCTGCCACCCACCTCCGCCTCTCTTCCTGCAGGGGCTGTCCACATCTTAGTGGATGGCACCATATACCTATCTGGGTCAACCAGACTGGAAACCTGGGCATCAGCCTCCATTCCTCCCTTTCTCTTGATCCCTTCCCACCCTGTAACCAAACACGACACCAATCAAGCTGTTTTGTAATCATCTGTAACTGTGTAGTATCCCCTGTGAGATCCTAAGTAAGGAGAAGGCTGCAATCCTATTTTTGTTGTTTTTATGGCCACACATCTGCAGTATATGGAGGTTCCCAGGCTAGGGAGCTATAGCTGCTGGCCTACACCACAGCCACCCCAGATCTGAGCCACATCTGCGACCTACACTGCAGCTTGAGGCAATGCTGGATCCTTAACCCACTGAGAGAGGCCAGGGATTCAACCCGCATCCTCATGGACACTATGTTGGGTTCTTAACCTGCTGAGCCACAACAGGAACTCCAAAGGCTGCAATCTTGTCTATCTCATTCACCAATGCACTCTCAGAGCCTAGCGCAAGTTCTGGCTCACAAGTGCCAAATAAACATCTGCTGAAAAGAAACCAATCATCTGCTGTGCTGTTTTTTTTTTTTTTTTCTTCCTTCCCCCTGCCCGGAAGCCCCCTCCCAGCGCTTTCCTGGGTCAGTTCGCATACAAGGACAAGCCTGGGCTGCTTGGAAGGGGTAGGAGTGGGTAACTCACCGTCTTTCATACTCCATGTCCTGATACGGCCTGCGGGGGCTGCTGGGGCCCCTCCTCAGCCGCTGGCTCCGTTTCACTTCCCAGCCACCCCCGCTGCTGCCACCATGATCTGCCAGCCTGGGCGATGCCTCCTGCAGGGACTCTGGGGAGAGGAGAAGGAAGAAAGGGGTCAAGGCACTTGAGGCAGAGAGGGGTTCCTTGAAAAACCCTTTTCAAGGCTCTCTGCTGTCCCTGAGCCCAGCGACGTTGTTTCCCAACTCGAAATACTCCCGGGGACCAGAGCAGGAAGGCAGTCCCTGTTTGGCTTGCTCCTTCCTTTCTTTCCCCACAAACGTGAGGCTAGAGCCCGCCACCCTAGACACAGCATAGCCTTCAGCAGAGGGAGAGCATCTCGCAGAGAGACCCAGTGGCGCCACCCATGCTGTGATCAGGGCTCTGCCATCGGAGACTGGTAGACAAGTTCAAGCCCAGAGCTATCTGCCCGGGTGGGCAGCGGGGGAGAGCGGGCTCTCAGTGCTGGATGACTTGTCTCAGATCAGGCACATTAGACATCGGGGCAAGACACCACAACAGGGGTCCCAGGCACCCACCAGGCTACCATCCGCGAGCCTCCAGGGGATATTTCATCCTCCCCCAAAGATGCTGGCTGCCCACTCTGACACGGCAGGAGACCACGAAAGGCTCAGGGGGTGACGGGGCTAACTTGGCAATGACACAGCTGCCGCCTCCCTAGGCTCCTGGCCAACACAGTTTTGGCTCCGCACAGCAACTGGCTCAGCCCTGAGCCCTGTCTCTTATGCACAGCCAGGTCCCCCAAGGGGGCTCCCTCCCCAGAGCCCTGGACCCGAGTTGTTCAGAAGCAAAATGAGTCCTTTTGGAGCCTGTTCTGAACCGATGTGTTATTCCTCCGGGACGTATGGGCAGTCACTTTACCCAACCCTCAGGCTCCGGTGAGAACTAAGGAAGGCCTGAGAGCCTTGAGACCAGGCCAGGGGTCACCACAAAGTATCCCGGAATCTTTAGGCCCCACCCTCTGAACAAGACTCAGGCAAAGCCAGGCGGTAACAGCACCTGCCCCAAACTAGGTTGCCACTTCACCTTTCCTCCGCGGATACACTCACACCGATTTTCTCTTCCTCCTCAAGCCACAGAGAACCAGCGCTACCCGCTCCCGGATGGCTAAGAGTTAGAATCACGACCAGGGGCTCCAGTGGATGAGAGCCGGACACAAAACCCTTTAGATCTGGCAAAGGAGCCAGGGTTATACACTGGTATCCACAACAGATAGGGAACAAACTCAATAGAGTCAAGCCCCGAATAACTACGGGCCAAAATCACAGACAGGAATCCAGGGTAAATACAAGCCATAATCACCCACTGAGGCCCCCTTTCACAGGATGAGCGTCAGAGTAACAGATACGAAACACCCTCTTCCCCCACCCCCCACCCCCGCAAAGAAGGGACACTAAGTCTTACACACGTTCCTTGCACTTCCTCCCACCCAGTAAGTGGATTAGGGCCAGTTGTGAGAAGACTTTCTGGGGATAAGGACCCCTCCCCATGGATAAGGACCAGGGTTACGGACACACGATCCGAGGATAGAGACCCCAGTCATACGTTCTCCCTCCTCCCCCACTCAAGAATAAGGACCAGAGCCACCAAACACTTCCCCGTGGATAGGTAAGTACCAAAGTCACACAGGAGAGCAGACAGCACACTTCCTATAGATAAAAACCAAAGTCGCAGACACTCGCCTCCCACGGATAAAGTTCGGCGTCGCAGACACACTAAGCCACAGTAACCCACTCCCATCCGTCCCTCCCTTCCCCCAACCCGCGTGCACCCATCCTGTGTCCCAATCGCGCACGCGCCTCTGCTCTCAAAAGGAGAAAAACAAAAAACAACAACAAAAAAAGACACCCCCTCCCGAGCACAGACCGTGTGAGCATCGGGGGTTCTGCACGAAAGCCCAAACCTGCCGCCCGCAGTTCGCCCTCGCGCCTCCTCTACGTGTTCCCCCCCCCCACCCCCGCCCCCGGTCCCTTACCTCCGCCCCCACGACCAGCGTCGACGCTCACCTTCTCGGCCCGGGCTGTCAAGGGAGGGCTCCCGGACATCACCTCGGCCCGCCGCCACCTCCTCCAACTCTCCCAGCTCAGCCGGAGCCGGTCCGCGCAACGACCCAGTCCGAGGCTGAATGCGGAAGGGCGGAGGACTGGGGAGGGAAGGAGCGCCCAGGCGCGCTGCCCTCCCCGGGCAACTCACTGCCGCCTACTCCCAGCCGGCCGCGATCACCAGCACAAAATGGCGACGACGAGAAGGGAGCCGGCGCTTCGACCACCATCCACCTACTAAGGGAGCGCGCTCTGGCCGGCCCCGTCTATTGGCCGCCGTCCTTCTTGGGCCAGCCCTGGCCTGCTCTGATTGGCAAGCGCATGCCACCACCCCGCTCCCCGTGCGAACGCCCGCAAGTCGAGAAAAAGAGTAGCTATTGGCCAATCCGGCGAGGCCCGCTTTTTAGAAGCTCGGCTTCCTAGGAAGATGAAAGACCAACGGAAGCTCCGCCCCTCTCGCCAAAGGGCACGGGAACTCTCCCCGAGATTGGTTGGGGACTGCATCCACCCAAGTGTCACCGTTTTCTTCTCGTCAAGGAAATAAGCAGCCTTTTCGGTCAGAAATTCCACAGCCTGACAGAGAAGATAGGAAGATGGTTGCTCCCGTGAGGCCATGAGAGAGGGAGGGAAAAAGGACGTTTGAAAACAAAATCCCAACTCGGGACCTATTTAGTGCGGCGGGGGCGGAGCGACAATTCTCGCGCTCAGGGCCAACTGCAGCTGCGCAGAGTCACATTTCCGTCCCCGCCCCCGCGAGCCTGCAGAACGAGCTGTCATGGCGGCCGGGGTGTTAGGTTTGTGCGCTCGCCGCCTTTTAGCAGCAGCGGCGACGCGAGGGCTCCCGGCTGCCCGTGTTCGCTGGGAGTCCGGCTCCTCCAGGGCTGTGATCGCCCCGTCCGCTCTGGTGGGAAAGCGGCCGCCGGAACCGACTATACGCTTGCAGGAGGACCCAGATCCGGAGGACGAAAACCTCTATGAGAAGGTGAGAGGGAGGGGAAACGGGACGCCGCAAGGGTCAATCGGGGACCTGCGGACGGGGCGCCGTAGAGGACGTTCTTAGTCGGCTGAGGATTGCGCAGCTGGCAAAATCCTCAAAGATTTGGGAGTTCTTTCTAGCTCCTTTTCCTCCTTTGTCCCCTGATAACCTTCGGTTCAGGGCCAGAGGCGAGACTGACCTTATTTTCCAGACAGATATCAAACCTGAAATGAGCAGTATACCATAACAGCAATAATATTAAACACTGATACGGTCCTTGCTCAGGTGTTCGAAACACTTTATAATATTAACTTATTTAATCCTCAAAACAGCCCTATTTCGAGGTAGGTACTATTAATATACCCATTCTGCAGATGAGGAAACTGAAGCATGAAGGTATTAAGTGACTCCTCCAAGCTCACTTAACTGAATGTGTGGCAGAATCAGGTCTGCTGTGCTATCCTGTTAGCAGAGACTGAAATCGGAATGCCTGAGTTGGAATACAGGCCCTGATAGTTACTTACATATGTGACCTTGGGCGAGTAGCTTAACCCCTTGGTGCCTCAGTTTCTTTGAAAGATGGGGAAAGTATTAGGACACTTTCTAAAAAATAAAATATTACACCTGCCTCGTGTAATTAAATGAGTCAGAATGCTCAGAACAGCAATTGGCACTTATTAAGTACTCACCATTAGAAGCTGTTAATTATTCTTGCCACTTTCCACCTTACCAGGATATTGTGCAGTTTGTGCTTGTGAAAAGGCCTGGCACGTGATAGATGCTTCATCAATACTAACCTTTGGTTGAGGAGCTTGGCTCTGTAGGATGCTTATTCATTTATATATTAATTCTGTAAATATGTATTGAAGGCCTGCTGTGTGCCAGGCTAAGTTCAGGGTGCTAGGGATTCAGCCACATGGGAGTTAGATAAAGCCCTTGCTTTCACAGAGCATACATGATAGCAGAGAACAGGGAAAATAAATGTATAGAATATTAGAAAACAGTGATATAGAGGAATTCCCGTCGTGGTGCAGTGGTTAACGAATCTGACTAGGAACCATGAGGGTGCAGGTTTGATCCTTGGCCTTACTCAGTGGGTTAAGGATCCGGTGTTGCTGTGGGCTGTGGTGTAGGTCGAAGACGTGGCTCGGATCCCGAGTTGCTGTGGCTGTGGTGTAGACCAGCAGCTACAGCTCCGATTGGACCCCTAGCCTGGGAGCCTCCACATGCCGTGGGAGCGGCCCTAGAAAAGGCAAAAAGATAAAAAAGAAAAAAAACCCAGTGATATAGAGTATGCAATCAATAATATAAGATAATGTGATCAGAGGATTTGGGGGCTATACTGCTTTGGCAAACAAGTAAATGCTAGAAAGACTGTTAAGCAAGATAAGTGAATGGATAGTGACTTGGGGTAGGGAGTTATTTTATTAGTTTGAGCCATAGGAAATTGCCAATATTCAATAATTTTTGACCTGTTAAAAATGTCAGTTTGCTCTAGCTCAACTTAATAGACAAGGTGACTAGGAAATGCCTCCTGAGGGGAGCGATGATGAAGCCAAAACCTTGATTGAGGAGGCAGATCCAGCCACAGCTAGGTCGGCGGGAAAAGCTTTCCCAGCAGAGGAAAGAGCAAGTGCAAAGGCCCTGTGGTGGGAAGGAGCTTGACAAATCCTAAGAATAGAGAGGAATTTAGGAAGGGAGGGAGGAGCTTGGTCCAAGGTGAAATTGGAGATCGGGTTATACTGCTTTGTGGAGTGGCAGGAAGCCTTCATTGACCTCTTCTCTTTGCCTCAGAACCCAGATTCCCACGGTTATGACAAGGACCCCGTTGTGGACCTCTGGAACATGCGGGTCGTCTTCTTCTTTGGCTTCTCCATCGTCTTGGTCCTTGGCAGCACCTTTGTGGCTTATCTGCCTGACTACAGGTGCATGGGGTGTCCAAGAGAGTGGGGTGGATGGGGGCAGAGGCAGGGGTGGAGCTTTAAAGAGACTGTCAGGAATCCTGTCCCTGTGCAGCAATGGGAGCTAAGATGGGGATTGGTGTCCATGGAGGCTCCCTCAAGTCTACCCCCACGCTGCTGCCTCCAGGATGCAGGAGTGGGCCCGCCGGGAAGCTGAGAGGCTCGTGAAATACCGAGAGGCCAACGGCCTCCCCCTCATGGAATCCAACTGCTTCGACCCCAACAAGATCCAGCTGCCGGAGGGTGAGGACTGACCTGGGGCCGAGAGAGGCTTAAGAAGCACCACTTTCTTTATCTCCTGTCTGCCGTTCTGCCCTCCTCTCAGAGCACCTAATTAAAGGGACTGAAAATGTGCCTGGCTGGTGTTGCTTTTGTTGTGAGGGGGCTGTGGGAGTGGGGGTGTCAGGCTTTAAAAGCTTTTTCTAGGTATGCAGGTTAGCTGTTGCCATGTGACAAACACCCTAAAACTTAGTGGCTTAAAACAATAATTTGGTATTATCTTTCATGGTCCAGTGGTTGACTGGGCTCAACTAGGTGGTCCTTCCTGGGGTCTTGCGTGGTTGCAGTCAGATGGTGGCTGGGCCCAGAGTCATCTGGAGGCTCAGCTGAGCTGGACATCCAGGATGGCTTCTTTACTTCCATGTCTGGTACTTCAGTCTGCTATGTGGCCTCTCCCTCCAGCAGAATAGCCTGGGCTTTGTATATGGTGGTTCAGCGCTCCTTTGAATGGAGGTGTAGCATGTAGGAAGAAACTGATGGCAGCCGTCTTTAGAATAAAGCTACCACACCGGAACCTCCTCTGTTGGAAGAAGGGCCAGGGTGGCCAGGGATTGAGGGTGGTGGCTGAGAATGAGTGCTTGTCTCCATCCCTGCCTTCTTTTGGCTTTGGGCTTCCTTCCTTCCTTCCTTTTCCCAGGCTAGGGATCAGTCAGAGCTATAGCCGCCAGCTCATGCCACAGCCACAGCCATGCCAGATCCGAGCCACGTCTGCAACCTACACCACAGCTCACGGCAACACCGGATCCTTAACCCACTGAGCAAGGCCAGGGGTTGAACCCGCATCCTCATGGATACTAGTTGGGTTCATTACTGTTGAACCACAACGGGAACTCCTCTTTTTTTTCTTTTTGGCCACCCCACAGCATATGAAGTTCCTGGGCCAGGGTTGTAACCTAAGCCATAGCTGCGGCAACGCCGGATCCTTAACCCACTGTGCCAGGCCAGGGGTCAAACCTGCATCCCAGTGCTCCCAAGACACCAATCATCCCTTTCTGCCACAGTGGGAACTCTTCAGCTTTGGGGTTTCCGCCTCTGTCTCATGCCTTGGTGAGTCTGGATGACTCTTCCCTTCTGCTCCCATCTGGGTGGTCTCTAACTCAGGATACACATGTCTCTGTGTGCATGTGTATCTGTTTCACTGCCCGCTCATCCCTTGCCCTGACTTTCTGTGTCTCTCTTCCGAGCAGAAGTCTCTCCCTGCCCCCCCATCCCCAACATTATTTTTCTCTGGCTATTGGCTCTCTCCTTGCATCGTGGGCTTATTCTCAGGCTCTCTCTGTCTCTGTCCATCTCCCTGGATCTGGCAGATGGAGTTGGAGACTTGCTTTGGCTCTTTGTTTCTTTCCAGGAAGTCTCTCCTAGATCCCTGTTAATTCTGGGCATCTGGGCTTCCCTTCTTGCCCCTGGCATCTCTGCCTTCTCCTCGCCGGCCCCCTTCCACAGCTCACACTTTCAGATTCCCACATCACATGCACGTTGCTACCCTCTCTGCATGTCCCTGCTTGGGGCATCGGAGAGGGCGGGGGCCGCCAAGTCACTGGCTGCCAGGAGAACATCTGGCCTGATGGACCCACCACTGCAGGCGATGCCCCTATACATCAGGAGGAGCCCTCGCTTGTGTGTAGCTAAGGTGGGAGTGATACACCTTCCTGGGACTGAGCCGTGGAAGGAAGCCCTGAGTGCTTCCTTGTGGGGCCAGTCTCCCAACTCAAGGACAGCTTCAAAGCAGAGAATGCTAACATATAAAGGAAGCACTTTCCGCCCTCCAGCCTGCACTTACTGGGACTCTGGAAGTGAAAGGGGCACGTTATCCCAACCGCCAAGTACCTGAGTATATTGGGGGAGTACCCCCCATAATAAACCTCACCCTGTTGCAGCATTAACCACCATGGACCCAGAGAACACGTCCCCCCCGCTGGCCCCCACCAGGATGCCAGCTCCAGGAGGGCAGTTCTTCTGGTATGTCTATTCACTTAGAGCAGGGATTGGCACAGTATGTGTCTGAAAAACATTGGTATTATTCTCTCCGTTGTAGATGCCATCCCTTACCCCTCCAATGCCCTTCGGCTTTTTTCTTTTTTTTGTTGTCTTTTTTTTTTAAGGCCACACCTGCAGCATATGGAGGTTTCCAGGCTAGGGATCCAATCGGAGCTGTAGCTGCTGACATATACCACAGCCACAGCAATGCTGGGTCCTTAACCCACTGAGCGAGGCCAAGGATCAAACCCAAGTCCTCATGGATACTAGTCAGGTTTGTTACCGCTGAGCCATGATGGGAACTCCCACCTCTTTTTTTTTTTTTTCTTTTTGTCTTTTTAGGGCCACACCCGCGGCATATGGAGGTTCCCGGGCTAGGGGTCTAATCGGAGCTGTTGCTGCCGGCCTACACCACAGCCACAGCAACTCCAGATCCGAGCCACGTGTGTGACCTACACCACAGCTCATGGCAACACCGGATCCTCAACCCACTGAGCGAGGCCAGGAATCGAACCCACAACCTCATGGTTCCTAGTCAGATTCGTTTCCACTGTGCCAAAAATGGGAACTCCCGCCTCTCCTTTTCTTAAACCGTTGAATTAACAGTATTAGGGCTCACAGTGTTTGTGGGTTGGATCCACGTTGTTATGCAACCAGTAGTTTGCCCATTCTCATTGCTGTATTCTCTTCCTTTGTACAAATAGACCACACTTCATTTATCCCAATGTTGATGGGCATTTGGGTAGTTTTCTATTTGGGGCTATCAAGAATAATTCTGTGGGGAGTTCCTGTTGTGGCCCAGTGCATTAAGAACCTGACATAGTGTCTGTGAGGATGTAGGTTTGTTCCTTGGCCTTGCTTAGTGGTTAAGGATCTGGCATTGCTGCAAGCTGCGGGGTAGGTCACAGATGCGGCTCGGATCCCATGTTGCTGTGGCTGTGGCGTAGGCCAGCAGCTGCAGCTCTGATTCGACCCCTAGCCCTGAACTTCCATATGCCGTGGGTGCAGGCCTAAAAAGATAAAAATAATTCTGTGAACATTCTTATATACATTTTTTGGGGGGGGGGCATACCCATGGCATGCAGAACTTTCTGGGCCAGGCAGCAAACCTTTGCCACTCCAGTAACAGAGCCACAGTGGTGACAACACCGGATCCTTAACCCACTGAGCTAAAAGGGAACTCCTCTTGTATACCTATTTTGATGGATATATGCACACATTTTTCTTGGGCATATAGCTAAGAATGGAATTGCTAAGTCACGAGGGTAGGCATAAGATCAGCTTCGTAAGCGTTCCCATCGTGGTGCAGCGGAAATGAATCTGACTAGGAACCATGAGGTTGCAGAGTCGATCCCTGACCTTGCTCAGTGGGTTAAGGATCCGGTGTTGCCCCGAGCTGTGGTGTAGGTCACAGACTCAGCTCGGATCTGGCATGGCTGTGGCTGTGGTGTAGACCAGCGGCTGCAGCTCTGATTGGACCCCTAACCTGGGAACCTCCATATGCTGTGGGTGTGGGCCTGAAAAGACAAAAGGAAAAAAAAAAGACAAAAAAAATGATCAGCTTTGTAAATCATGCCAATTCTCCAATCTACACTTGCCCAGTGGTGACTGCCACCTGCTCACCATCACTCAGCACTCCCCATCTTTCTCCCTGTAGCCATTCTGGTGAGTGACTGACCTTTTAAGGGCCATGTCGGGATGACGAAGTGGAAGTTGAGTGCCTACTGTGTGCCAAGCCCTGACAGTGTGCCAGACATGACAGATACCAGGATCCTTGTCCTCAGGAATTTCCCAGGGTGGGGGGTGGAGGCTAGTGTGAACGGTCAGAGACCTTGAACTAAATGTTTTCACTCTACTCTTTGGCCCCAAGGATATCTGAGCCTTCCTATTTGGGGCCCAGCTTTGCTCCAGCAACATAACAGATACAAACCCCCTTCGCCCTTCAGGCTAAGACAATATGGATTATGTGCAAAGCCCAATGACCAAGGCAGTCATGTTCCTGTGGCAGACATTGTCAGTTCCCTGCTTGTGTCCCTGCGATATGCGTTCACCGGTCCCCAGAACTCGGCTGTGGGAACAAGTTCCAATTGCCCGCAGCGCTAAGTCGCTGCATTGTCTCATTTCCGCAGGTCCTGTCCCCACTGCTCTACAGGTGCTTCCTGGCATTGTATCCTTGATAAACTACTTGACTTCAATCCTTGTCTCAGGGTTGGCTTGAAGTATAGATGTCAGGTAGTGTATATATATATATATATATATATATATATATATTCTTTTTCATGTTCTTTTTCCATTATGGTTTATTACAGGATATTGAATATAGTTCCCTGGGCTACACAATAAGACCTTGTTGTTAGAAGGAGTTTAGGGAGTTCCCATGGTGAGGCAGTGGAAACGAGCCCAACTAGTATCCATATGAGGATGCAGGTTCGATCCCTGACCTTGCTCTGTGGGTCAGGGATCCGGCGTTGCTCTGAGCTGTGGTGTGGGTTGCAGACAAGGCTCGGCTCTGGCATCGATGAGGCTGTGGAGTAGGCTGGCAGCTGCAGCTCTGATTCGACCTGTAGTCTGACCCACAGTCTGTGATGGGAACTTCCATATGCTGTGAGTGTGGCCCTAAAAAGCCAAAAAAAAAAAAAAAGACAAAAAAAAGGAGTTTAGATTTTTCATACTATATAAAGCTGACCAGAAACTTACTGAAAACCCAGCTTTGCAAAGTCCATCCCAGACAACTCTGAACTGTCCAAGGGGACCGCTCACAGTTTTACTTCTGAATTACCCAGGGAATAAAAACAAAATATCTTTCCAGATTCACAATGACTGTTACTGAAAGACATAGCGCTGCAGAATAAACTGACAACAGTTAAAATGTGAACTTAAAATGTGTTGAGGGGAGTTCCTGTTGTGGCTCAGTGGGTTAAGAATCCAACTAGTATCCATGAGGATGCAGTTCAGTCCCTGGCCTCGCTCAGTGGGTTAAGGATCCAGCATTGCCACAACCTGTGGCATAAGTCACAGATATGGCTTGGATCCCAAGTGGCTGTGGCTGTGGTGTAGGCCGGCGGCTGCAGCTCTGATGTGACCCCTAGTCTGGGGACTTCCATATGCTGCAGGTGCGGCCCTAAAAAGAAAAAGGTAAAATGTGTAGGAAAAGGGCACAGCAGGTTAAGGATCTGGCATTGTCACTGTAGCAGCTTGGGTTGCTGCTGTGGTGCGGGTTCGATCCCTGGCCCCGAAGGCATGGCCAAAAAAAAATAAAAGACTTGAGGGAAAACTGATAGAAAGATCCAATACTCTCAACCAAATGTGAATCCGCAAATTTTGATCCTGACATATTAGACTTGGTGAAAACCGGTCACAAATAAATCTCAGAATGCCAAGAGCTAGTCACTCAACAAATATTTATTGAGTGCCTACTGGGTGCCAGGCACTATTATAGGCAGTGTGGCTACGAGGAACAAAAGATTCAAAACTTCCTGCCCTTGTGGAGTTTTATTCTAGCAGAGGGAGACAGACAATAAACAACGTGACAAATTACATTATATTTGTATATTTGGAGGTGATGAGTATGCATTAAATTAAAAATAAAAGGTGGGGGAGTTCCTGTTGTGACTCAGTGGGTTAAGGACCCAGCATTGTCTCTGTGAGGATATGGGTTCAATCCCTGGCCTCGCTTAGTGCGTTAACGATCTGGCGTTGCTGCAAGGTTCAGCATAGGTTGCAGATGTGGCTTGGGTCCAGTGTTGCTGTGGCTGTGGCGTAGGCTGGCAGCTGCAGTTCTTATTTGGTCCCTAGCCCGGGAATTTTCATATGCTACAGGTGCAGCCATACAAAGAAAAAAAAAAAAAGGCAGGGGGAAGGCTAAATTAGGAGTTTGGGATTAACAGGTACACACTACTATACACGAAATAACAAAGACCTACTGTAAAACACAGGGAACTATATTCAATATCTTGTAATAACCTATAATGAAAAAGAATCTGAAAAAGAATCTATTTTTTTCTTTACCAAATCACTTTTCTGTACACTATAAATCAACTAGACGTCAATAAAAAAATAATTGAAAAATAATGGTTACTGTCATGGCTCAGCGTTTAACGAATCCGACTAGCATCCATGGGGACGCGGGTTCGATCCCCGGCCTTGCTCAGTGGGTTAAGGATCCAGCATTGCCGTGAGCTGTGGTGTAGGTCACAGACGCGGCTCGGATCTGGCATTGTTGTGGGTGTGGGGTAGGTTGGCAGCTGTAACTCCGATTTGACCCCTAGCCTGAGAACCTCCCTATGCTGCGGGTGCAGCCCTAAAAAGCCAAAAAGAAAAAAAAAAAAAATATATATATATATATACATGGCAGGAAGAGGGATCAGAAGTGAAGGAGGGGAGTAGATTGTATCTGCATAGGGAGGCAGCTTAGGCCTTGTGGAGAGGTGATTTTTTTTTTTTTTTTTTTAGAAAAAAATGTGAAGAAAGTGAGTAATGAGCTACAGACGCAAGAGCATTTCTAGCAGAGGGAACACCCAGTACAGTCCCTGAAGCAAGAGCGTGCCTGAGTGTTCAAGGAGAAGCCTGTGGCCAAGGACATATCTGGGGCAAAACTATTATTGCTCAAATATGACACAGTTAAGAGAATTGATGCATGGATCTCATCATCACTGTAAAGATGAACCCTTTTGAGAGCTCCTGTTCTCGTATCTGGCAGAGAGCCTATTGCTTTTCTGTGCTTCCTCTCACATAGATCCTAACACTAGACAGATCTTGTGGTTGTTGGTGGTTTGAACCCCACTTACATCTTGAGGTTCATAGAGATACGCTGTCACCAAGTTTGGTTGTAAATATAATCCGTGGGTTTTGAGATTTGCTATCTACTTGCTCTCTTTTTATATAGGGATTTGGTTTTTACCACCACTCTGTCTTCTATAGCATCCTCAAGGAACTAGAAATTTTAGTCAATAAATAAATCAGGAGTTCCCATTGTGGCGCAGAGATTAACGAATCCGACTAGGAACCATGAGGTTTCGGGTTCGATCCCTGGACTTGCTCAGAGGTTTAAGGATCCAGCGTTGCCGTGAGCTGTGGTGTAGGTTGAAGACATGGCTCGGATCTGGCGTTGCTGTGGCTCTGGCGAAGGCCGGCGGCTACAGCTCTGATGCGACCCCTAGCCTGGGAACCTCCATATGCTGTGGGTGCAGCCCTAGAAAAGACCAAAAAAAAAAAAAAAATCAGCCAATTCTCATTTTGAAAAAAAAGAAAAAGATGGAAGTTCCCCTTGTGGCTCAGTGGAAACGAATCCAACTAGTAACCATGAGGTTGTGGGTTTGATCCCTGGATTCTCTCAGTGGGTTAAGGATCCGGTATTGCCATGAGCTGTGGTATAGGTCACAGATGTGGCTCGGATCTGGCATTGCTGTAGCTGTGGTGTAGGCTGGCAGCTGTAGCTCCAATTCAACACCTAGCCTGGGAACTTCCATATGCTGCCGGTGTGGCTCTAGAAAGGACAAAAAAGACAAAAAAAAAAAATAGAGAGACAGTCATAGCAGTTAAGGGCATGGATTCTAGAGCCAAACTGCCTGGGTTCAAATCACAGCCCCCTCCACACCAAACATGTGACCTTAAGTTCCCATTTTCCTCCTCTGTCAACTGGGGCTAATGACAGTAACTACCTCCTAAGGATTCTGAGTCCTTACAACCCTACTTGACACAGATCAGGCATTTGTAAATATTGGTTGAATGAATCAATCCTCATTCACCTTAAATGAAAATTTTGGTTTTTTAGTGAGTGCCCTAAAAAATGAAAGTGTGGGAGTTCCCGTCGTAGCACAGTGGTTAACGAATCTGACTAGGAACCATGAGGTTGCGGGTTCGGTCCCTGCCCTTGCTCAGTGGGTTAACGATCCGGCGTTGCCGGGAGCTGTGGTGCAGGTTGCAGACGCGGCTCGGATCCTGCGTTGCTGTGGCTCTGGCGTAGGCCGGTGGCTACAGCTCCGATTGGACCCCTAGCCTGGGAATCTCCATATGCCGCGGGAGCGGCCCAAGAAATAGCAACAACAACAAAAAAAAAAAAAAAAAAAAAGACAAAAAAAATGAAAGTGTGGTAACCATGGTTCCAGGAGATGTTCAGACTGTGGACTTGGAATGGAAGGCGGTTTGGGAGCCCTGGCAGGCCCTACGGAGAAGATTAGGGTCTAGTGTTGAAAGCTGTGTTTCCAGGAGTTCCCGTCATAGCGCATCGGAAATGAATCTGACTAGGAACCATGAGGTTTCAGGCTCGATCCCTGGCCTCGCTCAGTGGGTTAAGGATTTGGTGTTGCCGGGAGCTGTGATGTAGGTCACAGATGTGGCTCGGATCTGGCATTGCTGTGGCTGTGGCGAAGGCCAATGGCTACAGCTCCGATTCGACCCCTAGCCTGGGAACCTTCATATGCCATGGGTGTGGCCCTAAAAATACAAAAGACAAAAAAAAAGAAAAGAAAGAAAGAAAGAAAAATTACTTAGGTCAGTGAAGTTACCTTAGCAGTTGTTAGAAAAGCTGCAGGATTCTTGGAGTCAATTGTCTAAAGGTAGAAGGGGTAAAAAAAAAAATCTGGTGTTGCCATGAACTGTGGTGTAGGTTGAAGATTTGGCTTAGATCCCGTGTGTCTATATGGCTGTGGTGTAGGCCAGCAGGTGTAGCTCTGATTCAACCCCTAGCCTGGCAACCCAGGCCCTAAAAAGCAAATAAATAAATAAATAAATAAATAAAGGTAGAGGGGGTCTGGGGAACACTGCCAGGGTTAGAATGAGGATCCAGGGTCTTGGCTGGAATTTAGGATAAGAGCCATTAGGTGCCAATTAGAGGTACACCTTTGGGGGTCCGTAAATGCTATAGCCTTTTCTTTTTATTCTCTTTCCAACTACCTCACCTCCTTCAGAAGTCTTTGTGTTTTTTTTTTTGCCTTTTGTATTTTTAGGGCCATATGCTCCCATAGCATATGGAGGTTCCCAGGCTAGGGGTCCAATCGGAGCTGTAGCCACCGGCCTACACCACAGCCACAGTAATGCAGGATCCGAGCCGCGTCTGCAACCTATACCACAGCTCACGGCAACGCCGGATCGTTAACCCACTGAGCAAGGCCAGGAATCGAACCCACAACCTCATGATTCCTAGTCGGATTCGTTAACCACTGCGCCATGACGGGAACTCCAAGTCTTTGTTAAATATCAGCTTCTCAAAGATTCCCCTTATTTAAAAGCATAATCCCCCTTACTATTCATTCTCTGTATTTGTGACATTTTCTTCAATTTTTGTTTTTGTGCTTGTTTTTTTAGTTTTTTCCTGCCACAGCACACAAAACTGCATCAGGTGTGTTGTCCTTGTAATTGAGGCAATTAAACAAAAATAAACTAGGTTGTTATTTTAATGAGGGAGAGGGAGAAGCAGGGGGAATCCAGGGAGAGAGAAAGGAGGAGGAGAAGGGGGGGAAATGGAGGAAATCTTCAAAAACCCTAAACCCACCAAGATGAGGCAGGAATGGTAGTTTGGGGCCAGATCCCACAGGGCTCTGAATGTCACACTGAGGTTTGGCGAGTGGTGTGTGTGTGTTTGAACAAATTCCATCCAAATGAGAAACATTCTCTGCACACAGTTTCCAGCCTCTGCTTCTGCCAAGATTCTAAAGTCATAACAACCTCAGAGCCACTGTTTTTCTCACCTGGAATCCACTTTCTCCCTTTTCCAGAAAATTCCACTCTTCCTACAAACGTGGCCTCTTGGGGAGGGGGGAAGATTTCATTCATTTTGAAAAAACAAGCTTAGAGGGGTTATTTAGGATCTGACCCTAAAAAAAGCCCCCCCCCCCCCGGCCGTGCCCATGGCACGTGGAAGTTTCCAGGCCAGTGATCCAATCCATGCCACAGCAGGGACCCAAGCTACTGCAGTGACAATGCCGGATCCTTAACCTACTGAACCACAAGAGAACTTCTGGAAAAAGGCTTTTTAAAAATTTTTATTTTTTCGCTTTTTAGGGTCACACCTGTGGCATATGGAGGTTCTCGGGCTAGGAGTCTAATCAGAGCTACAGCCGCCAGCCTACACCAGAGCCACAGCCACGCAGGATCCCAGCGGGATCTGCAACCTACACCACTGCTCACGGCAACGCCAGATCCTTAACCCACTGAGCGAAGCCAGGGATCGAACCCACAACCTCATGGTTCCTAGTCGGATTCATTAACCACTGAGCCACGACAGGAACTCCTCAACAGCATTCCTAAACTTTACACCTTTGCCTCACAATTTCGATCATTGGTGTTAAAAGTTTATATATTTTTTAACATTTTGTAGCCAATAACAAAGTGTTGTAGTTATGATTATTTTTACTACAGTTTTTTGTTTGTTTGTCTTTTTGCCTTTTCTAGGGCCGCTTCCCACGGCATATGGAGGTTCCCAGGCTAGGGGTCTAATCGGAGCTGTAGCCGCCAGCCTACACCAGAGCCACAGCAACGCGCGATCCGAGCCGAGTCTGCAACCTACACCACAGCTGACAGCAACGCCGGATCCTTCACCCACTGAGCAAGGCCAGGGACCGAACCCGCAACCTCATGGTTCCTAGTCGGATTCGTTAACCACTGCACCACGACGAGAACTCCTACAGTTGTTTTTACCTTTTAGAGTTCTAAAGGAATTATGGCTCACCATTACCATACTACAAAATCTTACAGAAAACACAATTACAGAAATCTTAAATATATTTTTAAAAAATCAGACATGTACACAGGCAAGTAAAATTTCCCATGCCAGGATTCAACTCTGGCAGTCTTAAAGAAACCCAACACCTAAGCACCAAAGCAGCAGCACGCTGAGTTAATTTGTGTTTTGGACCCACCCCAGGTTTTTGTTTTTCTAGACTGCGGCTGCGCAGACACTCTGGCCCTCTGCGCTCCAAACGGCCTGGGAAACCAACACTCCCCCACGGTCTTCCTTCCCCAGTGGAGACGGGGCTCCAAACCAGATACCTTAAAAGGACCAGCAGAGGGAAGCTGGGAAGGCCACAGAGACCCTCTGCAGGCCCGCCAGTCTCCAAGTCAATAGAGGTCTGGGAAGAGGCGGAGCCAGTCGTGACAGATCAGCGGGCCACAGACAGCCCTTGGGTTAATCAGCTGTTCATCACCGCAGCATTGCCACCTTTAAAGGGTGGGCTCTCCATCTGAAAGGGCAGCGGGGGGCCAATTAAGAGCTCTTGCTCCTGCGCGCTGAGGGTGCGGAGCGAGGCAGGGTGGGGCGTGGGGGGCGGGGGGTGCTGACGGACAAGCCAGCCAGTCAGTGAGTGCAGTCTTGGGACCCCAGGCTCTTCTGCGAGCAAGGGGTGGGAGCGAGGACTTGATTGATAGCCATTCCAACCAGTGACAATGTCGGAGCCACAGGGGTGGGTGGGTGGGGGTGGGTCTTGCTTTGACAGATACGTTTATCATCCAATAAACATGTCTGCTTGAGCTCGGGGCGGGGCGATTGGGTGCAAAACAGGCAGGGGCTTGTCCTTGACTGACCCTTGTTTTGCTTAATAAGGAAACCCAAATTCCGCAAGCAGCTCCTCTTTTTCTGTTTTGAAAAAGGCTATGATACTTTAAAAAGTTGGAAAATCACAGCTTTGGAGCAATTTAGCTCATGCGGGGCAGAAATGATGGCCTCCCTGCGCCCGTGGTAAAAAAAGCAGCCCTTAGAAAAGGTGATCTTAGGGGTGGGGAGTGGAAATGGAAGTGACTTTCTGAAGCTGCTGAACGGCATTTAGCCTATTGGAACTTGAGTTGAATTTTAGGGCTTGAGAGACTGTTATGGGTCTGATGGAGGGTCTCTGGTGTGAGCGATGGGAGTTTCTGGGGATGATGATGGGGGCCTGTGGGAATCACTAATAGATGGTTAGTGGCTGAGGTCAGTCTGGGTGACTCAGGTAGACGGCCATAGTAAGGGCCTGGTCTCTGATGAGGCCAGCTGGAATCAAGTGGCAGATGGAGCCTGAGCTGGCGAGATCACCGCTTTTGCGCCTTGGACATGGCAACACATTCGCCATCTGACACTGGGTACGAAGTAGAACTAGACCCTATGTTTCTGCTGCAGTCTGTTTTCAGTCTGACAGTTGCTCCCTACCATCAGCAGATATCTGATTTTTTGTGTTTTTTTTTTTTAACTCAGTGAATTTTATTACATTTATAGTTGTACAACAATCATTATAACCCAATTTTATAGATTTCCATCCCAACCCTCCCAGCCCAGACCATCCTCCCACCCCCCGCAAGCTGTCTCCTTTGGAAACCATAAGTTTTTCAAAGTCTGTGAGTCAGGATCTGTTCTCCAAAGAAGTTCATTGTGTCCTTTTTTTAGATTCCACATGTAAGTGATAGCATATGATGTTGGCATCTCACTGACTGACTTCACTCAGCATAATTTCTAGATCCATCATGTTTCTGCAAATGCCATTATTTCTTTCCTTTCAATGGCTGAGTAATATTCCATTGTGTATATGTATCTCATCTTCTTGATCCACTCCTCTGTCGATGGACATTTAGGTCGTTTCCATGTCTTGGCTATTGTATATAGTGCTGCAATGAACATTGAAGTACATATATCTTTTTGAGTCATGGTTTTCTCTGGATAGATGCCCAGGAGTGGGATGGCTGGATCAGCAGATATCTGAGTGTTGTTGAACATTGAACAGCCTCCTCAAACACGGACTCAAGGGACTTCCTATTGTGGGTTCAGAACCTGACTAATATCCATGAGGACGCAGGTTTGATCCCTGGCTTTGCTCAGTGGGTTAAGGATCTGGCATTTCTGTGAGCTGTGGTGTAGGCTGCAGATGCAGCTCAGATGCCACATTGCTGTGGCTGTGGCGTAGGCCAGCGGCTGCAGCTCCGATTCAACCCCGAGCCTGGGAACCTCCATATGCCGCGAGTGTGGCCCTAAAAAGCAAAAAAAAAAAAAATCTGTAAATTGTATACAAATGCCCTCTGTCCTCTTGCACCTGACCCTGCAACTGATAAAAGGTCTGGGTGCAAACAGGAGATGATTGAATAAAAGTGAAGTTATAGGCCCTGGGATGGGACACGTGGATTTCATGGCTATGGAAGGAGTGTACTTGGAGAAGGAACACCTTCATCCCTGAGAGGTGCGAGATAGGGAGACAGTTAATGCCCTTTGTCTCCTAGATTGAGCACTCCAGCCTGGCAGAACATGGTATGGTTTCCCAGAGTCAAGCAGACCACTGGCAATGTGACCTGCTGCCAGGTTTGTCGTGACTTCCCGGGGATGACAAAAACAGAAGAAAAACTCCATGTTCCCGTTGTGGCTCAGTGGAGTAAGAACCTGACATAGTGTCCAAGAGGATGTGGGTTCGATCCCTGGCCTCGTTCGGTGGGTTAAGGATCCAGTGTTGCCACGAGCCGAGGCACAGATGCTGTTCAGACCTCAAGGTGCTGTGGCTGTGGCTGTGGCAGCTGCAGCTTTGATTCGACCCCTAGCCTGGAAACTTCCGTATGCCACAGTGGCCCTAAAAAGAAAAAGGAAAAAAAAAAAAACAAACAAACCAGAAAAACTCATGTGAAGGTGGCCAGTCCTAAACTGTTCTGCTCTGCCTGAGACCATCGACGCCCCCCCTCCCCGCCGAACACAGATTTCTCTCATAACGATCACATAGGCCAGCACGACCTTGTTTAGATCTGACTGATACAAATTCATCTGCTTCTCCCAACACCCGAGTCGTCTCAGATCATGTCACATTTAGTACTTGGGCTACAAGCAGTGGGTGATACCAGCTATGAGACTTAACCAAACCAATGTCATAGTGTTCCCAATTAAGTCTAACAAATTCTTTTTTTTTTTTTTGTCTTTTTAGAGTCACACCCAAGGCATATGGAGGTTCCCAGGCTACGGGTCGAATTG
This sequence comes from Phacochoerus africanus, assembly GCF_016906955.1. NCBI lineage: Eukaryota > Metazoa > Chordata > Mammalia > Artiodactyla > Suidae > Phacochoerus > Phacochoerus africanus. The sequence goes on along the minus strand of NC_062560.1, from coordinate 43,995,004 downwards.
GAGCTGCAGCTGCCCACCTATGCCAAAGCCACAGAAACGCTGGATCCTTAACCCACTGAACGAGACCAGAGATCAGACCTGAGTGCTCATGAATACGAGTCACAATGGGAACTCCTTTCTGTTTTTTTTGTTTTTTGTGTTTTTTTTTTTTATTGCTTTTTAGGGCAGCACCCGTGGCATCTGCAAGTTCCCAGGCTGGGGTCGAATCAGAGCTACAGCTGCCAGCCTACGCCACAGCCGCAGCAACTTGGGATCTGAGCTGAGTCTGCAACCTACACCACAGCTCACGGCAACACTGGATCCTTAACCCACTGAACGAGGTCAGGGGTCGAACCCACAACCTCATGGATCCTAGTCGGGTTTGTTAACCACTGAGCCATGAAGAGAAGTCCAATGCCTTTCTGTTTATTCTTGATTCTTGGTGGGCTGTATGCTTCTAGAAATTTATCCATATTTTTCAGGTTATCCAATTTGTTGGCATGAAACTGTTCACATAGATCCTTATTATTTTTTTTCTGAGTCATCCATTGTAATGTCTCCCCTTTCATTTCTAGCTTTATGTATCTGAGTCTTCTCACTCCCTCTTCTTTTTTAGTCAAGCTAGCTAGGGGTTTGTTGATTCCCCTCCCCCCAAATACACTCTTATTTTTGTTGACTTTTCTACTGTGTTTCTATTCTTTTTTTTTTTTTTTTTTTAATGGCTGTATCCATGGCATGTGGATGTTTCTGGGCCAGGAACTGAAACTGAGCTGCAGCTTCTGCAAAGGACACAGCTGTGGCAACGCCAGATCCTTTAACCCACTGGGTGGGGCAGGGGATTGACCCTGCGCTTCTGCAACCACCCAAACCACTGCAGTCAGATTTTTAACCCACTGTGCTATAGCGGGAACTCCACTGTGCTTCTATTCTTTCTTTATTTCTACTCTGATCTTTATTTTTTTTGTCGTTGTTTGTTTTTTTTGTTTGTTTTTTGTTTTTGTTTTTTTTTTGTCTTTTTGCCTTTTCTAGGGCCGCTCCCCTGGCATATGGAGGTTCCCAGGCTAGGGGTCCAATCGGAGCTGTAGCCACAGGCCTACACCAGAGCCACAGAAACGCGGGATCCAAGCCACGTCTGCAACCTACACCACAGCTCACGGCAACGCCGGATTGTTAATCCACTAAGCAAGGGCAGGGACCGAACCCGCAACCTCATGGTTCCTAGTCGGATTCATTAACCACTGCGCCACGATGGGAACTCCAGATCTTTTTTTTAAATGTAGGCATTCATCCCCATAAATTTCTCTCTTAATCTGTTATTGAGCCCTTCTACTGAATTTTTTAATTTGGTTATTGTTTTCTTTTTGTTGTCTTTTCAGGGCCATACCCTTGGCATATGGAGGTTCCCAGGCTAGGGGTCGAATCGGAGCTGTAGCCACCGGCCTACGCCAGAGCCACAGCAACACCAGATCCGAGCCGTATCTGAAACCTACACCACAGCTCACGGCAACGCCGGATCCTTAACCCACTGAGCAAGGCGAGGGATCGAACCCGCACCCTCATGGTTCCTAGTTGGATTTGTTAACCACTGAGCCATGGCGGGAACTCCCATATCAACATTCCTCATGGGATTTAAACAAGACTTAGAGTCTCGTAATATTCGAAGTGTCCAGGATACAATCCAAAATTATCCAGCATACAAAGAACAATGAAATGTTTGATTCAAATGGGGACTGACAATCAACAGGTGCCAAGAATGAGATAATGCAGATGTTGGAATTAGCCGCCAAGCACTTTAAAAGAGCTCTTATAAAAATGATTGAATGAGCAATCATGAAAATTCTCAAAACAAATATTAAAATGGAAAGAATTGGGATAGACGCGTTCCCATTGTGGCACAGAGGAAACAAATCCGACTAGGAACCATGAGGTTGCAAGTTCGATCCCTGGCCTTGCTCAGTGGGTTACGGATCTGGCGTTGCCGTGAGCTGTGGTGTAGGTTGCAGACTCGGCTCAGATCTGGCATGGCTGTGGCTGTGGCATAGGTCACAGATGTGGCTTGGATCCTGCGTTACTGTGGCTATGGTGTAGGCTGGCAGCTGCAGCTCTGATTGGACCCCTAGCCTGGGAACCTCCATATGCCGTGGGTGCAGCCCTAAAAAGCAAAAAAAAAAAAAAATTGGAATAGAAAAAAGACATAAAAATTAACTAAATAGAAATTTTAGATTTGAAAGTAAAATAACGACCACAACAAGAAAAAAACCCACTGGGTGGATTCAATAGCAAAAGAGATAACAGAGAAAAGAGCCAGTGAACTTAAGTGAGATCAATAAAAGTTATCCAACCTGAATAATAGATAAAAGTATTGAAAAAAATTAGCAGAACTTCAGGGACCTATGGAACAATAGCAAAAAGTCTAATATTCAAGTAATTGGAGGAATATGAGGCAGAAAAAATATTTGAATAATGCCCCCCATAAACTTCCCAAGTTAGGTAAAAGACATAAGCCTTCAGATTCAAGAGCAAACCCCAAAGAGGATAAACCCGAAGAAATCCATATCCAGACACATTATCATCAAAATTGCTGAGAACTAAAGGCAAAATTGATAATCTTGAAATCGGTCACAGAAAAATGACTCATTACTCATAGGGGAACAATGATTTCAACAACAGATTTCTCATCAGAAACCACGAAGGCCAGAAGGAAATGGCACAACATTTTAAAACCACTAAAAGGCTAAAAGAGAAATATCACCCGGTGGCAATAGTCCGCAGGAGTTGAAGGTGAAAGGAAGACATTCGCATATGAAGGAAAACTAAGAGAATTCATAGCCAGCACACCTGCTCTAAAAAAATTGCTGAAGGAAGTTCTTCAGACAAGAAAAAGGATACATGAAGGAAACTTGGAACACCAGCAATGTAGGAAGAACCACAGAAATGGTAAGTATCTTGGTAAATATAACAGACTAATAGAACTATTAAAGTTCTTTAAAACATGCTTGATGGTTGAAAGCAAAAAATTTAACTTTCAATGAATTTTCAATGTATATGGATGTAGTATATAATACACTTAGAACATGAAGGAGGAAGGGTAAAGGGCTCTCTACGGTAGTAAGCTTTATACATTTCAAATATAAAATATTGATTCTGAATAGACCATGAGGGAGTTCCCACTGTGGTGCGGCAGGTTAAGGATCTGGTGTTGTCTCTGTGGCGGTGTGGGTTCAGCCTTGTGCAGTGGGTTAAGGATCTGGTGTTGCTGTGGCTGTGAGCGTAAGGCGGTAGCTGTATCTCTGATTGGGCCCCTAGCCTGGGAACTTCCATATGTCACGCAGGTGTGGCCCTAAAAAGACAAAAAAAAAAATGTTGGTTCTTTTAAAAGATAAACTTCTGGAGTTCCCATTGTGGCTCAGTGGGTTAAGAACCTGACATAGTGTCAGTGACGATTCAGGTTTGATCCCTGCCCTCGCTCAGTGGGTTAAGGATCCAGTGTTGCCACAAGCTATGGTATAGGTCACAGATGTGGCTTGAATCTGATGTTCCTGTGGCTGTGGCACAGGCCGGCAGCTGCAGCTCCAATTCAGTCCCTAGCCCGGGAATGTCCATATGCCGCAGGTGTGGCTTTAAAAAGAAAAAAATAAACTTCTGGCAAGACTGACAAAGAATAAAGAGAAGACACAAACAACCTGTGTAAGGAGGGGAAAGAGACATTACTACAAACCTCACAGACAGTATTTCAAAAATAATAAGGAAATACTATGAACAACTCTACACACATAAATTTGAAAACTTTTATGAATATGAGCTGTTCCTTGAAATCCATAAACTGCCAAACCTCATCAAGAATAAATAGATAACCTGAGTAGCTTCATAATGAAAAAGAAATCTCCAGATCCAAATGTCTTCACTGGTGAATTTTGCTATATATTTAAAGAATAAAATAACAATAAATGACACTATCTTTTCTGAGAATAGAAGAGGAGGGACACTTTTCTAATTCGTTTTCTGAGGCCAATATCACCCTGATATCAACACCACACAAAGACAGTAGAAATAAAGAAAACCAGAGACCAATACCCTTGATGAACATAGATGCAAAAATCCTCAACAAAATTTTCTTTTGTTTTTATTGCTTTTTAGGGCCGTACCCGCACAGCATATGGAAGTTCCCAGGCTAGGGGTCAAATCGGAGCTGCAGCCACTGGCCTAAGCCACAGCCACAGCAACGCAGGATCTGAGCCACGTCTGTGACCTGCACCACGGCTCACGACAACACTGGATTGTTAACCCGCTAAGCGACGCCAGGAATTGAACCCGAGTTCTCATGGACACTAGTCGGTTTGTTACCACTGAGCCATGAAGGGAAGTCCTCAACAAAATTTTAGAAGGCTGAATCCAGTTAACATATAAAAGGAATAATATGCTACCACTAGGGGGGGTTAACCCCAAGAATGCAAAAATCTATCACATTATATAGAACAAAACCGATGTGATCATATCAACAAATGCAGAAAGAAGTTTGATGAAATACATTAATAATAATAATAATAATAATAAAATTCTTAGCAAACTAGACTAGAGGAGAACTTCCTCAACCTGAGAAAGGGCATCTGCAAAAAATTCTACAGGTGACATCATATTTAATGAAGAAAGTCTGCATGCTTTTCTCCTAAGATTGGGAACAAGGCAATGATATCCACTCTTACTATGCAGACTTAGTGTAATAAGGCAAGAAAAAGAAATAATTCATATTAGAAAGAACAAAATAAAACCATCTACCCACAGAAGATATAATTAAATATCCAAAGAATCCCAGAGAAGCTATAGATACTCTTAGAACTACTCAGTTAATTTAGCAAAGTCATCAAAGTCAACCTACAATCATCAATCATACTTTCATAAATGAGCAATGAACAGTTGGAAACAAAAATCATTTGAAAATAATGATATCATTGACAATAGCTCCAGAACATGAAATACTTGGATATAAATCTAACAAAGCATGTACAAGATCTGCATGCTGAAAACTACATAATGCGGATGAAAGACATCAAAGAAGACAAATAATTGGAAAGACATACCATGTTCATAGATTGGAAGACTCAAAATAGTAAAGATGTCAGTTCTCTCCAAACTGTCCTCCAGATTTAGAGCAATTCCAATTAAAATTGCCACAGGATTTTTTTGTAGACATAGTCAAGCTGATTCTAAAATTTATATGGGAGGTCAAAGGAACTAAAAGAGCTAAAGGATTTTGAAAAAAAAAAAAACCACAAAGTTGGAGAACTCACACTACCCAATTTTAAGGCTAATTTGACAGAAATCAGATACGTGATTGCCTGGGTCTCAGGGGAAACTGAACCCGACTAGTATCCATGAGAATGCAGGTGTGAACCCTGGCCCTGCTCAGTGGGTTAAGGATCTGGCGTTGCTGGGAGCTGTGGTGTCGGTCACAGACACAGCTCAGTTCTGGCATTGAGCTGCAGCTCAGATTCAAACCCTAGCCTGGGAGCTTCCATATGCAGCAGGTGTGGCCCTAAAAAGGAAAAAAAAAAAGATAGAGGAACCATGGATTTTGCCAGAGGGTTTCGTTCTTATCCTCCAGCAATATTTTAGTTTGTAAAATAACTTAAAGGAAGAGTAATATGAAGGTGGGTGAGCACTGTCATATAGTGTATAAGATTATGATGAAAATAAAAAGGCACAATCATATAAGTCATTACCAAACTACTATTTATTAGAGTTTTGAAGCTTTGGGTGTAGTATGCAGAATAAAGAGCAGATATGGTCCCTTCCCTCTTCCCCCACTCCACCAACAATTTCAAAGACTCAAGAGGCTGGGTTGACAGCTGAAAAACTACATTTCTTATTTTTTTAGCCACCCCTGTGGCATGTGGAAGTTCCCAGGCCAGGGACTGAACCCGAACCACAGCAGTGATAGCACTGGATTCTTAACAGCTAGGCCACCAGGGAACTGCCAACTCTATATTTCTATAGCACCTTTGCAAAACGTCTTATGTTATCAAAAGCACCCATCACCCTTTGTTAAAAATGCTCTGCCTTTTAAAAATTGTCAGTAAAAATTTAATGCTATTAATAATCTCATTGCTTCATTTTTTTGGGGGTAGCTAGACTGAAATCTCAGCTCCCGAATTTTCTAGTTGTCTTCAAAGTCTCCTGCAATAGGAAAGAAGGCTTGTCACTCATCCTGCATAAGGATACGGAGGAAGTCCTTTGACCCCCAGGCCAGTTATCTGTTAGAAAAAGAAAAGAGAGGAATTCTGATACAAGTATTCTCCAAAAGCAGTTTTATGATTCACAATAATATATTTAGCCACCTATTATCCTTGTTTTATTTCCTATATTATTTGATTAGATATTTATGGTCCCACCCAATTATCCACATGGGTAAGAATCCATCTAGCAACCCTTTCCCACTAGAATTTGAAACTGAACTCGTGGAGTTCCCGCTGTGGCCCAGTGGGTTAAGAACCTGACTGCAGCAGCTCTGGTCTCTGTGGAGGCCTGGGTTTGATCCCTGGCCAATCCCTGGCTTGGTTCAGCGGGTTACAGGATCCAGCATTGCTGAAGCTGCAGCTTGGATTCAATCCCTGGCCTGAGAACTTTCATATGCCACAGATGCAGCCATAATAAAATAAATAAATAAATAAATAAATAAATAAATAAATAAATAAATAAAGTTAAAACTGAATTTATTTCTATCTTCTTCCCATCTGTTCAAGAAAGGGGTTTGAGATGATTTCTACATTCCTTTTCAGCTCAAGAGAGCCATAATTTTTATCAGTGTTTATGTCACCACCAAAAAAAGAGTTAAGAGATGGAGTTCCCGTCGAGGCGCAGTGGTTAACAAATCTGACTAGGAACCATGAGGTTGCAGGTTCGATCCCTGGCCTTGCTCAGTGGGTCGAGGATCCAGCATTGCCCTGAGCTGTGGTGTAGGTTGCAGACGCGGCTCTGAGGCTCTGACCCCGCGTTGCTGTGGCTGTGGCTGTGGCGTAGGCCGGTGGCTACGGCCCCAATTCGACTCCTAGCCTGGGAATCTCCATATGCCGCGAAAGCGGCCCTAGAAAACACAAAAAGACAAAAAAAAAAAAAAAAAGAGTTAAGAGGAATTCCCATTGTGGCTCAGTGGTAACGAACCCCACTAGTATCCACGAGGACGCAGGTTCGATCCCGGGCCTCGCTCGGTGGGTTAAGGATCTGGAGTTGCCATGAACTGTGGTGTAGGTTGCAGACATTGCTCGGATCTGGTGTTGCTGTGGCTGTGGTGTAGGCCGACAGCTGCAGCTCCAGCTCCAATTGGACCCCTAGCCTGGCAACTTCCCTATGTCTCGTGGATGTGGCCCTTAAAAGCCAAAAAAAAAAAAAAAAAGTTAAGAACCTGAAATATTCTTGTAACATCAAAACAATCAACTAATCGCATCAACATGTTTCAAACACTGGTTTTCCAAGCCAATTCTACTGATTTATAGAATTCAAGAAACACACTGAAGCGAAAAAAAAATTTTTTTAAGTACTGTACAAAGTAGGCTAAACACATTGTCCTGGACTTCGGATAACTTAAGGTCTAGAAAATCTAAATAAAATGTTTTTAAGCCTAGCATGAAGGCTTCATAGTTTGGGGAAGTATGAAACAGCACCAATCACTCATTTACTTATTGCAAGACCTCAAAATAAAAGACAGAGCCAGCTCACCTTGAAGATTCCACCAGCCTCAGGTTGCTGCAAAAGACCCTGAGGGTCTAGCCCATCCCGGGCACAGGTCACGTACATTTCAGAGTAATCCTTCCCTCCAAAGCAGCATGAGGTTGTTTTATCAACAGGCAACTTCACGGTTTGGAGTCTTTTCCCTAGATCACCAAATAGTTCCTTTAAAGTCTAGCTGTAGCACATTTTCAACCCACGCAAGCTTTTAGGATCCCTTGTGGAGCCAAAAGAAAGTTCAAAGAGGATCTGGAGGTCAGACTTGACCCAGCTTGTTCACCTACCTTCCTTGATAGTTTATTTTGAGCAAAAAGACTTACCACTGTAGGGAAAGGAGTTCTGGTCATAAATTTTGGTCTATGTCTTTGGCCCTTATTTCCAAAAGCATCCAATTGAGACCTTTGAATAGATCTCATCTTTGAATATATCTCATCAAAGATAAATACACATCTTTACTTTACTTTTATTTTTATTTTTTTCATCTTCTTAGGGCCGCTCCCTCGGCATATGGAGGTTCCCAGGCTAGGGGTCGAATTGGAGCCATAGCTGCCAGCCTACGCCACAGCCACAGCAACGCAGGATCCGAGCCGTGTCCGTGACCAACACCACAGCTCACGGCAACACTGGATCCTTAACCCACTGAGCAAGGCCAGGGATCAAACCTGCAACCTCGTGGTTCCTAGTCAGATTCGTTAACCACTGAGCCACGGCGGGAACTCCCAACATGCATCTTTATTAGCAATGAAGTTTCTCCAGTCCCTAATGTCTGGCGTTTTCTAGACATGACAGGGAGTTTTTATTTTGCTGTGGGCCTACCTGTCTCAGGATCCAGGCGGATCACTCTTCCTCCATTGTAACAGGCCACCCAGAGCTTCCCCTCAGTATCAATGCACATTCCATCTGGGATGTGTTCTTCTTTCTCCATCTTGTAAATGCTTCTGCGGTTGGCTATGGTTAAAAAAAAAAAAACAAAACATACACACACACACCAAATAACAAGTTGATTATAAATACTGATCACCTCTGACAAGGCTTCCCCATTCATGGAGTTCTCCTCTTTCAACCTGTTGAGTTGTTTCAAAGCTGGTTTCTGTACCCCCTGCCTTGAACTGCCCCCAAGATCCTGGGGATTCTAGCTACCAGTGTCAGAGTTTCCTGCCAGCACAGGGAAATCTACTCAATATTCTATAATAAACAATCTGGGAAAAAAGAATGGATATATGTATATGTATAACTGATTCACTTTGCTGTACATCTGAAACGAACCCAACCTTGTAAATCAACTCTATTCCAATAAAATGTATTTAAAAAAATACCGATCACTTCTGCTGATCCAGGGTCTGCCTGTGCTGTGTGGGCAGCACAGGCAGGATGGTTCAGGAGGATCCCTAGCTCTAAAAATGTCCTGGAGTTCCCTGGTGGCCTAGCCGGTTAAGGATCTGGCATTGTAACTGCTGTGGTGCAGGTTCGATTCCTGGCCTGGGACCTTCAGCAGGCCATGGGAATGGCCAAAAATAAATAAATAAATAAATAAAATAAGTAAATAAGTAAAATAAATGAATTAATAAATAAGTCCAGAAACATGGGCGAACACCCCTCAACAAAGGATTTTGACTGCAGGATTTGGGATAGACTCACTCCCTTTAGTTTGGGTACAGACACAATTGTCGAAGCTTTCAGAGGACGGGGGAATAAAAGAAAGCAGAATTCTTGGACTCAGTGTGTCCCCACTGCACCAGGAAGCTACTAAAGTTCCTGTAGATGCAAAGCAGAAATTCCTAAGAACATGATGGACAGAGAAGAGAGATCCTATGGTGGCTGTGAAGGGCCTGATGCCACATATGGCAAACTGATAGCTTCGGATAGTCAGGAATTTTTTTTTTTTTTTGTCTTTTTGACTTTTCTTGAGCCGCTCCTGCAGCATATAGAGGTTCCCAGGCTAGGGGTTGAATTGGAGCTGTAGCCGCCGGCCTACACCACAGCCACAGCAATTCAGGATCCGAACCCCGTCTGCAACCCACACCACAACTCATGGTAACACTGGATCCTTCACCCACTGAGCGAGGCCAGAGATCGAAGCCGCAACCTCATGGTTCCTAGTTGGATTCGTTAACCACTGCACCACAACGGGAACTCCAGGATAGTCAAGAATTTATTGTAAAAAGAGAACACGTGCTAACATCAGGAGCAATAAAAGCCATGTTCAGTAGCCCAGGTCAGTTTGCTGAGAAGGAAACTGATGTAGTCAATTTTAGAGAGACCCCTTCAGGAGTTCCCTTCGTGGCTCAGCAGGTAATGAACCCGACTAGGATCCATGAGGTTGAGGGTTCGATCCCTGGCCTTGATCAGTGGGTTAAGGATCTGGTGTTGCCGTGAGCTCTGGTGTAGGTCACAGACATGGCTCCCATTCCAAGTTGCTGTGGCTGTGGCATAGGCCAGTGGCTGCAGCTCCGATTAGACCCCTAGCCTGGGAACTTCCATATGCTGCGGGTGTGGCCCTAAGAAGCAAAAAATAAAAAATAAAATAGAGAGATCCCTTCAGCTGCACTATGGAAAGTATGCATGTATCTTCCCCACAAGGTTTGTTACACTTCCAACACCTCGGAGATTCCTGAATTCCCAATTGCACCTTTTGTTTGTTTGTTTGTCTTTTTAGGGCCGCACCTGCGGCATATGGAGGTTCCCAGGCTAGGGGTCGAATTGGAGCTACAGCTGCTGGCCTACACCACAGCCACAGCAACATCAGATCTGAGCGGTGTCTGTGACCTACGCCACAGCGCATGGCAACTGGCACATCCTTAACCCACTGGGCGAAGCCAGGGATCAAACTCGCAACCTCATGGTTCCTAGTCAGATTCATTTCTGCTGCTCCATGACGAGAACTCTGAATTCCCAATTGCACCTGATATTGCACTGGAACCACTGATGGCTGCAAACCTCCTAGACTGCTAAATCGAATAAATTATAATATGGAGCTCCCATTGTGGCGCAGCAGAAATGAATCCAACTAGAATCTATGAGGACGCAGCTTTGACCCCTGACCTTGCTCCGTGGGTCAAGGATCTGGCTTTGCTGTAGCTGTGGTGTAGGCCGGCAGCTACAGCTCCAGTTCGACCCCTAGCATGGGAACTTCCACATGCTTCGGGTGTGGCCCTAAAAAGCAAAAAAATAAAAACAAAAAAATAAAATAAAAATTATAATAAACTGTTAACTTTTTTCACTATTTAATACCAGTAGGACATTTTCATAAATTGAGAAATAAACAAATGTGTCAGTTTGTAGGTGGTTTTGCCTTATCCTTTGGATGTGATATTTTAAATCAGAGCAATAGTAATATAGTAAATGTTGAAATTTAGACATGAATTGAATACATTTTACAGGGAAATAATGGGGCTTTGTATTTTTATGATTTTAGTGTTTTTTAAATTTCCAGTGTTCCAGTGCAATTTCAGGTGCGATTTTTTTTGTTTGTTTGTTTTCTTTTTGTCTTTTTAGGGCCACCCAAGAGGCATATGGAGGTTCCCAGGCTAGGGGTCGAATTGGAGCTGCAGCCACCGGCCTACACCACAGCCACAGCCACCGGGATCTGATCTGCATCTGCAACCTACACCACAGTTCACGGCAACGCCGGATCCTTAACCCATGGAGTGAGGCCAGGGATCGAACCTGAATCCTCATGGATCCTAGTCGGGTTCATTTCCGCTGAGCCACAATGGGAACTCCTTAAATATGTTTTAAAAGACGCACTGTGAACTACTTTATCTAGATCCTAAGAGCAAGACTTTTCTGAACTATTCTGGTCTTCCTCCAGCTGAAATGTTATGAAATATGAAAAAAGTGGAGTAATGCACTGCAAATCTTATAGAGCACTTCAATATAGTATATTAATTATCTTCTATTAATTAGAGTATGACCCAATAAATATAATATCCATAATATGGGTCATCTACTGAACTCAAACTTATAAAGAGGTCATTCAGCAGTTATACTAAGACAAAAAAAAATCTGAAGAACTGTAACTGAGTATCTTTGTTTAGGCATGGGAAAAGAAGCATTAGAGTTTCTACCTTAGTAGTAAAACAAAGCTGTTATTACAAGGTCTATAAATTTAAGTCTTCAGCTTAGTTCTCTAAGACTGGTTTAATATGGACCAGTTTTTCTGGAACCTCCAACACCATAAACAAGATCTATAACAGTAATTTTTCTTGGAGTTCCCTTATGGTGCAGTGGGTTAAGGACCCGGCATTGTCACTGCAGCTGCTCAGGTCTCTGCTGTGGCGTGGATTTGATCCCTGGCCTGGGAACTTCCGTGTGCCACAAGTGCAGTCGGAAACAAAAGAAAGCAATTAAATATAAATGTTAATTGAATATATTTTAGTAACTTCTGGAGTTTCTGTCGTGGCGCAGTGGTTAGCAAACCTGACTAGGAACCATGAGGATGCCGGTTCGATTCCTGGCCTCACTCAGTGGGTTAAGGATCCGGCATTGCCGTGAGCTGGGGTGTAGGTTGCAGACGCAGATCAGATCCCGCGTGGCTGTGGCTGTGGTGTAGGCCGGTGGCTGCGGCTCCGATTCGACCCTTAGCCTGGGAACCTCCATATGCCTCGGGAGCGGCCCTAGAAAAGGCAAAATAAATAAATAAATAAATAAATAAAACTTCTTAAGACCTACTGGTACATATTTTAGTATAGAAGATTATCAGGTACTTGGTGACAGATAATGCCGATTATAAATGATGTTCTTTTTTTTTTATTAACAGCAATGGGCACAAACTAAATAGCTTTTGATTCTAGGGGAAGGAAAATGGTTCTCTACAAGGTAAGCTAGTCGGCGTTCTGCAACGCAGGAATTCAGGGTTTCTGGAGGAGTCTTTTTTTTTTTTTTGTCTTTTTGTCTTTTTGTCTTTTCTAGGGCCGTTTCCGCGGCACATGGAGGTTCCCAGGCTAGGGGTCGAATCGGAGCCGTAGCCACTAGCCTACGCCACAGCCACAGCAACACAGGATCCGAGCCGTGTCTGCAACCTTCACCACAGCTCACGGCAACGCCGGGTCTTTAACCCACTGAGCAAGGCCAGGGATCGAACCCGCAACCTCATGGTTCCCAGTTGGATTCGTTAACCACTGCGCCACAACGGGAACTCCATAAATGATGTTCTTAAAGGTCAAGGTGAGAGCTAGAATAAAGGTTAACTTTGACCCATTTATTTCTTTATTTATTTTGCTTTTTAGGGCCACACCTGTGGCATATGGAGGTTCTCAGGCTAGGGGTCTAATCGGAGCTACAGCTGCCCGCCTATGCCACAGCCACAGCCACGCCAAATCAAGCAGTGTCTGCGACCTACACCACAGCTCAGGGCAATGCCGGATCCTTAATCCACAGAGCAAGGCCAGGGAATCGAACCTGAAACCTCATGGTTCCTAGTCGGATTCGTTTCCGCTGTGCCACGATGGGAACTCCCCAGAATCCTTATTAAAATACCAAAATATCTTTTTGAGGCTGATCTGAACTGAAGACCTGAATGCACACTTTAGTCTGAGGTTAGACCTTTGCTGTTTTACTTCCAGAAACTCCTACCTTGATTAACTCCAAGATCTAGAAGGAACTGTACAAACAGTCAATGCATAAAAACTAGCAAGATGGATGAGTTCTGTTCTGCCTGACTAAATGCTCCAAAATCACCTTATCAAAACATACTACTAGAAAAAAAAAAAAACAAACTCTAAATATGAGTAGGGCTTCTATAAGGGAAAAGAACATATATATATGTATATATGTATATATAAATGAATCACTTTGCTGTACACCTGAAACTAACACTACATTGTAAATCAACTATACTTCAACTAAAAAAAAAAAGAGCTTGTTTCTGAAAGGAGTATTCTGAAAGCAACTGGCCCTAAAGGGAATCATAATATACCCCCCCCACACACAAAAAAAGACATCAAAATCCAGAGGAACTTTGCGCTACAAAATCCAGGTCATTATAGTAATCCGATTGAGATATAATGGAAAGAATGTTAAAGCCATGTGCAGGGAAAATGGGTAAAAATAGTCATGAAAAGGAGCACTACGTATTTAAGAGTAAAACATCTGCTGGAATATTTTGTCTCTGATTAAATCTACATGACAGTCTTCGGATTTTTTTCAAATCATTTTTAGGATTGGTTTCGTTCTTGTGGTTTGGCGCCTTTCATGAAAGTTTCAAGCACCCCCTTGTAAATTCTTCCCAATAATTCCTTCCTTCCTAGTTTCCAAGTATGTCTCATGGAGAGTCCACTGATGGAGTTGAACAATCTGTAGCTACTTTTTTTTTTCTTTTTTTTCTTTTTGCTTTTTCAGGGCTGCACCTGGGGCATATGGAAGTTCCCAGGCTAGGGGTTGAATGGGAGGTGCAGCTGCCGGTCTACCCCAGAGCCACAACAATGCAGGATCCAAGCCGTGTCTGTGACCTACACCACAGCTCACGGCAACCCTGGATCCTTAAGCCACTGAGCAAGGCCAAGGATCGAACCTGTGTCCTCATGGATACTAGTCAGGTGTGTTTCTGCTGCGCCACGATAGGAACTCCTACTTTTCCATCTTGAAAAGTTGTCTTTGAGTACTTGCCTATAGTTAATTAAAGTCCAAATAAGAAATATCAACCCCCATTTCTAATTTTCTGTTCTTTTGTCCCTTTTCTGTTATATATTATTTGCCTCTAAGCACAGGATCTGTTTTCCAGGGAACCTCTTTCTAGATATGGTTGCAAGAAAAAGGATTAAGGATCTAGCCATGCGATGCCAACAGTGGCCATATTTAGTTGTGTGAAAGCCATGGCTTGACTGGCAGCAGAATCGAGCCTGTGTCATCGTTACCACATTGCAATCATCATATCGGGCAATTCTCTGTTGGGAAAATAAGGATCTTTTCACATGGGTTAAGGGAGAGGCAGCTTGCTAGTCAGATACACGTGAAAAAAAAATACCAGCAATATTAAGAAAAATGATGAAAAAGTACATACAAATCTTTCCTGTCTGCAGGTCATAGTCAAAGGCATCCACGGAGTAGGACAGGCTATCGATGTAATAGAAGATTTTGTGGTCCAGAGACCAATCCAAACCATTGGAGATGTCCACCTGATCAAAGTACTTTTCCACGTGGTGGTCGGGAAAGAGGGCGTACAGGGACCCTTGGTGCCGTTCCAGAACCGCCGGCGCTGTTTCCTCAGCCATGGTTCCTACAAACACCAAAGAGCACAGAGCTCAGCCACACAGCATTCCGTCCATATAAAGCACTATCTTCTTCCCCCTGGTGAAATCAACTATTACACAATCCCAATCTGGATGCTATTTTTTTAAAAAATGACAACAACCTTGCGTATAATGCAAATTCAAACTACCCTGAGAGGGAGTTCCCGTTGTGGCTCACGGGGTGAAGATCCTGACCTAGGATTCTTGAGGAGGTGGGTTCGATCCTGGGCCTCGCCGAGTGGGGTAAGGATCGGACGCCGCCGCAAGCTGTGGCATTGCTGTGGCTGTGGGGTAGGCCCGCAGCTGCAGGTCAGATGTGACCCCTAGCTGGGAAACTTCCATAGGCTGCAGGTGCAGCTGTGAAAGAAAACAAAAATGAAAAGCAAACAAATCAAAAAAAGAAAAAGAAAAAGAAAAAAAACACCTACCCTGAGAGATTCTAGTCCCAGAAAGCTGCACCCACCTCATTTTCTCCCACTGAGCACAGCTCTTAGAAGACCTGGACAAAATGCATGGCAGCGCTATTTGAGAACTCTGAACAGAAAATATCAGGCAGCTCAGAGAAGAACACAGAATATTTTTTTTTTGTCTTTTTGCCATTTCTTGGGCCCGTCCCATGGCATATGGAGGTTCCCAGGTGAGGGGTCGAATCGGAGCTGTAGCTGCTGGTCTACACCACAACCACAGCAACGTGGGGTCCGAGCTGTGTCTGTAACCTATACCACAGCTCGCGGCAAGGCTGGATCCTTAACCCACTGAGCAAGGCCAGGGATCGAACCCGAAACCTCATGGTTCCTAGTTGGATTCACTAACCACTGAGCCACGACGGGAACTCCGAAGAACATAGAATTTGATGTATCACCTAATTGGTGGCGCGTCTCCATTTTATCCTCCAGTATGTCCCCGCCTGAACTCAACACAGCCTGGAACTTGGAAGGAATAAGCACTGTGGTGCAGGCAGAATGAGATCCAAGAGAAAAACAGTCTAGATCTGCTACAGTGAGCAGCAAACACTCCCGAGGCTCAGAGAGTGGAAGAAATGCCCTGGTTATTTTCCAGTCCCTTCCCTCCTTTTTCTGTGCACTGGTCCCCAGACAATTCTGCAGTGAGGATAGCAAAGGCGGAGAATGGTCAGCCACAGGAAACTACAGGAATCAAAACTCTGAGGGAAGGTGACATTCCTCTCCATTTAGTGACGATGCAAGGACAAAACAGCAGAGCCAAACACTGTTTGTTTTTTGCATTGTTTTGTTTTGTTGTCTTTTTTGCCTTTTCTAGGGCCGCTCCTGCGGCATATGGAGGTTCCCAGGCTAGGAGTCGAATCGGAGCTGTAGCCACTGGCCTAAGCCACAGCCACAGCCACGTGGGATCTGAGCCACATCTATGACCTACACCACAGCTCAGGGCAATGCCGGATCCTTAACCCACTGAGCAAGGCCAGGGATCGAACCCACAACCTCATGGTTCCTGGTGGGATTCGTTAACCCCTGAGCCACAACGGGAACTCTGAGACACTGTTGCTTTCATGGTCTCCCTCTTTCTCCCCCGACCCCTCCTGCTACTTGGCCCTGGAGGCAGTGCAGTCACAGAAGTGGGTGGTGTCTGGCTGGAGGAATGAAAAGGAGAGCTCCAGAAAGCTGGAAAGTACTAGAAGACAGCAAAGAGGGATGTTGCTCAGGAATGCAACCCCATAAAGTTGTCTGTGATCTCCTGGGCTCATCTCCTGCTCATACAAGTATGGGTTGGAATCTAATTAGCATACCACAGCCTTGGAGAAGGGAGCTGATGGATAGAACTCGTCCTAGCGCTCAGATTGACCCATGACTGGCAGACACAGGGGACAGATCCTAATGGCACCTGAAGAAAGCAGGTTGGAACTTGCGATCTGAACCTGAAACAAATATATCAACATTCCTCCAGAGGATTTAAGCAAGACCCCGTGGCTCCTAATGCAACAGTCAAAATGTCCAGGATACACTCCAAAATTACTTGGCAACCCAAAGAAGCACGAACATGTCAACATGTATAGGAAAAAGAATCAACCGATGCAGACAAAGGGATGGCAGCACCGATATTAGAATTATTTGACAAAGACTAAAGCAGCTCTTACAAAAAGGCTCAAATGAACAATTTATGAAGTCTTAAAACTCAGAATAGCAGCAAAGGAGTAGAAGATATAAAGAATCCTCGAGTGAAATTTTTAGAACTGAAAAACGAAATCAATGAAATAAAAAACCCACTGAGTGGGGGAGTTTCCGGGTGGTCTAGTGGTTAGGATTTGGTGCTTGCCTCGCTGTGGCCTGGATTTGATCCCTGGTCCGAGAACTGAGATTTCACATCAAGCTGCTGCTTGCTGTGGCCAAACAAGCAAAAACCAAAAAACCCCTACTGGATGGACTCAGTAGCAGACTAGAGATGACAGAGGAAAGAGTCAGAGTTTCTAAAGCTAGAGCAAAAGGAATTATCCAATCTGAACAGCAGAGAGGAAAAAAGACTGAAAAGAAAGCAGTAGAGTGTCAGGGACCTGTGCGCCAACAACAAAAGAGCTAACTTATGTGTCACTGGATTCCTAGAGGAGAGGAGAAAGAAAACAGGGCCAAAAATCACTTGAAGAAGTAAATGGCTCAAAATTTTCCAAGTGTGATGAAAAGCATAAAACTACAGAGCCGAGAAGGCAAGCAAATCTGAAACAGGAGAAGCCCAAAGAACCCTAAGCCAGGCTCATCATAATCACATTTCTGAAAACTGAAGTTAAATAGAAATTCTTGATGTCAATGAAAGAAAAACAACGTATTACATATAGGAGAACAGTGATTCAATGGCTGTCGATTTTTCATGAGAAATGGTGGAAATCAGAAGGAAGTGTCATGTTCTAAATTTGTTGAAAGGAACAAAAAGCATCAACCTAGGAGTCTATATTAAGTGAAAAATAGTCCTTTAAGAACGAAGGTGATCATGGTAGGGTGCTTGGGGTTAACAGATGCAGACTGTTGCCTTGGGAATGGATGAGCAATGAGATCCTGCTGTGTAGCCCTGGGAACTCTGTCTGGTCACTTATGATGGAGCCTGATAATGGGAGAAAAAAGAATGTACACATGCATGTGTATCTGGGTCACCATGCTGCACAGTAGAAAAAAAATAAAGAAAAAAATAAAAGAAAAAAAAGAAATAAAAAAAGAAATAAAAAAAGAACGAAGGTGAAATAAAGACATTCTCAAGTGAAGTAAAACTAAGACAATTCACACCTAGTAGGTCTGCTCTAAAAGAACTGCTAAAAGAAGCTCTTCAGACAGAAGGGACATACCAAAAGGAAGCTTGGGACATCAGGAGTGAAGAAGGAACAACAGAAATAGTAAATATATTGGAGTTCACGTCGTGGCGCAGTGGTTAGCAAACCCGACTAGGAACCATGAGGATACGGGTTCGATCCCTGGCCTCGCTCAGTGGGTTAAGAATCCGGCATTGCCGGGAGGTGTGGTGTAGGTCGCAGATGCAGCTCGGATCCCTCGTTGCTGTGGCTGTGGTGTAGGCCGGTGGCTACAGCTCCGATTGGACCCCTAGCCTGGGAACCTCCATATGCCTCGGGTGTGGCCTTAGAAAAGACAAAATAAATAAATAAAAAGAAGTAGTAAATATATGAGTAAATATAATAGACTCTTCTTCCTTTCAGTTCTTCAAAAACATTTTTGATGACTGATAGCAAAAATAACATTTTCTGATGGGATTTTCAATCCATGTGCATAGACAGGCAACCATAACATAAATGGGTGATTACCAATTGAAGTGGTAAAATATTGGTTCTGCATAGACTGAAAGTTAACTAGGCATTTTGTAATCCCTTCAAGAACCCTTAAAAAACTAGACAGGAGTTCCCAAGTGGCAGAACAGAATTGGCGGCATCTCTGCAGCCCTGGGATCAGGTTCAATCACCAGCCCCACACGGTAGCTTCAGGATCCGTCATTGCTGCAGCCATGGTGTAGGTGGCAACTGTGGCTCAGTTCTGATCCCTGGCCCGGGACCTCCATATGCTGTGAGGCGGCCAAGAAGGAAAAAAATATACAGAGAGATGAGTGAAAAATCGCAATAGATAAATTAAAATTGAATTCTAAAAACTGCTCAACCCAAGAGAAAGTAGGAGAGGGGAAACAGAGAAATAAGAAATACAGAGGGAAAGAAGAGAGAACAAATAATAAAATGGTATATCTAAGTCAAAGCATATCAATAATTATATTACTTATAAATAATCTAAACACATCAAAAAGAGATTGTCAGAATAAAGTTTTGTGGGTTTTTTTGTATTTTCTAGGGTCGCACCCACGGCATATGGAGGTTCCCAGGCTAGGGGTGGAATCAGAGCTGTAGCTGCCAGCCTACACCACAGCCACAGCAATATGGGATCTGAGCCGCGGTCTGCAAGCTACACCACAGTTCACAGCAACACCAGATCCTTAACCTACTGAGCAAGGCCAGGGATTGAACCCACATCCTCATGGATCCTAGTTGGGTTCGTTAACCACCGAGCCATGATGGGAACTCCCTTGCTTGGAGTTTTAAGGTATCTTCCCATGTTGTAGCCTGCCTCTAGGATGGTCCCTAAAGAGTCCGGTCTCCCCATATTCACACCCTCATCTAGTCCCCTCCGTAACTGCGGGACAATAGCCCATGGCAGAAGTGATGTTATGTCACCTCTGAGATTGGTTAATAAAACCATAGCATCCATCTCGGACGTGCTCTCTCTCTCTTTCTATCATCACTGGCTCTGAGGGAAGCCATGTCCCAGGCAGCCCACATGGTAAGGAACTCCTGCCAACCCCCTCCAGGCCCCTTCAGAGACTCCAGCACCGCCCCTCAAACCTGGAGCCCCAGCCAACAGCTTGACTGCAACGTCATGACATAGCCTTGAACCATCCAGCTAAGCCAGACCCAGGTTCCCGACCTTCAGAAACTAAGTGTGATAATTTATGCTTCTTTTAAGCTCCTACATTTCAAGCTAATTTGTTACACAGCAGATCACTAAGGAGTCCCACAGAACGCTTATAAATTACAATAAAAAATAGAGGAGTTCCCGTTGTGGTTCAGCTGTAATGAAGCTGACTAGTATCCATGAGGATGCGGCATTGTTCAGGGGTCTAAGGACCCGGCCTTGCTGTGAGCTCTGGTGTGGGCCGGCAGCTACAGCTCCAAGTCGACCCCTAGCCTGGGAACCTCCATGTGCTGCAGGTGCAGCCCTAAAAAGAAAAAAAAAAAAAGTAACTATGCAGCAGTAGAGAAATTCAAGACCTCAGCTGGGAACTGGGTAACATTACCAATGAGGAACAGATGGTACCCAGATGGGGGACCCTGAGAAGGACAGAGCATCACTTAGGGATTCCAGCCATGGACGGATAGCATCAATCTAATCGAAAGAAGACATTAGACAAACACAAAACCAGGAGGAACATGAGGAATAGCCTATGAAAAAAAGAGGGGAGCGGGATGGGATTGCATTTTCCAAAAACAGCAATGTCATTCGAAACAAAGAAAGGTCTATGTTCTGTTCCAGATTCAAAAGAAATGACAACTAAATGCAACACATAATCCTAGACTGGATCCTGTGCTGGAGGGAAAAAAATGCTATAAAGGACATTATTTGGCTAACCGACAAAACTGGAATATAGCTAGTATATTAGCTAAAATGACCATATAATGTTAAATTTCTTTGAGATGAATACTATACTGTGGTCATGTAAGCTTTTTTTTTTTTTTTTTTCAGGGCTGCACCTGCAGCATGTGGAGATTTCCAGGCTAGCAGTCGAATCAGAGCTACAGTCGCCAGCCTGCACCACAGCCACAGCCACGCCAGATCCGAGCCGCATCTGTGGCCTACACCACAGCTCATGGTGATGCTGGATCCTTAACCCACTGAGCGGGGCCAGGGATTGAACCTGCGTCCTCATGGATGCTAGTCAAATTGGTTAACCGCTGAGCCATGATGGGACCTCCCTGGGAACTCCTGCATATGTCATTTTTTCTTGGGAAATTCACACTGAAGTATTTTAGAGGCAAAAGCACATGACATATGCAACTTACTTTCAAATGATCCTGGAGAAAAATGTTTATGTATATTGAGAAAACAAATGAAACAAAATGTTGCCAGAGGTGAGACCAGGGAAAGACTGTACAGGTGTTGTTTGTGCTATTCTTACTGCCCCCCACCCTGTACATGTGAAATTATTTCCAATTTAAACATCAACAACAAAATGATACAAAAGAACTTATTTATAAAACAGAAACAATCCAAGATTTCAAAAGCAAATTTAGGGCAACCATTTGGGGAAAGCATAGGAATTGGGAATAACATATACACACTACTCTAGAGAATAGATATTATCAAGAGCCTACTGTGGGAGGTCCCGTCGTGGCACAGCGGAAACGAATCCGACTAGGAACCATGAGGTTGTGGGTTCGATCCCTGGCCTCGCTTAGTGGGTTAAGGATCCAGTGTTGCCGTGAGCGGTAGTGTAGGTCGAAGATGCGGCTCAGATCCCCCATGGCTGTGGCTGTGGTGGAGGCCGGTGGCTACAGCTCCGATTCAACCCCTAGCCTGGGAACCTCCATATGCCACAGGTGCGCCCCTTAAAAAAAAAAAAAAAAGAACCTACTGTAGAGCCCAGGGAAATCTATTCAATAGTTTGTAATAATCTATGTGGGAAAAAAGAATGGAGATATATATCTATATATCTCTGAACTAGTACAGCATTTAAGTCAACTCTACTCCAATAGAATTTAAAGAATAACCGAGAAACAACACGACCTCTAGAATAAAACTCATTGCAACTACAAAAATACCATATATATTTTAGTCTGCTAGAGATAGCAACTATAAGGAACATCTATGAAGTTTTTTTTTCTTTTTTTTCTCTCTCTCTCTCTCTTTTTTTTTTAACTGCTACATCTGTTGCCTATGGAAGTTCCCGGGCCAGGGGTTGAATGGGGGCTGCAGCTGCAGCCTATGCCACAGCCTCACCAGATCTGAGCCCCATTTTCGACCTATGTCACAGCTCACGGCAACGCCAGATCCTTAACCCACGGAGCGAGGCCAGGGATTGAACCCACGTCCTCACTGTGTCGGGTTCTTAACCCACAGAGCCACAACGGGAGCTCCCCCAGGAAGTTTTTCTCATGGGAATTTTTGTTTTGGAGCGGGATCAAAGTGACTCAAGTAATAATTAAAGAAGCCCCCAAGATCTGTTAGGAACAATTCTTTTCACCACTGCAGCTGTGAGACTTTTATAAGACAGATTCTGATCCTCTCCAAAGCTCAGTATGTAGATGCTAAAGATAAACCATACCAGCAAAGTATCTCCCAGCGGGATCCACCTTCCCGTCATTGAATCGATTGTTTTTCTTGTCTTTATCGACAGCGGCCAAGACAACTGCTGACTCATCTTCCCAGTTCAAAGCACAGAACTTTGTTCCAACTGTGGCGACATAGCCTCCCGCCTGGCGAAGGGCCACAGAGCTGACAGGAGCATCTGCAGAGGCAAAAGCAGCAGTCAGAGGGCCGGCCGAGCAGCACACGCAGCCGTCACACCACCCGGTACCCCGAAGGCGACATGGCACTTTGGACCACGGGCATGCACCCTTCTTTCCACTGAAGAGTGAAGGCTACACAGCCTAGTATATTCGTGGAGCATAGGGACCCCGCGTGCTGAACTGGGCAGCAGGGATGGAAAGATGAATGAAACCCAGCTCCTCTGAAAGCGCCTAGCCTAGTGAGAGAAGCAGAGAAGTCAAACCACAGCAGCCGCCCTACCCTACAGCAGGTGCCACGGCGCGTTCAGAGGAGAGATTTCCGAACGGGGGAGAGGGGGTGGGAGCATGCCATGAACAAGAGCCATAACCACAGAGCAAGCGATGCTCAATTTGCCCGATCTTCAGCAAATTCAGATGCACAAACCGTTTAGTTGAGTTTCAGCCACTAAGTTTTGTGACATCTCTCTCCCTCCAAAACAGTTTCTCAAATCCTTTTTGGAAGTAAACATGATAAACAATATATAAAAACAGACGCAGTAAGAACAAACGCATCTTCCTTATATTCTTATATTTTGTATATTTAAATTTTAGGTTTTCTCGGTTTAATATTTTTCCACGTGTAAGGACACTTTCTTTTAATTAAAAAAAAATTTGTTTTTGGCCATGACAAAAACTTCCATGCCTGTGGAAATTCCCCGGGCCAGGGGTTGAACCTGAGCTACAGCAGCAACCGAGCCGCTGCAGTGACAATGCCAGATCCTTAACCCACTGAGCCACTAGGGAACTCCAGGAAACTTTTTTATTTTAGAGTGGAGAGATTGATTACCACGGTGAGCAGTCACAGGAAACAAACTGATGAAAATTTACTTTGAAAACATTTCCAAAGCATCTATTCAGGGCGAGACGCTGGGTGCTCTAGGTGGAGCTTCTAGCTAAAAGTCCTGTGCAAAAGTTGATTGGAGCCATTAAGGGTCCCAGGAAATGTGCAGGACACTGTTAGAAGGGTCACATTCTCGTCTGGGATCCCAACCTGTGTCCTGAGGCTTCTGTTAGCTTTCAAGCAAATGCTGACAGCACAAGCCTTTCCCGTAGTTTGGGATTTTTTTGTTGTTGTTGTTTGGTTGGTTTTTGTTTTTGCAGATTAGGTTTAGGAATAGATCCCTTAGGTGTGCATGTTGGGAAAGAGAGACTAGGAAAGGTCCCTTCCCTACTCTGATCACAGCAGGTCATAGTCATTTTGCCTCTAGTCATGGTCACATCCCTGTGTGAATTAAAAGCTGTTCCTTCTCATTAAAAAAAAAAAAAAAAAGTTGGAGGAGTTCCCACTGTGGCGCAATTAGGGATCAGTGGTGTCTCTGGAGCACTGGGACGCACCTTTGTTTTGTTTTTTGTTTTGTTTCGCCTTTTCTAGGGCCCCTCCTGCGGCATATGGAGGTTCCCAGGCTAGGAGTCCAATTGGAGCTGTAGTCGCCGGCCTACGCCAGAGCCACAGCAACGTGGGATCCGAGCTGCGTCTGCGACCTTACACCCCAGCTCACGGCAATGCCAGATCCTTCACCCAGTGAGCAAGGCCAGGGATCGAACCCGCAACCTCATGGTTCCTAGTCGGATTCGCTAACCACTGCGCCACGACGGGAACTCCTGGGACGCAACTTTGATCCTGGCCAGGCACAGTGCGATAGGGATCCGGCATTGCCCCCACTGCGGGCGAAGGTCATAATGATGGCTCGGACCTGATCCCCGGCCCAGGAACTCCATGTGCCATGGGGTGGCCAAAAAAGAAAACAATTCTCAGGTCCCCAGATCTGAGTTGACAGTGTCCTAAGGTCACGGGAATTCCTAGTATCTTGTTCCCACAAACACAACAACGAAATAAGAAACTTTATCACTGGTCAAGCCCATACCCTAGGGCCATAGAATGTGATAAGCCCCTCCTCGGGAAACCACAGGGCCATAAACAGAATCATACGCAAAGGCGCTCAAAATTCCTTCACGAATCGTACGTTGTACAGGGAAGAGAAAGTCCTGGTGCAAGCTCTCTGCACATTCAAAGAAGGGATATAGCTGTTATTTTTGGTCAGTCAAGGCCTTGCTTGGCCTGACCCAAGGTAGATGAATTTGCTGTGCCACAAACAGGGTCTCTGACGTTCAAGGCTGTTATCTGCAGCTATTAAGAAAAGATCCTACTGTGGCGCGTTCCCATGGTGGCTCAATGGTAACCAACCTGACTAGTATCCATGAGGACACAGGTTCGATCCCCGGCCTCACTTATTGGGTGAAGGATCCACTGCGCCATGAGCTGTGGTGTAGGTCGCAGACACAGCTCAGATCTGGCGTTGCTGTGGCTGCAGCCTAGGCTGGCAGCTGCAGCTCCGGCTGGACTCCTAGCCTGGGAACTTTCATGTGCTACAGGTGTGGCCCTAAAAAGACAAAAAAAAAAAAAAAAAGGGAAAGATCCTGCTGTGACTCATACTCCAAAACGAAATGGGGAATGTGACCCCAAAAGGGAAGAGGCACGTGTGGATGATCCAGATGTTACTCCTGGGTCGCAGTGGGTGACATAGGATGACGATCCAAGACTTTTAAAGTATATTCAGTACCTCTTAACAAGAAGGTCCCTGGGGGGACTGACACATTAGGTGACCGTCCCTTTCCAGGGAAGAAGAGAATGGCTGTCTGGGCAGCTCCCAGCCCGGGCTCCATCCTTACCCAGGGTCAGTCGCTGCACTTGATTGCTGAGCGCATTCCACCGGCAAACCTTTTTGGCGGGAATATCCACGAAGAGCAGAGAGTTGGATGCTTCCTCCCACACGGGCGACTCACCGCAGTGGCAGTTCTCCCGCAAAACGCACTCAATCTTAATGGAAGACATTGTCATGGGGGGAGATCTACTGAAGGTAACCGAGATAAAGGGACATGTTATTTCATGGAGCAAATTCAGCAAAACACCTGACTCAAGACCCCTGGCAAGACCCCAGTAGGGATTTTTTTAAAAAAATTAGAAATGGAGGTGTTCCCATTGTGGCACAGCAGTAATGACTAGGAACCATGAGGTTGTGGGTTCGATCCCTGGCCTCAATCAGTGGGTTAAGGATCTGGTAGTGTTGTGAGCTGTGGTGTAGGTCACAGACCCCGCTTGGATCCCCCATTGCTGTGGCTGTGGTGTAGACCAGCAGCTGTAGTTCCAATTCGACCTCTAACCTGGGAACCTCCATATACTGCAGGTGCAGCCCTAAAAAGCAAAAAAAAAAAAAAAAAAAAAAAAAGGAACTGGAGGAGTTCCCATTGTGGTGCAGTGGAAAGGAATCAGACTAGTATCCATGAGGACTTGGGTTCAATCCCTGGCCTGGTTCAGTGGGTTCAGGATCCAGCGTTGCTGTGAGCTGTGGTGTAGGTTGCAGACGTGGCTCGGATGCTGCTTTACTGTGGCTGTGGCGTAGGCTGGCGGCTCCAGCTCCGATTCGACCCCTAGCCTGGGAACTTCCATACGCTACGGGTTCGGCCCTAAAAAGACAAAAACAAACAAACCAAAAAAACAGAGAAAGGACAGACACATTTTCCCTAACTCTGAACAAAATATGCAATCTGGCAGGAGGAGGCATATACAAAAGAAGAGCGAGAGGACAGGCCAGAACACAAGACAGCTTCAATCAACTTACCAGTGCTGTTTGTTAAACAATCTTTAAAAAAGAGAGCCGCAGAAAAGCAACAACGGCCACACCTTGGCGCTAGTGACCCCCCCAGGGAAAGCTGACTGTCTGCACAAGGCAAGGCTCCCTTTATGCCAACACCCTAGCCCCCAAGGCTCGTCAGGGGGGCGTGTAGCTCCCTCATTGGTGGCCTTTCTGGGCGTCTGCAGGTCACCTTCTCCTGCTGCCCTCCCCATCTGTGGATGGTGTTGATGGCCTTCTGTGACCTTCAAGGCCCCGGTCTTCCTGCTCTGCATTTTTCTGAACTGCACGATAAGAAAGGCAGTGCATCAGTGACAACACACGCCACTATAATAATACACCAACATCTATTTTCTTTTGTAATCTCATTTGGATCTTACTATGAATCATTCAAGTGCAGAGTTACAGCCATTTATATATTCGCACATGTTCTATAATTCTGGAAAGTGTTTGAATCCCCTTCTATCATCCATACGATCGTGAGGTATGGCAAAGTGTTTTTCATCTGATTTTCATAGTTTTCTATTCCAGAACAAAAAAAATCCTCTGGAAATAAAAGAGGCTGTGAGCATAAGGGGGATTTATTAGATATCGTAAAAGAATGATGCAGTAAAACTTATGTAAAAAGGTATTCCACTCCATTTAAGGCTTATTATAATTCCCTTGTTAATTCTTTCAACTGAAAAATATGTCAAACTCTTCACAACTTTGTCAAATAAGAATATCATTTTATCTATTTATTACCATTTATTTTATTACTATTACTTATTACTATCTGTTATCAGTGGAATACTAACATCCATTTTCTTTCTTTCTTTCTTTCTTTTTTTGTCTTTTTTTGTCTTGTTAGGGCCGCACCTGCGGCATATGGAGGTTCCCAGGCCAGGGGGCGCATCGGAGCTGTAGTCGCCGGCCTACCCCACAGCCACAGCAACACTGGATCCTTCACCCACTGAGCCAGGCCAGGGATCAAACCTGCAACCTCATGGTTCCTAGTCAGATTCGTTTCCACTGTGCCACGACGGGAACGCCTCTCACATCCATTCTCAAATTCAGACATCGGAAAAGGGGGAGAAAAGGACACCACTGGGGCACCGCTGTAGGAAGTTACAGGTATTTCTTGCTGCCTAGAAAGGCACTGTGCCAGTTTGGCAAGGAGTCTTGAACTCTGCAAGCAGGAACGTTCTATGCTGGGACTGTTGGCCAGGAGCTGTGACCAGCGAACAGGTAGAAGAAAAAGAAAAATGTTCAACACAAAAAATTCTTGCTTAAGAAACCCATGTGAGAGAGGAAGGACAGGCAAAACTCTCTAGAGTCTTCTTTCCCACACTCTGCCCTGCTGAGGAAAATTGCCTGCATCTTCATCCTTCTCCCTGACTTGAAGTCAGTGGTCCCACACCTGGGTGGGCAAATTAAGGCTAGGGGAATAAAGGAACGACAGTCGTGGGTTGAATACTTCTTTCAATAAACCGCTTAAGAAAAGAAAAGAAAAGGAAAAAACAAACAAACAAACCACACAGCTCCATCGTCCTCATGTATGACCTGCCAGCGCTGGGGTATCTGCAATCCTCATGGGAGGTTAAAAATTGGCAAAAGTTCCAAAGGCCTTCCTCATATCAATCGGAGATAAGGCACGAGATCAGACACGGGACTTTTGCAATCGCAGCGTTTAACCCCACGCTCCGTGGTGCAAGTGGGGGGCGGTGGGGGGAGACTGGCAAATGTCGTCCCTTTTCTGCCCCGACTTCTGCGAGCGCGGCCCGCAATCGGGGCAGCAGGTGGCCGCGCGGCGGCGGGGTACCCGTGCGGGAGCGGGGAGGGGAGGCTCGACACCGGCCGGCGGCTCGGTTGAGGCCTCGGGTGACCGCGGGGCCCTGGGACGCTGAAGATTGCATTGCGTCGCCTCCAGCCCGGGCCGGCCGAGTTGGGTGCACGGGACGCGGGGGTCAAATCGGCCTCCTTCCAACCGCGCGGGTTTCGGGGTGTGTGTGCGTGTGTGTGTGTGTGTGTGGCTGTCGTCAGAAGTCCCCTCTCCAAGGAGGGGGCGGGGAGGCCGGCCCTACCCAGCACTCACCAGGCTGATGACTCGCAGGCAGCTGGGAGGTCAGGTGGCAGAGCCGGCGCGTGCGGGGTGTGTGGGTGTCGCCGGCCCGCCTGGGGTGGGGGTGGGGACCGATCCCCCTCTCCCGTCCTCTCCTCCGTGGCTGCAAGAATCCAGCGGAGGTGAATCCAAGCTTTGGAGTTTGGCCGGAGAGCGAAAGGTTGTCTCTGACAGCAGCAAAACGTTATTAAAATGCCTCACGGAGCGATGGGATCGAGGGTCCGGTTTGAACACAAACAAGTTCAAAAGGAAAGTTCAAAGCGGTTAAACAAACCCTCCCTTTCCCTGGTGAAGAGTCTAACAGGCTGGAGGCCAGCTCTTGCAAAACATTCTTGGCGGAGGGGAGCAGAGAGGCTTTATCTGATGCTTCCTGAAGTAAGTCAGACAAAGACAACTATTGTATGATCTCACTTATAGTGGGATCTGAAACATACAACAAACTAGTGACCATAACAAAAAAAGAGATAGAGTCACAGATATAGAGAACAAACTAGAGGTTAGAGGGAGGAGCAAGATAGGCGCAGGGGATCAAGAGGTTACATATAAAATAAATAAGATATAAAGATACATTGTACAGCACAGAGGATATAGCCAATATTTTGTAATAACTATAAATGGAGCATTACTTTTTTTTTTAAGGGCCGCACCCGTGGCGTATGGAGGTTCCCAGGTTAGAGGTCCAATCGGAGCTACAGCTGCCAGTCTACACCACAGCAAAGCAGGATCCTAGCTGCATCTGGGACCTACACCACAGCTCACGGTGATGCTGGATCCTTAACCCACTGAGTGAGGCAATGGATGGAACCTGTGTCCTCATGGATGCTGGTCAGATTCGTTTCCATTGAGCCACATTGGGAACTCTGGAGCATGACTTTTAAAAATTGTGAATCGCAAAAAAAAAAAAAAATGTGGAATTACCATGCCGTATACCTGAAACATACATGATAGTGTACATTTACCATATCTCGATAAAAAATTAAAAAATAAAATCCTGTGGAAGAAATATTCCTAAGCTGCGCTCAGTTTCACATTCTCCTTTGAAAGTCTGAAGGTATTCCTGGCTCTGCCAACCTGACCATGTGTACTTCCTCTAAATAACCCACAAGTTTAAAATACTAAAAAATAAAATTAAAATTGGAGTTCCTGTCGTGGCTCAGTGGTTAACGAATCTGACTAGGAACCATGAGGTTGCAGGTTCAATCCCTGGCCTCGCTCAGTGGGTTAAGGATCTGGCGTTGCCGTGAGCTGTGGTGTAGGTTGCAGACGCCGCTCGGATCCCGTGTTGCTGTGGCAGTGGTGCAGGCTGGCGGCTACAGCTCCGATTGGACCCCTAGCCTGGAAACCTCCATATGCCGTGGGTGGGGCCCTAGAAAAGGCAAAAAAAAAAAAGGACAAAAAAAAATAAAAAAATAAAATTAAAATTAAGGGAGGGAGATAAACAGAATGGTGGTTGCCCCTGGGGGGATGGAAGCCAGGAATTGAACCCACCCCATAGTGGTGACAATGGTGGATCGGACCTTAACTTACTGAACCACCAGGAACTCTTTATTGTATGTATTGAATCCAAGGTCAGCGTTATTATTATTATTTGTATCTCTCAGTCAAGTGTCCCATTACTTGCCATCTGCGCTATCAAATCCCACTCAAATCACAATCATTGTGGCATTATTATTATTATTATTATTATCTTTGTCTTTTTGCCTTTTCTAGGGCCGCTCCCTCGGCACATGGAGGTTCCCAGGCTAGGGGTCCAATTGGAGCTGCAGCCACCTGCCTGTGCCAGAGCCGCAGCAACACGAGATCTGAGCCATGTCTGCGACCTACATCCCAGCTCATGGCAACGCCGGATCCTTCACCCACTGAGTGAGGCCAGGGATCGAACCCTCAACCTCATGGTCCCTAGTCAGATTCGTTAACCACTGAGCCACAATGGGAACTCATTTTTTTGATTTTTCAGCCACACCTGCAGCATGTGGAATTTCCCAGAGCAGGAATCGAATCCCAGCCACAGCGGCCACCTACGCCACCTTCCACAATGTCGGATCCTTAACCCACTCTGCAGGGCCGGGGTTCAAACGGGTGCCGCCACAGAGACAAACTGGATCATTAACCCACAGCACCCCAGTGGCAACTCCTCATCGTGGCATTCTGATTGCCTTTACCTCATGAAGGAGGAAGAACTAGGCATCCATCTCCAAAGGTGCTAAGCTCCAGGCAGGCAGGAGGTGGCGGGAGCAATCTCAGCTCAGTTTACCATCAGTCCTTAGACTAACTGGCATTTATGGCTCCAGTTTTCACCTTTCACCCCGGGAGGTACTTTAGACAACTATTCTCCCATGTTCCATTTACAGATGGGAACACACATGTCTGCAAAGTGAGGAGACTCCCAAAGCTGCATATCCAGATGGGAAAAAGAAAAAAATCCAGCAAAGAGCCCAAACCATCAGTAGAAAAGTAAGAACTTGGAGGACACGTTCTTGGGTGAGCCAACAGGTGGGCCTACGATCTCCAGACGTTGGGGTTCTCATGGGCCTTCCTATCCTGTGGCTTCCTCTAGCTCCTTGAGGCTGATGACTCCCCAGACTATATCTCAGCCCAGATCTCTCCTCCAAACCACAGGCCTCTCGTTCAAACCCTCTACTGAACAGCACCATTGAGCTGATAAGAGCCAAGCCCATGACTCTTCACAAGCTCTCTTGGCCAATGGGACCATGGTCCAACCAATAGGCGGCATCAGAAGCCTGGAGCCCTCACTTGACCTCTCTTGTTCCCCACCTTAGGTCCAGGGAGTCACCAGATCATAACTGTTGTTCCCTTGATGTCCTTCCAACTAGGCTGACACTCCCTTAGGTCATTCAGGACATCTCCATTTCTTGCCTGGATTGGTAGCATCTCTCTAGAAGGCTGGTCTCACACCTTTGGATCTGCTGCCAAGATGGTGAGCTAGATCATGGGTCCTGTAGGGCAGGGGGTGCATCTTACTCAGCCTCTCCTCCCCAGGTCCCACCACTGTGCTGATGCAGAAAGCTTGTTCAACTGTATGCTTTTTTTTTTTTAGGGCCACACCCGCTGTGCATGGAGGCTCCCAGGCTAGGGTTCCAATCGGAGCTGTAGCCATCAGCCTACACCACAGCCACAGCAACGGCGGATTCTTAACCCACTGATTGAGGCCAGGGATCGAACCTGTGTCCTCAGGGGTACTAGTGAGATTTGCTTCTTCTGAGTCAAGATAGGAACTCCTAAGGTTTTATTTTTATTTTTTTATTTTATTTTTTTGTCTTTTTGCCTTTTCTTGAGCCGCTCCAGCGACATATGGAGGTTCCCAGGCTAGGGGTCTAATCAGAGCTGTAGCCGCCGGCCTATGAAAGAATCACAGCAACGCGGGATCTGAGCCGCGTCTGCGACCCACACCACAGCTCACGGCAACGCCAGATCCTCAACCCACTGAGCAAGGCCAGGGATCGAACCCGCAACCTCATGCTTCCTAGTCGGATTCATTAACCACTGTGCCACGACGGGAACTCCCGAAGGTTTTATTTTGTTTTATTCTTGGCCGCACCCATGGCATGTGGAAGTTCCAGGGCCAGGGATTGAACCCATGCCACAGCAGTGACCTGAGCCACAGCAGTGACCATGTAGGATTCTTAACCCACTCTGCCACTTAAGGGGAAATCCTTAAGGTTTTAATAGTTGTATTGATGCATAAGCGACATACAACAAACCGACATATATAAAAAATATAACTTGGTTAGTTTTGACACATGCACACATGCTTGAATCCTTACCACCATTAATGAATATGTCTGTCACTCCCAAAAGTTTCCTCTTGCCCCTTTATTATCTCTCCATCCTTCCCCTCCGTGCTCCTAACTCCTAGGCAACCACTGACCCACTGTTACTCTAGATTAATTTTCATTTCCTAGATTTTTTTTTTTTTTGGCACCTGTGGCATATTGAAGCTCCCGGGCCCAG
Source organism: Phacochoerus africanus (assembly GCF_016906955.1). Lineage (NCBI taxonomy): Eukaryota > Metazoa > Chordata > Mammalia > Artiodactyla > Suidae > Phacochoerus > Phacochoerus africanus. The sequence continues at coordinate 43,962,814 of NC_062560.1, read as the reverse complement.
GGATCGAACCCGAGCCACTGCACAGACAATGCCGAGTAGTTATTATGTGAGCCACAGGGGACATCTTCCAAGATTTTTATATACATGGAATTGTACAGTAGGTATTCTGTTTTGTCTGGCTCCTTTTACTCCGCATAATTACTTTGAGATTCATCTACTCTGCTGTGTGTATTTCATTCCATTTTATTGCTAAGAGGTATTTCACTGTATGTAAATGTCACCACTTGCTTATCCATTCAAGGGTTGATGTACATTTGATTTGCTTCTAGTTTCCTCAATCACAAAGCTACTCTGACTATCTGTGTACTAATCTTTATATGAATGAACATCTGCTTTCGATTCTCTCGAGGACACATTTAGGAGCAGAATGGCTGCATCTTATGGTAGGTGTATGTTGACCTTTGTAAGAAGCTTCCAACCTGTTTTCCAAAGTGGCTGTGCCATTGTACATTCCCACCAGCCGGGTATGGGAGTTTCGGTTCACGTGGTAAGTCTTTTAAATTTTCGTCATTTTAATAGGGGTGTAGTGGTACCTTATTGTGGTTTTAATTGGCAGTTCCCTAATGACGAATGGGATTGAACATGTTTTCATGGGATTGAGCATTTGCCATTCATTGTCTTCACCAAAGTGCCTGTTGAGATAGTTTGTTCCTTTTTAATTAGGTTTTTTTTTTCGTGTATTGAAGTTGTGAGGGACACAATCTAGACACACTTCTTTATCAGATACAGGAGTAGCAAACCTTTGCTCCCAGTCTGAGTTCTTTTTTTTTTTTTTTTTTTTTGCCTCCTAACAGAGTCTTTCAAGAAGTAGTTGTAATTTTGATGAAGTCCAATATACCAATATGTTCTCTTAAGGAAAGTGCTTTTGGTGTCACATCTAAGAAGTTTTTACCTAGCCAAGATCCTAAAGGTTTTCTTCTTTGTTTTTGTCTAGCAGCTTTATAGTTTAGGTTTTAGTTTTAGGTCTTTGACACATTTTCAAATTGATTTTATATGTGGTGTGAAGTATTGATAGAAGCTGTTTCATTTTTCACATATAGAGATCTAGTTTTTCCAGCACACTTTTTTTGGGAAGAGGATTGTTGAAGATACTGACACTCCTCTTTTTGCTAAATTGCTCTGCACCTTTGTTGAAAGCCACTTTTCATTCTGCTCCATTGAGCTATATGTCTATCTTTACCCCAATACCACATTGCTTTGATTCCTGTAGCTCTATAAAAAGCCATGAAGTCGGGTAGTGTCAGTCCTCTAACTTCGTTCTTTTTGTTCTGAGTAGTTTTGCTTATCCTAGGTCTCTTGCACTTTCATATGAATTTTAAAGTCAGTTTATCAATTCACCCTCCAAAAAACCCTGGTGTGATTTTGATTGGAACTGCATTGAATCTGTAGACCAACTTGGGGATAATTGAAATCTTAATAATACTGAGCCTTCTGGGAGTTCCCGTCGTGGCGCAGTGGTTAACGAATCCGACTAGGAACCATGAGGTTGCGGGTTCGGTCCCTGCCCTTGCTCAGTGGGTTAACAATCCGGCATTGCCAAGAGCTGTGGTGTAGGTTGCAGACGTGGCTCGGATCCTGCGTTGCTGTGGCTCTGGCATAGGCCAGAGGCTACAGCTCCGATTCAACCCCTAGCCTAGGAACCTCCATATGCCGAGAGAGCGGCCCAAGAAAAACGGCAAAAAGACAAAAAAAAAAAAAAAAAAAAGACAAAAAAAATACTGAGCCTTCTATTCCATGAACATGGTATACCTCTCTGTTTACTTAGGTCTTCTATTTCTCTCAGTAATGTTTTACAGATGTCATTGTAAAATGACACATCTTTTTTTTAAGATTTATACATAAGAATTTCATATTTTTGGTGCTATCATAAGTGGTATTATTGTTTAATTTTTTTTGTCTTTTTTGTCTTTTTAGGGCCACACCTGTGGCATGTGGAGGTTCCCAGGCTAGGGGTCGAATCGGAGCTATAGCCGCCAGCCCACACCACATCCACATCAATGCCAGATCTGAGCTGTGTCTGCAACCTACACCACAGCTCACGGCAATGCTGGATCCTTAACCCACTGAGCAAGGCCAGGGATCAAACTCACGACCTCATGGTTCCTAGTCGGATTCCTTTCCGCTGCGCCACGCTGGGAACTCTGGTATTATTTTTAAAATTTCAACTTCTGATTGTTCCTCATTAGTATATAATAGATTTTGTGTGTGTGTGTGTGTGAGCTGACCTTTGATTTTGCAGCCTTGCTATACTCACTTCAGAGTTCTGGTAACTTTTTCGTTGTTGTTGATTCCATCTGATTTTCTACATAAATAATCATGTCACCTGAGAATAAAGAAAGTAATATTTCTTCCTTTCTAATCAAGATACCTTTCATTTCTTCTTCTTGCCTTATTGCACTAACTAGAAACTGCAGTACAGTATTGAAGAGAGGTAGTGACTGCAGATATTCTCGTCTTAGTCCTGGGAAAACATTTTCTTTCACTGTTAACTATGATGTTTGCAGTTGGTTTTTCATAAATGTCCTTTATCAGGTTCAGCGAGTTTCCCTTCTATTTTTAGTTTGCCAAGCATTATTACCAGGAGTGAATATTGGAATTTTGTCGAATGTTTTTTATGTATCTTTGAGAGGCAGCAAATCACATGGATTATTTTTGAATGTTAAAGTCAACCGTGCATTTATGGAATAAATCTCACTTGGTCATTGTTATAGACTGAAATGTTTGTGTGCCCACAAATTCATATGTTGAAGCCCCAGACCACAATATTTTGGTATTTGGAGGTGGAGCCTTTGGGAGATAATTAGGTTAAGATCGGGCCTCATATGTGGGTGAGAACCTCATGATGAGATTCATGTCCTTATAAGAGGAAAATCTCTCTCTATGCTCAGGTCCCTGGGACCTTCAAGAACTAACTCTCCAACATACCCAATTCCTTGTGGGAAGCTTTGATAATTAGAGCATCATCCCTCATAACGAACCCCACCTGCCTTCTATCCCCTCCCCCTGGAGCAACACTCAGTGAGTTATTTCCACTTCCCTAGGACAGTTTTTCAGATAACAGGGACACCCAAACCTATGACAACTCCTTAGGCAGTGCCAGACCCAGCCACACTGGATCAAGCAGGCCCATGGAGATTACCTGGGCTGAGACGCACCATCGATGCCCTTGGAAAACATGGCGGGGGCGGGGGGGGGGGAGGCAGGAAATAGAGAACTAATGTCTACAGGGAAGGATTTTATTGATTGAAAAAAAATACTTATTTTCCATTTCCAGAGAGAGTTTCGACTAAGAGAGACAGCACAGGAGTTCCCATTGTGGCTCAGTGGTAAAGAACCCGACTAGTATCCCTGAGGACACGGGTTCGATCTCTGGCCTTGCTCAGTGGGTTAAGGATCTGGCGTTGCCATGAGCTGTGGTGTAGGTCGCAGACGTGGCTCGGATCTGGCATCGCTGTGGCTGTGATGTAGGCCAGCCGCTGAAGCTCTGATTTGCCCCCTAGCCTGGGGACCTCCATATGCCATACCTGTGGCCCTAAAAGAGCGAGAGAGAGAGAACGCGTAGGCACATAGAACCAACCTAGAGTGGAGAGCTGAAGCCCAGGTGGACTGTCTGGGAAGGATAAATGCTCCCCTGAAAGAGTAAGGGACACTATGCTCTGTGCCTAGTTATTAGTTTCCTATTTCGCTGTAATAAATTTACTGCAAATTTAGTGGCTTCAAACAACACATTTATTCTCCTATAGTTCTGGAAGTCAGAAGTCTAAAATCATAGTGTCGGCAGGGCTGCCCGGGTTCCTTCTGGAGACTTTAGGGGAGATTCATATCCTTGCCTTCTTCAGTTTCTAAAGGTCACCCACATTCCTTGGCTCGTGGCCATTTGTAGCCTTACTTGAACCTCTTGCTTCCATTCTCACATCTCCTACTGCAACTGACACTGATTGCACTGCCTCCCTCTTAAAAGTAGTCTTGTGAGTATACTGGTTGGGCTCACCTGGATAACCAGGGATAACCTCCTCATCTCAGGTCCTTAACATCCATCATATCTGCAAAGTCTTTTTTTTTTTATCATTTAATGTAACAAATTCACAGGTTCTAGGGATTAGAATGTGGACCTCTTTGGAGGGGGGGCATTAATTAGGCAACTATAGGCAACCTATAATCTAATCTATAGGTTAGATTAGCTATGGAGCAACATGTTCCCTAGCTCCTAGCTTCACCATGAGGTCTGTCCAGTGCAGATTTGTGTGAATTATCTTGCTCTTTGCATGTGAGCCTCAAAACACTTTGCCTTTATGTCAGATGACTGATTCTGGTCCCATCATCTGTCCAGGATGACAGGAATGGAGTGGTACTGAACTCATGAATAGACCCCCTCTCAGGTTGCTTTCTTTAGGGAGAAGCTGAGGAGAAACACTTAACGAAGGTGCTTGGGGCACAGCAGTCAGGCAAATTGACCACGAGTCTGAGTTGTAGAGGCAGCCCCCAAGGTTCTAGTCCTACTCCTGCTGCACGCTAGCTGTGGAGACTTGAACAACTGTCTCACTCACTTGGGCTTTGTTTTCACATGTGTCAAGTGGAGCTAATAGTATCATCTTTATAAGGTTAGCATAACTAAATATAAGGTAGTTCATATAAAAGGTTTAATTAGCAAAGGGCCTGATGCAGAAGGGCTCAGTGAATTCTGCCCTGCTTATTTGAAGGCTTGACTGGTCTCAGGTTTCCTGGCCTTGGTTGGCTTCCCTAAGAGACCTAAGTAGCTGTCTTTTTTCTTTTTCGGCCACACCCAAGGCATGTGGTTTCCTGGGCCAGGATAGACGCCGAGCTGCACCTGTGACCTATGCCGCAGATGTGGCAACTCCAGGTTCTTAACCCGCTGCACCACAGTGGGAATTCCCTTAAGTGGCTGTCTTGAAACTGAGCTTTAGCCTGGTCTTTGCCAGTGTAGTTCTCAGTCCAACTTTGAGGATTGGGGGGCAAAGACACTGGCATGAATTCTGCTCCAAACATGCAGAGATAGCCTTAAAAAAAAATTTTTTTTTTTAATGGCTACACTTGCAGCATATGGAAGTTCTTGGGCCAGGTGTTGAATCCAAACCGCAGCTTGACCCATGCTGCAGCTGCGTCAACACCGATCTTTCAACCCACTGTGCCCAGGATGGAACCCACACCTGAGAGCTCAGCTGCTGCAGTTGGATTCTTAACTCATGGTGCTACAGTGGGAACTCCTTTTTTTTTTTTTTAACCACTGTTTTTTTTAATGATTTTTATTTTTTTATTATAGTTGATTTACAGTGTTGGTTTTTGTTTTTTGTTTTTTGGTTTTTTTTTTTTTGTTACATCTGTGGCATGCAGAAGTTCCCAGGCCAGGGATCAAACCTGTGCCACAGCATTGACTTGAGCCAAAGCAGTGACAACACCAGATCCTTAACCTGCTAGGCTACCAGGGAACTCCTGAGCCCTGTTTGATCCTGTTCATTGTTATCCCTGTGGGAAAAAGTGACTGAAAAAAATGGATGAGTGGCCACAGTATTGCATACAGCCAACAACAGCCTTGTGAACATTATCACTGGTTTCACTCCCTTGACTCCCTGTCTGTAGAGCTGGAGGAGTGAGGGGGACAGAATTAACCAGAAATCCTATCTTGGAAAGAGGAAGATGAAAAGTTAGGATAAAAAAAAGAGAAGTCTGGGAGTTCCCATTGTGGCTCAGCAGATTATGAACCTGACATAGTTCATTGATGTGGGTTCAATCCCTGGCTTCGCTCAGTGGGGTAAGGATCCGGTGTGCTGTGAGCTGTGGGTGTAGGCCACAGATGCAGCTTGGACCTGGCGTTGCTGTGGCTGTGGTGTAGGCTGGCAGTTGCAGCTCTGATTAGACCCCTAGCCTGGGAACCTCCATGTGCTGCAGGTGTGGCCATAAAAAGCAAAAAAAAAAAAAAAAAAAGATCGAAAATGGTAACTGCCCAATCTGAAGTGTCCTTCTTTTTGAAGCCGAGGTGATTAATTTGATGAGATTATAATTTTCAAAATGTCAGCAATTCTTAGCATGAAGGTTTTTTCAACATGTGAGAAACGACTACAAAATAATGAGACCATTTCCATGTGTGATTTATGGAAGCAGCTTCATTACATCATTGGCAATACTTTAGAAAGTCATGTTGACCAAAAGGTGGCTTGGCAAATGGTTTCCAAGTTCAGGTAACTTGCCATAATGAGCACAGCTTAATCAGCCCAATTGTCTTTCTAGTTTGTTTATAACCTGATCAGTTAAAATAAGTGAAACTGAGAAGGTGGGGTGGGAGGAGAAGGAAATTTAAACCTTGGGGGTCTTCAGGCTTTGAAGTTGGAATGGTCACACACAAACCCACCTTAGCAAGATGAGAAAGGCTGGATGCTCTGAGACTTTATCAGGACGATTAATGTACTTAGGGAGCGTCAGGTCAAAGAACTCATCTGTGACGGGGGGCACTGGTTTGGGGTGTGACCATCCTCTTCATCCTGGCTCATTTCAAGGATGACTATCCGCATGGCTTCAGGTCATGCAATTTGTTCCAACCCATGAAGTAAAATTAACTGAATTCACAGAAGCCTCCTGCAAGTGAGGAACTATTACTGAGTTCCTTGTGTAGGAGTGTCAGCCTTACTTAAAATTATTAGCAAGCATGCTGAGGACTGTAAAGTCCTGGAGGGAAAAAGCCCCAAGACTGCTTATCCTCTAGCTTCTCTGAATTTAAGTTTCTTTTTTTTGGTCTTTTCTAGGGCCACTCCCACGGCCTATGGAGGTTCCCAGGCTAGGGGTTCAATCAGAGCTGCAGCCGCCAGCCTACACCACGGTCACAGCCACGCAGGATCTAAGCCGCGTCTGTGACCCACACCACAGCTCACAGCAACGTCGGATCCTTCACTCACTGAGCGAGGCCGGGGATTGAACCCACAACCTCATGGTTCCTAGTTGGATTTGTTAACCACTGAGCCACGATGGGAACTTCTAAAAGTTTCAACACAGAAACAAAGGTTCATTTCCTATTAGAGATACAGACAGACATTAGCATAAATCCAAAGCTTTTGTTGGCTATAACAGGGTGTATTTATAATTTTAGTAATCCAACATTTTACCTAACAATTTATGGAATCAAAACAGTCATCCATGGAAGGGGGGGGAATGCGGGAGGAGGGAGAGGGGGAAAGAGAAACCACTTATCTTTTAACCATCTTCATCAATGATTTACCCAGTGACCTTTAGCAAGTACATTTATCAAACGTAATGGAAATGTTTGGCCTCAAAATCTGGCCATGACATCTTGTAAAGAATGTATATTTACATGAGGCCTGATCTAAGCCTTCTGATCTTTTTTTTTCTCTTTTTTTGTCTTTTAGGGCTGCACCTGTGGCATATGGAGGTTCCTGGGGGTCAAATCAGAGCTATAGCCACTGGCCTATGCCACAGCCACGTCGGAAGCCAGGGATCGAATCTGCAACCTCATGGTTCTTTTTTTTTTTTTTTGGTCTTTTTGCTATTTCTTGGGCCGCTCCCGCGGCATATGGAGGTTCCCAGGCTAGGGGTCGAATCGGAGCCGTAGCCACCAGCCTATGCCAGAGCCACAGCAACGTGGAATCCGAGCCGCATCTGCAACCTACACCACAGCTCACGGCAATGCCGGATCTTTAACCCACTGAGCAAGGGCAGGGATCGAACCCGCAACCTCATGGTTCCTAGTCGGATTCGTTAACCACTGTGCCACGACGGGAACTCCAGCAACCTCATGGTTCTTAATCGGATTCGTTAACCACTGAGGCACGATGAGAACTCCTGATCTTTTTGACTTTAGACAGGATCCATTTCCCTGGTGATTTTTTATGTTGATACCAAGGTTTTGTCTTATTAGCCTGATGAAATCATGATTTCTGGGTAAAGTCCAATTCCCCAGAGTTCTCTTTGGTCCTGGTATTAACAAGAATTACGAATTTGTGCTTTTAATCATTCAGCTCCTCCGTCTCCTCTTTTTTTCCCCTTACCATTTTTGTTTAATGAATAAGATTTTTTAAATATAAAAGGAACGTAAGATTTTCTAAAACCCACGTGCCCAAATAAAAAGTTACCACACAGACAATAGTTAGCAGTTTTCATAATTTAATGAAAAAGTATCGGTAAAAAGGTGACATTTGAAAAAAGACCGACTTTATCTTTGAAAACTGGACTATATAAGACAAAACGAAAAAAAAATTAACAAAGAAGGTTAAGAGGTAATACTTCAAACAACAGCAAAATGTAGGAAATACATTTTTTGGGGCAACTGAAATGTATACAACTGAAGGCTCCTTCATTTACCTAGGAAAATCCTGTAAAAATATTACAACTATATTTCCCTGACTGAAATTATTTTAGTCAATACTTTCCCAATGGCATCACATATGGAATTTGGCTGAAGCACTTTTTCAATGTTCGCTTTCCTTCCCACTCACTCAGAATTGAAAGGCATGAAAGGACATATAGGCTACTGCAGAAGGAGTTTATACAACAGATCCATTACAATTTCATTACCATGAAGGTGTCAAATTAGTATCTACCCCAGGAGAATGCAAAGAAAAAGCACAGAAACCTGGTGCATAAATGGGAGAAATTCTCATTTGGATAATCCATAGCTTTTTTCCACTCAAACAAAGTACAGGAGACATCTATCACACATGCTATGGCATGTTCACACATGTACACAGGCACAAAAGAAACATTTTGTAGGTGTAGCCAAAGGAGAGGCAAAATACAGAAGTTTTCAGAAAAGGAGGGTACACAAGAGCAAAGGAACCCATTAACCAGGCTATAAGAACAAAAGTGAGGGGAGAGGGAAACTGCTGAGTTTCCCATACTGATGGAGACAAAAGGCGCCCCTGCCTTTACTGCAACTGGGCTGTTTCACCTGAAAGCAACTTAAAAAATCTAAAATGGCCTCTTTTGTCTGAAAAGTCTCACTTCGTGTTCCCAAACTAGAAGAAAGAGAATATTAATTTAAGGCTAAGAAGAAAAGAGAGCAGAGAATGAAAGTCAGCTTCACATTTTAAAAACTAAGTTTCCTCTCCTTTAAAAGGGAAGCAGATATGTTCTATCCCCCACAAATGTAATTACTCTCTTCCTTCCAGAAATTAATCAAGGCTGATAGTTTGGGAACAGGGTATGAGCAACTTCTGAAAAACGGCTCCAGCCTTTCTGTTTGGGAAACTGCCTTGGATTCAAAGTTGGTACAAAGCTAAATTATATCCATGTGTTAAACACATGCTTTCAAATTCTGTTTGACAATAGAAATCTGTTTCAAAATTAAAGCAGGTAAGAATACTTAACCTCTGTGCATTTTACTATATTTTAATTATACCTCAATAAAAATTTTATAAACATTAAAGCAGGTATACAAAAACTGTCAGCCAAACTTGTTTTAAGTCAAACTTATTTGAAAACAGTAACTCAAAAACCCTGACCTGATACAAATCCCCCAGAAATGTTCTCACTTTGGGAAAGGCTCTGGGATCCTTCACAAATGCCTAAACTGAGAGAATCAGAGCATTTTCCTTGGAAGTAGTACTTTTGTAAACACAATCCACAAGTTAGCCTTTTACGCTTGTTAGCTGGGTGAAATAGTTACAAGTGCGTCCCCAACAAGCACGTCTAGGAACAGGCACTGGACATGTAGAAGCATTAGGAGTATTGACTTGGTAAGTTAAGATACTGTGAAAGGAACTCAACCTTGTGCAGAGCAAAGGAAGAGGGTAGTGAGTTTGACAGTATCTGAGATGTTGGTCCCTGGTCTCTCCCTGAAGAGGGTTTCCAGGTACCAGTGGAGTTAGAAACCTCCTACAGACAGGCTCTCTGGGAGTCACAGGCTGTAGCTTCAAAAGATAGTAAGTAAGTAGTTTTAGTGTCTGATAATCACGGTCTCTTGTAAATGCATCAACAATGCAAGGACTTTTAATACATATGTGTATCAATGTGTTAATATAACTAGAAAGCTGCCCCAAAGTATTTACTGAGCAAATACTCTGGTCCCAGCTGTTCTCACTAGCTTCTGGCAAAAAAAACTTTTGCTGGACAATATGCAACTTCTATGATGTGCTTGTGAAAACTAGACCGGTTCAAAAACTGCAAGCCAATTTACTGTGGACGAATTTTATCCTTTTCACTACAGTTCCTCCTAACATATACTAGAATCCTTTTGGTGTGTCGGTTTCCCCCAATAGATGAGGCAAAGGCAAAGACGCAGGTTTTCTTGGCGTTTCTAATCACCTATGCATTGAACTGTGAGAAAGGGGATATGTCTTGCTTTTACCATGGCAATCCCGTCTGGAGTCATGGGGAGGATTTTCCCTGTCTGAGCTCTCTCTCTTTATCCTGACTTTCTCTTTACTCCCATCACTTTCTGCTTCTGAATCACTCAGCTCCAAATCTGGGCAATAGCCATCGTTTTCCTGATATGGAGCTCTCCCTGCAGAACGCCTGACAAGCTGCCTGCCCCAGAGCTGCTCCTTGGGGTTAATACTCTTGGTTGGCTTCACACAGCACTGGAGGTCCTCAGTGGTCCTCACCCACCTGTTGGTAGCCTCCTTAAAGGACCTGCTGAAGTGTTCCACGGTAGATTTTCTAAAGCTGCCCTGACTGCCCAAGTGGGAGCTGAGCATGGGCTCCTGGTCACAGAACATCTCACTCGAGCTGTCTTTTTGGGTGACATCCCCAGACCAGCTGCCCTCCAGGCCATTGGATTTGGCAAACTTGGAGTTAGGCTGACTTTTCCCATTCCCAATGGAAGACTGTCCATGCAGGGCAGCCTGAAGGACCAGAGGCTTTCCCAGCGCCTGCCCATGATAGAACTCTGGAGATGGAGTTCTCCAAGCAGGACTGGGATCCTTTGCTTCACTCCTGGCATGGCTGAGACTGGCCAGCAAACAGTTATTCTTGTTCTCTAGTGGATGCCTCGGGTATGACTTCATTCTCATTTCTAGTGATTCCTGAGCCACCTGCATGCTCCTTACACTGTGAACAATGGAGCTGCTGTCAGGAGAGAGGGGTCCATGATCAGGCTCTGTGGAGCTGTTTCTGCAGTCTTCTGGGGCTGATCTGGGCATTTTTAACTTTAAGGTAATTCTTGGTGGTGGGTAAAACAATGAGTTTTCTAGTGCACTTGTCAAAGGAAGTCCTGAAATCAAAAGGAAAGATTTATTTTTAACAACTGATTTAAATAACGTATGTTTTCATGTAAATGGAAATGATAAGAAAGAGGGGGTAGCAACATTCATAATCAGACGAAACAAACTTTAAAACAAAGACTATAACAAAAGACAAAAAACTGGCATTATATAATAATAAAGGAAGCGATACGAGAAAAGGATATTATAGTTGTTAACACATACGCACCCAATACAGGAGCAACTAAACATACAAAGTAAATACTAATAGATATAAAAAGAGAAATGACAATAATGCATTAATAGTAGGAGACTTTTAACATCTCACTTCCATCAATGGACATATCAGCCAGACTGAAAATCAACAGCCAACAGTGGTCTTAAATGACACAATAGACCAGATGAACATAATAGATATCTATAGGACATTATATCCTCAAACAGCAGAATATGTATTCTTTTCAGGTGCCCATGGAATGTTCTCCAGGATAGAGCACATGCTAAAAGCACAAAACAAGTCTTAACAAATGTAAGAGGACAGAAATTATACCAAGCATTTTTTCTGATCATAATGATATGAAAAGAGACATCAATTACAGAAAGAAAAATAGGGAGTTCCCATTGTGGTGCAGCGGAAACGAATCCATGAGGATGTGGGTTTGATCCCTGGCCTCATTCAGTGGGTAGGGGATCTGGTATTGCTGTGAGCTGTGGTGTAGGCCAGCAGCTGTAGCTCCAATTTGACACCTAGCCTGGCAATTTCCATATGCCAGGGGTGCAGCCCTTAAAAAAAGAGAAACAAATGTAATATGTCAGTTAGACTTCAATAAAAAAAACAAACAAGATACAATTTTTAAATGTGGCCACGAGTTCCTGTTGTGGCTCAGTGAATTAAGAATCCGACTAGTATCCATGAAGATGAGGGTTTCATCCCTGGCCTCACTCAGTGGGTTAAAAGATCTGGCATTGAGCTAGATGTGGGAGGGGTTGCAAATGTGGCTTGGATCTGGCGTTGCTGTGGCTGTGGGGAAGGCCAGCAACTGTAGCTCCAATTCGACTCCTAGCCTGGGAGCCTCCGTATGCTGCAGGTGCAGCCCTTAAAAAAAAAAAAAAAAGTGGCCATAATACCCAAAGCAATCTACAGATTTGATTCAATCCCTATCAAAATACCCAAGACATTTTTCACATAACCAGAACAAATAATCCTCAAATTCATATGGAACCACAAAATACCTCGAATCGCCAAAGCAACCTTGAGAAAAAAGAACAAAGCTGGAGGTATCATGTTCCCAGACTTCAGACTATACTATAAAGCTACAGTGATCAAAAAACAGACACATAGATCAATGGAACAGAAATAAATCCACACACCTATGGTAAATTAATCTATGACAAAGGAGACAAGAATATACAATGGAGAAAAGATAATCTCTTTAACAAATGATGTTGGGAAAAGAGCTGCATGTTAATTAGTGAGATTGGAATATTTCCTCACACTACATACAAAAATAAACTCAGAATGGATTAAAGACCTAAATGTAAGACCGGAAACTATAAAATTCCTAGAAGGAAACATAGGTAGAACACTTTCTTTTTTTTGTCTTTTTGCCATTTCTAGGGCTGCTCCTGTGGCATATGGAGGTTCCCAGGCTAGGGGTCGAATCCGAGCTGTAGCCGCTGGCCTATGCCAGAGCCACAGCAATGCGGGAACAGAGCTGTGTCTGTGACCTACACCCCAGCTCACGGCAACGCCGGATCCTTAACCCATTGAGCAAGGCCAGGGATCGAACCTGCAACCTCATGGTTCCTAGTTGGATTCGTTAACCACTGAGCCACGACAGGAACTCTGGTAGAACACTTTTTGACATAAATCATAGCGATATTTTTTTTATCTATCTCCTAAGGCCAAAGAAATAAACAAAAAGGACCGAATTAAACTGAAAAGCTTTTGCACAGCAAAGAAAACCATCAACAAAAAGATAACCTACTGAATAGGAGAAAATATCTGCAAATGACATGACCAATAAGGGGTTAATATCCAAAATACATACACAGCTCATACAACTCAGCATCAAAAAAACAAGCAACACAATCAAAAAATAGGCAAAAGAACTGAACATTTTCCCAAAGACATACAGATACTTAACAGTCACATGAAAAGATGCTTAATACTGTTAACTATTTTTTTTTTGTCTTTTTGCCTTTTCTAGGGCCGTTCCCACAGCATATGGAGGTTCCTAGGCTAGGGGTCCAATCGGAGCTGTAGCCGCCAGCCTACTCCAGAGCCACAGCAACGCCAGATCCTTAACCCACTGAGCAAGGGCAGGGATCGAACCTGCAACCTCATGGTTCCTAGTCGGATTTGTTAACCACTGAGCCACGATGGGAACTCCAATACTGTTAACTATTAAGAGAAATGCAAATCAAAACATGAGGTATCACTTCACACCACCAGAATGGCTATCATCAAAAAGTCTAAAATAACAAATGTTGGTGAGGATATGCAAAGAAGGGAACCCTTGAACACTGTTGGTGGGAATGTAAGTTGGTGCAGCCATTATGGAAAACAGTATGGAGGCTCCTCAAAACTAAAAAAGAACTACTGTATGACCCAGCAATTCCACTCCTGGATATATATCTGAAAAAAACAAAAACACTAATTTGAAAGGGTACATGCACCCCAATGTTCACAGCAGCATTATTTACAATAGCTAAGATTGGAAACACCCCAAGTACCCATGAGCAGATGAATAAAGACGTGGCGCGCACACACACACACACACACACACACACACACACACAATGGAATATTACTCAGCCATAAAAAGAATGAAATTCTGCCATGTGCAGCAACATGGATGGACCTCTAGGTTATATTATACTATATTATGCTAAGTGAAATAAGTCAGAGAAAGACAAATACTTTATGATATCACTTATATGTGAAATGTTAAAAATAATATAAATTAATGTATATACAAAACAGAAACAAACAAACATAGATATAGACAACAAACTAGCAGTTAGCAAAGGGGAGAGGGAAAGGAGGAGAGGCAAATTAGGGTGTGGGATTAAGAGATACAAACTACTACGTATAAAATAGACAAGCAATGAGGATGTATTGTATAGCACAGGGAATTATAGCCATTATCTTAAAGTAACTTTTAATGGAGTATAATCTATAAAAATGCTGAATCATTATGCTATACACCTGAAACAAATATAATTTTGTAAATCAATTATTACATAAATAAAAAAAGAAATTAACAAATACCGGCATGTGTGTTTACAGCACTGTGAGTTTACATACCCACTCTTCCAAAGGTTGAACAAGCACCTGTCTTTGCTATGTATCTATAGCAGCTAAAGTGAGCTAGAAGTTGGGGCGGGAAGTGCTACAGGTGGAAAACTCTGTAATGTCACTGTTTTCTCTGTGACTCCCAACCACTTCACCTCTGCTCTCCCAGTTTGTAAAATGATCAAAGACTCGTGTGGTGCTTCCTACATCCCTTCCCTGCTCCTTCTATTTCTGAAAAGAATGTCACTAGCAATGGTTTAGAACAGGGTCTCCCTATTTGTGTGTCTGCAGTATGCATGTGTTGAGTACTGCACAGCACTTAGGATGTGCCTTAGACATAGACATTTAACACCCCACCCTCCAGTCTTTCCCGGTCTTCCTAAAGCAAGTCAAATACAAATCTGAAAGAATGTAGCACAGGTTTTGGTGAGTGAAGAGTATGTGAGTATCTGTTTTAACCTGGCATTAGTAGCAGTGGTAGTGGGTGGTTCCCATATATTTTATGTTAACCTAAAATAATTTCTTCACTGTGAAATCACGGAGGTGTGGAACAGGTATTGTAGTGGCAAGGCCAGCAGAAAAGAATCATGATGTTCCTGCCAATGGCCTGGTATGGGCTTGGCCTGGGGATTACCGGCAACTAGTTACCTGGCTATGTCAATCATATAATCATATTTAGAACAGGTCTTCCTCTATTATTTTGAGTGCTCTGAAATTAAAAGGGCACTACCAAAAATTTCTCCTTGTATATGGACTGACCTTTGCCCATCACCATCTCACTCTAGGCTCAAAAAGATGACATACAGAGAGGACAACTAGCAGGCGCCTCAACGGGCAACATTTGTTCCCTAAGGGTCCATGCTGAACACTCACAGCCCCCATCTCTACCAGGGCCTGCCACCTGCTGATGCTACAAGCAGTTATGGGGCTGGCTCCTGCTAATCAGAAGCCACATGGTCTAGGGGCCAATTTCCTTGGCACCATGGGGGCTCCTGCAGCTGTCCTTTGGTTCTCCTTGTTTTGTTCACCATGGTACCCTTGTGGCTGAGCAGCCCTGCTGCCTCCTGCTACATCATTCTGCTGTGACTCATGATACAACTACCCACGAGTCTTTGATGCTTACCTGGCACCTAACTTCTGGATGTCTTTCTTGGTCTTACGGCTGACCCTTGGCAGAAGCTGGATTGTGCCTACTCTGCCCAATGTCCCCTGGTTGCCTAGGCTCTGCCACTGACCTCTGTGTTAAATGAGGCACAGGGAGGTTACAAATGTGTCTGAATATGACTGTCTTCATTCTAGCCAAGCTCCTCATGCTTAGGGCTATAATTATGCTCCCCCGTTTCTCTCACCAAGTGGGCAGCATACTCCTTAGGAAGGAATTCTGTCTTGCTGACTGCTCTATCTTCTAGCTCAGCTCTTAGTCCACAGTAGGTGCTCAGCAAGTACCAGTGAATAAATGAAGAGACGAGAACCCAGATCTTATAACTTCTGGCTAAGGATTTGTTATAACAGACTATTGCTAAGATGAGTAATCCTGGAATTAAATGTTTTCTGGAAACTAGGATTACAACCTATCCTACTGATTTCTAAATAAATCCAATGATTCTAGAATAATTTCATGGCTCCAACTAAGAGCCTTTAATATCTATCTGGGGCCTCGGTTATCTGCCCTAGACCTGCAACTCCCTCAACCCTGTCCTGGGATTTCTTGCTTCAGGAGTTGACCGTGAAATGGGCCATGTTATATTAGGACTGGACTAGCACAAATGAATTTAAGATTTTAAAGTAAAATAATTGACATAAAATTTATGTAGGTTACCTGCAGCAATTTCCTGGTTAGCAAGCTGGACTTGCAAACTGAAGATCTGTTCCTGTATTTTGCTGTGTGACAGTTTCAGCTTCTCTCGCCTGCTTATCATGTAGCACAGGTTCCGGACCTGAAAGCCCAAACCCAGCGAACAGAGATTTTTGTTATGTTGCACAAACCTGACAACTTAAACTGTATAGCTAAAATTAAGACAACTAAAGTCAGGTGGTGCGGGAGGAGGCAGGTGGGTGAGGAGAGAAGACAGAACCCAAAAGCTGCGTAACAACGGCCACTCCACAGGAATTCATATAGCACGGTCAGTCCTGGGATCGTGGTTCCGATACCAATCAGTAGCACAAGCAAAATGGTCCAAAGTCACCTTCTCAAGTTTACTCTCCCTGTAGTGTCATGGGCTTGATATTTATCTGCACAGCCAGGCTGGGAACACCAAATGATGATTTAATATTTTAGCTTTCCCTTTAGATCCCTGAGTAAATGGTGGCAATGCTGGATCCAGTACAATTTTCTAATGAGTGCTGGACCAACAGGATAAAAGTCTATTGGGAAGACCAGAACGGCTTCTTTGCTCACACTTTCAGCTCAGCCACATCTCCACAGACACAAGGGTGAAATCCTCACTCTTTCATGCTCCCTCATCTATACAAATTACTCAACCTTTCTGTGCCCCAGTTTATTCATCTGTAAGTAAGGATAATAGTACCTTCTTCATAAGCATGTTAGGATTATATAATACTTACAAAATGCTTAGAACAGGGTTGCCATATAGTAAGTGCCATATATGTATGAGATAAAATTTTAAAAGTGAGCCAATTCTATCAGTTCCCCTACAAATTCTGGTAGCAGAGAAAAAAAATAAGCTACCTCTATAATTATACTTGATTATAAAATTCTCTATAGTAAATACAGGGCCTAACTTATCTTTGAACCCCTACAGTACCTAATTTAGTAGATACCTGATATATACATATACATGATGAGTTCTCTTCTATTCTCTGAATGTGCCTACCAAAATTTCAACTGAGCCCAATGTTTGAGGCCGCAGTGAAATCAGAAGATAAGCAAGGAAACAGAAGCCCACACTATAAATGTACATTAACTGTACTTTTTTTACAAAATGGAAGTGGGGCCTCCATTTCTAGGCAGGCCGAGACCTACACACTAGTCGGTTGGTCACCTTACCCTCTCTAGGTCTTGCCGTAGGTGCATGAACATTCTCATGCGAGTGTGAATACTCTCCTCTTTTGGCTGTACTAGGCCATTTTCTTCATCCTCTTTAGGAGGAAATAATGGCTTATTGAAGTTACTTTTCCGCTTCAGTTTCCAGTAGTTATAGATAAAGTCCACAGCTAGTATGGGCAGCCCCAGCTCTGTGGCCACATCTTCCACACGGACCATAGAATAGAACTCTTCCTCCAGCTCCCGAAGCTTCTGTGCCCGCAGGCTGGTCTTCTCGCTTTTGGCCTGGCTCTGCTCTGAAGCCCTGTGTAGGGGGTACTCGGCCTCCCCGAGCTTCTGCCTGTTTTGGCTGTGCTTGAGGCAGTATGACTTGAACTTCACTTCATCCCCTTCATCTAGGATGGTCTTCATTTCTAGGCTGTGCTCGAAGGCACAGGTGACGTGGAAGGCAGTGATGCAGCTTTTCACTGAGCACTGTGGGAAGAAAAGATGTGTTAAGACAGCAGGGCTGTGTGGGGGAAGGGGAAGTCCTATATGCCTGGGCCTAAAGTGAGAGCTCATAGCAAGTAAAGGAATGACAGGGAGAAAGCTGGTCCTAAATTGACCATGACAGACACTTTACAAGTGTCAAGGAAATTTGCTCTTACAGAAAGCAGTAAAAACAGAGACTTTTTTTTTTTCGATTCTCCTTTAAATTTTTAGCTCAACCATTAGGTAGTTCTGGGAATTCTTCTTTGGCCCCTGTAAAGAGTCACGTTGTACCTTTTCTGTAACCCCCTTATCACTTTATTATATGCTTCTATAATGGTCCTTTTCACACTGTACCTATAGCATAATAAATGTAAATCCCTGGTCATGGCTCTTAAAGACAGAAACTGCTATTCATCTTTGTATTGCCATCAACAACTAAAAAAGCAAGTACTCAAGAAATACTTCTGAACAAATGAAAGAAAAACAAAATCACTATTATTGTCAGAATACCTACTAGTTCTAAAAAGGCCACAGGAAAGCCAATATCTAAGTAACCTAACTTCTTGAAATTGTTCTTATAGAGCTGTGCTGTCCAACACGGTAGCCAACTGGCCACAAGTAGCTATCGTATGAAATTAAAATTACATACAATCAAAAATTCAATTCCTCAGTCACAGTAGCCACATTTCAACCATACTGGGCAGCCTAGATTTCCATTACATTGCAGAAATTTCTATTGGACAGTATGGTTACGGACAATCTGGAATTAAGTTTATTGTAATCTGCCATTCATAGATGCAACACATTTGTTAAGTATTACTATGGGGCATGCACTGAAGATTCACAGGGAGGCAGAAAGAACCTGGCTCATGATTGCTGGACTCTTAGGCTTCAGTTAGTCTCGGCTGCTCTTTTATATGGTTATGATGCTACAGCTTTCCTTCCAAAGACTTCAAATGCCATATATGCGTTTATGCAGAGGAAGGAGGGAAAGCAAATAGTGGATTTGTTTCAAAAGATATAGTAGGAATTCCCATGGTTAAAGCCAAGCGTCAAATGTTTTGGGAGCCTGCATCTGGAGGGCAGACTACTCAATTACTTATATGTTGGGTTTTTTTTTTTTTTTTTTTGGTCTTTTGTCTTTTTAGGGCCATACCCATGGCATATGGAGGTTCCCAGGCTAGGGGTCCAATTGGAGCTGTTGATGCCGGCCTACATCACAGCCACAGCAATGCCAAATCCGAGCTGCATCTGTGACCTACACTACAACTCATGGCAACACCGGATCCTTAACCCACTGAGTGAGGCCAGGGATCGAACCTGCCACCTCATGGTTCCTAGCTGGATTTGTTTCTGATGCACCACGATGGGAGCTCCAGTTGGGTTTCTGATAACTAAACATAGAGTGTGACTTTGGATATGAATAAAGACTAAAAAAATGTAAACCCTGACAGGTCTCCTTATAATAGACTGAGAAATTTAACACATAAGAGAATACTGGCACCATCAAAGCTTTAATGGGGGCAGATTCCATTTAATCTATTTTCACAGGATAAAGAATTCCAGGGATGGAATACAATTCAAAGATAATCTTACCCAGCATCACATGTATTACTGCTTGTACTTCCTGTAAAGTACATGATTTTCTACCTCCACTGCCCTCTGTCTTCAACTCCTTTAGCTTTTTTTTAGTTAAGTGGTAATCTAGCCACTTACTGCTTTCCAAAACAGCCCACTCCAACTTGGCTCAATTGGAAAAGTTTGTTACATTACATCAAAATTTGTATCCTTAAAAATTCAATGTATTTGAGGAGTTCCCACTGTGTATAGCAGGATTGGCGGTATCTCTGCAGCACCAGGACGCAGGTTCAATACCTGGCCTTACACAGCGGGTTAAAGGATCTGGTGTTGCCAAAGCTGTGGTGTAGGTCGCAACTGCAGCTTGGATCTTATCCCTGGCCTGGGAACTCCATATGCTGCAGGGTAGCCAAAAAAGAAAGAAAAATTCTATGTATTCAAAAGCCTCATGAAAATGAGGATAATGAAAGCCCCAAAACATACTTTTATCTGGGTACCTTTTGTTATCCCTTAGCTAAGAAACTAGCTGGTCATTTACAAAACAAGCAGCAAAAGCAAAAGATTAAAAGTGTTGAGCATAGTGCTGTTTTATTTTTACTTTTATTTGGCTGTGTCCATGGCATGTGGAAGTTCCCAGGCCAGGGACTGAACCCATACCACAGCACCGACCCAAGCCACAGCAGTGGCAGTGCTGGATCCTTAACCTGCTGAGCCACCAGGGAACTCCCACAGTGTTCATTTGCTGTTTAATAACTGACAAAACTATGGGAAGATAATGCAAGGATTGTTTTCTACTCAAAGGGAGGAGTGTATGACATAAAACTACTACTAAGGGAATGTGAAAAACGGATCATCTCTCTCAGGTCAAATTTTACATAAGGTAGAGACATAAATTACTCAAAATAAAAGACAATACATAAATAAGAACTGAGTACTTAGATGAAAAATGGAATGTCCTTAGGAAACTCTGCCATAAAATCCGTTTAGTTTCAAAAAAGGTCATTCTATGATATTTATAGCTGGAGGTCCATATATCTTGGTGATAAAGTAGAAATGCTAACCAATTTTTGATGCCAAATAACTATTTATTAAAAAAAATTTAAAGTATAGTTGTTTTATAATGTTGTTTTATAATGTTTATAAAGTATAGTTGTTTTACAATTTCTGCAGTATAGCAAAGTGACCCAGTCATACACACACACACACACACACACACACACACACAGACACACAAACATTCTTTATCTCATACTATCTTCCATCATATTCTATCACAAGAGATTGGATATAATATGTTCCTTGTGCGTTACAGAAGGATATTTACTTTTTTGTCCAAAAACTCATTTGGCACATTCTGTTAAACAAATACCTTTGTATACACCTTCTTTATTTCTACCGTAATCATTTAAGGTGACGTGCAAGGTTTTATTATGCCCATTTAAAAAGTATAGCTTTACTGAAATATAATTTACATGCTACAAAACACCATTTTTTTGGGTCTTTTTGCCTTTTCTAGGGCCGCTTTGGCAGCATATGGAGGTTCCCAGGCTAGGGGTCGAATCGGGGCCGTGGCCACTGGCCTACACCAGAGCCACAGCAACGTGGGATCCGAGCCGTGTCTGCGACCTACACCACAGCTCACGGCAATGCCGGATCCTTAACCCATTGAGCAAGGCCAGGGATCGAACCGAAACCTCCTGGTTCCTAGTCAGATTCAAAACTCACCACTTTTAAGTAAACATTTCAATGTCTTTAGTGTATTTCCAGAGTTGTGCAATCATCACCACTAAATAATTCCAGTACGTTTTTATCACCCCCCCCAAAAGAAATCTCAAGTCTATTTGCTGTCATTCCCTATTCCAATCTTAGCCCTAAACAACCACCAATCTACTTTATGTCTCTATAGACATGCCTATTCTGGACATTTCATATAATTGTATCTGGGTGGCAGTTTGTGTCTGGCTTCTTTCACTCAGCATGTTTTCAAGGTTCATCCATGTTGTAGCATGTATTAGAATTTCATTCTTGCTAAAATATGGCCAAATGATATTCCATTATATGGACGTATTACATTTGTTTATCCATTCTTCAGTTCATGGATATTGGGCTGTCTTCATTTTTAACATTATGAAAGAATGCTGCTATGAACATTTGTGTACAAGTTTTTTGTGGACATATGTTTTCATTTCTCTTTGGTAATGTGCAATAATGGACTAACTCTGCCAAAGAAAATTTGGCCTTTTGCCTTTAGCTCCCGAGAGGTAACCTCTAAGCCCTTGGAATGTCCTGCCCGATAAGAGTCTTTATTTACCTGGGGGCCTTGGGCCAAGTCAGATAGGCTATGCTAACAATGTGATTTATGGTGGAAGCTTTGGGCCATGTGGTATCAGCTTGACCTCTGGAGGGACAGGAGACTAAGGTCAGCCATGGGGGTGGTCAGCCATGTCTACGTGAACAACTCCTAATAAAACCTCTGAGCACTAAGGCTTGAGTGGCTTTGCTAGTTGGCAATATTCTGTGTGTATCAGCACATACCAGTGCTGGGAGAAAATAAGCATGGTCCAGAAGATTGCACTTAGAGAGGAAACTGCAATCTCTATGCCTGGTCTCTCCTGGACCCTGCCTTATGTGCCTCTCTCTTCCCTTTGTTGATTTTAATCTGTATTCTTTCACTGTAATAAAACTATGACCATGAGTATAATGGTTTTCTGAGTTCTGAGTCCTTCTAGTGAATTACTGAACCTGATAGTGGTCTTGCGGACCTCTAATTATAGGTATATACTTAAAAGTGGAATTGCTAAGACATACGGCAACTCTATGTCTAACCGTTTGAAGAATTCCCAAACTGTTTTCTACAGTGGCTGTGCATTTTACATTCCCACCACCAATGCATAAGAGTTCTAATTTCTCCACTTTCTTGACAATAATTGTTATTTTCTGCCTTTTTGATTATTACCATCCTAGTAGGAAGCAGTAAATCATTGTGGCCTATTTACTTTATTTTTATGGTTGCACTGCAGCATATGGAAGTTCCCAGGCCAGGGATCAAATCTGAGCTGCAGCTGAGACCTACGCCACAGCAATGGTGGATCCTTTTTTTTTGTTTTGTGTTGTTTTGTTTTGTTTTTTAGGGACGCACCTGTGGCATATGGAGGTTCCCAGGCTAGGGGTCTAGTTGGAGCTACAGCTGCCGGCCTACACCACAGCCACAGCAATGCCAGATCCGAGCCATGTCTGCAACCTACACCATAGCTCCTGGCAATACCGTATCCTTAACCCACTGAGTGAGGCCAGGGATTGAACCTGCAACCTCATGATTCCTAGTCAGATTTCTTTCTGCTGTGCCATGATGGGAGCTCCAACAGTGGATCTTTAACTTGCTATGTTGCAGCAGTAACTCCCCTAAAGGGGTAAAAGGAAATAATCTTCTACTTATTCCTCAGAAATGAGTTTTTGAAATAATTTCATTAGAAGGAAAATAGCTACCTTTACATGTTCACATTTGTAAGGAGTTAGAGTTTCTGTGGGATGGGATGAGAACTGGAGCAGATAGGGTGGTTGGGATAAAAACCTTTGAAAAAGAACGCCAGAAACTGATTTAGGAATTTTTTTTTTTTTTTTGTCTTTTTGCTATTTCTTTGGGCTGCTCCCACGGCATATGGAGGTTCCCAGGCTAGGGGTCTAATCTGAGCTGTAGCCGCTGGCCTACGCCAGAGCCACAGCAACGTGGGATCCGAGCCACGTCTGCAACCTACACCACAGCTCATGGCAACGCCGGATCCTTAACCCACTGAGCAAGGGCAGGGACCGAACCCGCAACCTCATGGTTCCTAGTCGGATTCGTTAACCACTGTGCCACGACGGGAACTCCGATTTAGGAATATTTCTACTGACCAATAAAATTTGCAAAATATGAGAAAAATATCAAGGCACTTTACTTCTTAAATTTCTTTGGTACCCTTTAATCTTTTTGTTTGCTTTTTAGGGCTGCACCCAAGGCCTACACCACAGCCACAGCAACACTGGATCCTTAACCCACTGAGCGAGGCCAGGGATTGAACCCACGTCCTCATGGATCCTATTTGGGTTTGTTACCGCTGAGCCAGGACTGGAACTCCATGCCCTTTAATCTTAACATTTAATTTCCTTCTCCACTAGTACCACCTTTAATAGTCACTGAGTAGATGTACTTGCATTTCCCCACTTGTCAAAGATTTCTGCTTTAAAAAAGTTCACTTCCTTCATAGTCGTATGAGTAGTCAAACTCATATTAGCCTAACAATGAACTGATGATGGCCGGCTGATTTATTCTGATGTCAATATACTTGCATGTAACTCCAGACATGACTACATTCCTCTAGTGTCAAAAGGGACACCTACTCTAGCATCAAATATTTAATGATTCTATTCAGTTTGGCTGGATGAATGCTAGGGCTTTCCATTAGTAAAGTCAGACTGATTCCAGGAAATAATATAAACAACAAGTACAACTACTAGTACCACCAATATTTACTGAGTGTTTACTATCTATTAGGCACTGTGTTAAGCTCTTTTCTACCTTATTAAGCAGGCACTATTATCATCTCCATTTATAGATGTGGAAACTGAGGCACAGATATGGTAAGTAACTTCCTCAAGATTACATAACAAGAGGTGGGACAAGGATTTGGACCCCAGGAATCTGGCTCCAAAGGCCATAAATAAAAATTTGTTTTAGGGCCACACTAGTGGCATACAGAAGTTCCCAGGCTAGGGGCTGAATCAGAGCTGCAGCTGCTGGCCTACACCACAGCCACAGCAATGTGGGTCCAAGCTGCATCTGTGACCTACAGCACAGCTCATGGCAACACCAGATCCTTAACCCACTGAGAGGAGCCAAGGATCAAACCTGTGTCTTCATGGATACTAGTTGGGTTCGTTACCGCTGAGCCACAACGGGAACTCCGAAAGGCCATTTTTTTTTTTAATGCTTTTTAGGGCTGCACCCGAGGCATATGGAAGTTCCCAGGCTAGGGGTCAAATCAGAGTTACAGCTGCCAGCCTACGCCACAGCCACATCAACTCCAGATCCAAGTCATGTCTGGAACCTACACCACAGCTCGTGGCAATGCTGGATCCTTAACCCACAGAGTGAGGCCAGGGATCAAACTCATGTCTTCATGGATCCTAGTGGGGTTCATTAACCACTGAGCCACAAAGGGAACTCTGAAAGGCCCTATTTTTAACCAGTGTTCTTTCCTTCTTCTCAGAGAAGGCCTAACACATCTGGATTGGATTGAATGGGGCTTGAACATATGAACATATAAGGACCCTACAAGAATTCTGGAAAGGTGGCAGAGGGACTGTGTCCAGAGTTCAGGCAAAATCCAGAGCTGTGTGGGGCATCTGTTTTTTGTTTTGTTTTGTTTTTGGCCACGCCCATAACAAGCAGAAGTTTCCAGGCCAGAAGTTCCCTTCATGATGGAGTGGAAAAGAATCCAACTAGGAACCATGAGGTTGTAACGGGTTTAATCCCTGCCCTCGCTCAGTGGATTAAGGATCCGGTGTTGCTGTGGCTGTAGCTCCACTTAGACCCCTAGCCTGGAACATCCATATACTGCAGGTGGATTAGGGTTAGGGTTAGGGTTAAAAAAAAAAGAAGTTTCCAGGCCAGGGATCAAACCCACACCACAGCTTATAACCAGAGCCACAGCAGTGACAATGCAGGATCCTTAACCTGCTGCCACAAGGGAAGTTTAGGGGCATCTGTTTTGAACCCAGTCTTTAGGACCTGTTCCAAGATTATAAGAAATCTTCATGCTCAGGAAAAAGGTTCTCGCTGTCAGATATGGAGGCTGTAGATACTGGCTAGTCTAGATTCCCAAACCACCAGTGTGATTTTAGCCTTTATCACAGTGTGATTCTATCCTTGTCCAAATAAGTGTCCCCAAATCAAAAGAAGAGTAGAAATGTGGGTGTTCCCCACTGTTGGGAGACAGGAAGAATAAACACAGTTAAGAGATTTCTGGGAGTTCCCATCGTGGTGCAGTGGAAATGAATCCACCTAGGAACCATGACGTTGTGGGTTTGATTCCTGGCCTCGCTCAGTGGGTTAAGGATCTGGCGTTACTGTGAGCTGGGGTGTAGGTCGCAGATGAGGCTCAGATCCCGAGTTGCTGTGGCTGTGGTGTAGGCCAGCGGCAACAGCTCCGATTAGACCCCTAGCCTGGGAACCTCCATGTGCCACAGGTGTGGCCCTAAAAAGACAAAAAAGACAAAAAAAGGAAATTTCTGTAAAGACTTTATAAAGCAAAATACCTGAGATGCATTACTAATCACAAATACTCTTAAAATAAACCTCTGAAGAAGAATGACGCTAATAAAATCTGACCTGTAATGAATTACTGTATTTGTTTACTGCTTTTGATTCCCATACAGGGAACAAGATGCTAAATTTTTAACTGGTTTGGATTAATTCAGTGGTGGTTTAAAAAGAAAAAACGGTTTTGGTTTCATTTCCCACAGGAAAACTCGGTGTCAAGCATGGAACACAAGGCCCACTCTGTTAGTATAAACAGTGGAGAAAAATACAACCACACTTCACAAGGTCACTGAAAGCTCATTCCCTCTCACCTGGGGAATCTTCTGGGCAGTCTGGCACTCATGCTGCACTTCCCAAACCAAGAACTATTTCACACCTCTTCTCTCCCCAAACATTGAGACTTCACCCACATCCTCACTCTCAGCTGATGATCCTGCTTCCTACCTCACTGGGGCAATTACAACAATCAAAAGAGCACTCTGCAGATTCCCACCAGCACACCTACCTTTAAGACTGTTACCTGGGAAGAATGATCTGTGCTCTTACCTGAAGCCGCCCCTCCACTGCACACTTCAACTCACCCTCTCTTACCTACTGAAAAATCTCACTCCAGCAGTTTTTCCTCCTCACTGGGTCACTCCCTTTGCATGCATACTGTATGCATACAAGTACACATAGAGTAGTCTCTCAGTATCCTCAGGGTATAGGTTCCAGACTCCCTGTGGATCTCAAAATCCATGGATGCTCAAGTCTCTTACATAAAACGGTGCAATGTTTGTATATAACCTACATACAACCTCTTGTACTTTAAATCATCTCTAGATTACTTACAAAACCTAATGCAATGCAAATGTTACGTTAATAGCTGCCTGTGCAAGGCAAATTCAAGTTTTGCTTTTTGGGACTTTCCGGAATTTTTTTCCCCAGAATATCTTCAATCTGTGGTTGGTTGAATGAGGACCCCAAGGATGCAGAAAGCTGACCATACATCCTTATTATTTCTTCCATCTTAAAGAGCAGACTTCTTCCCCCTACTTTTCCAAGACTGTTCCTACTCCATTTCTTTGCCCTGACCCGTGGCCACAGAGCTTTTTGTCATTACCACTCCACTTACACTGCTCACCCAGATTACCCATAACCGCAATGCTAAATTCAGGGGTCAATTTGTAGTTCTCATCTTACTTCAACAGTATTTTTATACCACTGATTTTTTCCTTCTCCTTGAAATGCTTTCTTTCCTTGATTTCTAGGCTACTATACTTTCTTGGTTTTTCTCCTGTCTCCCTAGTGGCTTCTTCTCAATCTCCTCTGCTATTTCTCCCTACTCTCCTGACTTCTTAACACTGGAATGCTTCAAGACCCACTGCTTGCTACTGTTCTCTTCTCTATCTACGGTCACTCATGATCTTACCCAGTCTAGGCTAAAGATACCTATATGCCAGTGACTCCCAAATTTATGTCTTCAGTCCAAAACTTTCTCCCAAACTCCAAACTCAGACAGCTGCCAGTGTGGCATTTCCACTAGGATATCTTAACGATCTTTCAAATTTAAATGTCTAAAACAGAACTCATGATGACACCCCCCCCCCCATCTGTTCTATCTATAGATGTTCCCATTTAGTTTATGGCAATCTGCCCTTTTCCCTGTTCAGGTCAAAACTTGGAAGCATTTTCAACTCCTAGCTCCCTCTCTTACCTCATATCCGATTTGTCGTTAATCTTTCTGGTTCTACCTTTCACATTCAACCAGAACCCCATCACTTTTCACCACCTCCAGGGCTATCAATCCAGACAGTCACCACTGCCACCTCTCAAGGATTACTGTAATAGTCTAATTACTTATCTTGTTCCTAACCCTTCTTCCTCACAGTCTATTCTAAATAAGCAGCTAGAGTGCCTGTTTTTGTTTTTAACCTTTTACTATGGAAAAACCTATATAACAGCATAGAGAATACTATAATAAACCCTACATACCCATCATCCAGCTTCAGTAATTATTAAAGTATGGCCAATCTTGTTTCATCTCTAACCTCCATAGTACCCTGCCCTCCAGGCTAGTTTGAAGCAAACCTTAGACATCGTAACATTCCACAAAGTGATCCCTTAAAATCAAGAATTAAATCATATCACTTAATCTGCTCAAAACCTGCTGATGGCTCCCCCTTAAACTCTGAGTAAAAACAAAAGATCTCATAAAGGCCCTAGAAACCCTTCACCAGGGGCTTGCAAACTATGGCCCACAGACCAAATGTAGCCAACTGCTTGTTTCTGTGTGGCCCATGAGCTAAGAACAGGAGCTAAAGATGGCTTTTACATTTTTAAATGGTGGGAAAAAGTCAAAAGAAAAAGAGTATTTCATGGCACATAAAATATTACATTTAAATTTTGAAGTCCATAAAGTTTTAGTGGAATATAGCCATGCTCATTTGCTTAAGTATTGTCTGTGGCTGCCTTTGTGCTACAAAGGCAGAGTTGAGTAGTTGTAACAGAGACTGTATGGCCTGCAAAGCCTAGAATATTTGATATCTATCTGTATAGATAAAATTGTCAACCTCTGCCCTAACCAATCAGGTCCCTGTGT
Source organism: Phacochoerus africanus (assembly GCF_016906955.1). NCBI lineage: Eukaryota > Metazoa > Chordata > Mammalia > Artiodactyla > Suidae > Phacochoerus > Phacochoerus africanus. The sequence continues at coordinate 43,934,416 of NC_062560.1, read as the reverse complement.
AATCTCTCTGAGCTTCTCTTCCCATACACTCCATTCCAATCTCACTGGCTTCTTTCTTCTCACTCAGACAGGCCAAACACACTCGTATCTTGGGGCCTTTTGCACTGGCTGATCCCTCTGCCTGGAACATTTTTACCCCAAATAAAAATGTCTTGTCTTCTCTCACCTTTGAGTCTTTGCTCAAATGTCACAACTATCAGTTATACTCTGATCATTCTATTTAAACTTGCAATGCATACCCCCGCTCCACAATACTCATGTTCTTACAATACTCTATAGTTTTTCTTTCCATAGCACCTAACCATCTTCTAGCAATAGTTAGCAATAGATACTAACTATTTAGTATCTATTGCTTATTATCCATTTCTTCCAAACCAAATTGTAAGTTCCATGGTGCAAAGTGTTCTGTTGACTCACTGATAAATCCAAAGTGCCTAGAATAGTGCCTGGCACACAATTAGGCACTCAAATACTTGTTGAATAAATGTAATTCCTTATAATCAAAATTTTAAGAGTCTTAATTTGGAAAGACCTTTACAAAATGTAGAATCTAAACTCTAAGTAATGAAAATAAAAACTATTGCCCTGCAAATGAAAAATGCATGCCAGAATGTTTCATCCATCCACTTGTTCATCCACTATCCATCTATCAATCTAATATTTTTATCTGCCATGTCAGGGGTGTTGAGGATCTAAGGATGAAACAGTCTGAGCTTACAGCCTGTAAGGGAGGATAAGACTTGTAGATAAATTACAACGATAGAGGGTGGAATATGCTAATGCAGGATGTGTTTTCTCTCATCACAGTCATGCGGTCAGTTACTAACTGTTGTCAAAAAAACAGGCTTTAGGAGTTCCATTGTGGCTCAGTGAATTAAGAATGAGACACAGTGTTTGTGAGGATGTGGTTTCAATCCTTGGCCTTGCTCATCGGGTTAAGGATCTGGTGTTGCAGCAAGCTGCTGTGTACGTTGCAGATGAGGCTTGGATCTGGTGTTGCCATGGTGTGATGTAGTCCAGCGGCTCTGATTTGAACCCTAGCTGGGGTATGGCAGGTGCGGCCATAAAAAGAAAATAAAAATCAGCCTTTAAATAGCAAAAATGGGAGTTCCCTGGTGGCCTAGTGGTAAAGGATTTGACATTGTTATTGTTCTGGCTTGAGTTCAATCCCTGGCCTGGGAACTTTCGCATAGCATGGGCGCCAAAAAACAAACAAAACAAAAAAAAAATAGCAAAACTGAGGGGAAATGCAGGTAATACAGTAAGGAAAATAAGTAAACTATTATAAAATTACTAAATGATAATTATGAAAACATGGAAAATATTTTTAGTGGGGAGAATACATATTACAAACTAATCTATGATACAGTTACATATATAGTTGTATTTATTCAATAAACACGAATTGAACACTGACAATGGGTAGGCACTCTTCTTTGTGCTAGAGGAAATTTACAGAGGAATCATGCACAACCTTGGCCCTCAAGGTGCTCACAAGTGGGGAGTAACCAGGAGAGAACTTAGAAAAACATAAACAGGCAATATGTTAAGGTAGTAGGGCCTGTGGGTATAGTCTTCCTTAAAAACTTTTCCCCTTAGGAGTTCCCTTTGTGGTGCAGCGGAAACAAATCCGAGTAGGAACCAGGTTCGCTCCCTGGCCTCACTCAGTGGGTTAAGGATCCAGTGTTGCCATGAACTGTGGTGTAGGTCGCAGATGTGGCTCGGATCTGGCATTGCTGTGGCTCTGTCGTAGGCCAGCAGCAACAGCTCCGACTGGACCCCTAGCCTGGGAACCTCCATATGCCACGGGTGTGACCCTAAAAAAAAAAATTCCCCTTATAATTGCTAAAGTGCTATAGGTAAATAAAATCAGTAGGAATTTTTTTTTTTAAAAAAAGGCAAGACAAAGGATCCGATTCTGTCAAATGTGAAAATGATGTTAAAAGGTTTTGGGGGTCCTGTGTTGTTTAAATACCATTTCTCAGTAAAAGAATCAGGGTTACTTGGAGGAAGGGCTGATTCCAAGTCTAGAGAAATAAATCTACAAGATGAGCCAGATAATAAGGAACCTCACAAAACACCTGGAGCCACTTGTCCCTAAGCTATGACATCATATGGTCCCCTTTCTGGGAAGAAGGTGAATAGGCCAACCTAACTCCAACCAGCCTGCAGCTCCTATGCAAGAGGTCTGGAGAGTGCAAGGTCAGCCCTTCATCCCCCTCTCGCCAGCAGAGCACCTTATTATATTTGGAGTAAACAGAGAGATGATGGGGAGTTCCCATCAGTGGTTAACAAACCTGACTAGGATCCATGAGGATGTGGGTTCAATCTTTGGCCTCACTCAGTGGGTTAAGGATCCAGCGCTGCTGTGAGCTATGGTGTAGGTTGCAGATACAGTTCGGATCCCACATTGCTGTGGCTGTGGTGTAGGCTGGCAGCTGTAGCTCCGACTCGACCCTTAGCCTGGGAACCTCCATGTGCCACGGGTGTGGCCCTAAAAAGACAAAAATCAAAAACAAAAAAAAAATAAAAGGTGAGATGACATTTTGGAAAACTAGTTTATGAAGGGTCAATCTTTCTGCCTTTTCTAGGGGTGACTGGATCTCCCAGCCCCATCCTCACTCCCCTCCCCACAGCGCTGCTGCTGGGTGTTCCAGCTACTACTTCTATTTCAAGCAGCTCAATTTCTGTGCCCCAGATGTCCTAGAAAACTCTACTGTAGTATCATATGCAACATATGTGCCTGAGAATGACTTTCAAACCAGTAATCAGAATTTATCCATTCAGATTCATCTTTCCCTACCAAAATGAGTTGCATTTCATCCACAGTAGGGTCATCTGTCAAATCATCCTGGAGCCCAAGCTGTCCATCTAAAGTGGGTGAGCCACACAAGAACACAGGCCTGGTTGTTTTGAAGTTACACCTTATTTCCACCCAAGATGGTAGGTAGCATCTACTTCAGAAATTACCTAATCCATCACACAGGACAGCAAAGGATGGAAATTAACTACGACTACGGCTATTGAAAATAAGCTGAAGGGTCCAGAGGCAATATCCAAAAAAGGGGTTCCAGAAATGGTCTGAACAGTGGCAGAGCTCTGGGAGTGAGTAGGAAGCCTCCTGAGTAACCTTTCAGTTAACACGATGCTCTTACTGGGAGGGTGAGTCCAGCCAATTTGGTGTTAGCCCACTCCACCACTTCTCATGAGGACTTACCTGAATACAAGCACCTGTCTTCAACTTGCACAAGTTGCAGACTAAGGCCCACCGACTGGGCGGAATGTGGGAGACCTTTGTGATTGGTTCCATTCTCTCAGGACAAGCAATGCTGACCTAAACATAAAACACCACCATAAGGCACCAAGGCATTCCAGAATATCTTTTACAAACCATAAATGATGTTACATGAAAACAATGAGGTGAGCCATGTCTCTTAAGGTTGCTATGGAATTAAGAATAAATTAAACCTGTCTCTAACTACTGCTCACACCTTTAATCACTTCCAGTAATATAAATGATTCAGATATAGGATCAAAGGGCAAAAGTAGAGATGAGGCATGGTTACGTTACCTTAATGAATTCAAGATATCTATATTCTAGGAACCAAAGAAAGCTACGAACAAAAGGAATTAAAATTCACAAACCCTAGCACCCATCATATGTTTGAGATGGTGCCACATGCCTTTTTTTTTTTCATTTATAATCAACCAAGGGTGAAAAACAGGCAGTGACAAGCTTTTCAGTTCGACTTACAAAGAAGCATGATATTGTTGGATAGTGGCAGCAAGCTGTGTAATGTAGAGATTGCACCAGGTAAGTAGAAAAGATGAGGATGATAACATTTTTAAACTAGTGTTTAAAATTATATAACTATCATCAGCTTACTGTATTCTCTCAACCAAAGTAGCTTTAAAGTGAAGTTAGTCTTTGAGGGAGTGCTGAGAGGAAAGGGATGCTTTTAAAAAAGATTTTTTTTTTCTGTGTGAAAATGAGTCAAGCAACTTCTGGTAAAAAGTGTTCTCTTTAAAAATATACACATGAGGTTCTAAGAGAGGGACAACATTAAAAAGTGAAGGACCTTTGAATAAGGACAGTTAAAAGAGTATAAGTTCTACCCGCATCAAGAAACCAACAGTAAAAAGCTCAGAGAGCTCTTGAACAGCCCAAAAGGTACTAGAAACCTGATACTAGAAACTGTAAGAGATTTTCAGTAGGTGAGAAAGTTTATTTTACTTTTAAAATATTTTAATATATATTAGTTTCTTTTACTATTAAACAACTCTTCCTGAGTCATGTTCTAGACTTTAATACGCTGAAAGAGCCTGCTTTATTAGCTGGGGATTTGCTGCTGGAAATTAGTGACTCTCAGGCCAGAAACCTCAGAGTTCACTTCATATATCTATTAAGTGGATGTTCCCAGTAAGAGAAAGAAACCACTACTTAAAAACAAAACAAAACAAAACTGACTTCTGGAATTCCTGCTGTGGCACAGTGGGTTAAGATCCTGACTACAGTGGCTTGGGTTGCTGTAGAGGAGTGGGTTCAATCCCTGGCCTGGTGCAGCGGGTTAAGGGCATTGCTGCAGCTGTGGTTTGGACTCAATCCGTGACCAGGGAACTTCCAAATGTCATGGGTGTAGCCATAAATTAAAAAAAAAAAAAAAACTGACTTCTACATCCGTAAGAATACTATAGTAGGTATCTAGGACTTTCAGTTTAACTTTGTAAGCTCAGACTGGATGTTAACAGACTGGAAGTTAACAAGAATAAAGTCAGGCAAGTTTTAAAGGAGAATGAATTATTGATACAGTATCATCAGATCTCCATGACTTGAATTCTGCAATCTCTCTTGATCTGCAGTTGTGGAACAAGACAATGACAATCTAGTGTTGTCACTGCAGTGGCCTGGGTTGTTGCTGTGGCACAGGTTTGATCCCTGACCCAGGAACTTTTGCATTTTTGCATGCTGCAAGTACGGCCAAAAAAAAAAAAAAAAAAAGGAATATCAGCAACTGGGGGACCAGATTTTTTTTTTATGATTTAATAATATATTGTCAAAATATGAACAGATGAATTCACAGAATATAAAGGTGGTTGGTTGAGTAGGAAGAACACCCAGATAATATAAAATAAAAACACTTTATAAAGTCACTGAACAAGGAAACTGTAAACCACAAAGCTAATGGAAGGGAATGGATGCAGTAAGATGCTAAGAATATGTAGGAACAGGAATTAACTTGTCATCAGCATACTCTATCTTCATTTTCATATTTTCAACCCTCTTCATTTTGTATTAAATTATTTTTGCTAAAGACATACTATTTTGTACTTTCTAGAGAAGGACCAGATTAAGTAGTGAGGAGTGGAGTTCTGAATAAAGAAACTTTTAGAAAATGGGATACTACTCAGCAATAGAAAGCATGAATGGTGATACACCATATGGCTACAATACAGAGTGTCAGTTAGCCAGAAGAGTGCATACTGTATGTACATGAGGTTCAAAAACATATAAAACCAAGCTACAGTGACAGAAATTAAAATGGTAGTTACTTTTTGGTAATAGGGATCAGATAAGGACTGGAAAATGGGTATGAGGGATTCTTCTGGGGTGCTCTGTGTCTACTTCTGGGGTGTTCTATGTCTTGGTCTGGGTTGTGGGGACAGACATATACATGTGTAAAAATTTATGAAACTACACTTAATGTTTGGTATTTTAAGGTGAGTTTTACCTTAAAAAATCTGCTGCTCATACCCACTCCTCTCATACAAATTAATCCAATACCACTGGTAGTGCCCCCTATAAATCAGCATGGGCTCACATGCTCACCTGCATCCAAGAAGGATGTGAGGGAGTTCAATTGGAACCATTATCATCTCAGAAACATGGGCAGGCACAAAGCATCGCCATGAGGCCTGAGTCAGTCTGAATGTTGTGAGAGAGCAAATGGCTTCACAGACACAGATGAAGTCTTACCTCTGGAATCCACAGGGCACAGCTAACGTGAGCCCATTTAGTCCCTGTCCTGGTGGTCTTCATGGCTCCACCTTTCTTTGGACATAACAGACATTGAGGATGAATGCCCAGGACACAGGAGCGACACAGCCAGCTGCCTTCTGGAACCTTGAGGATGCCGTAGCAGGCCTGGAGGCACGAGGAGGAAGGGGGGAATGGTTAGTGTCTTCTCACCGGGCTCAACGTCTGCTCTGGCACACAGTCACAGAGTACTCTCTGCTTTTAGGAGAAAGAGGCAAATAAAGCCAAACAAGCTCATATCCAGGATTTAGTAATTTTAAAACACTAAAAAAAAAAAAAAAAAAAAAAAGGCAACTTCTAGAATCTATTCTAAGATCAGCATGTCTGCCTATGAGAACTGACTTTTAAGGACGATAGAATAAGACTAAAAAGAAATACAAGCACAGGTTAGCCCAACTGTTATCTGAATTTTGTGATTATATATTTTTTTCTTTTTTGCCTCCATTTTCTAAAGCTTCCTCAATGATTGTGTTTTATAATTAGTCGTATACTTATTGGACAACTTCTACATGTCATGCACTGTTGTGATCAAGAAAAAAGTGTTAGAAAATAAGCAAAATGAAACTTTTCAGGAGCAAATGAGCTAATGTTTAAAGAGCCTAACAGTGCCTGGTGCATAAAAAGCACTCTCAGAAAAGTGTTGCAATTACTTGCTTGGGTTGAAGAAAAAGGGACTTATGTATGGATCCTGAATTGAAGAGATTATTAGACTAATCACAATGTTCTATAATGAGTTCTGGAAGCTACTTCAAATTCCTTACAGAATGAAGTTGGACAAATACATAAATTAATTACTAGGGGAGAGGGAGGCTAGTTTGGAAAATACTCTAGATTTCCTTTTCACTACCTCTAATTTCAGCCTCCTTCCCTCCCTTACTGCTCGACTCTCACCATTAAAGATTATACTTAGGGGCCACCTGGCTCCGCATGTGGCCTAGCATACCTTCACCACTGACTGAGTCACCACGGCAGCTTCAAGCCTGTGCATGCCCCAGAAGGTTCACCCACAGCTCAGATTCAAGTTACAACAGTCACCGTTATCCCCCACCAACTGGCCACTTTTCCAAAGTCTCTCTAACCATTTCACCACCATGCTTTCCAGCTTCCAGCTCCAAATTCCTAGACTCCTATGATCCACTTTCCTTCATCTACTGTCCCCCGGGCTTGCTAATTCTCTTTACAGAGTGATCACTAGACTCTGACCTTCCTCTCCAACCCCACCACCACTGCTCCATCTAAGTCCTCATTCGCACCATGGCTCGCATGATTTATTTCTAAATTCTCTTCCTCCCCTTTCATACCTTCAATCCTTCCTCTATCTGGCTGCCATATTCTTCTTACTAAAACAAAGGCTTCGTGCCACTGCATAGCAATAAGCCCTCTAAAAACTCTTTGTGCTCCCACTCCCAATCCCACCTAAAACCAGGGGTTGGCAAACTACTTCTTAAGGCCTGTTCTGTGAGGCCAACAAGGCTAGGAATGGTTTCCACATTTTTAAAGGGATGTTTAAAAAAGAAGAACATGTGGAGTTCCTGCCGTGGCTCAGCATGAACGAAACTGACTAGTATCCATGAGGATGCAGGTTCAATCCCTGGCCTCACTCAGTGGATTTGGCGTTGTCGTGAGCTGCAGTGTCGGTTGCAGATGTGGCTCAGATCCTACGTTGCTGTGGCTGTGGCACAGGTTAATGGCTGCACCTCTGATTTGACCCCTAGCCTGGGAACTTCCATATGTTGCACGTACGGCCATAAAAAGAAAAGAAAAATAAAATAAAATAAGAATATGTAACAGGGGCTGTATGTGGTCCTCAAAGTCTAAAATATTTACTATCTGGTCCTTCAAAGAAACAGCCTGCTCTTCTTTACCCCAATTCTCAGGTCACTGTGGTCCCTGCATCTGCTCCACTTCTCGACCCCCTCTACTTAATGTAGTTTCCCTTCCCAGGTACGTAGTCGACATTGTGTACTCTTCTCTGCTTTAACGATTATGTTTCATCTCCTCAGTGAGACTGTAAGGTCACTGGGGAAAAGTCCCTTATCACCAATTTATTTGGAAGGTTCTCCATGCTGAGTCTGAGCAAGTGGTTTGGTAGAACGAATAAATTTCACTCAGGAACTGAAACTGGATTACAACTAGGCTGCTGTCACAAGAGCAGGGCATCATTTTATAAGGTCCCTAACCTTCAAAGCCTTTTCTTTTTCTGAGATCCCAAAAGCCTGCCCTGAAATGAAAGCAAGCTTTCTCCCTAAAATAGAGCCTCTTTCAGACCAGCAGAAGAAAAACTAGTAGCTGCTTCTAGGAATATCCTTTATTACCTGACCATTTTATTGGGTAGAAAATCATTTACTGAGCCCTTGTGTAGATTTATTGGTCATAAGATCATAGAACCTTGTATTTCCTAGCAGTAGTTCTCAACTTTTTCTAGACTACAAAATGATGAAGGCTGAACTCTCCTTAAAAAAAAAAAAAGCTGTTCACATGCATGTATGTATTTCAGGGGGTTAATAAATTTAGTGTCAAACATATATATGACAGGCATAAAAACTATGAGCGTGTACCTTTAGGTAAATTAATTAGGCCTCAGTTTGAGTGTTCAATGCCTGGGTTAAGAAGCAGAAAATGTAACACATAAAGGGACTTGGAATGGTCCCGATTTTCATATTTTTTAATGAAAAATATCTAAGTTCATTGTTAAAATCCAAAATCTGTTGATGTAAAATTCTCTTCTAAAGTACTGACCATAAGTGTATTATAGTCACAGAGGAACAAAAACTTACTATAATATGGTGGAAGTAAAAAAGAAAAATTATATTTAATAAATACAAATGTCAACATGTCCCCAATTCTGTTGAGTAAACCAACCTTCCAAATCGGTTAAAGTCCCTTTTCAGTCAGCAGAGGGAGCTCTAACCTAAGTATCTCTTCAGAATTCAAGTGAATATACTCACTTTGGAAGACTCTCTTTTATATGAAACTTTATGTGGCACCAATATCCAGCTTTGTTACATACCAGCTTATATTCTGCAAGGCCTGGTCAGGTGTTATTATCATTTCTTTCTACGTGAGGAAAGGGTACCATTTACAGTCATTACTAGATATGTTTTCCATGCAAATTACTTTCAAGGAGTTTATACTACATTTCGTTTTGTTAGTTAAAGAACCTGGAAATAATTCATATTTTGTTCCAACTGTGAGGGATAAAGATAGAAAATACACACAGATGACCTTTGTACTATTACCTTCAAGTCTACTACAGATCCACAATCATTTATCTGAAAACTTGAGGGTAAGAAACATCAGGAAATTCAGAATTGTTCATATCTTAGGAAATTACTACGGTGCATACATGGCATATGACCTAACCCCTTAACGGGACCAGGGTAGTATCATATAATCAAATACATTAATGTTTCTCTAATAAAATATACAAGTATTTACACAAAATGGAAAATGAGTATAAATAGCCTCACATTGGATGAGTTCTGCTACTGCCCCCAAATCAGTTTTGGTGCCAAACTTAAGTAAAAAACTTGTAGTTTTCAGAGCTTTAAAAATCTGGAATTGCAGAGAAGGGACTGTGGACCTGTACGGTCAGACATTTAAGTTCATACTTAAATGGTAAAGATTTTTCTCTCTCACTAAAGGTGAGGCATAAATACCAATAACTGGTAAAGATAAATTTTCAAATTCACTCTAAAAGTGAATTTAGTAAGTGAGCAAAATGAAGAAAAAGACCCAAGTGATCACAGAGTAATTCTGAGTACCTTCTAATACAGAGGATTTTGTGGCCCAGGGAATTAAAATGAAGTCTTAAGTCCTGGCTTCTATCTCCTGTGCTATCTAATCATTTTAGTCATTCTGTAGCCAGAGTGATCTTTCCAAACACAGGACAAAACCGAAGTTTCTTAGTTTGTTAGAGACACCTTCACATGTGTCCCTTGTATCCCTCTCTACCCTCACTCTCCATGGCCTTCCTACTTGACTCCACTGCTCCTTACAGTTCTGAACTGCTCAGAGTTGCCTCTGACATACTTTGCCTACTCTCACTACTCCATTTGAACATGTTTTCCTCTCTGCCTGAGTGAATGCTTTTTTTTTTTTTTTATTTCCTGGCATCTCTTTTTGGCCATTACAATTCAGCTTGGATGCCACTTTCTGGAAGTTATCCCTAACCCCCATCCGTCCCATGTACTTCCAGAGCAGCACAGACTTCTACCTACAAAAGCACTTGGCATACTATGCTAAATGGGCAGTTTCCTTGTAGACCCTACACCAGAGTCTGATCTCCCTGGGGGCAAAGACCATGTCTGCCTCTTCGTCACTGTATCTTCAGCATGCAGCAGTCCTGGCACATGGATGGTGTTGCGTACCTATTTGCTAGATAAATAAATGAAACACACAACAGGTTCAGAAGAGTGAAAAATCACTTTAGGGTAAGGGAGTTCAAGAAAGGATTTGAACTAGATCTTGAAAAATACAGAAAGTTTTGATAGCTGAAGGTGGGAGAAGGTATTTTAAATTGGTGTGGCTGAAACACGGACACAGGACAGCATCAGGAATATTTATCACTGCCCCGCTGAGTAACCTTACTTCACTAGAGCACAGGGCTTGTGGGGGAAGACAATCAAAGAGCTGAAAAGAGTTCAGATATCATCGTCATCACTACTGTTTAACTAAAAAGCTAGTGTGGTAGCGAACAAATGATAAATAACTAGCTGTAAGAGCTTGAGGAAGGTCTCTTCACCTCTCCTGGTATTATCTGTAAAATTAAGAAGTGGGGCGGTCTTTTACAATCCTAAAATTCTATGATCGTTAAAAGTAGAGTGGACCTAGTTTCCTGGTAGTGGTATATATTTGGGACATGGGGGAGAGCTTTGGGTGCCAGGATAAGGAGTCCAGACTTCCAGCTGTAGGAAGTGTAAATTTACCAAGGTTACTGACCAGGGGTGTAACCTGATGATGTAACAGGGACTCCAAGGCAGAAGAGAGACTCCCAGGCAGGCAGCAAAGAGACTCTCCAGGGGACTAAAAAATATCGCAGAAGGCAATCTCAGTGGCATGGGCATGAAGCAACACAATAAAGATCTGGGCTTAGCCCCCTGGAGTAACATTAGTAAGTTAAGTCACCTTGGGAATCATGAAAAGTATTGCTTCTAAAAAATTACTGAAGAACAGCCAGGCCAAATCTTTGTTTTCCCCCTTAAATGCAAGCTGCTACCCAGATATGGGTGCTGGAGATCATCACTGAGCTTCAGAAAGGCTGACCGTGGGGAGGTGGCGGTCTCCACTCTCACTAACCTGATGTACACAGATGTTACACTTATCACAGAACACCATATCATTCCCTTCTTCACTGTCTGGAGACCGGCACACATCACAGATCACATCTTCATCATACTCTATGCCTAGCCCTTCCTCTGTCTCAATAGCATGGTTCATATTTTCATGGCAATGGCGTTCCAGGACTTCTACTGTCTTTTCCATAAGATTCTCATCAACTGGCCCACAACCTGCACAGAAATACAAACAATCAATCAACCCATCAGTCAGCTGTCATTCCCAAATCACCTACTGTGAGCCCGATACGGAGGTGGGGAAATTCTAAAGAATAACACCATCTCTTCCCTGATCTAAAACAACCAGATTTCAAAGTATCTTTTGCTAGAGCTGTTCTAAAATTTATCTATCATCACATATTAGTGTTTGACACATGAAAGGAGAAATACATTTCACCATATTCCTTGTAAGTTATACAGTAACCTTTTCAATTTTCTGTCTAAATCCTAGTCAGTCTCCTCCTAAATCTGTTTTCCCTTATTCCTACTGAGGGAGGACTTTCACTGCACTTTGTAATTTTGAATACTTTAATTTACAGTATAATAAAGTTAGACTCACATAACTATTTGGACATAAATAATAATTTATTCTTAGCAAATTAGTTCCAATGAGCACATCTAATGGTTACAGAAGGAAATTTTCATACAAAAAGGGTATTAAGCCATTAAAGAAAATTCAAGGTATGCATATGAGATTTATACATATGAAATATTTGTTTTTCAAACGTGACTTTAAAAAATCCAGTAATATTTTCTAATGGCAAAGTATAATATAAAATAAACTTATTAGCATTCACACAGGTCAAACTTCAAATTGTGAAATTATCTTTTTTGCCTCTTGATTCCTTTTCCTTTCATACTTTAATTTTTCTTAGTCTTCTATACTTAGTAACCCAACTAAAAGATTCATATAGTGGCTACCGGTAACAACTAAACATCTTTCTTCTTAGGGGAACCAATGGTTTTGTGAGCGCACACATATATTTACTCTAACAGCTTATAAACTCAGGAATAATTTTCAAAATGATCCGAAACAAATATACCCAAGTATTCCATTTTAGGAATTCCACATAAACTACCTTTTCAAAGTTGTAGCTACTTATGAAACTCAAAACTACTCAGGTAGTATGTTGAATTTTTCCGGCCAAGACAAATTACACTTTTCCCCCCTGGAGTGAAGAAGTATAGTGTCTGGTTATAAGAACACCTAGATTCAAATTCTCACTTGACCTCATATTGGTTATGTAAGCTTTGACAAGTTATTTATCTGCTTTTTCCCATTTTCAGCCACACCTGTAGCATATGGAAGTTCCTGGGCAAGGGATGGAATCTGAGCCACAGCTGTGGCAATGAGGGACCCTTAACCCACTGAGCCAGGCCAGGGATTGAACCTGTGCTGCCAGAGACAATGCCGGATCCTTAACCCACTGCATCACAGTGGGAATTTCCTATTCATTCTCCTTAGGGTTTAGCCTCCTTATCTATAAAAATAAAGATAATAATACCAAACTCACTGATTTCTTATGAGGCAGAGATGAGATCATGTTTGTACACTGCTTAGTATAGTGCCTGGCATGCAGTAAGCACTCAATTTTTTAAATTGCTTAATGTGAATTTAAAAATGCTTAATTTAATATTGTTTTTAAAAGTTTAAGCTCTTAGAGCCTTACTACAGTATCATTCACTCTAAAGGAATGCTTGAGATAAGGCAATCGTCTTTTAAAACTCATCCAGGCCTAAATGCAATGTGGTATCCTGGACGGGATCCTGGAATAGAAAAAGGTCATTAGTGGAAAAACTGGTGAAATCCCAATAAAGTATGGAATTTAGCTAATAGTACTGTACTTGTGGTGGTTTCTTAGCTTTGACAAATATACCATGGTAAAGTGAGATGTTAACACTAAGGGTACCTGAAACTGTGCGAGGGGTATATGGTAACTATTAAACGTGCAACTTTTCTGAAACCTAAAACTATTCCAAAAAATTTTAAAGCTTATTTTTTAAAAACTCAAACAGACACAGAGAACAGACTTGTAGTTGCCAAGGGCGGGGGGGAATTGAGATGGACGGGACGTTTGGGGTTGGTAAATGCAAACTATTGCATTTACAATGGATAAGCAATGACGTCCTACTCTATAGCACAGGGAACTATATCCAGTCTCCTGGGATAGAACACGATGGAAAACAGTATGAGAAAAAGAATGTGTGTATGTATGCATATATATATATGTATGTATATGTATGACTGGGTCACTATGCTGTACAGCAGAAATTGGCACAACACTGTAAATCAACTATACTTAAAAAAATAAATAAAACGAAAATCAGAAGAACTGGGAAAAAACCCAACTCATCCAAAAGGGAATTAATTGCAAAATACCAAAGGGATCTTTTCATGTTGAAAGCAGCACTGTAATGGCTGGAGAGTATATGGATGCTACACAGTTCATAACACAACTGCACAATGAGTTATCGCTCCACTTTATTATGCCCTCATATTCTCATTTTCCCTGTCAGTCTTTTATTCCCTTCTCTTTGTGGTTTGCACCCTAAACTGACCTCTCCTCTTAGAAAGCAGAGCAAGAGAAAATACAAAACAAAATGTTTTAAAAAGCAAGGAGTAAGTATCGGTTACTGGCAGAATAACTATCACCGTTATGCTAAACTGGATTTAATCTAATTTTAATTTTTTATTCGCATGCATTCAGATACAAACCTTTTCAAAAGAAAGAGGAGTTCCTGCTGTGGCTCAGTGGAAATCAACCCAACTAGTACCCATGAGGAGGCGGGCTCGAACCCTGGCCCCACTCAGTGGGTGAAGGATCCGACATTGCCGTGAGCTGTGGTATAGGTCACATACCTGGCTTGGGTCTGGTGTTCTTGTGGCTGTGATGTAGGCCAGCAGCTGCAGCTACAATTCGACCCCTAGTCTGGGAACTTCCACATGCCACCGGCCCTTGAAAAAAAGAAAGAGAGGAAAAAAAAAGGGTAGAAAAGAAAAACCACTGATCCTTGTTGTACTAACAATGAACAAATGGGATTCAAACAAAAATAAAGTCAAATATATCCTTCACCGTATCTCATAGAGAGACTTAAAAACCACCCAGTTTCACAGGACCATTTGGACCTAAACATTTAGACTGAAGACAGGTCAAAAAGAGCTGTATGTAAGTATAAGGTGAGTTTCCTTTCAGCCTAGGATTTCTGAGCATGGCTGGTATAGTACTGTATGGTATACATTTATTTAAAATTATTATTATGTTTATATCCGAGTTTTGTTTGCTTGTTTTTGCTTCATTTAATTAATTAATTCCTTTTTAGGACCACATCTGAGGCATATGGAAGTTCACAGGCTAGGGGTTGAATCAGAGCTGCAGCTGCCGGCCTATGCCACAGCCACAGTAACGCCAGATCCGAGCCACGTCTGTGACCTACACCACAGCTCATGGCAACACTGGATACTTAACCCACTGATCGAGGCCAGGGATCAAACCCAAATCCTCATGGATACTAGTCAGGTTCTTAACCTGCTGAGACACAATGAGAACTCCTATTTTATTTTTTGAGAACTGCATGACAACTCTAGAACTCATTGGAGGTAGCTAAGAACCGCTTTGGAAATGTTTTGCCCTAGGCCTGCCATTCTTCTTTTAGGGAGCATTCTTTCAGGCAGCAAAATTACAAGTCCTTCATTAAGGCATCCTTGTCACATCAACCTGTCAGTTGCAGCGGTGCTGTCTAATGCTGAAGTTGGAACTTTTCTCCATCAGGTGGAGATGCCAGAGGTGCCACTGCCCTTGGCTCTGCTCACTGATCATGGTACTTTTCAGGGCTGAGCAAGGAACTGGTCTCGGAATGCTTCTCAACCAGAAGTCCAATCAGCATGACCAATCTCACATTCAGAACTGGGAAACAGCCTCGTAAAACCTACATGCTGTCCCTTATCTGTGATATTCACCATGAACAAGGAAAGAAAAGGTCAGATTTAAATGTTACTGCTCTACTTTAATATACTTATGCATTTCAGGAAATGCCTCATTAAGATTAAGATTAAAGAGAAAAATAATCGAAAAGGCCCGAAAAGAAAGGAAGCCACAAAATAAAAGCAAGTTATATATGGTCTTGACAACTTAAAAAAAAATTTAGGTATTGAGTCAAGGAACAAGTTACTTGTGAGGAAACAACTTACCCATTTCTGCGAGGTCTTCATTGAGTTCCTGGAGCCAGAAGATGTCCATGTCGTCTAGGTCATAGCGGCACACAGATGCCGCCAGCTCCGTGATGTTGATATAGCCAGGCTCTGCAGTCTCTGGGCTGGAGCAGTGGATGTACTTTCGGGGTCGGATAAATAGGACCTCCTTTACCTTGTCAGCCACAATCCTAGAAAAGCAAAAGAAAGACACTGATAATAATCAACAAATGACAGATTCCAGGCACTGACTGGATGGGCCCAAGAGCACTCAAGCCATACAGTGGAGCTGAACGCGTTCCCTTTCCACCCTAGCGAAATCCTCTGCTCTGCCAACTGGGAGGCATGGCAGATTCCTTTCTAGAAAGCAAATGGTTCTACAAATCCCGTTTTGTCAATTGCTGTGAACACTGTGACTGCTAAGAAAATGCTTCACTACCCTTATGGCTTCTAGGTCCCTACCACCATTCATCCTATCAAAATGTTGGTGCATTGTGTGTTCTTAGTGCAATGGTCACTATGTTTACCTAGAAGGGAAAATAGCAGAAAGGGTGATACCTATACAAAGACACAACCAGATTCCATACCAAAAATAAATTTCAGCTAAATTCATGATTTTCTGCAATACTGGATGGTGGTAATGATTACAGTCTATAGACTCACATAAACCTGTTTTTTGTTTTTGTCTTTTTGCCATTTCTTGGGCCGCTCCCGCGGCATATGGGAGGTTCCCAGGCTAGGGGTCGAATCGGAGCTGTAGCTGCCAGCCTACGCCACAGCCACAGCAACGCGGGATCCGAGCCGCGTCTGTGACTTACACCACAGCTCACGGCAACGCCGGATCCTTAACCCATTGAGCAAGGGCAGGGATCGAACCTGCAACCTCATGGTTCCTAGTCAGATTCGTTAACCACTGCTCCACGACGGGAACTCCCTAAACCTGTTTTTTTTTTTTTTTTTTATGCTTTTTATGGCTGTACCTGTGGCATATGGAAGTTCCCAGGCTAGGGGTCGAATGAGAGCTACAGCTGCAGGCCTACACCACAGCCACAGCAATGCAGGATCTGAGCTCCATCTGCAACCTACACCACAGCTCATGGCAACGCCAGATCCTTACCTCACTGAATGAGGCCAGGGATTGAACCAGCTACCTCATGGTTCCTAGTCAGATTTGTTTCTGCTGCGCCACGATGGGAACTCCCAAACCTGTTTTTCTGATACTCATTCGCATGATAATCTTGGGCAATTACTTAATTTCTATAAAGTTCAGTTTTCTTAGCTAAAAAGGATAATAATCATAAATTATGATATAATAACATCAAACTTAAAAGGTTATTATGACAATTACATGAAAAATCATACATAAAGTGCTTATCATAATGTATAGTAAAAAAGAGATGATCCATAATGCCATTGTTGGGAGTTCTCTTTTGGTGCAGTGTGTTAAGGATCTGGTATTAGCACTGCAGCAGCTTGGGTTGCTGCTATGGTGCAGGTTCCATCCCTGGCCTGGGAATTTCCACATGCCACGGATGAGGCCAAATAAATAATGCCATTGTTACTGTTATATTTCTTATTATTTTCACTATTTATGTAGATGAGTTAAAGCCAAGAGGCCACGGATTTATACAAACTTAAGGCATTCCCCCAGCATAAAGGATAGTGACTATAAGTCTGAGCCAGGATAACATGATGGATGAAAGATTCCCATTCTTCCATCAAATTACCCAACAGGCCAGAGCAACCTCATATTTCCCCTTAGGCCTCCTGATAGTTAAGGCAAGGAAACCAAGCAAGGGAAGAAACAGATGTTTCTCATACCAAAGACTCATTCTACAATTGATGTTTTGGATACTACACGAAGCATCACAAAATATAACCAAGAGAGAAAATCTGTATTATTAATCCCTGGCAACTTTAAAGAACAGGGTAGGCCATTTACAAAAGAAAGAGATATATGTGTCACCATAAAATAATGAAAATTGTTAATCTGAAAGGCTTCTGGAGCCAGTTTTTTTTTTTTTAAAATTCTAGAGTTACTATGGATGAAGAAGGATTCATAAACATAAATGAATTCAGAGAAATATATATAAATATATATCTAGGAATAGTCCACCTTGTAAACAGAGCATGAATATTTCCTCCTAAGCATTCTTCCAAAATCTACAAATAATGGTGAATAAAGTTAATAACCACACACATTTGCACATTTTAATTTTCCTACCATATGGAGTCTTTAAAGCCAAAGGCAACAAAGCATTTGAGGAAAAAAGTAGACCTCTAAAATATTAATTGAAGCTAAAAATTTGGGAACTGCTTCTGAGGTCTGCTTCCAACCAAAATGAGCCCAACTGAAAAGGACAAGACATGCATATGAATTCTCCAGAGACTATGAGATTAATTATGCTGAACTTTTTGGTGCATAACCTACAAGGTAATTAAGAATATCTAATTTTTTTTCAAGATTCATGTTTTTCTAAAAGGGACAATATTTTGCTTAACTATTCATCTTAATGCCTCAAACTCTGTGTGGAACAAGATAGACTGTAAATGTCTGTGAATTAAACCAATACATTTATTAAGCTTCTGGAAAAAATGAAAATAAACATCTTTGTGACCTTGGGATAGACAAAGATACTTTATATAAGACCCAAAAGCCATTAAAAGAAGAGACTGAAAAACGTGTTTATCAACAATATATAATATACTCTTACAAATCAGTTAGAAAACTACAGATAGGCCAATTAAAAACTGGGCAAAAAATCTGAATATACACTTCACAAATAAGGATACCCAGATAGCAAGAAAACTTAAAAGATTCTCAACCTTATTAGTCACGACAGAAACGCAAAATGAAATCATAATCTGCCATAATCTGCTAAACTTGAAAAGACTGACCAAAAAAATGACAATACCAAGTGCTTATAAGGAAATGGAGCAAACAAACCACTGCTGATGCAACTGTTAATTGGTACAATCATTTTGGCAAACTATTTGGTAGCAGGTATTATGGCTGAACATATGCATACCCTATTACTTAGCAAATCCACTCCAAGGAATATACTTAACAAAAAAGTACACATATGTACACTAAAAGATGAATAAAAATGTCCATATTAGCAATTTTGATAATAGCTGAAACCTAAAAGCAACCCAAATACCTATCAAGAGTAGAATGGATAAATAAAATGTTGTATATTCACACAATGGAACTATGACATGGAAGTGAAACTTAAAGAAATACTATATGCAACAGCATGGATGAATCTCACAACCATAATGATGAACAAAACAATCCAGTCTCAGTATGAAGGATTAAAAACTGGCATAACTGTCACCTATGGTGAAGGAAGTCAGTGAGCAAGAGTGGAAGGAGGGCTTCTGGAGTGCTGGTACATAGCAACTGCTACTGTATGCTGATTATTTTTGCTTTTACAGTAAGTTAATCATTTACCTATAATGTGAAAATCACGCACACATATACATGGTTAATACATCATTAACCACTGTGTGTGATATAACTTATAATACAAGCTTCCTTTCTTTTTTTAGGGCCCCGCCCACAGCATATGGAGGTTCCCAGCCTGGGATGGATCGGAGCTACAGCTGCCAGCCTACACCACAGCTCACGGCAATGCCAGATCCTTAACCCACTGAGCAAGGCCAGCAATTGAACCCACAACCTCATGGTTCCTAGTCGGATTTGTTTCCACTGCGCCACAACAGGAACTCCCACACGCTTCCTTTCAACCAAACATGAAGCATTGCTTTCCTCCTACTGGAACCTTATTGCAATAGGAACTAATTTAACTGTACTAATGAAAACAAAACAAAACAGAGACAATCTAAAGCCTGTTTAGTATCTGCTAGCATCAAATTTATCCATGGTTTACCTAAAAAACATGTAACAGGGTTAACATCATCTTCATGTGTTGAACTTACTTTCAAAAAATTTCCTGTGGTAACGAACAGACTTATCTAAGCAGCAGGAACTTATAATGCAAGCTGGCTCCATTTCATAATTCTCCGTACCCCTTCCCTCAATCATCGCATCCACACATTACACTACCTCAAACTAAGAGACAAGAGAACCTCGGAAAGGACGATGGAATAGAGGAGAAAACAGCCTGAAAGCCAGAACAAAAATTCTGAAAGGATTTGTTCCACCTACTCTGTTATGTCTCCCTACTCCCCACTGCGCCTTCAGTTACACAGCACGAATAGACTAATTCTAGCACCCAAGAATCAGGTCAATTAATTTATATACCTCCAAAATTACTTCTGTAAGTCCATTAGGAAATAACATTCTGAAGAATTTGACAATCTTGTAGATTAGGTAATAAATAAAAAACAAGTGTTTAGTTTTATTAGCATTTAAATTTCTCTGACTGATTGAGTAATCTGTCTTTAAGCAATAAGTAACTCAAACACAAACATTACAAATACTATTATTGTGATGGATTGAAGGAATTCACAAATGCTTTGATAGTCCTTCCGTGGAGAGGTAGGGTCTATTTCCCTCCCCTTCAGCCAGGAGCTCTCTGTGACTGCTCTAATAAAATGTGGTGGAAGTAATACTGTGCCATTTTCTGAGCCCAGGCCTCGAGTCTAACATCTTCCACTTTTTATTTCTTGGGATACTCCCTCTTGGAACCTGGAGACTATCCTGCTGAGAGATGTGGACAGGTCTCAAGACTGAATGGGAATCTGGGCAGTGCGAATCATAGCATCAACTACAGGGTTAACAGTGGTGAATAAAATCAGTAAGGTTCCTGTGCTCATATAGCTTTGAGTTTGTAATGCTGCTACCAAAGAGTAGCAGAGAAATGCTAATATGTTCACCAAATCCTGTTTCTTTTTTCATCTAGGTACATAGCAAGACTGCATTTCCCACTCCTTTGCAGTTACATGGGCCATGCGACTGAGTTCTGGCTAATGGCATATGTGTGGATAATCCACTTCAAAGCCTAACAACCCCTCTCCCCCAATCTACATGCATAACCTTCCATACTGCCTTTTCTCTTTCTGCAGACTGGATTTAGAAGTTTGGGGGTGAAAAAGGCAGTGAGAAAAGACCTAGAAGATAGAGGAGCCACTCATAAAAAGAACCTAAGTCCCTGAATGACTATGTGGGGCAGAGGTGACTCACATCCCAAACCCACACTAGAGGGAGATTATGTGCAAGAAATAAAACCTTCATTGTGTTAAGATGCTGAGACTTCTGGAGATGTTTGTTATAGCAGTTGGCCTATCCTGACCAATACATACATAATGGTAAAAAGTTATTTCCCAATATTTTCATGTATGTTTCAACTTAAGTAATTATTGCTACAATAGTCATTCTAAATTTCTTGAACAGATGTATATTTTAGGATACTTTCTCTAGAGAACTGAGACATCCATCAGTAGAAAATCATTAACCAATGAGGTTTTAATTTTACCAAAACTAAGGTGGAGGAGTCAATCCAAAATAATACATTAAAAGATTTTTGTTTTTACATTCTGATACTTTTCATATGCTCTTGTGAAATGCTATCACATTCTTTATTAAAAGTATTTAGCACAAAATTAAGGAATGCCATCAAGTTCTTATTACATGTTGATTTACAATTTTTAAATTTGTAAGGCAGGAAGAATTTTTACAATTAAATAATATTAACGAACATTTATTTTCATATGGAAGTAATACACAATTGTTGAAGACAGTAGTCTTAAATCTAAAAGCAATAATTGCGAGGCTTTGTTATGAAACATACATTTGTTAGATTTGACAGTTACATCAGAAGAGAATACTTTTATTTGTGGCTTTTGAGAATAAAGCTACATCTTTTAATTTCAAACTGTCTAAATATTCTCTCAAAAGTGTAAATAACCAAACTGTTACCTGGCACCTCCTTAACTTCTAGGAAATATGTAATCCACGAAAAAACCCAGATATACAAAAAGAAACCCTAACATAAAAAGTCATAAAATTAACCAATAAAAAAGGAATATAGGGAGTTTTAGTGTGGCTCAGGGGCTTAAGGATCTGGCATAGTCACCACTGTGGCTTTGGTTATAGCTGTGACACACGTGTTCAATCCCTGGCCTGGGAACTGCTGCATGGTAGCCAAAAAAAAAAGGAACCCTCATACAATGCTGATAGGAATGTACAGTTAACTCTTAAGATGGGATAAGGAGCACTGAACCTTCGTGTAGTAAAAAATTTGCACATAATTTATTTACTGTTGGCCCTCTATATACATGGTTCTTGATCTGTGGATTTAATTAACGATAGTCTGTGCAGTACCACAGTATTTACTATTGGGAAAAAAGTGCATAGAAGTGGACCCACACAGTTCAAACTCATGTTGTTCAAGGGTCAACTATATCTTCTGGTTGTCTGCTAATTTTCTTTCCTAACACCTATTCATTTTCCTCTTTACTTCCTTTGTTCTATTCCCCTTACAATAATAAATGTATACTGAAAACCTATTTGACAGTAAGGGTTCTGTTCTCAGGTATCTTATAGTCACATCTTGTCTTCCTTCTCTCTTTTAATCACAGACTGTTGTGCCTTCATGTACCCACTATCACATTTTCTTACCCATCTATATACTCCTCTATTTGTGATGATTATTTATATATATATTTATAATATATATATGGATGACACATTAATATTATTGAGGTATAAATGACATATATTAAGCTGAATATATTAAACATGTGCAAATTAGTAAGTTCTGACACATATATATACATTTGTGCAACCAGAACTACAACCAAGATAATAAATATATCCATCAGCTCTAAACGTTTCCTTGTGCCCTTCTGCTTCACTGGCCACTTCCAAAACACGACTGATCTGTAGTCATTAAATCAAATAGTCCTCACTTTGCACAGTGGTATTGTATTGTAAAAATGACTGCGCAAAATGAAACTATGAAGAGCAATCTTAATCATCAATGGTTAAATTATGATTGTTGAGTGACCTTTAAAATTTATCAAAATATTTTACTCTCTTACTGCTGGCCATAAGTATGTGGGGAAATAAAAAATAGTAAAATCACACATGTATTTAACACGCTGTAATTTGAAACACTGAGAATTTAAACTCTTTTATCTCTTTCTAAAACTTATCAAGAGTATAGTATTTGACTCCTTTTAATTGCGTAACTTATGACACAGAGCAAGCAATTTTTCTATGTCTTGGCAAACTGTCATACTCCTAAGTTTGGATCATTTTCCATCATTTTGTCCTTTGTGCTTTCACTGTTGTAAAATTTTCTGAGGGTTCCTTAATGTGCAGTTTCTTTTCTGCCATCATTTTCTCTGGGACATCTTCATTCTTTCCATCACAATCACTTTCTTTATGCCCATAAGTTTGCCTTCATTAAGTTCTTCTAGCTGCATATCTAGAGCCTCTTAAACTACAACAGCGTATTCACATTCCCATGATCAACTACTTATTTTATAACTACATTTAGTTTGATTCAAATTTCTCTTCCAGTGTTATCACTTTTTATTTCTTTAAATGTCTGGCAGAATTTTCCAGTGAGACTATTTTGGTGTGGAGGTATTTTCAGAGAGGGTTATTTATTTATTTAGTTTTTTAGTTATCTAAAAGAGTCAACTACTTAAAGCAGAGAAAACCTAGCAAAGAATACAAGCTTGGTCTTTTTTTGTCTTTTGAGGGCTGTACCCTCGCCATAAGGAGGTTCCCAGGCTAGGGGTCAAATCAGAGCCACAGCAACATGGGATCCAAGCCCCGCCTACGACCTACACCACAGCTCAAGGCAACGCCGAATCCCTAACCCACTGAGCAAGGCCAGGGATTGAACCCGCATCCTCATGGATCCTTCGTTAGGTGCTAAGCCACAAAGGGAACTCCCTAGAGAGGGTTTTAAATTACAAATTCAATTTCATTAATAGTTATGGGGCTCTTCAAAATGATTATTTCACACTGGTTGAGTTGTAGTAATTTGCTCAGGTAACCCTCAGGAGGGCAAGAAAAAGAAAAGAGAGGAAACAGAGAGAGCACACAGACACATATATGTAATAAAATAGCAGGAGTTCCCTGGTGGCTCAGCAGGTTGAGGACACAGTGTTGTTACTGCTGTGGCTCAGGTCACTCCCATGTCACAGGTTCTATCCCTGGCCCCAGAACTTTCACATGTTGCAGGTGCAGCCAAAAAAAATTAGCACACTTAAGCCCTAGCATATCAATAATTACATTAAATATAAATGGTCTAAACCCATTAAAAGTCAGAGGTTGGCAGAGCAGATTAAAAAACATGATCCAAATATATGCTGTCTGCCAAAAACATACTAAAAATATAAACATATAAGTTGAAAGTAAAATAATGGAGAAAGATATACAATGCAAACATTACTCAAAAGAAAGCAAGAGTGACAATATTAATATCAGATTAAGTAGCCTTCATAGCAAAGAAAATTACCAAAGATGGAGAAGAATATTACATAATGATGAAAGGATCAATCCACCAAGAAAACATAGCAATTGTAAATGTATGTGCACCAAACAACAGTGCTGCAAAATATCTGAAACAAAAACTGATAGAACTGAAAAGAGAAAAAAACGATTCCCCAATTATAGCTAGAGACTTCAACCTTTCTCAGTAAGTGATAGAATGGGCAGAAAATTATCAGGAATATAGAACTCAACATCATCAATCAATGGGATTGTACTGACATTAATAAAATATTCCACCCAACAGGAACAACAGAAGCATTGTTTTCAAGCACCCACAGAACATATACCATGATAGGCCTATGTCCTAGGCCATAAAATAGACCTCAACAAATTTAAACAAACTGAAATTATATAGAGTGTGTTCTCTAATATAATGGAATTAAAACTAGAAATCAGTAACAAAGATTAAAAAAATACTCAAATAAGCTAAAAATCACATTTTTGTTCTGGTGCAACAACAATGAGGTGCATGGATGTTCCCAGGCCAGGGGCTGAATCTGAGCCACAGCTACAATGTATACCACAGTTTCGGCAATGCTGGATCCTTAGCCCATTGTGCTAGGCCAGGGATTGAATCCATGACTCTGCAGAGACAACACTGGATCCTTAACCCACTGTGTCACAGTGGGAATTCCTAAAAACCACACTTTTTTTTTGTCTCTTGTCTTTGTTGTTGTTGCTATATCTTGGGCCGCTCCCTCGGCATATGGAGGTTCCCAGGCTAGGGGTCGAATTGGAGCTGTAGCCACCGGCCTACGCCAGAGCCACAGCAACGCGGGATCCGAGCCGCGTCTGCAATCTACACCACAGCTCACGGCAACGCCGGATCCTTAACCCACTGAGCAAGGGCAGGGACCGAACCCGCAACCTCATGGTTCCTAGTCGGATTCGTTAACCACTGCGCCACGACGGGAACTCCAAAACCACACTTTTAAATAAAAGAAGTCTCAAGGGAAAAATACACTAAAGTGAATGACAATTATTCTGGAAGAGGAAGTCTCAAATCAATAAGCTTAGTTCCTAATTTGAGAAACTAGAAAAAGAAGAGCAAAATAAATCTAAAGCACTTGATCTCCTTGCTGTACAGTGGGAAAATAAAAAAAAAAATAAATCTAAAGTAAAAGAATTGAAATAATAAAGAGCAGAAATAAATTTTTAAAAAGATAATGAAACAAAAAGACGGCTTTGTAAAATGGTCAGTAAAAAAAAAATCAACCTATAGCAAGAAAAAAATGAGATAAAAATTGCCAATATCAGTTATGAAAGAGGGGATTTCATTTGCTTTGTGTTCATAACTGCTCAATGAAGCATTTGTATGATGGCTACTTTTAAATCTTTGTTAGACAATTCTAATCTCTGTCACCATGGTACTGGCATCTACTGACTGACCAAGCTGAGATCTTTCTGGTAATTTTGTTTTTACTAGAACCTGGACATTTTGGGATCATGCTATGAGACTCTGGATCTTCTTTAAATCTGTTTTGATTGGCTTCCTCTGACACTGCTCTGGCTGGAGATCAGGTTGGGGGAGATATCACCTCATTACTGCCGGGTGATTGTAGAAATCCCTGTTCACTATTTGGCTTCTGTTGACATCCAGAGGTGGGGACTCTTTGCTATTACTGGGTGAGGCTGAGCGTTCTCACTTCCCATTAGGACTCCACTGATACCTCCCCTGTTGGGGTTGGTAAGATCACCTTACCACTGCTCCCTATGTGGCCATGGTGGTGGGGGAGGTGTCCTCATTACCTCTAGAGAGTGGTGAAAGTCTCCTCTGATACTACCCTAGATGGGAGAGGGAAGGATGCATCATTACTGCTGGTTTAAGGTCTAAGTCTAGGCTCCCCCCTGTTACTGCAACAGTATATAAAAATACTGATGGTAAGGACATGAAAATGCCTGACTTTTGTGTTCATTCATGATTTGTGATTTCTAGGAAGATGGTGGCAATGATGATGAAAAAGTGAGGGTTGGTGCATGTTTTGGGCAAGATTGTGAGACTTTTCTTAAAAGAGCACAGACATTCTCTCTGTGAGTGGGACAGCCAGGGCTTGGGTTTTTAGAAATGATTTGACAAGCATTTCTGAAACATGACTGAGATCTAAGAACCTCGGCTAGGGGCCGAGAATTCAAGAATATGGCCTCTGACCTTTATGAACCTAATACATACTAGAAATAGAGAGATGTTCAATTGTTCATAGTTGTAGGTCCCACTAGTCCCTTTATCTGATGCTATTCCTCCCCTTTCCTTCCTTCCCTCATTCATTCACTCACTCAAACTTATACCAAGCATTTTATTTCACACCAGCCTTTGTGCAAAGCACTGGGAACACAAAGACCAGTAAGAAAAAATCAGTCATTACTCCTGAGGAGCTAAATTTACTACTTCCTTTGGTAGAAAAGTTCTCTCTTCTCTTTCAACAAAACCAAAAGTCCTTGCTTACTTAAATTTTCTTCTCAAGTCTTTGCAAATGAAGGCTGTGTGTTTATGTTCAACCTAATTATTGCAGTTATCCCCTTTCATTTGGGTTTATGCATTTTATAATTCTGTATATTTTGGCCCTCTATTTACAGATGCTATCACTATGAGGCCCCTATTAAAACGAAGTAACTTCTCATGGCATTATATATTAACAGAATTATTATGGGCTTATTAATGCTCTTCAAAGGCTATAAATGCTATTGATTGTTGAGTCAGACTTGGAAATCCTCGTCTCTAAAACCTTATCATAATTTCAGATTGGAGTTCAAACAGTTTTATCCTGTGAACAGGTACATATTATATCCTTAAGTAAATAAGTCTGATTTTTAACTATTGACCTATCCTAGGCTGGTATAATCTGCCATTGGTCTGAGTGAACTGCTGAACATGGTATGTGATTTTGCATTAGAAATGTATAATTAGTCACTCAAAGTCTCCCCTCAAGTGCACACAGATAACCACAAGAGCAATCATCCCTTAAATCAAAGGTACATGCATGCAAATACCTGAGGGAAGGCTGTGGAACAGTGTCCGGACTGGCTGGTACCTGGACTCCCTTTTCCCATTCTTCCTTCCACGTATCCGCAAAGAGGTAATAGCTGTCAGGATTAATATGGTGAGAGTCTGGAAGTTTCATGGCACTGATAAGGTCCTTCCGGAATACCTGGGAAAACAGTGTATACACATTGAGAGGACCATCACTATGGAACTAACACCATTTAATGTTCTCCTTTTAAAAAGTCCACCCTCATCCACTCTACATATCAACAAGAGACACATTTCTAACTTCCTAAATGGCCAGATGAACTTCTATTTGGAAAAGGTTTGAGGTATGGACAAGGAAGCCAGCTTGTTCTGGATTTAATAAAGAATAAAAAGGTTCTTCCTGAATTATTTTCTGGGACTCCTTGAATTTAAATCAACCGTATAGGTTACTCTTGGAATTCCCTTGTGACACAGAGGGTTAAGGATCTGGCATTGTCACTGTAGGACTGCGTTTTTGATTCCTGGCCTGGGAACTTCCACATGCCATGGGTGTTGCCAACAAATAAACAAACAATACTATCAGTGCCTCTTAAAAAGTCTGCATAAGGAATTCCCTTTGTGGCTCAGGGGGGTTACGAACCCAACTAGTATCCATGAGGATGTGGGTTCGATCCCTGGCCTCACTCTGGGTTAAGGATCTGGTGCTGCCATGAACTGTGGTGTAGGTTGCAGGTGTGGCTTGGATCCCACGTTGCTGTGGCTGTGGTGTAGGCCGACAGCTGAAGCTCCAATTCGACCCCTAGCCTGGGAACTTCCATAAGCTGCAGGTGCAGCCCTAAGAAGGAAAAAAAAGTCTGCATAAAACAAACAATCCTTAACTCTCTCAAATTTAGCAACAAGTATCCTCTGATAGCTTATAACTTTATTTAGATATCACTTTATTTTAAAATTATTTACTTAGAAATAATTTTAGTCTTACAGAGAAGTTACAAAAATAGTACAGAGTTCCCATATACCCTTCATGTAGTTTAATGTTAAACCATTTCACGTAACCAGAGTACAATTACCTAAACCAGGAAATTAACGTTGTTACAAAAATTATTCAAATTTTACTAATTTTCACCCCAATGTCCTCCTGTTCCAGAATGCAGTCCAGAATCCCACACTGCATCAGTTTTCATGTCTCCTTAGCATTCTTCAATTTGTGACAGTTCATAGTCTTTCCATGTTTTTAAGACCTTAACACTCCTGAAGAGTACCAGTCATATATCTTATTGAATGACCCTAGAATCTGGGTTTGTTTGATGTTTTCTCATGATTAGATTGAGGTTATTCATTTTTTGAGCAAGAATGCCACAGAAATGATGCTGTGCCCCTGTTATTCCATTATATCAGGAATGTATAATGCTGATGTCATGTTAGTGGTGATGTTAAACTTGATCAGGTGGTTATGGTAGTGTGTCTTGCTGTTTTCTCCACCGTTAGGTTACTATATTTCCCTTTGCAATTAATAAATATCTTTGAGATACTCTGAGATTATAAAAACATCCTGTATTGCCTCAACCTGTCGAGGAGTAATTTTAGCATCCAGAGGTAGATGATCTCTTGCTTCCAACAGTTATTACTGTGGTAATGTCACATGCCACAGGCACAGCAAAAAAAAAAAAAAAAAAAGTGCTTTACAGTTCCCATTTTCTTGAATGTTTTATAATGCCTGAGTACTGAATTTTATTAAAGGCTTCTTTAGTACATAAGGAAATAATTATATAATTTTCTCCTTAGATATATTAATATGCTATATGACAATACTGGACTTCTTAATACTGAAACAAACTTGCACTTCTGGAATGTCTATTTGATCATGACATTTTCTTACTAAAGTACTACACTCTGTTTTGTAATATTTTATTTAATATATATTTTTTCTTTTTTTTTTTCCTGCGGCATATGGAATTTCCTGGGCTAGGGGTCCAATTGGAGCTGCAGCTGCCGGCTTATGCCACAGCCACAGCAATACCCGAACCGAGCCAAATCTGCCATCTACACTGCAGCTTGTGGCAATGCCGGATCCTTAACCCACTGAGCAAGGCCAGGGATCAAACCCATGTCCTCACAGACACTATGTTGGGTTCTTAACCCGTTGAGCCACAATGGGAACTCCATTTAATATTTTTGTATCATATTCATGAGTGATATTTGTCTGCAGTTTTTTTTTTCTATTGTCTTTGTCTTTTAGATTTAGGTATCAGCATTATGCATGTTTCATAAAAGGAATTAGGACATTTTCCTTCTGTTACAATGCTCTAGAATAATCTGAGAATTATTGGGACTCAGTACTTTTTTGGGGGGGTAGTTCCTTAATAATTTTCTCTACCTTTTTGGAAGTTGATCTCTTTAAGCTTTCTACCTATGATGGGATCAATTTTGGTAATCTTTATTTCCATAGTAAGTTATCTATCTTATCCAAGTTTTTCAACTTATTTGTACAAGAGCTGGCAAAGTATCGACACTTCCACTTTGCACAGCAGTGTGCACAGCAGGGGTGAAGAGGAGGACTGGAATGATATGTCTACTGTGGCAGCCAAGAGGTGCCCAGTGGGATCCTTAACCCTACCCCTGGCAAAGGATCCCTAGCTGTGTGGAAAGTTCAAAGGCCAGAGGTAGGGAATGATAATATGGGTACAGCTAAACCTTGGACTTACAAAGAGATTCCCTACAAGTCCATTTTCTGCACATTAAGCACAACTAAGTACTGACAATATGGGAACGAGGATCCATCTAAAGGCTGATGTACTACTATGCTCTGGTTGAAAGGGCCCTCGGGTGACTAAGGAGTACAGAAATGTACTCACCAGCCTAGGAACATATAAATTGTTGTGACAAGCTAGGCTTTGCATGTCTCCCCTTTCAACAACAGGGAAAAAGTATGCCATGAGTTCTTCAGCTAACCTGGCATTGACTTCAGTGATGAAGGCCCAATAAACATCTAAACAATGATGGAATAAACTTTCACACAAAAGCATACATACACTGGTATATACCTCACCTACTAATTGCTAATTCTGAAAAAAATCAAACAATCACTTGCAGGTTTAAGATAAATGTTTCTACATCTCTGGATTATCAAAGGACAAGATGCTATCAAGCAAACATTTTAGCCTTTAATGCTAATCAAGGTTTTCGGAGGAGAAACACTAAGTTATGTATAACATGAAAGTAGAAGCACAGAGCATGATACAATAAAGCAATTAATTCTCAGCTGGTGTAGTTCTACTTAAACTGACAACATTTCAGAGTACAGGGCTATACTACCACATAATTAAATGATGCCATTTAAATAGAAAGGATATTCCAACTACTACTTTTGCAGGGACAACCCTGCAAATGCCTGTTGGTTTCATTTAGGGAAGATTTAGATTAATAATATGACCTGAGTAATGCAGAGAAGGAAACCAACCTTAAATATGCTGGAGACCAGCGAGGTGGCAACAAAAATGACCTTTTTACCAGGAATCCTAGCCAATTAAGGTTAATTGGGTACTGTGTAAGGAGCAAGTCTACAGGAAATAAAAACTGGTGGTTTATTACATAATGCTTTGTATAAGGGGGTAAGAGAGGCTCACAGACATATCCATTAACAGGTTTTGCATAGGGCTAGTGTGCTAGAGGGAGAAACCGAATCACTATTTTGCCAAATACTCTATAAACTGCCAGAGTGACTTTAATGAGACAGTGTTTAAAAGGCAATGGCAGTACTGTGGGAAATCTTACTTTAGATATGGGAAGAATACTCTGGAAAGAGCCAAGTATTTTTCTTTTTTTCTTTTTTTTGCCTTTTCTAGGGCTGCTCCCTTGGCATATAGAGGTTCCCAGGCTAGGGGTCTAATGGGAGCTGTAGCCACTGGCCTACGCCAGAGCCACAGCAACGCGGGATCCGAGCCGTGTCTTTGACCTACACCACAGCTCACGGAGATGCTGGATCCTTAACCCACTGAGCAAGGCCAGGGATGGAACCGAAACCTCATGGTTCCTAGTCGGATTCGTTAACCACTGCGCCACGATAGGAACTCCAGAGCCAAGTTATTTTTCAACCTCTTAAAATATTTCATTATTTTCCATATGATAACACATCTCAAAATAAATAAACTGGTTGCAAAATCATGCTTTGGGCTTAGTAATAATCACATAACATGCCATGTCTTCATACCTGACGTAAATGCTTATGAAAATCTGTTCTGTATAGTTTCCTAAGTAAACTGGAAACATATTGTAGTAGGTTGAACGGTGGCCCCTCAGAACATATGTCCACATCCTAATTTCTAGAACCCATGAATGTTCCTTTATTTGGAAAAGGGATCTTAGCAAATATAAATAATTTAAGGCTTCTGAGATGAAGCTAGCATCTTGGAATATCCAGGTGGGCCTTAAATCCAGTAATAAGTATCTTTATAAGAGAAAGGCCGAGGGAGATTTGAGATAGGGAGTGTGACTATGGAGGCAGAGACTGGAGTGACTCATTAATCCACAAGTTAGTACATTCTGATAGCTATCAGAACCTGGAAGAGGAAAAGAATGGAATCGCCCCTAAAGTCTCTGGAGGGAGTGCAGTGTGGCTGATTTTGGACTTCTGGCCTCTAGAACTGTGAGAAAGTAAATTCCTGTTGTTTTAAGCCACCCAGTTTGTGGTTAAGTTGTTACAGCAGCCCTAGGAAACTAATACACAAATTTACCAAATAGAAGAGTAACCTGAAGACTCTAGACAAAGAGATAAAAAGCAGAGGCCAATGAAATCTGGCCCTTGTCCATGGCTTCAGAAATATCAAACCTCCAGGGAACAGGCACTCTGTGAAGTCTGGGAAACCTCGGCCTACAGAAATAGCAATCAACTCATACAGATTTTTCCTAAACAAATGAAAGCTAAATCCAATGACTATTATAATTTTCCCTCCTGTCTTTAGAGAAAAATAGCAGACTTATATGGGAAGCCTGATTTCAACTTTACAAGCCCGATTAAACAGCATCAGATTCAAGGTTTCTAGAGAAGCATTTTTACTCAAGGCAGAGTGCAAGAGTCTGCCTTATCTTGCTGTAGAAGTCAAACATTTCAAGTATGAGGCAGAACATAAAATACTGAAGAGAAGATAGGAATGTAAGTTCAGTACTCAGGACGGTATCTGCAAAGTGATATGCAATATATTTACCAGACTGGTCTCATGAATCTGCTTCTGATAAGAAAAGGCATTTTTAAGGTTTTTAAAATAAACATACGCAAACAAAATGGTTATGGTGTATCCTGGGTAGAGATGTGAGTTTTAAACACATACAGTAGCATATACATACATGCATATTTGTATATATTTTCATAAAGAAATAATAAAAGGATAAACTAAGAACTTAGGAAAAAGTTAACTCTGAGGAAAGGGGACAAAACAGGGAGAGAGAGACAAAAACTGATCTCTCTGAATGTATTTTGTTCTTAGTTTATTTGAACCAGACAAATGCTTTATATGGTTTAAAATGAAATTAAAAATCTTTAAAGAAAGGAATATGGCTCTGGGACAGACTGCCTAGATTGATCCACTGGTTTCAAAAGTAGTTTGGGGGAAAGTTGTCTAAATTATCCATGTCTCAGTTTACTTATCTGCAAAATAAGGATAACACTGATCTCATAAGGGTAGCTGTAGGGATTAAATAGATGAAACTATGTAAGGGGGTTAGCATGGTACTGGGCTCACAGTAACTGCTAAATAAATCCTAGCTGTAGTTATTTTACCATCATCATCATAGTTTTAGCTTTACTTCTAAAAGCAGAAAGAAATATATAGCTGAGTTCTCCTCTCTAGTCTAAAAAGTAATTGTTGATGAGGTAAAGGAGATGTGAGTTCATGGCTCAACTAAAACATACATGGTTTGACTCCCAAAGATAATGTTGCCAAGCAAGAGCCCCCCAAGAATGTTAACCAACATCCTATATATAAGTCATGAGGTAATGCAGAAATCTCACAAAATGAAACATGGCTGTTTGTTGCTAAATTAAAGATTATGAATGAGGGATCTGGATATTGACACTGACCTAGGGAAAGAAGTTGAGAAGTTTTACAAGTTCTTAATTGTGTGCCTGTTTTATATGCACTGGTAGTTTCCCCAAAAGTTCCTGAAACAAAAAGGCTTTGTACTTACTAGATATCTGTTCATTTATGGTCAAAGAGGGGATTCACAGACTAACATACAGCCCAGAAGCTATGCCAAGTCCAACAGTGCATGCACATCTTGGCCTCTCAGATGCTTGCAGAAACAAAGGAGGCCTCACTATGTATTCAATTAGAATATCAATGCTTAACCTGCCAGAGCCACAAAATGAAAATGCCCTTCATGGACAGCTCTGGCTTTTTACTGTTCATTAACATCTCTCAGTGGGCAGTTTCTTAAAGCACAGCTAGTCCGAACATTTGTGACATTTTTTAGGGGAAAAGCCAAAACATTTACTTCCTATATGACACAAAGGGGTACACTGTCTGGTTCATGTATAATGAAGCAGAGAGAAAGATCAATTTTGATTCACAGTCACTAAATCTGAAACTATACGTAACTGATGACAAATATATGTGTCACCTCAAAAGCATTTAAAAAACAGCTGCAACCATGGTAACTATATGGAATTAAAAGGAATTAACCTTAAGTAATTTTCTTAGATTGTATAAATCTTTTTTTTTTCTTCTTTTTTGGCCACACCCACAGCATGTAGAAGTTCCCAGGCCAAGGATCAAACCAGTGCCACAGCAGGAACAATGCTTGCTCCTTAACCTACTGAGCCACCAGGGAACTCCAAATTATACAATCTTAAGAGAAAAACGTTCAGGTTATCTAAAAGAATCAACTACTTAAAGCAGAGAAAACCTAGCAAAGAATACAAGCTCGTTCTTTTTTTTTTTTTTTTTTTGTCTTTTGAGGGCTGCACCTGTGGCATATGGAAGTTCCCAGGCTAGGGGTCAAATTGGAGCTACAGCTGCCAGCCTACACCACAGCCACAGCAACACAGGATCCGAGCCGTGTCTGCGACCAACACCACAACTCATGGCAACACTGGATCCTTAACCCACTGAGCAAGGCCAGGGATCGAACCTGTGTCCTCATGGATGCTAGTCGGATTCATTAACCACTGAGTCATGATGGGAACTCCTAAACAGGACATTTTTGATGACTATGGGCTGATATCAACTGGAATATCAGTTACCATAAAGCAATATACTTTTGGGCTACTTAGGTAGGTTTGATTATTCCCCCTACCCTGTGCCAAACAGAGGCATATGCATCCTGGTAATGGAGGAAGGGGAGCAACTGAGCCTGACTTGAAGATCTGGGCAATTTTCATATAAGAGATGACAACTGAAGTTTGCTTTGAAAGTTTTTTTCCCATCCCTCAATGTCCCTTTTGTGCAATAAGTATGCGTTTGCAAGCCTAGTACTTTTTATCTGTCGTGGGTCAGAAAACCAAATAATCAACCTTGTGAGAAATAGAGACAAAGTGATATAAACAGGCTCTATTTGAGGGTATGCAGTGTTCTCCGTTGAGTTAAAGTATATGAGCTTTTACTCTGTTGCTATGAAAGTTCTAGACATGATAAATTAGACTCTGGGCCTACAGAAGATAGGCAGTCAATCTTTTAAGATAGGTTGGTATGTTTTATAGACTAGTTGGGCTAATATTAGGTGAAAATATCCTGGCTTTTGAGAAAGAATAGAAGATTTTTTAATACACTCAAATTGGTCATCTAGTACTATGTGCTTTTTCTAGGGCAATTAGCCTTTTTTTTTT
Organism: Phacochoerus africanus; assembly: GCF_016906955.1. Lineage (NCBI taxonomy): Eukaryota > Metazoa > Chordata > Mammalia > Artiodactyla > Suidae > Phacochoerus > Phacochoerus africanus. The sequence continues at coordinate 43,899,597 of NC_062560.1, read as the reverse complement.
TTTTGCTTTTTAGGGCCACACTCGCAGCATACGGAGGTTCCCAGGCTAGGGACTGAATTGGAGCTGTAGCTGCCAGCCTACGCCACAGCCCACAGGAACTCAAGTGGGATCTGAGCCACGTCTGTGACCTACGCCACAGCTCACAGCAACACCGGATCTTTAACCCACTGATTGAGGCCAGGGATCGAACCCACAACCTCATGGTTCCTAGTTGGATTCATTTCCACTGCACCACAAAGGGAACTCCTGCAATTAGCTTTTTAAAAACATCTTTAAGAACAGGAGCCTTTTGAGGATCAGATGAAGGCTACTAGCTCAGAAAAAAATACACATAAAAATATACCGTTAAAAGTTTGTATACAATTTTCAGAAGGTACCAAAGCCCTTGAGTCATATTTGGAATTCACATATCCCCAGGAAACACCTCTCTAGGGAATAAATCAGGGGCAGGCACACAAAGGAATCTCTCACCAAAGCACTAAACATCAAAGAAAATATCTGTCTATCAATGTAACCAATTAAGCCCCAGTGAAAAAGATTTATATTGCATTCCAATGACTAACTCCCAGTAAAAAACAAAAACCATAAGGTTTCATCTCAGACCTGCAGAGAGTCAGAAGAAAGAAGTTACTGTCCTTATAAGAAGAACAAGGTAGGAAAGGCAGCAAATTAACGACTTTTTGTGAAACCATTAGAGAAATGCGTCACAGAACAAATGATCAACTCAAAGAGAGACAAGCACGCCTGCAGGAAGACACAGGACAGGAGTATTTGCTTACTTGGGGCAGAAGCCACAGTAGGAACATTAAACTAGAAATAATGATGAATCTTTGGGGGCCAAGTGGGAACTACTATGAGAATCTGAAGTTCCTGGGGGCTGTAGTCAGGAGGTTCCCACTTTCTTATAAACTTTTCTCTGGAAACTCAAGAAGGCTATCACAGGGAAAAATGCGTAAGAACCTGGAAAAAAAGCTCCCCAGTGGTGCTGTCTGGGCTGCTGGTGCTCAGTGTCCTGGCTCCTTTACTAACAAAAGTCTTCATCGGCAAAGAAAGGATTTCGAGTGAGAGCACTGGAGTGATATGACTAGCGTTGTGCGAAGGAAAAAGCACCCAGCCTCAGCTTCCCTGTGTTACTCAAGGGAGAAAAAAATCCTTAATCTATAGGAGAGAGAACCTCAAGGATGGAGACTGAGAGTACCAGAGGATACCTACTGCAGGCAGGCAGAAGAGCAGGCAGGGGCGAAAAAGCTCTATCCCTAAGGGCCACCTCCCCCACTTCACCCCCAGACTCAGGACCACTATACACTCCAAAGACTGAGACTCATCAGAAGATTAGAGAACACCACCCCTCCCCCATACCCTACCACCATGCTAAAGCCTTTAGTGATAACAGTGGTTACAGATGGGAGAGCTGCAGAAGATGAATTATATGCTGTAAGAATTATATTTCAAAAAAAGATGTTAATGTTTTTATAGTAAGGGGTACCACATCAGTAATGTGGTACCCCTTACCATACACTCCCCGTGCTGTCAGTGGAGGCAACAAGGTGAGATTTCCACCCCTGCCGAGAAGTAATGAGATACCCTTCCCCCTTTCCAGAGAAGTTAACAGAATTATCTTTCTAGAAATATAATAGAACTAGGATGGGAGCCTAGAATTTCTGTAGTTGGTGGTAAAAAGTCAGTGCCCTCATTTCCCCACTGGTCTGGTTATTACGAAGGCCTGCTAAAACAGACTTAAATAAGACTTAGTGTCTGATGACATAATGCAAATAAAAAGTGCAAGATGTAACAGAAAATCACTCATAATACTAATAAGAACTAGGAATGAGAAGAGGCCATAAATAGACACCTACACACTCAGATGACACAGATGCTGGAATTATCTGACAAGGATTTTACAGAAGCCATCATAAAAATGCTTCAACAAGAAATTAGAAACATTTTTGAAACAAAAAAAGAAAGTTTCAGTAAAGAAATAAGAGCATATAAAAGAATAACCAAATTTGAAAATCTGAAATGGAATAAGATAATAACTGAAATAAATTCACAGGTTAGGCTCAATAGAATAACGGAATTAACACAATAAAGAACTGGTAAATAGGAGTTTCCTCATGGCCTAGTGGGTTAAGGATCCAGTGTTGTCATCAAACTCTAAATAGGAAAACCAAAAGAAATCCATGCCAGGCACATCAAGATCTGGACAACTAAACAGGATCTAACTTTGGAAAAGTAAAGGCAAAGAAAAATCTTGAAGGCAACTGGATTTTTTTCTCCCTTGAGTAACACAGGGAAGCTGAGGCTGGGTGCTTTTTCCTTTGCACAACGCTAGTCATATTACTCCAGTGCTCTCACTCGAAATCCTTCCTTTGCCGATGAAGACTTTTGTAAGTAAAGGAGCCAGGAGAGCAACCGTTTGAATGAGGGCAGATTTCTCATTAGAAACCATTTAGGCCAGAAGGAAGCAACACATTTTTCAAGTGCTAAAAGAAAAGTTCTGTCAAACTAGAATGCTATAACAAGTGAAAATATTCTTCAGGTGAAACCAAGGCATTCTCAAATGAAGGAAAGCTAGGAGAATTTATCACTAGCAGACTTACTCTAAAAGAATAACTAAAGGGAGTTCTTCAAATAGAAAGGAAATAAAGAAAAGGAAAGTTGGAACATTAGGAATACAGGAAGAACAAGAGAATACAAATATGGGTAAATATAATTGACTATCCTTTTTCTCTTGAGTTTTATAGTAATATTTGACAGTTGAAGCAAATATTCTAACAATGTCTAATGTAGTTCTCAATGTATGTAGATAAAATATTTAAGACAATTTATAAAGGTAGCGAGTGGATAAACAAACCTAAATGGTGGTACGGCTTCCTTCTTTCACTCAAAGTGGTAAAAGGTAGAGACCAGTAGACTGGTATGTCATGTTTGTAAAAGGCCCTTCCTTTTAAAGGTTGCTTCCCAAGAGTAACCATGAAAAGTTAAACAAAGATAAACCCTTAAAACCACCATAGAAAAACCAACATGGAATTTTTTTTAAATGTTCAAGTAATTCACAAGAAGACAAAAAATAAAAGAGGAACAAAAAAACCCAGAGGAAACAAATAGAAAAACAGTAAAGTGGCAGATTTAAACCAAACTGTACCGAAAGTTATATTCAATGTTTTAAATAAACCAATTAAAAGGCAGAAATTGAAAAAGTAGATTAAAAATGACCCAACTATGTAGCATCTACAAGAAATTCATTTCAAATAAAATCATATATAAAAATTACAAGTAAAAGGATAGAAAAAAATACCATACACCATATAAACATGAATCAAAAGAAAGCCAGAAACTATATTAATACTAGGTAGTGTAGACTTCACAGCAAACAAAATTACTAAAGACAAAGAGGGACGTTACGTGGTGATACATTCACAAAGAAGATATAGCAATCCTAAATGTGTATGCTCCTAACAACAGAGCTTCAACATACACAAAGGCAATCTAATAGAACTTGGAGAAGAGACTATATTCTCTGACAAAAATGGACTCAAACTAGAAATCAGTAACAGAAAGACAGCAAGAAAGTCTCCAAATGCTTGGAAACTAAACACCACACTTCTAAATAATCCATAGGTCAAAGAGGAAGTCTCAAGAGAAATAAATATACTGAACTGGATGAAATGTGAGCAGATTTCCTATTAGAAACCATGAGATTAATGGGATGCAGCTAAATCAGTATTTAAAGAGAAATTTAGGAGTTCCCGTCGTGGCTCAGTGGTTAACAAATCTGACTAGGAATCATGAAGTTGCGGGTTCGATCCCTGGCCTCGCTCAGTGGGTCAAGGATCCGGTGTTGCCATGAGCTGTGGTGTAAGTCGCAGATGCGGCCTGGATCCTGAGTTGCTGTGGCTGTGGTGTAGGCCGGCGGCTACAGCTCTGATTAGACCCCTAGCTTGGGAACCTCCATATGCTGTGGGTGTGGCCCCCAGAAAAGACAACAAACAAACATAAAGAGAAATTTATAGTACTAAAATTATTATACTAGAAAAGATGAAAAAATCTCAAATAGCCTAAGCACCCACCTCAAGAATCTAGAAAAAATGCAAAATAAAACTAAAGCAAGAAGGAAGAAAATAAAAAAAAAATAAGAGCAGAAATCAATGGAATTGAAAAGAGAAAAATAATAAGAGATAACTTCACTGATTTAAAGAATATTCTGAGCAGTACAGTAAATTATGTAGTATTGGATTATAATCCAAAGTATAAAATAAATATACCTGAGTTCATACTGCTATAAGTTATTAAATAAAAATTTTAAATTAAGGAAGCATCCAGGGAGTTCTTACAATTGTTTAATTTTGGGAAACAACCAGGTTATCTAATAGAAAGCTCTTGGCACATAAAAATTTCAATAAATGGTAGTTATGAGGTAGGTGTGGTAATATCCATATTATAATGAAAAAAATTATTTCAGAGAGATGAAATAAGCCAGCAAAGGAAAACATGGATTCAATTTCTTTTAATGCCAAGGCTGGTTCTGTTCTACAACATCAGGATCTCTCTTTTCTAACAGAATGTGACATATGAACAAAACAATTTGCTTCCAGTAGCCCAGATCCCATATTTCTTACAACAAAAGACCGATATTCTCACTGACTTGGAGGCAGCAGACCTTAAGACCCAAAGCTCTTGAGTCACTTTAAGTTTTAGCACTGGTTGTCCTAAATGGGAAAGTAGCAAGGTTTTTTCCCTCACCATTCTGTAGTGAAAGCCTCCTCTGGATAGAGGAGGAAATTTGTTCTGCTTCTGTTTCTGCACATTTTATTTGCTAAGTTTTTCTCATGACACAGACACATATAAATACATTCTACCATGCCTACAAAGACACCTAACAAATGAAAAGTGACCTGAGAAAGGGAGAAATGCTCTCTCTGGCTGACACCCTAAAGTGATGCCTCTCCACCCCTTTGCAAGAGGGCAGGTGGAACCTGGACTTGCTTCTAATTAATATGGCAAAAATGATGGGATATCATTCCCTTGATTAGGTTGTTACCTGGCAAATGTGATGGTTATGAGATATAAGACTCAATCTTGGAAGACTGGAGCAAAAGACTCTCCCCTTGCTGGCTTTGCAAAGGTAAGCTGCTATGTTTTGAAAGGATCTATGCAGAAGGCCACATGGGAAGGAGCTACAAACAGCTCCTAGGAGCAGAGGGTAGTCCTCTACCAAAAGCCAGCGAACAACAACAACGACAAAAATACAGGAACCTTGGTCCTCCAGCTGGAAGAAAATGAATTCTGCCAACAAGGTGAATGAGCTAAAAGCGAATTCTTCCCTTGTCAAACTTTAGGTGAGAACACAGAACAGCTAGCACACTGATTATAGCCTTGAAAGACTTTAAACAGAGAACCTAGTCATGCTGTGCCCATACTCCTGACCCACAGAAACTGAGATAATAAATGTGTGCTGCTTTAAGCCACTGATTTTGTGATAATGTGTAATACAGCGATAGTTAATATACACTCTCTTTTCCTTTGCAGTCAAGGAAGACTATTATTCATAGTAAATATGAAGAATCAAGGTCAGTTTCTCATCATTAAATCATCACAGAGGAAAGTATACAGGATCACTAAACCCTTACCAAGTCCAAGTGCAACCCTGGCACTTTGCTGCCCTTGGGGCAGAAGATAACCAGCCTCATGAGCACTGACCCATTTTTTCTGGGCTGGCGGTAGTGTCTTGAAGGCTGTGAGGACACACCACAACCCAGATCTCCAATCTAGTCCTTTCCTTCCCTATCCACAACTTCCTCATCTATCCTTTCCTGCACTGCCTCCCACTTGCCAACTTAACTCTTTCCTATCACAGGCCAAATCTTTGGATCTTTGGGTCCTTCCCAATTCTCCAAGTCTGGCTCCCTTTGACGTCTTAGCTAGGGGAGGATTTATATTCTAAAGCCAGGCACTTAGGTGTCATCACCAAAATGAAAGCACAGTGAAGATTACTTTTTCCCAAGGGAGAAAGGAAATGGAATCTTTCTTGAAAAATACAAAAGTTCATCAAAAGATAAGCCTATCCATTGGCACATAATTTACTCTTCACAGCTCCAAGATCTGGGTGTATATAGGCAGAAGGCAGCTATTTTTTTTTAAAGTCTAAAAATTGAATATCTGATCTCACCTCAGCAGGTTTCTTGTGTTCATTTGGAATTTTTGACTTGCTCCTATACATTGAGCCAGAAGTAAAGGAAGTGGAAGGACCTGCAAAAGATAATTAGAAAAAAATACCGAGACTTATTACCTGCTAATAAAACTAAATGTCATCCAAGAGAATATGAAAGACATGATTGAGAAGAGCACAGTGACCTTATATCACAGAAGAAAATAGTTAAATTGCAACCAAGAAAGCCTCATAATGGAGTTTAATGACATTTACAGGTGACCTCCCAGGGTGTAAAAGCTTCAACAATACTAATGCTAAGGAGATTCGATTTGGTGTAATCATACCTCATAACAATTTGGAATAACACAATTTATGTTCTATCTAGAGAAAAAGTTATCTGCAAAAGCAACTGAAAAAACTGAAAATGTGGAGCAAGTAATCTGTATGTCCTTCAGCACTTCCCAAATGCTACTGTTAATAAAGTTGTTGCCTTTTTTTTTTTTTTTTGGTCTTTTTGCCTTTTCTAGGGCCACTCCCACGGCATATGGAGGCTCCCAGGCTAGGGGTCGAACTGGAGCTGTAGCCGTCAGCCTACACCACAGCCACAGCAACGCAGGATCCGAGCTGCTTTCCTGCAACCTACACCACAGCCCACGGCAACATCAGATCCTTAACCTTTAACCCACTGAGCGAGACCAGGGATGGAACCCACAACCCCATGATTCCTAGTTGGATTCGTCAACCACTGAGCCATGATGGGAACTCCAAGTTGTTGCCTTTTACAAATGATGACTCATCCAGTCAAGCACTTAGTACCTGAGCTACAAACATAACTGTGGGGTCTACAATTTATGCTCTCAAACTTTTCTTACTTTTCTAGAAACACTGCTAAGTCATTGGTAGATGTGGCTTTTATTGCTTGAGTAAATAAAAAGTGAAAAACAAAATGCTATATGCCACACAAAATCAATTCTCTCACCTAACTTATCTATGTATAATGAAACTTAAATGAAGAAGAAAAATGGTATCCCAAACTTTCCTTCCTAGAAACATTTTTTAACCATTGAAGGAAGCATGAAAAAGCCTGTCCTCAAGTCAAAAAAGAAATCCTCAAGGAGTAAAGATACAGAGGTTACCAGCTGTTGGCCGGTTCTACTCACTCTCGTCTGAACTGTCACTGCTGCTCAGAGTTCTATGGCGTTTCATCCTGGAGCATCCTGGGAAAGAAAACAACACTGAATAAAAGAGTCAAAACACACACACACAGAGGGCAGTAAATACTGCCCAAGAAGCAGAGCAGGCAAATCACACAAATCAAATGATTTATGTTAAGAATAGTCTCAAATGACCTAGAGTGATGAGAGAAGAGTACTACCAAATTCTCCAATACAGAGTGTATCAAAGACTGGGTGAGGCCATGTATTAGCTTTAGGAGAAAACCCAAGCTGCAGGGGATGAATGGTATAGGATTGGCTGGAGCCTCATATGTAGACACATGACCAATGCCCAAACAAAGAGGGGCACCCAAAGGGCCATCAGCCAGAAATCCCCAAAAAGAGAAGAGTAGGAAATCAAATAGCAGTTGCAAAGGCGGAGCTGCCAAGGGCCAAGGTTAAAATGCATGAGACCAAAAAAAAAAAAAAAAAAAAGTAAGGCATGCCCCCCACCTTTAAAAGCAGAACACATTGCTTTTCTGCCTGCCCTTTCTCCCTCTTTCTCACTTTTTCTCTGTCCTTATCCTGCAAAAAACCAGCCTAAGTTAAAATTATATCTGTATAATCTTCAAGGAATTCTACAGAAAGCTCTTACATTGTGAAAAATATGTTTTTAACTAAAATTTCTAATGGTTTAAGCATCCTTCCATGTGTGTATGTGTCCGCACATGAGAGAGAGAGACACCAACAACAGACAAAAAGAGGTACCACCTTCTTGGGAACATATCAGCACTAGAGAGTAGGTGAAAAGGAAGACACGATATGACACTTTGAGTCACAAAGTGCTGAAACTGTAAACTAGAAAAGATAGTGATACAGTCAATAACTGACATTCTTTTATGTGCCATAGTATATGAAATGCTACTAGGGGAAATAATGATTCCACAAGGAATAAAGGTCAGGGTTACTTCTTTAAATGCCCTACAATCTACTAAGGAGATAAAAATTCAAGTACAAGTAATACGAGCAATTAGGAGTAACAGAAACAAAATTATATGTTAAAAAGCTAATAGAGTTCCATTACTGGCATGACAATGTGAAGAGCTTTGTGGACCCACTTCTTAGCGAAACTGGTGAACAAATAAAAAAAACCCACTCATTAAAAATTTCTGTAAATACTCCTAAAGGCCTACAGCAAATGAAGAATTTTATCTACTACAACTCAGAACATAAAGTTAGAGTCTGTAGTATTTGGACCTAGACTCCCTTTCTCCATCCCAGCTCCCAGCACAGATCTCACACCAGACTGCTGCAATCAAGAACACAGAGCTCCCTCTCCTCTCCCAGATGCAAGGTTTTCTTCCTGGGAGAAGCTGGATGTCTGTGTTTCTCATCTGGTCCCCAGCTACTTACTACCTGTTGCTGAGGCTAAGTCCCAGACAAGTGTGGCTGAGAGAAAGGGGTTCCCTTTTTTCAGGTGGCCCTCATTCTTGAGATGGAGGTTAAGCCTCAAGTGTGGTGCCACCAAAATAATGAGGCCCCAATTGTCCTGGCTCCAGCTCATAGAGTGGGGGTTCTACATAGGGAGGAAAACTTAGAAGACCTGGAGTTGCCACTCAAAGGAAACACATCATTGTCTCCACCTGCTACACTAGAGCTATGGTTCAGAATTTTGCCTAGGGGGAGAAGTAGATCATAGAACATAAGGCTCCAAATTGTTCCCCAATGGAACGACTTCATCAGTGTGTGGGGAAGTTCGAGCCTAGGCTAGCATGCTAGAGAGAATTAGGGAAAGAAATAGCTGGGAGGAATCATCCTGGGGTCAGAAGAAATCTCGACTACTTACTGCTCAGGAACTTATCCCTTCAAAGGAGCCCCAATTTGATTGGATCAGTTTGGGGAACAATTTATGCCCCAGGGCATTATTATAAAACAACAGTGCAATCAGCCAGCAATTAGTGGAGTTTAACAGCTGGGTGTGGTCAGAGAAAAGAGTCAAAAAGAACCCTGCCAAAACCACTGTCATCCTAGGGTGACTGTGGGCATACCAAAGGCTGCACCCCTAAGAAGCAACATAGAGACTTCATACTCCAGGGCAAGGAGGGAGAGTAAATAGAGTTCAATAAAACAATGCTCATCTTCATATATACTTAATCTTTACTGGTCACTTGTGTTATTAGATTTTCCTTTTTTTCATTTCCCTTGGAATATCAATGCTTGTATTACTGGTTTCTAAAAACTCATTATGACTAAGGATATTAACCATTTGTCATGCATTGCAAATGAAATACCATATATTTATGCCACCAGTTTACTACGGTGTTTTGTATTTTGGTTGTGTATTAAAATATAACTGTGTTGTGTTTAAAAAAATGAAAATAAGAAAATAAAATAATGTAGCCAGTCACTAAAAAAGTAAACAAGTAAATAACAATAACGAGCCTTCAGGGGTGGCAGGGCACCAGTACTAAGTTGCTACATTATATTATCTAAAATGTCTAGTTTCCAACAAAAAATTACGAGATATGCCAAAAAAGAACACAGTATGACCTGCACACCAGCAAGAAAGGAGGCAACAGAAACTGCCTGTAAGTGCAACCAGATGTCAGATTTAGCAGGCAAAGACTTCGAATTAGCCATATAAATATGTTCTTAGAACTAAAGAAAACCATGAACCAAGAAAAAAGATGAAGCAAAATGAACAAAGCCTCAGAGAAATGTGGGACACCATTAAATGCACCAACATATATGTAAGGAGAGTACCAGAAGGAGAGAGAGAAAAAAGCAAAAAGAAAAAATAATTTTTAATGGCTTCAACCTTCCCAATTTTACTCTAAAACATTAATTTGCACATCCAGGAAACTCATCAAATGCCAAGTAGTTTACAGCACTATTACTATTAAAACTACTACTATGACTACTATACTATACTATCTGCAAAGAGATGCACAAATAGATGATATAACACGGTCAAATTTCTGAAAGCCAGACAAGGAGAAAATCTCAAAAGTAGCAAGGGAAAAATGGCTCCTCATTTAGAAGGGAACCCCAATAAAATTAACAGCTAACTTCTCATGAGAAACAATGGAAGTTGGAGGCAGTAAGATAAGATATTCCAAGTGCCCCGTAGTAATGTTGGCACATATCATTGAATATATTAAAAATCATGAAACTGTACACTTTAAATGGGTGATCTGTAGGGTATATATATATATATTATAACTCAATAAAGCTGTTATTTTTTTTAAACTAATAGGATTAGCCTAAGTATCAAAAGCATTAAATTCTATTTGTTCTACTATCAAAGTCAACTGAATATTTCTTTTTTTTCTTTTTTTTTTTTTTTAGGGCCACACCCGTGGTACATGGAGGTTCCCAGGCTAGGGGTCGAATCAGAGCTGTAGCACCAGCCTACACCACAGCCACAGCAACGCCAGATCTGAGCCGCATCTGTGACCTACACACCACAGCTTACGGCAATGCCAGATCCTTAACCCACTGAGTGAGGCCAGGGATTGAACAGGCGTCCTTGTGGATACTAGTCAGATTCGTTTCCGCTGAGCCATGATGGGAACTCCCCCGAATATTTCTTTTTTTAAACTGCAATATAATTGACATTTCATATTATGTTAGTTTCAGGTTTATAACATAATAATTCAGTATCTGTACATATTGCAAAATGAAGAATGTTTCTTTAAATAGGATGTTAATCTCCCATCATATAAATTTGAGGGGCTACCTTTGGCTCCCAGTATAAAACTTAAGACATTCAAACACTCTTCTGAAATGTAAACAAAAACAATGATAACAGAACACTTCTCATCAAAAAGTGACATAAAGTCACAATGGGAGTTCCCACTATGGCACAGTGCGTTAGTGATCCAGCTTGTTTCTGCGGAGGTGCCAGTTTGATCCCCAGCCCAGTGAGTTAGGCACGGCTGTGGTATAGGTTGCAGCTCTGGCTTGGATCTGATCCCTGGCCTGGGATCTTCCATATGCCACAGGTGCAGTGGAAAAAGAAAAATAAAGTCACAATGAATGTAGAAATTTAAAGATGAAAGTAATATATTTTCTAACTGTTCCCTATTGAATGCACAATGCACAAATCTACCCAGAGTATCACTCAAACACTGCTGGTGGGAATATAAATGGCACAGCTATTCCAGAAAACAATTTGGCTATTTCTTTCTCTCTTTTTTTTTAGGGCCACACCCTTGGCATATGGAAGTTCCCAGGCTAGGGGCTGAATCAGAGCTATAGCCGCTGGCCTATGCTACAGCCACAGCAACACCAAATCTGAGCCACGTCCACAACCTATACCACAACTCACGGCAACGCCGGATTCTTAACCCACTGAGCAAGGCCAGGGATCGAACCTGTGTCCTCATGGATGCTAGTCAGATTTGTTTCCACTGAGCCACAAGGGGAACTCCTCAGCTATTTCTTTAAGAATTAGACATGCACCTATCATAGGACCCAGCAATAGCACTCTTGGGCATTTGTTCCAGAGAAAAGGCAATATATGTTCACACAAAAACCTATACACAAATGTTTACTGCAGCTTTATTCATACATAATAGCCAAAAACTGGAGATGATCCAGATCTCTTTCAACAGATGAATGGTTAAACAATCTATGATACATCTGGACCATGGAATACTACTCAGCAATAAAAAGGAACAAAATACTGATAAATGCTACAATATGTAAAACAAATGTAAAACATGAAAAAAAAAAACCCCACTTAACAAAAAACTATTATGGCTCAGTGAAAGAAGTCATAAATACCAGACCATTTATTATAAGATTCTATTTATATGAAATGTCCAGAGTAGGCCTATCTATAGAGACAGGAAGTAGATTAGTGGCTGCCTAGGGGTGGAAGTGAAAACACATACTGACTGGGCATGAAGCTTCTTTTGGGGTGACAGAAATGTTCTAAAATTGGATAGCAGTGATAGATGCAAAACTGTAAATATATTAAACCCCACTGAATTGTCTACTTAAAATGGATGAATTTTATAGTATGTAAATTATACCTCAATAGAGCTAAGGAAAAAACCTTTAGGGAGTTCCCGTCGTGGTGGAGCAGAAATGAATCTGACTAGGAACCATGAGGTTGCAGGTTCCATCCCTGGCCTCGTTCAGTGGGTTAAGGATCCTGCGTTGCTGTGAGCTGTGGTGTAGGCTGACAGCTGTAGCTCTGATGAGACCCCAGCCTGGGAACCTCCATATGCCAAGGGTGAGGCCCAAAAAAGAAAAGGCATAAAAAATGAAAGAAAAAAAAACCTTTAAAAATTATTGTGACATTTTACCAATGAGAAATTTTTAGGTAGAGTCGAGAATAAAAGCAATAAAAAATTTCTGTGTCTACTGAACATAACATTACTCATACTGAGACTGGAAACAGCATATGCCATAGAAGAAATAATTTTTGTTTTTTAAAAACCCTCAGTGAAGAAAGCCAACTGAGCGGGGCCCCTCTCTCTTCACTTTCTTGAAAGTTTCAGGACACCTAAGACATCTTAGGACTCTTCCTCTTATTGGAAGTTCTGGTCTTACGAACTTTGGTTAAAATGGCATCTCCATTTTCTCTAATATTCTTCTCTTTAAGTAAGACACCAAACTGCTCATGACTGAGGCAGGTACAGATTTTTAAGAATCTGTAAAATCCGGTGCTTTTTAAACTATTACAGTAAAACAATCATTTTTTATTAGAGATTGAAACAAAAAATCATATCAGTAAAGAGCCTCGAAAACAGATTATCTAACACCAATAATGCCAGTCCTGGAAACTGGGTTGCTTACAATTTTTAGAAAAGAAAAAGCAAGTTTTCGGGTCTGGTTTATTAAAGTCCATTGATCTGTTTGTCCATTTCTGTGACTGCACTGCTGTTTTATCTACTACAGAAAAATGACAAAGAATAGTAAACATCAGCAGAATAATGCCATGATGGCAAATCTTTAGATTATCTTCGTTACTTCTAATCACAATAGTCATAAACATTATTACCACCAGATTTTACAAATGAGGAAGTTGAGGCTCAGAAATGTTTAAATGACACACTTGGAGCTACATGGCCACCAGAGGGCAGAGCTGGCAGGGCTATGGAGAATGTGCACTCCAGGTTGACCCTGGGGCCTGAGGAAGACTAGGGGGATAACAGTAGGAATATTATCTAAGCTCAGCCTCATGACCATTGAGGCCTATAGACTTCCAGCTCCAATTTGTCAGATCTCATCAGATGCTGCTCCCCCGCCTCCTGCACATGCTATGGCCCATGTGATTCTATGAATACACCATCCTGTTTCACGCTTGCCAGCTTTTGCACAGGGCTCTTTCCTCTGTCTAATAGTTTCCTGTCTGTTTACCCTGACCTGGTCCTACCCATTTGTTAGAACTCCTCAGTGAGGCTCCCCAGATATGCCTCTCTTACAATTGTTCACTCCTTTCATTTCTATATCCAAGTCTCTACATGTTTCTGTCCACGTAAAAAAACTCTTCATTTGCACTGTAAATTTTCTTTACATGGTCAGCCCTGCCACAAGACCACAACTATCATCAAAGCAGGAACTACGCCACACTCTTCTTTTATCCCTAGGTCTCAGTACAGTGTCCTGTACAAAGTAAACATACAAAAGAGTTAAAGGAGCTGTGGTGCCTCACTCAGATCCTTTTACTAGCTAGCATACCTATCTCCCAGCCACTGCCTGATGGCTGCTAATGGCTCACCGCTGTCCCCTTCCCCAAGGGCTAGAGTCCTGCAGGGAGCTTATACTCTCCCTGTCTTCCTCCCAGGGGCAGCCAGCAGTCAATAAGTGCTCTACACCACCCCACTCCTACCCCTAACCTAAAGAGGCTAAGGCTAGACTTTCCTAAGACCGTATCCTTACTTTAGCTCCTTCCTCTTTCCTACCCTCTTGTCCTCACTCCCTTACAAGTTTCTCCTGGGAGTACTCCCTCAACAAATCATGTACATTCAAATACGATCTCAGGTTCTGCTTCTAAGGCACCTCTACTTAAGACAACATACGAATCTTCATTAGGTGGTACACTTTAAGAAGTACTTTAGGGGAGTTCCCATTGTGGCTCAGCGGGTTAGGAACCTGACAGACATAGTGTCTGTGAGGATGTGGGTTCAATCCCTGGCCTCACTCAGTGGGTTAAAAATCCGGCATTGCTGCAAGGTGTGGCATGGATCACACATGCAGCTCGGATCTGGCGTTGCTCTGGCTGTGGCATAGGCTGGTGGCTGCGGCTCCAATTTGACCCCTAGCCTGGGAACTTCCATATGCTGTAGGTGCAGCCCTAAAAAAAGAAAAAGAAAAAAAAAAGTGCTTTAGAATAAAAATTTTTTGTTAGGCAAAACCATAAATAAACGGAGCTCAATGTGCCATGATGTCTTACTTGGATATATTGAGCAGCTGTTTATTTTCTAGTCCTCTATTCAGGGTGCAGACTGTATAAAGGTATTCTTTTCTTCCTTACCTCCCACAATGAGTACTCCTTTATTTTGGCAGAAATGAAATGTGCACCAGCTCTCACCTTGTACCCTTGAGAACAGTAATTTGATGGCAGTTTTCAGATCTTATTCCTACTATAATCTCAACCAAAATGATTAACAACTTAAATGATTACTATCTTAACAGTGACTCATAAGCCAGGCAAAATGCAAACATATAAAGTAAGTGCCCTCCTTGGGTGAGACTCCCTCTTAAAGGAGCACTGTCTGGAAGTTAACCCAACTAGGATTATTTGGGACTAGAATATAAATCTGTGGTTTGGTGGCTACTTGCCTCCCCATTAATATTCCCACAGAAGAGCAGGAGGGCAGGAAAAGTGATTAACTCAAACACAGCCCTGTTCCTTTCCTTCTATTTGCCTATGCCTATGAGACATCTGAAATGCATGGTCAGTGCAAGGAGCTGCTCTTCACCGCCATCTGTGGGGCCATGCAGCAGATTAAAAATAATCTAAGGCTTTACTTTAAACATATTCACACCATTTGACCCAGGAATTCTACTTCTAACATTCATCTCTGAAAAATAATCCAAAACACAGAAAATTATTTATGAACAAAAATGTTCATTAAAACTCCTTAATAAAAATAAATGAAAGTTAGCTATCAAACAAAAGAGGAACAAAGTATATTAACATTATGGTATTTCATTCCATCATTTAAATATAGTACACAGGGAAATATTTATATTAAAATGTTACATGGGCGTTCCCACTGTGGCTCAGTGGTAACGAACCTGACTACTATCCATGAGGAAGCAGGTTTGATCCCTGGCCTTGCTCAGTGGGTTAAGGATCTGGTGTTGTCATGAGCTGTGGTGTAGGTCACAGATGTGGCTCAGACCTGGTGTGCTGTGGCTGAAGTGTAGGCCAGCAGCTACAGCTCCAATTGGACCCCTAGCCTGGGAACTTCCATGTGCCACGGGTGTGGCTCTAAAGAGACAAAAAAAAAAAAAAGTTAAATGGAAAAAGCAGTATAAAAATTGGTTTTATATCAAGACTGCATCTATGAAATAAAATATATAGAAAATAGATGAAGGCCATAAATCAATTTATTCATGTTAGTTGCATCAGTAACATTAAAATGATGAATTTCTGAGTGATAAAAACATTCTTTTCAGTTCTTTCCGTTCTCCACATTTTTACACACACAGGACATTTATAATTAGGAAAAAAAACTTCTGAGATTTCAAGGTATGTGTCCCGCACGCTACCCACAAATAATGCAGCTGACCTGAAAAACTGAAACTATGAAAGCAGTTGTCACTATTGTTCAAGTTGGACATCAACCAGAGCTGAAAAAAATCCAGAAAAGCACAATATAATCAACTGGATAGAGGTATTATAAAGTTAGTCCCAGAAAGTGCAAAACCTTAAGAGTCAAGAAGAATGTAGAAATGACTGACTTTACTTACACAATCAAAGAGTTAAAGTAACAAAGGGGCACCCCCTGTAACTTAAAGGCAATTTTATCAAAATAAAGCAGGACTCTGAGCAATGCTTAGGGAACTTAGAGAACTCATCAGCTCAAGAAGTGGAACAGAATGTAAATGTAAACAGGTTCAAGAAGGACTGAGATAAAATGAGGGAGGATAAATCCATGACGGAATTTGGAAGTAATCCTTAAGTAAAGAAGCATCTGAAAGTCCAGCTCCCTTAGGAAAATACTTTTCAGAGCCATTAAAAGAGATAAATGTTTGAGTCAGGCCACTGGTCAGACCAGAGCAACACACTTCTTTTATCCTTAAGGATCAATCCTGCCCATGTGTGCAAAGAACCGCCCAAGCTATGCCTTAAACAGAAATCATAAATACTATAAATGTGTTTCTAAGCTGACTAACTGCTTTGGGGTAAACAATACTAACCCTTTCCACACTAAGACTATTTGAGTCATCTGCCTACGCTTTAATTCAGAATTCACCCCTCTCAATAAAACAATTCAAACTATCACTATTTTAGTGTTGTGGAAACCAAACTTTCCTTTAAGTCTGTTCGCCTCAGATATCTTTCATCTGTACCACATTTCAGTAGTCCAGTAATTAAAACTATAACTACCTGAGTAAACAAGAAATAATAGAGAAAAAGAATATACCCTATGTATTTTACTGCTTCCCCTCACTCCGAAACAAATCTTTGCCTTTCATCTTTAAAAAAGAAGAGATGGAAGTTCCCATCGTGGCTTAGTGGTAATGGACCAGACTAGTATCCATGAGGACGCAGATTCGATCCCTGGCCTTGCTCAGTGGATTAAGGATCCGTCATTGCCATGAGCTGTGGTATAGGTTGCAGACGCGGCTCTGATTTGACCCCTAGCCTGGGAACGTCCATATGCTGCAGGAGCAACCCTAAAAAGCTTTAAATAAATAAATAAATAAATAAAGAGATACCAGAAGTTGGAGTAGATAAACCTTCTAAAAGAAGAATGCCTTCATCTCGGTCATTTTAAAAGCTTGTTTTCAAAAATTAAGATATATCATGTGGGAGTTCCCGTTGTGGCACAGCAGAAACGAATCCAACTAGGAACCATGAGGTTGCGGGTTCGATCCCTGGCCTTGCTCAGTGGGTTAAGGATCCAGTGTTGCCATAAACTGTGATGTAGGTCACAGGCACAGCTTGGATTTGGTGTTGCTGTGGTGTAGGCCAGCAGCTGTAGCTCTGATTAGACCCCTAGCCTGGGAACCTCCATGTGCAGCCCTAAAAAGCAAAAAGACACATCATGTGACTCATGAGTCCCCTGTGACTAGATAAGGAGTCTGAAGGTCAACTCTTTTCTAAAGCTCTCAAAAAGCATTAAACAAAAAAGAAGAAAATGCAAATTTACCTAGGTAGGTTCCTGCCACTCAATCGAGTATTTCTTTGTCAACTACAGTTATCCCCATTGCCAGGAAACAGGCTTACCCTCTTTAAAATACAGACATGTTAACAAATTATTTGGGAATTTCAAACCCCCTGAGTAGAAATCATTTTGCCTGAGAAGGCCAGGCTGGGAAGAGAATTTAGATCAGGGTTTAGCAAACTTTTTCTGTGAAGGACTAAACAGCAAATATTTTTGGCTTTATGAGCCATACGTTCTCTGTGGCAATTACTCAAATCTGCATGAAAGCAGCCACAGACAGTATATAAACAAATGATCATGGCTCTGTTCTAATAAAACTTTATTATACTGAAATTTGAATTTCATATAATTTTGACATGTCACAAAATAGTATTCGTCATTTTTCAACCACTTAAAAATGTTAAAAACCATTCTTAGCTTGTAGGTTATACAGAAACAGGTGGCAGGCTAGATTTGGCTCACAGGCCATAGTTCGTCAACCTCTGGTCTAATCTACAAGAAACCTTTCTTTTAATGAAAAAAAGAACATTGAAAATTGAAAGCATACAACTGAATTATCACTCTCCTAACACCACCCATTTCTTCCTAATCTCTCAGCCCACTGTTTGGCTAATACAGACCTCACCGGAAGGTTTCAGCTTGGGTGGCCTATTCTGTGATGTTATCTTGACAGATTTTAATGATCCTAGAGCCTTTCTAAATTAAAATCTGTTTTATGCCTTTTAAGCAAAAAGGTTCCATTACAACAACTTTTTAAAAATTAGCAGTACATTTTCTTTTTAATTTATACACATATATTCAATAATTTCAACTACTCGGATAAATAAGTAGGCTTGGCATCTTAGGAATAAAGAGATATATGCACAAAACAAATCCTTTTAAGATAAGACACCATTTCAAATAAGACCTCTTAAAAATAAAGCAAATCAACAATAGCTTGTACCAAGAAATACATAATTCTTTCTCCAGATAGAAACTCACACAATTTTTAAAAGAATGATTTCCATTATGTCTTATCTCCTGCTGTGAATTGCTTCCATGCTGAAATTTAGTCACATGTACCCCCTAATACATTTACAATACCATCTACTTGATTTAAAGTAAACATCAGAATTTGTTAGGAGGAAAAATACTTTTACGCCAGGTTTTAGAAACATTAATATGCCTCACATATTAAACAATGCCTCACATAGGTCAAACAAACACAAACAATCCCAAACTTACTGAGCAAATTCAAATCCACCGCACATCCACTGTTAATACTGTGTTAATAGAGGGCAGGCCCTGCAAGTGGCCACCACAATGGAAAAACCAAGTCCTTCGGCTCCCTCAGAGTCAGGGTCACAAGACCAGGTGCACTAGACACACTGTTACTATGGCTTGGGTGATCACAGCCTAAAGCTGGTGACCAATGATGTGTGACAAACCAATCAGCGGGGGGTTTTGGGGTTAATCCCAAATCAATCAAGGTGATGTGGGTGTGAAGTGGGGTGGGGGTTGCTGTTAAACGTTTACCTCCGGTCTGAGCTATACTCATGGCAAAAGAGCAGTCAGACAGGGAAGTTAACATATAAGGGAAAGGGTCAGTACTGACTTTGAGGGCAACAAAAATTGAGGGGAAATGAAATGGCTACAAGTTTTCCTCAGGAGAAATCAAAGGGGCTGGGTCATAGATGCCAACACAAGTTAAACCCTGAGAAAATGTATGTGGCCTCCCCAGCAGAGGTTCTCAATCCCCGCTATACACTGGAATCATCTGAGGAGCTTGAAAAAAATCCCAATGCCCAAACTGTACCCATTATCAATTAAGTGAGAATCTCTATTTTCAAAGAACCAGCTTTTGGATTCATTGTTTTTCTCTATTGTTTTTGTTTTCAATTACATTAACTTCTCTTTTATTCTTTCTTTCCTCTGGCTTGCTCTAGGTTTATTTTGCTCTTCTTTTTTCTATTTTCTCGAGGTGGAAGCTCAGGTTATTCATTTGTGACCTTTCATCTATTCCTCATATAAGCATTTAGTGCTATAACTGTCCCACTCAGCACTGCTTTAGCTACAACCTACACGTTTTGATATGCTGTATTTTCATTTTCATTCAGGTCAATGTATTTTTTTATTTCCCTTGAGACTTCCTCCTGACCCATGGATTAATGAGAAGTGTGTTGTTTAGTTTCCAAGTGTGTGAAGACTTTCCTGTGGTCTGTTTTTCATTTCTACTTTGATTCCATTATGGTCAGAGAATGTACTATATATGATTTCAATTCTTTTACATTTGTTGGGGTTTGTTTTATGACCTGGGATATAGTCTACCTTGGTGAATGTTACATGTCTACTTGAAAAGTGAGTATATAATGCCATTGAAGTTCCCAACTACAACTGTCGATTTATCTACTTCTCAAGTCAGTTATGTTGAGTTTTGCTTCATGTACTTTGAAGCTCTACTGTCTGGTACATACACATTTAAGATTGCTGTGTCTTCTGGGCGGATTGACCCTTTGGATCACTATGGTGCTCCTCTTGTCCTCGGTAATTTTCTTTGCTCTGATGTCTAATTTATCTGATATTAGTATAGCCATTCCAGCTTTCTTTTGACTGGCATTTGCGTGGTATGTCCTTTTCCATCCATTTACTTTTAAATTACCTATATCATTACGTTTAATTGGAATAGAGTGAAATATGTCTACGCCATCTTGTTTGGTACAGGACACTTGCTCTCTATTATATTATTTTTGCAACTCCTCTCTATATTTAGACATTATCTCAAAATCTCTTATTTCAAAATAAAAATACTAATCTCAAAATTAAAAAATTAACATAAAAAGTATTATAAAAAAGGGCATTTTACTCAAGTTCTTAACATGTTTGGAGAGTATTACATTGAGAAAGAAAAAGAATCAACCTGTGGACTTGTGAGACTTTTCACTTACAGCACTCTCCCAGAGGAAGACTAAGAAACAGATAAAACTTATAGGTGTGCGGGTAACTGGGAGGCTGTGCCCCTATCATCTGCAGGCCATAAGAAGGAATGTCGGTTGGTGACAGGGATGCATCTACTTTTCCTTAAAAGATAAATACTTAACCACACCTGGTGCTTTTTCTTTGGGAGTGAGAAGCTGTTTTCCAGTACTTATATTTTCTGGTTTCCCTGTATGTATTTGTTATTTTACTACTTATTAGCATTTTCAAAAGGTTAACGGAGAGAATTTAAAATGTATAACTTGTAAAGGAATAAAACTCTAATTAGTTACACAATTTAGTTCTGTAAAAGAAATGAAGAGTGAGAAAGCTGGAAAGTACTGACTAAAATGTGGCTTTCTGAGAATTAGTTGAGTTCAGTAATTTATGCCGTTCATGCTTCAGTGCCCCAGGAAGCCAGATTTGGATACAGATAAGTAGTCATTTGAGACAAACAGCAAAGTTTACCCCTGAATTGTTTTAAATGCTACCCAAAAGGACCACTAAAAGATCTAAGATGAAGACTAGAGAGCGTAGATGGAAACTAATTATTTCCTCTTGGCCCTAAAAAAACTTCTTTGTAAACTAAAATCATCCATATAGGAATCACAAAAAGAGGGAAGGAAATGGATTTTTCTTCTCTATCCTTTCTCCTGTAATCTCAGTGCTATTTTAATTACTCCAAGTAAGAGTGTTTTACAAAAATGATGGGCAGATAAAAAAATAAATCTCTCAAAAATTTGAAATAAAGACTGGTGTTGCTGTGTATGGAAAGCTTGTCAAAAATACCTGTGAACCCAGGCCATGGTTGACTGTCATAGTGATGAAACTTTCCTGGACAATGAGCCTCAGTATTTTCTTATCTGAGAATCAGCAGTTTAATTTCATCCTTCAAGATCAAAGGCACATAAATTAACTTGGTCCACTGATTTGGAGCTATCAGGCAAGACAAATCCACAAAGTAACTCATTAGTTTATAACGCTTAAAACAACTCTGGGCAAACTGTTGAGAACTGAACAGAGACACCCCAAGACACTCACCAATATATCTTTCTACAGTGCTGAATAGAAAACATCTAACCTCTATCTGACCATTCCAGTGAGAGAGCAACTATCTAGCAAGGCAATCCATCCTAATTTTTTTTTCTGTTTTGGCCACCCCATGGTAGTTCCTGGGCCAGGAATCAGATTTGAGCCGCAGTTGTGACCTATGTGGCAGCTGTGGCAATGCTGGATCCTTTTAACCCACTGTGCCAGGCTGAGGATCAAATCTGTAAAGATGTCCTGGTTGAGGATCATCCTGGTGCTGCAGAGATACTGCTGATCCTGTTGTGCCACAGCAGGAACTCCCATTCTTATCTTTTTGTTGTCTTTCCAGGGCCACAGACGTGGCATATGAAGTTCCAAGGCTAGGGGTCAAATTGGAGCTGCAGCTGCTGGCCTACGCCACAGCCACAGCCACACCAGATCCAAGCCTCCTCTGTGACCTACACCACAGCTCATGGCAATGCCTAATCCTTTTTTTTTTTTTTTTTGTCTTTTTGCTATTTCTTTGGGCCGCTCTCGCGGCATGTAGAGGTTCCCAGGCTAGGGGTCGAATCGGAGCTGTAGCCACTGGCCTACACCACAGCCACAGCAACGCGGGATCCGAGCCGCGTCTGCAACCTACACCACAGCTCATGGCAACGCCGGATCCTTAACCCACTGAGCAAGGGCAGGGGCCGAACCCGCAACCTCATGGTTCCTAGTCGGATTCGTTAACCACTGTGCCACGACGGGAACTCCGGCAATGCCTAATCCTTAACCCACTGAGCAAGGCCAGGGATCGAACCCAAGTCCTCATGGATACTAGTTGGGTTCGTTACTGCTGAACCACGACAGGAACTCCCCATTCTAATTTTTAAACAGCTCTAAACAAAGAAATAACTCTGTAAACAGAAAAAAAACCTTCCTTTATACTAGATTTGTACCTGTTAACAGGTTCCAATCTCTCCTTGTCTTTGTCCCCACACTATCTCTTGATCTTACATCATTTTTCTCTATTTAATACACCTAATTTCCTTCTTTCCCTTCTCTTGAAAACGCCTCAAAATGTAGTCTATGGTCTGTCTTCCCTTCCTTGCTCTCAGTCACTCTTCAGTTGGCTTCTACAGAGTTCTTGAAAGAGTCACCAAGATATTTCCCAACCCTCCCATTCTGCATGGTGGATTTGACACCATGATCACTTGGTCCTTCCCTTCCCACTGTCCCTCCTGAAACAACTGTCTTTGTTTCCAAAGGCTTTTTTTGGGTTCCTGCAGTGCTCCCTAATATTCTTTTCTTCCTCTAACCATCTTGTACATGACAGTGTTTCCCCAAAGTGCCCTACTACACTATACCCATGCTTATGGCTCCCAGAATAGAAAGAAAGAGGAGTCGGGGGTGGGGGGAAGAAGGAAGGAAAGGAAAGGAAAAGGGAAAGAAAAAAACCCCTAATACTTCACCCTGTATGCCAACCAGACGCATCAACCTGGAAGATGATGATCAATACCAAGGCCACTACCTTCTTTTCTCCACTGGTTCTTCTTCCCTTCTAGTGGTCTCAGTTGGCTCCCTCCTTTATATGGTTACAAAATCTGGAAGAAGTCTATCAACTTCTTCCTCTCGCTCACCCTGGAATATTCTCATCAAACCCTGCCAAGTTAACCTTTGAAATAATCTTGTAAATCACTATGTCTACTCCATTTTAGCCTTTATTTTCCTAGTCTGTGACTTATCCATCTCCTGAAACTGAAATAGCAGCTTCCTAACTGGTTTGGGGGCTTCTGATCTTGTTGCCCTCAAATTTACCCTTCATTCAAATGCCAGAAGCTGATCAGAAACACAAATTGAACTATGTCCCTTCATTGTTGAGACTTGAATGGCTTCCTTTTGCTCCTAGATCTTTGTTAAGGTCCTCGTCAAGCCCAACAAGGTCTTCCATAGTCGAACTGCATCTACTTCTGCAGCTTTATCCCTCAACGCACTATGTATGCTCCGGTTTTATGCTCTAATAACAATGAACCTCTGTAGTTCTTACCGCCATGTTGTGCCCCTCACCCCTATGCTTTATATAATCATACTATCCCTTCTGCCTGGAAGGCCCTCTTCTCAATTCCTTACTTTGCAAACACATAAACTCATCCTTATAAGACTTAGCAAACACATCACCTCTTCTAAAGAACCTCCCTTGTCTGACTTAGCACTTGACAATCCCAATAGCAGTATGCTCTCGGAATGGACTGTGTACAGCACCATTACAAACATAATCACTGATATAGGTTTTAAAATCTCCAACTAGAACATGAGTTCCTTCCAAGTATTGCTATTAAAAAAAAATTCTAATGGGTATTATCCTTCCTTTATCTCTTTGAAAATAAACTTTAAAGTCACTCTAAAGTGAATCTTGGGAGTTCTGTGGTGCAGTCGGTTAAGGTTTGGGCTTTGTCACTGCAGCAGCTTGGGTCACTGCTGTGGCTGAGTTTGATCCCTGGACCAGGAACTTCCACATGCTGCAGGTATGGCCAAAAAATAAACAAAAAATAAAATAAAAAGATTCTCATTGGGAGTAAATTTATTTGCTGGCTGCTAATTTGGACAAATATTCTCACTTTGAAATTTTAGTTTGTAAGACCTTGGAAAAAGTTCATTTCTCACCTTCATTCACCCTCTCCACTGAAAGCTGCTTCCTCCCAGCATTCTCAATCCCATCCCACCAATAGGAGTAAAAGTACAGATTTAGACAGTAAGCCAATAATACATGTGCATTTAGTCCTGAGTCTCTCTCTGCTCTCCTGCCTGCCACTATGAATAGAAGCATCATCATTTTCTGTCTCTGTTCATGAGCAATCCTTGACTTTACACAACCAGGGATCATTTTCCCCGATCTGAATGTTTTGATTTCCATCATCTACAGAAATACAATTCCCAGCCATCTCTACTCTTTTCTAGATCTAGAGTCCAGTATATCAGTGACTAGAGGCCCATGACTGACAATCTCCACTTACTGTTTTATCTGTTTCTGTCTAGAGATTTATCTTTTCTTGATCACAGATATGTCTAACTTTTTATCTATTGTCACTTTGTTTAGAAAAGATCTGATATAAGTTTGAAGTATGAAATCAGAGCCACCATGACCAAAAGCCCTTAGGTTTAAATTTTACAAGTATACATAATTTTTTAGAGCAGAGGTCAGCAAACCATGGCCTGTAAGCCAAATTTGGCTCACTGCTTGTTTTCAGTATAGCCCATGAACTAAGATTGGCCTTTATAGTTTTTATAGGTTGAAAAAAAACAAAAGAATATTTATGACATATAAAAATTATGTAAAATTCTTATTTCAGTGTCCATAAAAAAGGTTTTACTGGAATACAGTCATGCCCATTCATTTGTTTTGTTCTACTTATCAACTGCTGTGTAACCACTACAAAACACAGCAGCATAGAACAAACCACCATTTTATAATCTCACAAATGCTGAGGGTCAGAAATTCAGGTAACTCATCAGGGATGGCTTTTTTTTCACTCGACAATGTGTGGGACCTCAGCTGGGAAGACTTAAACAGCTGAAATCATCTGGAGAATTCCTCACTCACCTGGCCCCTTTGACAAGGATGATTGGGCTTAGCAGAGACCATCTCTGAAGTGCCCACACAAGGCTTCTCTACACAGTAGCCTCAGGGGAATAAAACTTCTTACATGGAAACTCAGAGGTCCCAGCATGAATGTTCTAATGAACAAGGCAGAAGCTGCACTGCCTTTTATAACTTAGCCCCAAAAGTCACCTACTCTATTGTACTGGCTGAAGTGGTCACAAGTCCACCCAGATTTAAATGGAAGGAGACACAGGAGACATCAGGAGGAAGGAGACTGCCTCCTGATGAGTGTCCAAGAATCTGGGGTTTCGTTTTAAACCTCCATTTATGTTCTTCACATTATTTAGTAGCAAGGATCCGGAGTTAATGATTTTGATTTAAAATATGAGTCATATTCAAGTATCAGAGCATTCAAGTCCCCCCACGAAATTCAACCTGACAAAAGGACTATCATGGCCTTGACCTATGAACAATTTTAATATTTCCCTATTGGTTTTTGACCAGTCTTTGACCACATGAATATGAATTATGTGAATATACAGAACACATGAGTTTTTAAATGTTATAGGAGTAATTGAAGTCTTTAAGAAGAGTAATCTGGTGTTCCTGTTGTGGCTCACTGGGTTAAGAACCTGACATAGTGTCCATGAGGATGCGGGTTCAATCCCTGGCCTCGTTCAGTGGGTTAAGAATCCAGCATTGATGCAAGCTGTGGTGTAGGTCACAGATGTGGCTTGGATCTGGCATTGCTATGTCTGTGGCACAGTGCAGCAGCTGCAGCTCCAATTTGACCCCTCACCCAGAAACTTCCATATGCTGCAGGTGTGGCCATAAAAAGAGTAATCTGCATTTGTCTGATAGCAAAAATGGTCCCAATTCTCCCCTATGTTCCTTTTTTTTTCTTTCTTTCTTTTGGACTCTACTGCAGCATGCAGAAGTTCCTGGGCCAGGGGTTGAATTCCACAGTGGTGACCTGAGCCACAGCAGTGACAGTGCCAGATCCTTAACCCTCTGGGCCACCAGGGAACTCCATCCCTCCTGTTCTTTATTTATGCCCTCTCAAGGTGATTGTGAAGCTCCTTTCCATTCCTTGAATCTGGACTGACTTTGTGACTTGCCTAGGACAACAAAATGTAGCAGAGGTAATGCTGCGCCAGTTCTGAATCTAGGCCTCAAGAGGCCTTGCTGCTTCTTATTCAGACATAGAAACCTGCCTAGCTATCATGAAAACAAACAGTTTGTTATAACTGACTATATAAGAGATCTATAGCCCAGGGCTCTTGCCCCCTACCCCTGCCCCAGTTGACAGCCAGCCAACCTCAAAAACAGCACTCCCTGCCGACCTGTAGTTAACCATAAACAGAAGGGAGACCAGCTAAGAACAGAAGAACTGCTCAGCTGAACTGAGCCCAAATGGCGAATTCACAAAATAATGTGATAAATAGACAACTATTATTTTGAGCCACTAATTTTGAAGTGGCTAGGTATACAGCAATAGTTAACTGATAGAATTTAGTAATCAGTTTTGAATGATTAAATGTAAAATGGAAATTTCATCATACACCTCAGTCCTACTACACTGAATCACTTTAGACATTGAATAATTCTCCAAAGCAGGCACTACTGCTGAGCTCCACTCAGAAAAGCATTCTAGCCAATGCCAAGATCACAGAGGGGTCAACACCTGACTCAAGAAATGTGCAATAGTGGCCATACAAATAACAAAAGTCACTCTATATAAGTCTCTCATCCTGTCTGATGCCAAGGCAGACATAAAGTACCCTCCTCACCAAAGGCAGTGGAACCTGCAATTAGTACTTAACTAGTTAATTAGTTAATATGTCCCACACCCCTAATATCCCACCTGAGACAATTTAGCATTACTATTAGAATCCCTATTTGTTTTAGTTATAACCCCCATCCTCTATTTGCACACTGTTTACACTTCAGTGCACTCCACTAAAGGCAGGGCAGATACCAACTCAAAAGATTAATTACACATATGTATGTAACTATGACATAATTAAAAAACCCCAAGTACACCAGAATTCATACATCCAATTATAGGCTGACTTCCAAGAGATACTATTAGGCAAATGAAATTTCTCAAAATACTCAGGACATTTTCACTTGCATTTGCTTTCTGTCCTTTCGGCATATCATATTTCTTTGAATAAGGTCAATGGAAGCAATTTTTTTCCCTTTGAGAGTGAATGTCACTTTTGGAAACAATCAAATATTACCTGAAGTCCGTTCAAATGAGCATGCAATTGAGGTGTGTAAAACTAGTTTTAGTCAGTAACAAGTTGGGAAAACAAACTGCAAGACTGATTTATAATTCCAGTTCTACAGTCATTAGCCAGCAAGTTAAAACTCTAAATAAAAACACAAATACAGCCATACAAAATCCATGGATTGCAGCAAAAGCAGTTCTTAGAGGGAAGTTCACAGTGATATAGGGTTTCCTCAAAAAAAAGAAAAAAGAAAAATCCCAATCAGTCTAACCCATCACCTAAAAGAATTAGAAAAAGAACAAACAGAACCCAAAGTCATCAGAAGAAAGGAAATAATAAAGATCAAAGAGGAAATAGAGATTAAAAACTAGAAAAAAAAATCAGTAAAACCAAGAGCTGGTTCTTTGAAAGGGTAAACAAAATTGACAAACCTTTGGCCAGGCTAACTGAGAAGAAAAGAGGATCCAAATAAACAAATAAAAAATGAAAGAGGAGATATTATGACCAATACTGAAGAAAAACAGAAAACTGTAAGCAAATACTATGAACAACTATATGCCAAGAAACTGGAAAATCTAGAAGAAATGGACAAGTTTCTAGAAACATACAGCCCACTAAACCGGATCAAAAAGAAATAGATAATTTGAACAGATCAATCACTGGAAGGGAAACAGAATCTGTAATTTAAAAAAAGTCCCTACAAGCAAAAGTCCAGGACCAAATGGCTTCACAGGTGAATTCTACCAAACATACAAACAACATACAAATCTTTCTCCAACTCTAACAAAGCACTGAAGAGGAGGGAACACTCCCAAAGACATCCTATGAAGCCCATCATCACCCTGATACCAAAACCAGACTAAGATACTGCCAAAAAAGAAAATTACAGGCCAGTGTCTTTGATGAATAAAGATGCAAAAATTCTCAACAAAATATTAGCAAACTGGATCCAATAATACATTAAAAAAGACCATAAGTAGTTCCCTTGTGGCTCAGTGGGTTAAGGATCTGGCATTGTCCCTGATGTGGCTCGGGTTCAATCCCTGGCCTGGGAACTTCTGCATGCCATGGGTGCAGTAAAAAAAAAAATAATAATAATAAAAAAAAAGATTATACACCATGACCAAGTTGGATTCATCCCGGGTCACAGGATAGTTCAACATATGCAAATCAATCAATGTGATATATATACCACATCAACAAAAGACAAAAACCATATGGTCATCTCAATAGATGCAGAAAAGGCACTTTATGAAATTCAACATCCATTCATGATAAAAACTCTTGTGAAAGTGGGTGTATTGGGACCATATCTCAACATAATAAAAGTTAGTTATGACAAACCCATAGCCAATATAATACTTAATGGTGAAAAGCTGAAAGCCTTGCCACTAAAATGGAGCAAGACAAGGATTCCCACTCTCAACACTTGTATTCAACCTAGTATTGGAAGTTCTAGCCACAGCAATCAGGCAAGAAAAATAAAAGGTAACCAAACTGGAAGGGAAGAGAAAAACTTGTCACTATATACATATGACATGATACATGTATAGAAAACACTAAAGACTTCATGCAGAAACTATTAGGAAGTGATAAAAATAAAATAGTTAGGAATAAACCTGCCCAAGGAGGTGAAAGACATCAACAATGAGAACTGTAAAACACAGATAAAGGAAATTGAAGATGATTCAAGAAAATGCAAAGATATCCCATACTCCTGGATTGGAAGAATTAATATGGCTAAAATAGCTACACCACCCAAAGCAATCTACAGAGTTAATGTGATCCCTATCAAATTGCCCATGCCATTTTTCATAGAACTAGGACAAATAATCCTAAAATTTATATGGAACCATGAAGGACCCAGAATTGCCAAAGCAATCTTAAGGAAAAAGAACAAAGCAGGAGGCGTAACCCTCCCAGACTTCAGACAATGCCACAAGGCTAGAGTAATCAAAACAGTATAGGAGTTCCCCTATGGCTCAGTGGGTTAAGGATTTGGTATTGTCACTGCTGTGCCTTGGGTCACTGCTGTGGCACAGGTTTGACCCCTAGCCCAGGAACTTCTGCAGCCGTGGGCACAGCCAAAGATATGTAAAAACAAACAAACAAACAAAAAAACCGCAACATGGTCTTGGCAAAAAAAATCACGAATCAATGGAACAGAACAGAAAGCCGAGAAATAAACCCACACACCTATGGTCAATTAAACTTAGACAAAGGAGGCAAAAATATACAATGGGGAAAAGACAGTCTCTTCAGCAGGTGGTGCTCAGAAAGTTGGACAGCTACATGAAAGTCAATGAAGTTAGAACATACCCTCACACCACACACCAAAATAGCTCAAAATGGTTTAAAGACTTAAAACATAAGATATGACATGATAAAATTCCTGGAAAAGATCATAAGCAAAACATTCTCTGACATAAATTATACCAATGTTTTCTTAGGTCACTCTCCCAAGGCAATACAAATAAAAGAAAAAATAAAACAAATGGGACCTAATCAAATTTATAAGCTTTTGCACAGCAAAAGAAACCACGAACAAAACAAAAAGACAACCTACAGACTAGAAGAAAATATTTGCAAATGTGACCAACAAGGGCTTAATTTCCAACATATACAAACAGTTCATACAACTCAATAACAAAAAACAACCCAATAAAAAAAATGGACAGAAGGAGTTCCCACTGTGGCTCAGTGTGTTAAGAACCTGATGTTGTCTCCATGAGGATTCAGGTTCAATCCCTGGCCTTGCTTAGTGGGTTATGGACTCAGTGTGACCACAGCTGTGGCGTATGTTGCAGGTGTGGCTCGGATCCAGTGTTGCTGTGGCTATGGCACAGGCCTGCAGTTGTAGCTCTGATTCAACCCCTAGCCAAGGAACTTTCATATGCTGCAAATACAGCCGTTAAAAAAAAAGGGACAGAAGACCTAGATATACAGATGGCCAACAGGCACATGAAAAGATGCTCATCATTGCTAGTTATTAGAGAAATACAAATCAAAACTACTATGAGAAATCACCTTGTATTGGTCACTATGGTCATTATTAAAAAAGTCTACAGGATTTCCTGCTGTGGTACAATGGGGATTGGTGTTGTCTCCAGAGCCCTGGGACACAAGTTAGATCCCCAGCCCAGCACAGTGGGTGAAGAATCCAGCATTGCAGCACCTGCAGTATAGGCTGCAGCTGTGGCTCAGGTTGCAACTGCAGCTCGGATCTGATTCCTGGCCCAGGAACTCCATGTACTGCAAGCTGGCCAAAAAGGGGGGAAAAAAGGTCTACAGATAAAAAATGCTGGAGAGGGTGTGGAGAAAAGGAAACCCCTCCTACAATGTTGGTGGGAATGTAAATTGGTACAGCCACTATGGAGAACAGTATGGAGGTTCCTCAAAAAACTAAAAATAAAGTTGCCCTATGATTCAGCAATCCCACTCTTAGGCATATATTTGGACAAGACCAGAGTTTAAAAAGATACACACACCCCTATATTCACAGCAGCACTATTTACAATACCCAAGATATGAAAACAACTCAGAAATTCCTGTTGTGGTGCACCAAAACAAATCTGACTAGTATCCATGAGGACGTGGGCTCGATCCCCGGCCTCACTCAGTGGGTTAAGGATCCAGTGTTGCTGCGAGCAGTGGTGTAGGACGGCAGCTGCAGCTTCAATTTGACCCCTGGCTTGGGAACTTCTACATGATGCAGGTGTGGCCCTAAAAAGCAAAAACAAAACAAAACAAAACAGGAGTTCCCGTCCTGGCGCAGTGGTTAACGAATCTGACTAGGAACCATGAGGTTGCGGGTTCAATCCCTGGCCCCCACTCAGTGGGTTAAGGATCTGGCGTTGCCATGAGCTGCGGTGTAGGTCGCAGATGTGGCTCGGATACCGAGATGCTATGGCTGTGGTGCAGGCCGGCAGCTACAGCTCTGATTAGACCCCTAGCCTGGAACCTCCATATGCTGCGGGTGCGGCCCCGAAAAGACAACAACAAAACCAAAGCCAAAAAAACCCCCAAAACCCACCAAAAACCAAACAAACCCAGAACTCAAATGTCCAGCAACAGATGAATGAAGAAAATATGGTAATATATATAATGGAATACTACCCAGCCATAGAAAAGAATGAAATGCCATTTGCAGCAACATGGATGGACCTAGATTATCATACTAAGTGAAGTCAAGTCAGAAAGAGAAAGACAAATAGCAGATAGTATCACTTATATGTGTAATCTAAAACATGACACAAATGAACTTACCTACAAAATAGAAAACAGACACACAGACATAGAGAACAGACCTGTGGTTGCCAAGGTGGAAGGAGGGTGAAAAGAGGGATGGATTAGGAGTTTGGGATTAACAGATGCAAACTATTATGCATAGGCGTTCCCACTCTGGCTTAGCAAGTTAAGAACCCAATGTAGTCTCCTTGAGGATGCAGGTTTGATCCCTGGCCTCACTCAGTGGGTTAAGGGTCTGGTGTTGCTGCAAGCTTCAGCATAGGTCGCAGATGCAGGTCAGATCCAGTGTTGCTGTGGCTGCGGCTGTGGCGTAGGCCTCAGCTGCAGCTTTGATTCAGTCCCTACCCTGGGAACTTCCATATGCCACAGGTACGGCTATAAAAAGAAAAAAACTATTGTGTCTGGAATGGATTAACAAGGTTCTATTGAATAGCACAGGAAACTATATTCAATATCCTGTAATAAACCATAATGGAAAAGATTATGAAAAAGAATGTATATGTATAACTGAATCACTCTTCTGTACAACAGAAAGTAACATATTGTAAATCAACTATACTTTAATAAATTAAAAAAAAAATCTCAAAACCTTCAATGGCTCCCGACTCCTCACAGCACAATTATAGACTCCTAGACTTAGTATCCAAGGCCCTCTATAATGTGGCCATGCTCACCTTTCCAATTTTATGTTCCTTACAGTCTCTTTCCTAGGGAAGGTGAGCCACTCATTGCTCCCCACTCACATGTCCTGGTGCTTTCCTGCACGCTCCTTCCCTGCTATATCCACGTCATCTGTCTCTGTACCTGATACAGTGCCCAACACTGTAAATGACTCAAATAAACACTTACTGAATGAAGTGAATATCCAATTCCTCATGTGGCTTATTAAATGGCTCTGAAGGTAATCCCCCCAAAGAGTGCTCCAAAAACATTCTGAGCAAGGGAATATGTAGCTAGTCTTCAACATACATTTTGAGGATGAAGTTATGAAATGATGGAACAACAACTGATTTGTAGTAATGCCTAATGATTACCTAAGAAGTACCTAGTGAATCAGG
Organism: Phacochoerus africanus; assembly: GCF_016906955.1. Lineage (NCBI taxonomy): Eukaryota > Metazoa > Chordata > Mammalia > Artiodactyla > Suidae > Phacochoerus > Phacochoerus africanus. Next base: position 43,866,833 of record NC_062560.1, on the reverse strand, counting down.
TACTGAGCCAGAAATGCACTAAAAATTCCAGGCTTCTCCAGCCTATCTAGACCACTGATTACAATGCTATAGTATTCCAGATAGAAGGCCTTGTGGTTCTGGATTTCCTTGGGTTTCTCTCTCAAGAATATCCAAGTTAAGGAGTTCCTTTGTGGTACAGCAAGGTTAAGGATCTGGCATTATCACTGCAGTGTCTCAGGCCACTGCTATGGTGTGGGTTAGATTCCTGCCCTGGGAACTTCCACATGCTGCAGGCTTGGCCAAAAAAAAAAAAAAAAAAAGAAAGAAAAAGAAAAAGAAAAGAAAGAATATCCAAGTTAAAAACAAACACAACTTCTGGATATATATCTAGAAGTGAGATTGCTGGATCTTATGGTGGCTATACTTTTAATTTTTGAAGAACTGCATACTGTTTTCCATAGCGGCATTTTACATTTCTACCAACAATGTACCAGAGATCTAATTTCTCCACATCTTCACCAGCACTTATCTTTTATATATATATAATAGCCATCCTAGCAGATGTGAAGTGATAGCTTACTGTAATTTTGATTTGCATTTCCCTGATGATTAGCAATGTTGAGCACCTTTATATATGCTCGTTGGCCATATATATCCAAAATAATTGTCAGGATCTCAAAGAGATACTGGCATTCCAATGTTCACTACAGCATTATTCACAACAGTCAAGATACAGAAACAACCCAAATGTCTATTTGATAGAATAATGGATAAAGAAAATATGGTAATATACACACCATGGAATATCACTCAGTCTTTAACAAGAAGGAAATCCTGTCATTAGTGACAACATGGATGAATCTGGAGGACATAAGGTAAAGTGAAATGAGCCAATCACAGAAGGACAAATACTGCATGATTCCACTTATACGAAGTTGCTAAAACAAACTCATAGAAGCAGACCATAGAATGGTGGTTGCCAGGGACTGGAAGGAGAGGAAAATAGGGAATTATTGTTCAATAAGTATAAATTTTAATTATTCAAGATGAATTAAGTTCTAGAGATATGCTATACAACATACTGTCTATTAACAATACCATATTGTGCATGTAAACATTTAAGAGGGTAGATCTCATCTTAGGTCTTTTTATCACAAAAAAAAAAAAGAGGCACAAAGGAAACTTTTGCAGGTGATGGATATGTCCATTACCTTGACTGTAGTGATGGTTTCATGGGTATGTGTATACGTCCAAACTCATCCAAACGTATACACTGAAAATGTGCAGTTTTTATGTTGTATCTCAATAGAACTGCTAAAAAAACATGTGATAAGTGATGATCATGTCATCATTATAAAGAATAAAGACATTCTAAGAATTTATGAGATCCTTCCTCCTCTGATAAAGAAAGTTAAGCCTAATACAACCATAAGCTGAGAATGTTTTCAAAGAATTGATGTGACGAAATTAGTTTAGATATATTAGGTTAAACCATATGAAACTGCCATTGTTGTAGGTAAAAACATTTGAGTATCAGCAATTTCATATGGTTCAATCTAATACTGCAGGATTTTACTCATGAACAAAAAGAAAAAAGAAAAGGCTCCTCCTTTGCTTCTCTTCTTTTGTTTCCAAAGCCCTCACACACTCTGGAAAATCTTAATTCCTACGAACTTTTGAGGACTTATAATAAACAAAGAAAGAATACATGAAGCCTCGCCTATACACACATTATTTCTTAGTTCAAAACACCTAGTTTCCTTTAGGACTTGTATTCCAGTTAACCAGATTCAAGGTAATTGGCCTGTGAGTCCCCAGTGGGGTTTTAGGTCTCTTTGCCTACATCTCAAATGTCTAGGTCAGATTTGAGCACCCTCTTCCCATGATCCATTTACACATTGCAAATAGGCCATCACACCCAGGATTTCCGAATGCTCTTTAATGAAAGATGAGGTGGTTGACAAAAAGGCATCTGATCATTATCATCAGTGTAGGCTGGGGGCGGGAGGGCTTGATTTTATTCTCATTTTTTCTGCTTTTACTGCCCCAAAGTTGCAGCCAGCTGGCTAGAATATCATCTCTGGATCTCTTGTCAGTCAGAGCAGGAGAAGAAGCTTCATAGGCAGGCTTCCTAGCCTTATGTTTGCGGCTAGAGTGGTGAGGCAGTTTCCCTCCATCTTCCTGAACAGCCGCAACAAGACCCTGTGAGGAGGCGCAGGTGCTGCAACTAACTGGCACACTCCCAAGCCACAGTCAACACCACGTGTTCAGAACAGAGGCTCAATTTTAATCCTTCTGAGACACCATTTCAGGAATCAGCCAATACATGGACATGTAATCAATGTAATGCTCTTGTGTGCTGACGTGGGTCTTGAACTTATGAATTTTCTGCATTAAAATTTTTAGAATTTTCTGCATTGAAAGTTACCCAAGACAAATATAAATGCAATTTCTTTGAAAGTTACCCAAGACAAATATAAATGCAATCTCTTTTTAATAGTAAATGTTATTTCGTGAGAAACACTGAATACATAATTTCAGCTTCAATGGTCAGAAGATCCTGTGCTTTCAAGTTTACTGTTAGAAATGCAAAACAGGGACAGCAAAACTCCATCATCCCACCTCTGTTCCCGCAGTACAGGATGTTTTCCTCTTTCAAAGGTTTTTCTTTTAATAAGATCTTTCATCAAGTGTGTTTTCAATAACCATTTTTCTCTATTTCCTCAAGAAGATTTATAGCACGGTCTGATTAAGTTTTCCCTTAGGAAATATCATCCCTGATATGCAACGAAAGCAAAACAATGGTGGCAGATTATGGAAATAGTAATATTTTTACCAACTGAAAAACTGTAAAACTCAAAAGTGCCCAAAATACCCCTAAAGCTACTAATAGTAATTTGAAATATCAGCAATTCACAGGAGGGAGACTAATAAAAAAGTTCTTTACTTACTGTTCTCCCCACATTTGAATTCAGAACCCCACATTCCTACTTTGACAGTTGATAGCATCCCGACCACCTAAAAAACAATTTCAGAGGGTTCCACTGCAGAAAATGTAAGTGATACTTGCTTTTGCATAAGCTGTCTCAGAAGTAAAGCAGGGAGGGGACTGAGTTTCACATGTTCACTCTTATAGAGCCCATCAAAGAACCCAATTTTTTATTTTATTTTTTTTGCTGTACCTGTGGCATGCGGAAGTTCCAGGGGCCAAGGATCAAACCCATGCCACAGCAGTGACAATGCCAGATCTTTAACCCACTGAGCCACCAGGGAAATCCTCAATAAAGATTTTTTCTTCATTTTTTTTTATTACTCAAATGAATTTATCACATCTGTAGTTGTAAAATGACCATAACAATCTGATTTCACAGGATTTCCATCCCACAGCGCAAGCACATTCCCCCCACCCCCAAACTGTCTCCTCCAGAGACCATAAGTTTTTCAATGTCTGTGAGTCAGCATCTGTTCTGCAAAGAAGTTCCGTCTGTCCTTTTTTCAGATTCCACATGTCAGTGAAAGCATTTGATGTTGGTGTCTCATTGTATGGCTGACTTCACTTAGCATGATAGTTTCTAGGTCCATCCATGTTGCTAAAAATGCTGGTATATCGTTCTTTTTGATGGCTGAGTAATATTCCATTGTGTATATGTACCACATCTTCTGGATCCACTCCTCTGTCGATGGACATTTAGGTTGTTTCCATGTCTTGGCTATCCTCAATAAAGATTTAAAAAAAATTTTTTTTTATTGGAGTATAGTTGATTTACAATATTGTATTAGTTTCAGGTGTACAGCAAAGTGAATTGAGAGCCCCTTTCTCTGCCCTAGTTCCTCGCCAGGCTCACTCTCTCCTTTGAAAATAAGTGTTGAAAAATATTTAACAATGGGGAGTTCCCATCATGGTGCATCGGATGACTAGGAACCATGAGGTTGAGGGTTCAATTCCTGGCCTCACTCAGTGGGTTAAGGATCTGGTGTTGCCACAAGCTGTGGTGTAGGCTGCAGATGTGGCTCGGATCTGATGTTGCTATGGCTGTGGTATAGGCTGGCAGCTGTAGCTTCGATTCGACCCCTAACCTGGGAACCTCCAGGTGCGGCCCTAAAAAGACAAAAGACAAAAAAAAAATTAACAATGGTTTTCAAGGGTGCTGTATCGGGGGATCCCCAAGACCACCTCCAAGTTCTGTGATTCACTAGGAGGATTCACAGAACTCAGCATATAACCACACTCATCGCCAAGGATTTATTACAGTGAAAGGATACAAAGCAAAATCAGCAAAGGGAAAAGGCATATGGGATGAAATATAGGGGAGAACAGGCACAAGCTTCCAAGAGTCCTCTCCCAGTGGAGTTACACAGGATGCACCTAATTTCCCTAGCAACAAGTTGTGACAACACACGTGAAATGTTCAGTAGGGAAGCTCATCAGGGACTCAGTATCCAGGGTTTTGATTGGAGGTTGGTCACACAGGCATCCTCTGATTGGCAAATATCAAAGTTCTAGACCTCAAGAAGGAAAGCAGATGTTCAGCAGAAACTACCTTATTTGTATAAACAGTTCAGGCACACTGAGCCACACTTATCAGTTCTGGGAATGGTGGGAACCCCCCTGAAAGTCAAGTTCCAGATGCCAGCCAAGGGACAACTTTTCAGTCAAGCCTGCTATGATAACACTTTTTTTTTTCATGGATGCCAATCATTGGCCTGGCTGGGCACCAACATGTCCTGCCCAGACCTGGATGGGGTAAATAAAGCCATGAAAGTTTTCTGCACAGAGTACTAAGGGAGCAGGAATGGAGGAACACTTACCCTTTCCCATGGGCAGGAAGGACTGCTTCCTGGGAGAGGCAATGCCTGAAACAGGTCTGGACACATGACAGATACCTGGTGTGCCAAGACTTAAATCCCAACCAGGTGAGTGATCTTGGCTAGTTAATTAACTAGATTAAGCCGTAGGACATGCGTTACCCACATGATGTGGGCTATGGCTATCTATATGACTTCCTAACTTCTTGCCAAATCATGAGGCTTTACTAGAGGTGGTACCAACCTACCTCTCCAGTCCCACGTATGTCTCTCTCTGCCCCTTCAGTCTCTGTGATCCGAACATCCTGGCCTTCTTTCAGTGTCTTGAAATATGCTCCTTCCTGCCTCCAAGGCTCTGTATATTCCACCTCTCTCCCCCAAATGCTCGTCATCAACCTTCCTACCTACTTCACATAGCTAACTTCTACTCATGTTAGATTTCAATCCAAAGAGCACTTCCTTAGGGCAGCCTTCCCTTACCTGCCCCAGAGTAGGTCAGAACCCCTGTCGTTTGCTTTCCAGCACCCGTAATTTCTCCTTTATTACTATGAGCACATTAAAGTCCACTTTTTTTTTAAACACTTACACACTTTAAGAAGGCAGAGACTATAACTGTACTGTTTGCTGTAACAACCCCTGAGCCTAACACAGTGCCTATCACATAGTGGGCACTCAGCAAGTGTATGAAAGAGGAATGAATGAGGGCTCACTCAGTCCATGTGGTCTGGGTGAGCGCACTCTCTGCCCCCCCCCCCCCATACACACCTCTTTCTTCTAAGGCACATGAACCAGGCTACATCAACAAGTCACCCAAGGGTTTTGACAGAAGTACTGGAAAAGAAGCACTGCGCATCTACTGCAGGTGGCCTGCCTGAGAATAAGCGAAACTGACTCAGAGAAAAGCAAAGGTAGGAGAAAGAGAATCAGGGCTGTGATGAGTGAGAGGATACAGCCACTCCTAAAAGCAGCATCTATGTGTTATTCACTTAACAGTAAACTTTCTTTTTCTTTCTTAGGCTAATCTGAGTTGGGATCCTGACACATGTAACTAAGAATCCTACTATGAAAATGGTAATAGGAATAAGGCATGTAGCTGGTCCCAAAGAACAAGAGAAAGACCATCAATAAACCTAACTTGTAACGACCTGAGCTGCTGGCCTAGGAAATCCCTATAGTTCCTTGAACTATGAACAGGTTTGGTTCTGATACAAGAAAAAAAGACATATTGACTGGGGAGTAGAGCACAGGCATCCCAATGCTCATACTCCTAAAAATCATCTTGTTCCTCTCCTCAGGGCTAAAAAACTATTCGCAGCCGTAATAGAAGAAACACTTCCTTTCATCTATGAAAACCCACAGAAATCAGACCTCCCAAAAGACTGGAGAGAGGCAAAAATCTCCCCTTTTTTTTTTCCAAAGAGGTAGAAGGGGTGATCCCATCATGGCTCAGCAGAAACGAACTGACTAGTACCCATGAGGCCGCAGATTCAATCCCTGGCTTCGCTCAGTGGGTTAAAGATCTAGCATTGCCGTGAGCATGGTGTAGGCTGCAGATGTGGCTCAGATCTGGTGTTGCTGTGGTGTAGGCCAGTGATTACAGCTCCAATTCGATCCTTAGCCTGGGAACCTGGGAACTTCGAGTGCGGTACTGAAGACAAAAAAAAAAAAAAAAAAAAAGAGGTGGAATGTAATCTCTACAAATAAAAAGCTTCAGTCTCACTCCATACTGAATTCTAGATGAGATTAATAAAGCACTGGTTGGATAAGCATTCGAAAAAGAAAAAAATTGTCACCAACAGCCAGCATAGGCTTTCTAAAATCATGACACACCCAACTTACACCAGACTCCTTTCTGTTCTAGCCATTCAATTCATTCACTGGGATAATTCTTTACAGGTAGAGTATATGTGGTGCAGCTGACAAAATTTTCCAGGTGATAAGATGAAGAATTCCAGCTACAGACAGGTAAACCTGAAAAGGGTCTTGGGATGGGACAGAGAGCTATGCCTTTGGCCTGGTGCTGATCAAACTTTGATCGGTAATGTAGATGAATCTAAGGTTACTGTCCTAGGAGAAATAACATTCATCAGTGGAAAGGGGAGAATTCAGAAGCTAATATGATAAGCAAAAACAGAATGAAATTTAACTAGAACATATGTAAAGCCACCGCAATTTTAAAAACTCCTAAATATAGCATGATAGATATTCAGTTTTCTATGCCAGCAAACACCCCCAGCTATTCAACTTGGGCTGAATTCAGAAATATATCATCTACCTCAGTTGGACAACTGGACAACCAACTTCCAGTCTGAGTATCACAGAGAAACAATGACTGACAAGAGTGAATTCAGAGACCCTTAAAAAAAAGTGAATTCCGAAAAGGGAACCAAGATTAGAAAAAGGGTTGGGAATCACGTCACACAAATGACAGTTGAAAGGGTGAGAATGTAAATTGGTATAGCCACTTTAGATAGCAAAAACAGAATCCTATAAAACTGAAATTATTCATACCCTGCGACCCAGAAATCCTGTTTCTAGATATATATCCTGGAGAAATTCTCACCAATTTATACAACTACCAATATAAGATTGTTTATAAAAGCAAATTCAGGAAGTCCTTAGGCTTCTATCAGTAGGAAAATGGACAGACAGAAAAAGTCTATAAGGGAAACTTTGCAGCCACTAAAACAATGATGTAGGTTTACTTATATATCAGGATGTGCTAAGTTTGCCAAATTAATAAAAGGAACCTAAAATCTGAGTGGCTTAACACAAGCAAAGGCCATTTATTTCTTATATTACATGTTTAAAAAGTGAGTTGGCAGTGAAGTTCAACGTAGTTATTCTCAGACCCAGGCTGACAGACCCTGTCTCTATTTGTGGGGGGAATGAATATCACACCAACTCTTAAAACTTCCATTTGGAAGTGTACCCATTACTTCTGCTGACATTTCATTGACGGAAACAAGTCACATGGCCACACCTAACTTCAAAAGGGACAGGACTACAATCCTATCATAAGCCCAAATGGCAGATAGCCAAAAATACTTTGTTATATATAATGATTAAGACAATATATAGTATGGAAAGATTAATACAAAAAATACAGAAAGATCTATGACATTTTGCTGTGTGGACAAAACATACAGACAAATTCATAACAACATCATTTGTGTAAATTAAAACAGAAAACCAAAACAAATCTGTATGTTGTTTAAACATACCTATATATGCATGACACAGAGGAGAAAGACGACACTAGAAAGGGTGATCAAAAGGGAAATAACCATTTCTGTACTGTTTAAATTCCTTTATTTAAGAAAAACATGACAAAATCTTAATTGTTGATAATTCTGGCTGACAGAGAATATGAGTGTTCATTATATTACTCTTTGAATTTTCCACTGCATTTAAAACCTTGAAATAAGCTGTTGAAAGAACCAGGAATTTTTTTTTGACCTGAGAAGATCACAGGTGGGAGAAAGGGGAATGGGAAATAGGAAAATAGATGGCTTTAACTATTTTGGACAAAGAAGATTTGGTCTGTGTGGTAATGGAGGGGAGAGCTGGGAACAATGGTGAGAGATCCTAGAAGGCAGATCTTGGCTTGGACATAAACAATGACTTATCATGGAAAGATGAGTGAGTAGCATCAAACACCTGTGGAGGAAAAATACATACTTTGGGGGAAAAAAGTGGTCAAGAAGCAGACAATTGCCTGTCTGACAGAATATTATGGAGAGGATTCTTGCACTGGGAATTTGGTGATCCCCAAGGTCCTTCCAATCCTCAGGTTCCATCACCATGGGACCAGAGACTCACAGGCTCTGGAAAATGCAGTAGTTATACCAAGACAAGTTTTTAAAAAATAATGCAATAATCTCAAATCGATACAGCCTTTAAAGATTTTATCTGGGAATATTTCACAGAGTTCCCGTCGTGGCTCAGTGGGTTAAGGATCCAGCGTTGCCGTGAGCTGTGGTGTAGGTCAAAGATGCGGCTTGGATCCTGTGTTGCTGTGCCTGTGGTGTAGGCCGGCGGCCACAGCTCCGATTAGACCCCTAGCCTGGAAACCTTCATATGCTGTGGGTGCGGCCCTAGAAAAAAAAAAGAATAATTCACTTAATTAGGCCTGAAAATTATTACAAGTACGGGGAGTGGGGTGTTTACAAGAACTCTACTGGCCCTAAATAAAGTTCACTTTAATTCTCACGCCTTGGTCAACTTCAGGTACATAATTAAATCAATATTATTTATAGAACGGTTGCCTATTTAATCACTGTTTCTGTGACTTACTAGCTTTTTCAGTATCAAAGTCAAACTGCTCCCATAGCTAAAGAGATCTTCACCAGAAACATGCCACTGAAATGACTATTACTGTGTAAAATGAAAAAGTAGGAATAATGAGTGTTTTCTTTTTAACTAGGTGCCTTGGCTACTGCCAAAAGAAAAAAAAAATCTTAGCAGTGGAAAACAAGTATCATTGACCTGTCCTTGTGTGAGGAGGGCCAGTTTGGCATAAAAACAGTGGGTCAGAACTCATGTTGCTCCCTGCTGCTGCCTTGCTCCCAGACAAGATAATGAATTTTAGTGAGAGTAAATGAGACAACATGCTGTACCTGAGGATTTTCTTTCCAAAAGGTACCATATCTTTTGTACCTACAAGTTTATCTGTACATGGCCCAGAAGGTTATGAGTTGAGCAGCCTTTATATGCCTAGAACCTGATGGATCTGAAGAGACACCTGGGAAGCCTACTGTGGTTTTTAAGGAATGTTATGTTTCCACCATAAAAATACTGAAAGCATGCTGCAACATAAAAACATGTGCTTTGCCCATGTATTTTTGCCCTTTTAGGATTTCCTTCCTGCAGTGATTCTGTACCATACTAACAATAGGAAATGCTGGCATAAAGGTAACTGTTATTTAGTAGTTTCTCCCCATTAAATTTCAAGATTAACAGCAAATAAAACAAAACAAAACAGCTCAGAAAGCTCTGATATAGTCCCAAGTGAATGAGGTTAGTGTGGCCTGAATACTACCTTCCTTCTAGACTGATAATTTCTGGCTGTGCTGGCGCTTCACGTGGCCTGGCCCCACTATCACCAGAAATACTATATGAGAGAAAAAGCCTTAATATGCTGGAAAAGCAGCTCACTAGACCACCACAATGTCTTGCAGGGACTGAGGTCTGGCCCTAATCTATAAGCAAAAGCTGATTACTCACTCCCCACCACCCCAACCTAGTTACATCCTAAGACGTCACAGGGCAGTGTAATCGTCCTTGAAAGATAGAGTCTGGGGATAAAATATAAGAATGTAATGTTCAGAAGAGGGTAGGAAAACCAGAGACAAACGGGAGGGAGGAGGAGAAAGGAGTTGATGAATGAAGTCCTGGGGGGCAAAGGTTAACTGAAAAACAGCAGGACAGAAGTAAGAGAATGTGACAAAGAGGCAGGGCCAAGGAAAACAAGGTCAATGATATGCTGCATGAGGACAAAGAACTGTGCTTCCGGATGAGATTACCATGTATGTCTTCAGAAAAGTGGCTTTGTTTTTCAGGTCATCATTCTGCCAATAGTGCAGCTCCTCTGCTTACCCTTAGAAACTTTTGTCCACTTAACTTCACCAAACGCTGCATCTTCGTAACTATTATTTCAGATATAAACATTTTGAGGAGTTGAGGAAACCAATCTAAAACACCACTTAGGAGTTTGGGTGCAGCCAATAAACAAATAAATAGGAACACTGCTTAAAATATCAGTTAAAATGAATCTATGTACAAAACAGAAACAGACTCACACACATACAGAACAAGGGAGGGAGGAGGGAGTGGGATGGACTGGGAGTTTGGAGTTAGTAGATGCAAACTATTACATTTAGAATGGATTTCGGCAATGAGGTCCTACTGCATAGCACAGGGAACTATATCCAATCTCTTGGGATAGGCCATGATGGAAGATAACATGAGAAAAGGAATGTATATACATGTATGACTGGGTCACTTTGCTGTATAGCAAAAATTGGCACAACACTGAAAATCAACTATACTTGGTGGTGGATACAAACTGTTACACTTAGAATGGATGGGCAATGGGGTCCTACTGCACAGCACAGGGAACTGTGGATGACTGGGTCACTTTGCTGTACAACAAAAAAAAGTAGGAGTTCCCATTGTGGCTCAGTGGTAATGAACATGACTAGTATCCATGAGGATCCAGGTTCCATCCCTGGCCTTGCACAATGGGCTAAGGATCCGGCGTTGCCACGAGCTGTGGTGTAGGTCACAGATGTGGCTCAGATTCTGCGTTGCTGAGGCTACTGCAGCTCCCAGTCGACTCCTAGCCTGAGAACTTCCACATGCCACCAGTGCGGCTCTAAAAAGCAAAAAAAAAAAAAAAAAGTTTAAAAAAATCCAATTAAAAAAATCAGTTAAGACTTCTGGTTCCAGGTAAAATGAAATCAACACATCCACCTTTTTGTCCACTGAAAGCAACTGTAAAATCTTTACAGAATGCATGGGAAGCTATTAGATTCAGCAGGTGAATCAGGGAAGAATATCAAAATGCCTGGTACAAATGAACTGGTAGTGACTTTACTATTTTTTCTCTCCAGGATTCTCTGGCCTGAAAATACAACAAAACCTGAAAGTGAGGTTTTAGAGCACATGTTCTGGCTCAAGGTGCTTTTTTTGGAAAAGGGAACTACTATAAGAGAGACTGCGGGGCAGGGGTGGGAATCCCCTGGGGTTTTCTCTCCTTTTTTTTCCCTTCTCTCATGCTCAGAAAATCCCACGGTGGAAGTTGTGGCAGCAGCGACGAAACTGATTGGCAGAAGAAAACTGTAGGAGTGAAAAACTCTCAAGGGAGAGGAACATTCCATTCCATTTGGTGCAACTATAGCTAGCTCCAAAAAGGCAAAGCCACATACCATTGTTTTTTACTTTCTCTCTCTGTCAGTCTGACCCTTGTGCCCTAGAGGCAGTGCATCATGAAAGTGGGTGGCTTTCAACTGGAGGACCAAAAAAGAAAGCTCTGGAAAACCAGAAAGTACCATGGAGAAAACAAAGAGGGGAGAGCTCAGGAAGCTGCTAATGAACAATTCTGATCATCCCCCATCTGTGCATATGTGGATTCGATCCTAATAAGCATGTCAAATACTTTGAGAACTGAGCTAAGTAAGAGACAAACACTCAGGTCTCAGACTGACAGGTGGGCGTCAGACATAGGACAGATCTGAATAGCACTGCAAAGGCACTGAATATTGAACTCCTATCAGAACTACAGCCCACAGAAAGTGAGTTGGAACTTGCAGTCTGAACCTAACCAGGTCAACTGACTGCTAAACAAATAATCAACATTCTCCACTGGACTGAAACAAAGTCCAGAGTTTAATTACAAAATATTCAAAATGTCCACAATAAAATCCAAAACTAGCTGGTATGCAAAAAACAAAAATATCAATTCACACAGGAAAAGACAATCAATAAATGACAACGAGATGACATAAATGTTGAAATTATCTAACAAGTACGTTAAAACAGCTATTATAAAAATGCTCAAATGAGCAATCACCGAACTTGAAAACTCTTGAAATAAGGTTAAACAGAAATTTATTGGCAAAGTACAGAGAAGATAAAACCAAATTAAAACTTTAGAACTGGAAAAGAAAATAACTGAAATAAAAAATTCAGGAATTCCCGTTGTAGTGCAGCAGAAACGAATCCGACAAGTAACCATGGGGTTGTGGGTTTGATCCCTGGCCTTGCTCAGTGGGTTGAGGATCTGGCATTGCCATGAGCTGTGGTGTAGGTTGTGGACACGGCTTGGGGTCTGGCATTGCTGTGGCTGTGGCATAGGCCAGCAGCTGTAGCTCCGTAAGACCCCTAGGCTGGGAATCTCCATATACCGCAGGTGCGGCCCTAAAAAGACAAAAATAAAATAAAATAAATTCACTGGAAGAACACAACAGCAGAATGGGAGGAGGTATTGAAACTGAAAACAAACAAACTAGCTAATTTAAATAAGAGAAAAAAAAGGGGGGGAGAACAAAGCCTCAGGAACTTGCAGGATAACAATAAATGATCTAACATTTGTGTAACTGGAATCTAATACAGAGAAGAAAAAGTGTGATGCTGAAAAATATTTGAAGAAAAGAGTTGAAAATTGCCAAGATGAGAGAATACCAAACATAATCTATACAATGAAATCCACACCCAGACACATCATAAACTGATGAACTAAACGCAAAGAAGTGAAGAAACAAACAATTCAAAACTAAAAGAGAATTCAACATCCTACTGTTGAAAATGGATAGAACAACTAGAAAGAAAAGCAAGAAAGAATATAGAAAAGTATTACCAAACATTGACCTAGTTGGTATTTACAAAACATTCCTCCCAAGATAAGCAAAATACACATGCTTTTCAAGTGCATATGGAACATTCTCCAGGAATTGGTGGGACTATTGGAAAACAGTTTGGACAGTTTCTTTAGGAGGTTAAACATAAATTTACCCTAATAATCCAGAAATTCTACTCCTAGGAATCTACCTAAGAGAAATGAAAACATATGCCTAACACAAGGACATGTACATGAATGCTGACAGTAGCACTATTCATGAGAACCAAAAACTGGAAACATCTCAAATGTCCATCCACAGAGAATAGATAATCATAATGTGGTAAACCCATATGATGTAATACTACTCAACAATAAAGAAGAATGAGTTATTGATACACGGCACATCCATGAATGAATCTCACAAGCATTATGCTACCTGAAAGAAGCCAGACAGAAAAGAACATATAGTGTGTGATTCTATTTATACAAAATGTCCACAAAAGGCAAATCTATAGAGACAGAAAGTAGATTAGTGGTGACCTAGGGCTTGGGGGAGGGGAACTGAGTGATGGCACATGGGCACAAAGAATTGTACTGGAGTGATGGAAATATTCTAAAACTGGATTATGTAGTTGGTAAATTTACTAAAAAGCATTAAATTTATGTTTACTTTGTGACATGTAAATTATACCTCAATAAAGTTGTCATCTTAAGAATGCCATACAAATGAAATGATTTGGTATATAAACTTTGGAGATTGGCTTTTTTTACATTCAGCATAATGCTCCTGAGATCCATCCAAGTTGTTCCAAGTATCAATAATAGTTCATTACTTTTATTCCATTATATGGATGTATCACAGTCTGTTTAACCATTTACCTACTGAAGGACATGTGGGTTGTTTCCAGTTTTTGGTTATTATATATAGAGCTGCTATGAACATTCCTGTATGAATGTATAAAAAGGATACTCTTAAGAGTGAAAAGACTCTCAGACTAAAATGGACTCATAGCCAAGTTACATAATGAACTCTAATAAATTAATAAGAAGACAGATGACTCAATAGAAAAATGGCAACAGTCTTGAACAGGCTCTTCACAAGAGAATATTCAAATGGCAATAAATTATGAAAAAATGTTCAATAGTATTAGGCATCAAAGAAATACAAATTAAAACCACAATAAGACTTACAAAAAAAACCCAAGATGTCCATCAACAGAACAGATAAAAAGAAACTTTGGTACATTCATACAATGAAATGCTCAGAAACCACCTGACCCACCTGAGAAGCTTAAATTTCAATGAGTAACAGAAGTTAACTTGGACCTAAAAAATACGTAAATATGTGCATAGTACAGATGTGGCTCATTTGGCCCTTGAGATGGACAAGAAGAGGTTAGGAGAAACACACCATGGACATCTCAATTGATTTCTGATGCTGGCTGGCAAGGCAGGTCTGTAAGCCCAGAGGAAAGGCCCACCTATAAGGGTAGGGGTGAGAGACAATGGTTCCTGGTCTGAGTTGGGCTTTCCTCTTAAAAGTGATCAGCCACTTCCTCTCACCACAGAGAAAAAAACTTGACAAAAGAAGCCTACAGAAAGTCACCTAGGTAACTGGGCCAGGGATCAAACTTGTACCACAGTAGTGAAGGTAATTAGACCTATTAAAAAAACCCATAGAAGCAGGAAAACAGAATTTAAATAACAGCCTTTATTTCATCCAGCCAAGAAAACCTCCCTAAGCCCCTCACACTTGGGCCTCAAGTGCCTCCAACTGTCGATCTTCTTCAAATAACCAGGTAGAAACAGCTCTGGCTTTTCTTTCAATCATTTTTCTTGATCTGAAAGGCTAATTTTATTTTATTTTTTTGCCTATTATTTATTTAAGTTCCCCCTCAGCTTTATTGACAAAATTATATTTAAAGTGTACAATGTGATGATTTGATATACCTGTACATTATAAAAGGATTCCCACCATCAAGTTAACACATCCATCACTTCACATGGTTACTTTTTTTTCCTTTTAATTTTTTTTGGTCTTTTTAGGGCCATACCCACGGCATATGGAGGCTCCCAAGGGTTGAATCGGAGCTGTAGCTGCACCCCACCAGATCCGAGCCATGTCTGTGACCTACGCCACAGCTCACAGCAACACTGGATCCCCAAACCCCTGAGCAAGGCCAGGGATCAAACCCACATCCTCATGGATACTAGTTGGATTCGCTTCTGCTGCACCACAATGGGAACTCCCCAAAGGGCAAACTGTAAATGAACAGCATACTGCTGCAGAATTGAAAATATTTAATACATGCCAATAGACTAGTACTGTAATCAGTTAATAATCCTTATCTTCTACTTTCTTACACCTATGACAGTTACTCAAACAGCGAATTCTGAATTATATCTACCATTTTCACACTCAATTCACTGGACATTGTTCTAAACAAGGAGTTAGCAAACTTTCTCTGTAGAGGGCCAGACAATATATCTTTTTCTTTGCAGGCTATTCAGACTCTGTCTTAACTATTCAACTCTGTCATTACAACATAAAAGAAACCACAGACAATATGTAAACAAATGGACATAGCTGTGTTCCAATAAAACTTCACACATAGACACTGAAATCTGAATTTCATATAATTTTCGTACGTCATGAAATACTATTCTTCATTTGATTCTTTTTCAACCAGTCAAAACCAGAAAAATCCATTTTTAGCTTATGGGCTGTATTAAAATAGGTAGTGGGCCAGATTTGGCTGGCAGGCTACAGTGTGCCAATCCCTGCTCAAACCAAGATTTGATGCTTCCCTGAAGGAATTTAAAATTTCAGATTTAGACTGATTTAAAAAAAAAAGTAGACATTTCAAACCAGCATCTCACCATAAACTTTACATTCAAGTTTCAGACTGGGAGGAGGGTCAAATTCTGTAAGTGCACAGAAACATATTATAGTAGTGTAAACAGAATTTGAAAACTAACTTATAGACCTGCAACTTACTAGGTGTGTAAAGCTACAAAACTCATTCTCTCTGAGGCTCAACTCTGTCCATTCTAGTCCATCTGCAACAATCTTCCACATCACTGAAAGGGAATAGGAGTTACAACTATAATTTACTAAACTTACGTTAAATTCTGTCTGGGATATACGGAAAAATTTCTATTTCTACTGTGTATAGGTCCCTATGAAGCAAAGATACTTTCAAAAGAAGTCTTTTATCATTACTATTCCAACCTATTCTAGATCTAGAGCCTACTTATGAGACTTTGAATAGCCTGAGCAGTGAAAAACCCCAAACAGAATAAATCCAAAGAAACCCATATCTGGACATACTCAAATCAAACTGCTTAAATAAAAAGAAAGAAAAAATCTTGAAAGCAGCCAGAGAAAAACATATTATCTTATAGGGATATAACAATGTGAATTACTGTGGACTTTCTTCTCTTTTTAGGGCTGCATCCATGGCACATGGAAGTTCCTGGAGCTAGGGGTTGAAATGGAGTCACAGCTGCCAACCTATGCCACAGCCACAGCAATGCCAGATCCGAGCCACATCTATGACCTATGCTGCATTGTGTGGCAACACTGAATCCTTAACCCCACTGAGCAAGGCCAGGGAGCAAACCTGTGTTCTCATGAATACTAGCTAGGTTCTTAACCTGCTGAGCCACAACTAGGGGAGTTCCCAGTGTGGATTTTTTTAATTGGAAACCATGGAGTCAGAAAGAAATGGCAAGACATGTCTGAAGAGAGTGTGTGTGTGTGTGTGTGTGTGTGTGTGTGTGTGTGTGTGTGTGTGTGTGTAGGGGGAACCTGTCAACACATAAATACTATACCCAGCAAAAATACCCTTCAGGAACGAGAATTTATAGCCAGCAGTCTACTTGAAAAGAATTGCTAGAGGAAGTTCTTCAGACAGTTGGGAGATAACAGCAGGAAGAAATGTAGCACATTAGGAATGAAAGAACAGCAACATAAATGGTGATGTTTGAGTAGATATGATAGACTGTTCTTCTCTTGAATTCTTTAAAATATGTTTGGCAGCTGATAAGAATGTGTGAAGGGATTTTCATTATGTGTAGATATAATATATGACAACTATAACATAAAGAGGTGAGGGTAAAGGGACCTATAGGATATAAGGTTTCTGCATTCCCCCTGAAGTGGTAAAGTATTGATTATAAGCAGACTCTGCAAAGCTAAAAATTACATTATAATCCCTAGAGCAACCACAAATAATATGCAGAGATAAACTCAAAAATTATGAATTAAAAAAATAGATGGAGTTCCTGTCGTGGCACAGCAGAAACTAATCCGACTAGGAACCATGAGGCTTCGGGTTTGATCCCTGGCCTTGCTCAGTGGGCTAAGGATCTGGTGTTGCCATGAGCTGTGGTATAGGTTTCAGACACAGCTTGGATCTAGCCTTGCTGTGGCTCTGGTGTAGGCCAGCAGCAACAGCTCCAATTAGACCCCTAGCCTGGGAACCACCAAATAATGAGGGTGCAGCCCTATAAAGACAAAAGACAAAAAAAAAAATAGATGAAGTAAAATAAGGACTAAAAATGTTCAAATAACCCAAAAGGCAGGAAAGTGGAAAAAAGTGGGAAATAATAACAGAGATAACACAAAGAAAGGAAATAGTAAAACGGTAGGCTTAAACCAACCATATCAATAACTACATTAAGTGTAATGGTCTAAACATACAATTAAAAGAGATTGTCAGAACAGATTTAAAAAACATGACCCCACTACAAACTGTCTATAAGAAAGTCCTTTTAAATATAATGACATAGGCAGATGAAAAGTAAAAGATAAAAAAGATATGATGCAAATGATGATCAAAAGAAAGGATTAAGGACTTCCGTGGTGGTCTAGCAGTTAAGGATCTGGCATTGTCACTGCTGTGGCTCCAGTGACTGCTGTGGTGCTGGTTCGATCCTTGGCCCTGGAACTTCTGCATGCTGTAGGCAAAGCCAAAAACCCCACAAAAACAAAAAGAAAAAAGAATTCATAGCAAAGAAAATTACAAGGATAAAGTGGGATATAGAGGGACATGGCATAATGTTTAAAGGATTATCTAACTCACCCAAAAGACTTAGCAATCCTAAATGTGTAAATGCCTAACAACAGTGTTTCAAAATATGTAAAGCAAAAACTGTCAGATCTGAAATGAGAAGCAGAAAAACCCACAATTATCGTTAGAGGCTTCAACATTCCTCTTTAATTAACACATAGAACTAGTAGAAAATCAGCAAGAATATGTAAGAACTAAACACCATTGTCAACTAAGGGGAATTAACTGACATGTACAGAACACTGTGCCCAACAATCACAGAATATATATTCTTTCAATAAGATAGAACACATCCTGGGTCACGAAACAAACCTCAAATATAAAGGAACTGAAGTCATAAATAATATGTTCCCTGACTATGGAGGAAACAAAACAGAAATCAACAACAAAGAAATAAAGAAGAAAACTCCAAATGCTTGGATATTAGATAGCATACATCTAAATAATCCATTAATCAAAGAGAAACTTTTAAGGAAAATTAGGAAATATTGAGAATTAGAGAAAATGAAAACACAACATAACTCAATTTGTGGGCTACAGCTGAAGCAGTGCTTAGAGGGAAATTCATAGCAGCAAATGCTCCTTTAAGGGGAAAAAAAAAAAAGAGTCTCAAATACAGTTGACCATTGAATAATGCAGGCATTAGGGATGCCAAACCTCTGTGCAGTGGAAAATTCATGTCTTACTGTCTGTCCTCCGTACCCGTGCTTCCTCCATAACCTCGTTTCCTCTCTGCTGTCCACATCTGTGGATTCAACCAACCATGTGGACTGTGTAATACTGCTGAAAAAAAAAAAAAACAAAAACCACATATAAGTGGACCTGTACAGTTCAAATCCCTGTTGTTCAAGGGTCAACTGTAATTTACACTTTCACCTCAGGAAACTAGAAAAAGGGCAAAATAAACCCAAAGCAAGCAGAAAAAGGAAATAAAGTAGAAATCAATGAAGCTGAAAACAGACAACAGAAAAAAAAATAAATGAAAATATAAGCTGGTTCTTTGAAAACATCAATAAAATTGATAAACCTCTACTTTGAGAGAACACTCAAAGTACCAATATCAGGAATGAAAGAGATTATCACGATAGACCCCACAGAAAAAGATAATAAGGGGATGCTATCACGAATAACTCTATACACATAAGTTAGACAAGTTAAATGCAATGGACAGACTGCTTGAAAACCACGAACTACTAAAACTCATTGAAGATTAAATATGTAACCTGAGGAGTTCCCGTCGTGGCACAGTGGTTAACGAATCCGACTAGGAACCATGAGGTTGCGGGTTCGGTCCCTGCCCTTGCTCAGTGGGTTAAGGATCTGGCGTTGCCGTGAGCTGTGGTGTAGGTTGCAGACGCGGCTCGGATCCCGCGTTGCTGTGGCTCTGGCGTAGGCCGGTGGCTACAGCTCCGATTCAACCCCTAGCCTGGGAACCTCCATATGCTGCGGGAGCGGCCCAGGAAACAGCAACAACAACAACAAAAGACAAAAAAAAAAAAGTAACTTGAGTAATATACCATCTATTAAGGAAATTAAATTCATAGCTAAATATCTTTTTTAAAAGAAATGCCCAGGCCCAGATGGTTTTACTGGCAAATTCCAACAAACGTTTAAAGAAAAGATAACACCAATTCTCTTAGATCTCTTTCAGAAAACAGAAGAGAGAATCCTTCCCAAATCATTTTATGAAGCCCTGATATCAAACCTAGACAAATGCAATACAAAAAAGAAACCTAGGAGTTCCCGTCGTGGCACAGTGGTTAACGAATCCGACTAGGAACCATGAGGTTGCAGGTTCGGTCCCTGCCCTTGCTCAGTGGGTTAACGATCCGGCGTTGCAGTGAGCTGTGGTGTAGGTTGCAGATGCGGCTCGGATCCTGCGTTGCTGTGGCTCTGGCATAGGCCGGCGGCTACAGCTCCGATTAGACCCCTAGCCTGGGAACCTCCATATGCCGCGGAAGCGGCCCAAAGAAATAGCAAAAAGAAAAAAGAAAAAAGAAAAAAAAAAGAAACCTAGAGACCAATATCTCTCATGAATATAGAAGCAAATACCCCCAGCAAAATATTAGCAAATATAACAGCAATATATAAAACCCTACAACCAAACGGGGTTTATTCCAGGAATACAAGGCAAATTCAATATTCAAAAGTCAATCAATGTAATCAACATATTAAGTCTAAAAGAGAAAAACCAAATGATAATATCAGTTGATGAAGACAGAAGCATATGTTAAAATTCAATATGCATTCACATTGAAACTTTCAGCAGACTAGGAATAGAAGGGAACTTCCTCAACTTGATAAAGACCTTAAAACAAGAAAAGGATGTGCTTTCTCACCACTCCTATTAAACATCATACTAGAAGTCTTAGCCTGTGCAATAAGGGACAAAAAAATATACAAAAGGTATACAGAATGAGTGAAAGAAATGAAAATATACCTATTCCTAAACATCATGATTGTTTGCTTAGAATATATCAGATAACCTATTTTTTAAAGTCTTATAACTAACAGCTTGGCAAGGAAGTAGGACATAAGGTCAAAACAAAGATCAATCATATTTCTACATAGTGGCAATAAACAACTAGGAACTGAATCTTTAAAAAAAATTTTTTTTTTTTTTTTTTGCTTTTTATGGCTGCACCTGAGGCATATGGAAGTTCCTAGGCTAGGGATCAAACTGGGGCTACACCTGCCGGCGTAAGCCACAACCACTGCCATGCTGGATCCAAGCCACATCTGCAATCTACGCAGGCAATGCTGGGTCCTTAGCCCACTGAGCAAGGCCAGGGATCAAGCCCACATCCTCATGGATACTAGCCGAATTCTTAACCCACTGAGCCACAACAGGAACTCCAAAAATATGTCATTTATAACAACTCCAAAGAAATAAAATATTTAGGTATAAATCTAATAAAACATGTACAGGATCTATTTGCTGAAAATTAAAACGCTGATACTTGCAGGACAAAATCAAAGAAAATCAAAATAAATGAAGAAATATATTCATGTGGTAGAAGATTCAGCATTATTAAAGATGTCAAATGTCCCCAAATTCATCAGATTCATCCCGAGATTTAACCTAATTCCAATAAAAAAAATGCCAGTAGGATTTTTTTCTGTAAATATAGACAAGCTGACTCTAAAATTTATAAAGAACAGCAAAAGATCTAGAACAGCTAAAACAATTTTTTTAAAAAAAGAATAGTTGGAGAAACACTGATTTTAAGGCATACTAAAAGGCTACAGTAATCAAGTCAGTGGTATTGATGAAGTGATAAAAACAGAACAATGAATGGAACGAGAGAGTCAAGATAGTGACCTACATAATATAAGCGACTGATTTTTTTTTTGTTCCAGGCATACATTTATCAAAATCTGAACAAAGGATTCCTCTGCAAGATATTTTCCTCTGTGATACAGCCACCTGCCCCACCGTCCTCCTACATTCACTCTAAATTCCAGGCAGAGAGTGGTGACACATGTCTTTGATTATAAAAATCTATGCCCTGTACCTTAAAAAAAAAATTCCATTCCAATGTGTTTTAGTTATTTCTGAAGAACTCCATGGCTTCAGAATCAGCAAGCACAGCAAGAGATAGTCATTGCTAACTATGAGGTACTTCAGTTTCTACAAAATCATCTCTCATGTTTCCAAATCTACAGAAAAAAAAAAAGCATGAGCCTGAGAATAATAAACAAAGACAGGATGACAAATCAGTCCACTGGAGCCACAGCAGAGTTCCTCATGGCCCATGAGCAGCTAAACTACTTCAAAAATCAGATTCCAGGAGTTCCCCTGTGGTATAGCAGGTTAAGTATCCGGTATTGTCACTGCAGCAGCCTCAGTCACTGCTGTGGTGCAGGTTTGATTCCTGGCCCAGGAACTTTCACGTATCAGATGCTAAACGTCCCACAATCTCTTTCAAATATGTGTTTTTGCAAATTGGAGACTCAACATTTTCTTATAGGAGTATACAAACAGTCTCACCTCTGAAGGAGTCTATAAAACATCAGTAGCTTTATAACTGAGAACATCTTTGGAACGTCATTTTTTGTGTGTGTCTTTTTTAGGGCCACACCACGGCATCAGGAAGTTCCCAGCCCAGGGGTCGAACTGGAGCTACAGCTGCCAGCTAAGTCACAGCCACAGCAACGCCAGATCCGAGCTGCATCTGTGACCTACACCACAGCTCACGGCAGTACAGGATCCTTAACCCACTGAGTGGGGCCAGGGATCAAACCTGCACCCGCATGGGTACTAGTAGGGTTCGTTACCACTGAGTCACAATGGGAACTCGTGGAACGTCATTTTTAAGCTGAGGGAAGTGACAATGGTGATGTTCTCTCACAGTTCACAGGCTTTTGTTGATGTTGCTGGTGGTTTTTAATCAAAGAAGGGATGGAGTCTCTTTTCGAGGTCCTACAGGCCACTTTTTCTTTTTGTCCTCTATTCAATTGTTCAAGTAGAACAAGTATTAGGAATCTTTTTATTTTTTTTTTTGTCTTTTTAGGGCCACACCCTCGGCATATGGAGGTTCCCAGGCTAGGAGTCGAATCGGAGCTATAGCCGCTGGCCTACGCCACAGACACAGCCACAGCAACATCAGATCTGAGCCATATCTGCGATCTATACCACAGCTCACAGCAAAGCCAGATCCTTAACCCACTGAGCAAGGGAGGCCAAGGATCCAACCTGTGTCCTCATGGATACTAGTCAGATTCATTTCTGATGAGCCATGACGGGAACTCCTAGAAATCCTGAAGCTATTATTTCTGAGCCTTTCTTATTTTCCTTGGAAAAAAAACAACTACACTGGAAATAGGCACTATCTGATTATTCAATTAGACCATGCAACACAAGAAGAGATCCAAAGGCACCCCTCCTCACATCAGACGGACAAAAAAAATCAGACTCCAAATGTTAAAGACAATTATACACCAAAAAGACAGGCAAACATGGTGATATGTTCTATTTATTTTTTCTCTTTTCTAGAGCCAGCATATGAAAGTTCCCAGGCTAGGGTTCCAATTGGAGCTACAGCTGCCAGCCTATACCACAGCCACAGCAACACAGGATCTGAGCTGCGTCTGTGACCTACACCATAGCTCATGGCAATGCTGGATTCTTGACCCACTGAGCGGGGCCAAGGGATTAAACCCACATCCTCATGGATACTAACCAGGTTCATTACTGCTGAGTCACAATGGGAACTCCTGGTGGTATGTTTCAAGATTGTTCCCACAATAAGCAAATGACATAGTGATGGAACATCAAAACAAAGCTGATGAATAAAAAGACACACTCTAAAAGTTCAGGAGTAGAAAAAAATAGAACAGTGCTTTTTGGTTTGCTTTGCAACTAATGTAGGGAAGAAAGTGAACAGGTATATTCAAATTATTTTCAGGTGAAGAGTTCTGGATGCAGCTCCCCAAAGATAAATGTTTTGGATAACTCTTTAGCATCTGTGGAGTGCCTGACATCCTCAACGTTTTCTATAGCATCACCTCTAGCTTGTTCCCTTAAGACTTCTTCCCCACCAGGATGCTCCTCCAAAATTTGGTCAAAACCTTGTGTGCAGGATCAGCCAGGTGCTCTTGCTGTGGCTGTGCTTCTGGATCTCTTCCAGGGTCTAGTACTTCGTGGCTTTATTGGACTGCTTGGCCATTTTGGAAGGCGGCAAGCCTCAGCCCCTGTAGACAGCACCAGAGCCAGGCGGAACAGAGCAGGAGTCTTAGCGAACTCAACTGTAACACTTCCAGAGTCCTGGCTCTGCGCCTGGGCCTAGGCAACTGATTTTTGAAAAAGGTGCAAAACGCAATTTAAAGGAGGAAAGATAGTCTTTTGAACAAATGGTGCACGAACAATCAGACATCCTTATATAAAAAACGGATCTCCACCTAAACTTCATACGAAATACAAGTAACTCAAAGTAGGTATAGATCTAAATGTAAAACATTTAACTATGAAATTTTTAGAAGAAACATAGGAGAAAATGTTCATACCTAGGGTTAATAAAAGAGGTCTTAGACATGAGCCCTTTTAAAAAATGATAAATTGCACCAAATTTAAAATCTTGCGTGGTAAATGACACCTTTAAGAGAATGAAGAGCCAAGCCACATTGATAAATAACATAATCAACAAAGGATTTTTATTCAGAATATTTAAAAAAGCTCTCAAGACACGACAAAATAAAAGAAACTACCAAATTTAAAAATGAACAAAATACTTGAACAAATACTCCTCTCAAATATATGAGTAAAAGACTCTTCTCCGATGTGTTCAATAAAAGTCATGAATTTTAATTTAGTTTGACTTAATTTTAAGGGTGAGAGCAACACTACTTCCTGCTTTCTACATCCTAAGGCAGAAGCTGGCCCAAAATGATTTTTTCAAAAACATTTTATTGTGAAATATTACAGAATTTTGTTTTAATAATCACTAGAGGAAAAGTAGGTTGAAAAAAATTTTGCCTACTCTTGTTTCATTTCCTCAACCCACTTCACCTCCTTCTCCCTGGTGTTTTAGAATTTTGGTTCAGACTTACGCTGAAGAGAATTTCCTATCCTGCATGGAAAGTTGGCACTTTGGTCTTTGTATGAATGGGCACCATACTTGGATTATCTATGTTTGAGTTTTTATTTCAAGATATTTGTTTCATACCTCTTTCAATAGTTGTCAAGCCAATTCGGAATATTTATAAATACCTGTTAGTGAACCATGTTTTAACCTGCCCTTCCTGTTTCTCAGGATGTTTCAAATCTGTATGTATTTAATATTCAGTGGTATTGTAGATAATTAAGCTTTTATTCCTGTGGAAGAGATCATTCTTTTGCTTGACTCCACTTCAAATCTTTTGGGTGCTGACAGGGCAGACTGCAACCCTCCATTTGGGCTCTATTCCCCATTTTCATCCTAGACAACTGCAAATCAGTGATTAACACTGAGTTGAGCCTGCAGGGGCAGAGAGTGAGGGTGCTGAGGGCTGAGCAATGCCTAATGCCTGGAACACACTGGGCATTTGCTGAATTTGTTAATTTGATCATGCTACTCAGTAGTATGAAAAGGAAAGTGGTTAGGGAAAAGAAGGCTCTATCACAATGAGCTGCAGTATATTTTGCCAAAGCTATTAGATTTTTGAGGCAGCTGGTAGTTTATCAATTTTTATTGCACCAATATAGCTATTTTATGGCCATTACTAGCAAAGTGGATTATAAGAATAATGTTTGACAGGAAAGAAGGGCCAGTGTGAGTCTATTTGCTCTGGATCCCTAAAACAAAGGTTCTTAATGTCATCCTATCATGTTACAGATAGAACAGTAAGTAACATGATAGGAAGGAGCATCAGCTTCTCATTTTGTGAAAGTAGTTCCAGGGAGTCTTTCTGCAGTTTTCTTGAGCACGTGCAGAGGTATCTGGGTTTTTTGTTTTTTTTTTCCTAAGACCTCTTCAGATACCACCATGATCACAAAGGAATTTCAAGGTGCTGGTATAGAGTTACAACCAGCAATAAGTCACAGATTTTAGGGGTTTGGTACAGTTTGGGGCACAGCCCACAGAAAATGTCATAGGATGTTTGGGGTATCAAAATATAATTTTCAAAATTAAAAATATGACTCACATACAAATATAGAATGAACACGTCAAAGGCTAATTTATTAGTGAGGGATCCAGCATGATGTAAGGCTCATTCGAAAAATATTTGAGAGATTCAGTACATATAGATACTGTAAGCAAAAATGCTAGAATAGAATAGCTTGATAGAAAAGTGGTTAATGCAGTCTAGGAGAGTTAATTTGTAGTCTTGGGGATTATTTCTTCTACCAAACAGAAATTTTTTTCATCTCTACCAGACAAAAATATGTAAGTTAAGAGTTCCCTGGTGGTGCAGTGTGTTAGGGATCTGGTGTGGTGCAGGTTCGATCCCTGGCCTGGGAACATCCACGTTGCCATGGGTATGGCCGAAAAAAATCTGTAAATTAACATGTCACTTCAAAAAAGTCTAGACCCTAATCATCAGTGAATAATAAACCAAGCAAAGATGTGATCTCCTAGAGAACTAAATAATCCTCAAGTAGGCCTCTCAATCAATGCTCCAGAATGAAAATGAAAGGACATCTGGCCATCCTTTTGTATTATTTTTAAGTTTTAAAATAATTTTTATTAACAAAGGGCTAATACTTTTATGTCTAAGTCTTCAGACATAAAATTAAGGTTCTAGGGGGCCCACCTATAAAATAGTGTGGTAGTGCTAATACATTTTACTTTACAAATGCATTCTAAAATAGTTATTTATTTACCTTTCAAACCAATCTTAGGATCTTACAAGTCATGTGAGATCCAATCATCTCCTATGACAGGAATGCTTTCTTTAGCAGTCTTGACAGGTGATCACGAAGCATTTGTGTGTAAGGAGGAAGGAAACTAACATTACTGAGTGCCTATTATGTGCAAGTTTATTTTCTAAGGGCCAAATTTCTTTTCACACAATAACATGTTACCTATACACACAGCAATATTTATCAAATAAGTAGATTTCTTCAGCATAATTGCTTTGAATTCTACCTTAATTTAATAATTTTATACATAGTGTAATTTACCTTTTTTTTTATGGGCCCATCTGAGATATATGGAAGTTCCAAGGCTAGGGACTGAATCCAAGCCACAGCTACAACCTACACAGCAGCTGTGGCAATGCCAGATCCTTTAACCCACTGTGCTATGCCTCCCAGAAACCTGAGCTGCTGCAGTCAGATTCTTAACCCACTATGCCACAGCAGGAACTCCAAATTTACTCTTTTTAATGTGCAGTTCAAGTTCTGACAAGTACCTATGGCTATAATTACCACCAGAAACAATATATAGAACAGTTTCAGCATAATTTCTTTTTTAATGTCAGTTAATCAATAAGTATTTATCAACTACTGATGTGTCTAGTAATTACTGGTTAGCCTTTGGAGATAGCAGGAGAATGTGAAAAGGCAGAAGTAAAATATATTATGCCTGTCTCCAAAGAACTTCTAGTCTAAACCACAAGGCACGGATTCACACACATAAACCAAGCACAAACAAGCAACGTAAAAGGCAATTACATGCATGAGATGCAGATTCTGTACTGATACTGTGGTAAGGCTACCTTGAATAAGCCATTTATTATTATTTCTTATTTAGGCTTTCCCCCCCTCATTTATAACTGGAAGGGGCTGTCCTACACAATCTCTTAGGTCTCTCCTAATCATAAGCACATATGAATCAGGTAGTAAGGGTTCAGTGACGGTGGAAGGCTGGGAAGTTGAGAACAGCTTTATGGTACTGGGGTTGGCCCCACAGGATTAGTGAATAGGTAAGTAGTGACAGATGCAGCATGGAGCTCAGAGATACGACCTGTCATGGGGCTGTGAAAGGAGCGCATGTGGGTCCGGTGAAGCGAAGCAGAACTGCAAGGTGTCATTCTGGAATACAGTGCTGAGCCCAAGCTTTGAACTGTTTGAGAGCCAGGGAGACACACGAGGATTGGGAAGCTTGATTGTCCACTAAGACAAGACAGGAGTGACACCATGATGACAGTGATCCACAACAATCTCTTACTGAAAACCTACCATGGACATGTCCTCTAGATGCCAGGAATACAGCAGCACGAACCCTACCCTTTCACAGATATTGACTGCTGCATAACAAATCACCCCAAAACAATAATTTTATCTGCTCATAATTCATTCTGTGGGTCAGCAATTTAGGCTAGAATCAGCTGAGTGGTTCTTTTGCTAATCTTTCCCAGGGTCCCTCTTGCAGTCAGTCATCTGGCAGTATAACTAGAGCTAAATATTTAAGATGGCCTCACTCACATGTCTGATGGCTGGCTGCTGAATGTGTGCTCCACATGATCTCTCATCTTCCAGTAGGCTAGCTGCGGTTTCTTCACACGGTTGCTTCAAGGTTCTCAGGGAGAGGAGGAAACCTACAAGATTTCTTGAGACCTAGGCTCAGAAGTCACCCAGAATTTATTGGCCAAATCGAGTAACAAGAATAGCCCAGATTCAAAGAGTAGAGAAGTAGATTCCACCTCCTGATGGGAGGAGCTGCAAAGTCACACTGTAAAGTGGTGTATACACAGAGATCAAAGGACTTGGTGGCCATTAAGCACTCTATCATATCATCCCATTTGGGAAAATGAGTGTTGATCACATTTAGTCCTGTGGACCTTGAAAGATGGAAGGAACAATTGGGGTGGAAAAAAAAGAGCTTCTGAATGGATCCTGAGAAACATGCAGCTGGAAGAAATACAGAGGAATGGGGAGAACTTCAGGTAGAGGCAGTACAGACAGAGCAGCAGGATGACTCATGTTTATGTTTAGACTCTAGTGAATGCACACTTGGGTGGAGTGGGTAGAGAAGGGTATTTAAGACATAAGAAGTAAAGAGGTGGGAAAGGTTATGATTGGATGTGGGGGCCTTCAACTGCTAGGCTCTCAGGTGTACAGACACTACCTACTATGGAGTGAGCAGCCAGGGGTACATGGTGGCCGAGTGGCATGACTGGGTATGGGGGTATAGGGAATAGGCCTTTAGAGCCTGCATCTTTGTGGAGAGCAGTTTGGAAGGAAGCTGAGTTGTACCTGGAGTGGCACAGAGATCATGGCAAGAAAGCAGCCTAGAGTCGGTTTCCCTAAAGGCAACTTCCTACATAGATTCTCCTCAAGGGGCTAAAGGGTGTAATTGGAGCTTTTAGGGTAGGTTTACTTAGAAGTACAAAAAATGTTTACTTTGGATTTAATTGGTTATCCTAGAGAGAACTAAATTTAGGCTCATAACACACACACACACACACACACACACACACACACACCTCCTGTATAAGGTGTGAGTTTCATGTGAGACAAGTAGGATACAACTGTTGCTTACAGTCAAAGTTTTGTCTGTATTTTAAAAGAAAAAATCCTAGTGCTCTTCCCCCCCCCCCCCCCGTCTTTTCTAGGGCTGCTCTCGTGGCATATGGAGGTTTCCAGGCTAGGGGTCGAATCGAAACTACAGCCGCCGGCCTATGCCAGAGCCACAGCAACGTGGGATCTGAACTGCTTCTGCAACCTACACCACAGCTCACAGCAACGCCGGATCCTTAACCCACTGAGCAAGGCCAGGGACTGAACCTGCAACCTCATGGTTCCTAGTCAGATTTGTTAACCACTGCACCACGACGGGAACTCCCTAGTGCTCTTTTTTAAAATAAATTTTATTGAAATATAGTTGACTTACAAAGTTGTGTTAGTTTCAGGTGTACAACAAAGTAAATCAATATATATATATATCCATATTCCTTTTCAGATTCTTTTTCCATATAGGTTATAGTGCTCTTTAACATTTTAATTGGACAAGGAATCATGATAAGGCTAGAAACCATGACGGAGCCAGGGAAAAGCTGCCTGCAGCTTTGACTATTATCTACACTGTGAAACCATGCTCTGCTCAGACAGATTGTATAGCCACACTTTTCACAACGGCAGCATATTAAACACCAGTTTTTTTCTGACAGTCTGAAAAATGTATACCTTTTCCAAACTACTGCTTTCCACAGGACTTATGTAGCCATTAGAACATGTTACATGTAAAATTTTTTTTAACACAAAATGAGAACTGATGTTTGGCTTATTAATTAAATAGTAGGCAGCAATTCTCTTTCAGGTATTTGTGAAAGATAGGATGTAGAGAATTTGAGGGTTTCCACCATGGGAGTGGCAGTCTAGTTGTAAATCTTCAGGTCAAGTGTATACAAAATAGGTCACAGAGTAAGGAAGTATGGCATTAGGTGCCAAAGTGAATAGAAAAGTCAGGACCTAATGAGGGGATATGGTGTAGAGGATGACATCCAAATGAGTGGGATTTAGAGAAGTGGAGAATCTCCTGATGAGCCAGAATTTCTGAGAAATTGGAATTGGCCCAAGAAGGACTGATTGGCAGGGCAGAGAGGAAAGGATGATCCAGTTGTGAGGAATGACTCCAGGTAAACTTGAGTGCTAGATTGTTGGTGGTACTGGGGGAGGGGAGGCAGTGAGCAAACAGTTCAGAGATGACTTTTAGACTGTGTACTGCAGACTTCTGTTCCACCTAGTTGCCCTGAAATTCCAGGTGAAGAACTGTCCTCAGTTGATGGGTTGTGTCATATGAAAACATTACGAAACAACTGAGCTAAAAGACAGGAAAAGAAAGGATATTTAGGTTCCTCTTTGCACATACAGGGCTTTATCCACTGTCTAGGGAAACAGATGGCCCTTTGTGCATACCTCACAGGACAGGGAAAAGTTCTCCAGGGGAAAACACATCTCCTCTGCCCTTGGTGCTTGCTCAGACGGAGCCATACCATACTATACAGCAGTTATGCAAGAAAGGGACCTCCACTGCATTTTCTAATGACATAGTGTTCTAAGGAGAGATCTGAGTGGGCATGTTGAGTTTTTGCCAATTCTCTCCTCAACATGTTCCTCAAATCCGGGGAGGTTTCTTATGAAAAAGATGTGTTCTATTTTAGGACCTGAGAAATCATAGATGGTTCACATCACAGGGGTTTCAAGAAATCATGCCTCATCAGTGTCCTCAACAGTTAGCTTCTTAAAATAGTATAAAAATAACATTTAGTGACTATCCAAATTATTTATTTTGTGAGGGCGCACTCAGGTTTATAGACTTGAGAAGTGCCTAGACTTGGGCACTCAAGGAGTGTTAGTTGATTCTGAGCTATTTTCTTTGAGAAGTACAGTAACACCCTAAATTTTGGTGAACATGATTCTTTGATTTTGTCTTTTTAGGGCCACACCCACGGCATATGGAGGTTCCCAGGCCAGGGGTCCAATGCGAGCTGTAGCCGCTGGCCTATACCACAGCCACAGCAACGCTGGATCCCAGCTGCGTCTGCGACCTACACCACAGCTCACGCCAATGCTGGGTCCTCAACCCACTGAGCTAGGCCAGGGATCGAACCTGCAACCTCATGGTTCCTAGTTGGATTCGTTTCCACTGCACCATGACGGAACTCTGATTCTTTAATTTTGGAAGGACAAGTAAAACTATCAAAAGTGGCATCTGGTCCAATCTTAGGATGTTATATAAGACTCCCATACATCTATGTTCCTAAACTTTTTCACCACTGAGGACAATTTTTTTTTTTTGTCTTTTTAGCTATTTCTTGGGCCGCTCCTGCGGCATATGGAGGTTCCCAGGCTAGGGGTCGAATCGGAGCTGTAGCCACCAGCCTATGCCAGAGCCACAGCAACGTGGGATCCGAGCCGCGTCTGCAACCTACACCACAGCTCACGGCAACACCGAACCGTTAACCCACTGAGCAAGGGCAGGGACCAAACCCACAACCTCATGGTTCCTAGTCAGATTCGTTAACCACTGCGCCACGACGGGAACTCCGGAGGACAATTTTTAAAATTTCATCCACAGACAGCATGCTTTGAAGGCTTGCCTGCCAAACACACTGCAACTATGGATTACTTAATCTTGCCATTTTAATTAACTAAAGGTGAATGTTTCTGACAAAAAAGAGGCTCTATTAAACATAGATGATGATAATGTTGATGATGATAATAATAATAAATGTGGTATGCCAGACATTACTCAGTATTTTATTCTTTTTTTGGGGGGGGGGGCATGCCCATGGCATGCAGAAGTTTGAGAGCCAGGGATCAAGCTTATACAGCAATACAGCAGTGAAAATGCTGGATCCTTAACCCACTGAACCACCAGGGAACTCCAGTTTCTTATACTTAATATGCCATAATTCCACACAACAATTCCAGTGGTTGTTACCAATGGGTAAAACTTCAAGTCACAAATAAGGAAACTGAGGAACAAAGAGGTTAAACTCACTGAAGGTTGCATAGCTAGTAAGAAGCAAAAGCAGAATTTAAACAACTTGGGTTTTTGTTTTTCTTGGTGTGTGTGTGTTTTTATGGTTGTAGTGGCGGCATATGGAGGTTCCTAGGCTACAGCCACAGCAACTTGGGATCCAAGCCATGTCTGTGACCTATACCATAGTTCACGGCAACACCAGATCCTTGATACACTGAGCAAGGCCAGGGATCGAACCCGCATCCTCATGGATCCTAGTCGGGTTTGTTACTGCTGAGCCATGATGAGAACTCCTGGGTGTTTGTTTCTCTATCCATTCTAGCATTTAAACTCTAGCCAGTTTTACCATGAATAGCAGTATAATTCTAGCAATCTCACTCTCAGGTATTTACCCTAGGGAAATGCAAATTTATATGCACGCAAACACTGCACATGAATTTTCATAGCAGCTCTACTTATAATCACCTAAAACTAGAAACAACCAAAATGTGGTACCTTCATAGAATGGAATACTTCTCAATAATAAAAAGGAACAAACTATTTCATACACACAACTTGGATGAATCTCAAAAGCATTATCCTGAGTGAAAAAAAAGTAAGACTCCAAAGATTACATACAGTCCGACTCCATTTATGTGATATCAAAGTGACAAAACTATAGTGTGACAGCGCAGAGAACAGTGGCTGACTGGGGTTGGGGTGGGAACAGAGTGTAATTGAAAGAGGTAGCACAAGGGAGTTTCTTAGGGGTGATGGAACTGTTTTGTACTTTAGTTGTGGTAGTGGATACACCTATCTACACATGTGTCAAAACCCACAGAACTATACATACTCCAAAAAAGTCAATTTTACTGTATGATAATTAAAGAAAAAGGCAAGGAGTCATCATCTTTTTGGTCAGTACTAATTTCTATATTTCCCATTTACTCACAGTAGACTTTTACAGTTCTATCTATCACCAACACTAGTTTTCATGTTTAAAAATTAGAAGAGTTAGGAGTTCCCGTCGTGGCGCAGTGTTTAACGAATCCGACTAGGAACCATGAGGTTGCGGGTTTGGTCCCTGCCCTTGCTCAGTGGGTTAACGATCCAGCATTGCCGTGAGCTGTGGTGTAGGTTGCAGGCGCGGCTTGGATCCAGGGTTGCTGTGGCTCTGGCGTAAGCTGGCAGCTACAGCTCCGATTCGACCCCTAGCCTGGGAACCTCCATATGCCATGGGAGCGGCCCAATAAATAGCAAAAAGACAAAAAAAAAATTAGAAGAGTTACATTATAATGTGAAGTAAAGACCCATTACTAGGCAACACATCTAAACTGAATGATGACAGTTATCTCCAATAAACATTCCTTAAAAGTTAAATGAATTTGGGGAGTTCCCGTCGTGGCGCAGTGGTTAACGAATCCGACTAGGAACCATGAGGTTTCGGGTTCTGTCCCTGCCCTTGCTCAGTGGGTTAACGATCCAGCGTTGCTGTGAGCTGTGGTGTAGGTGGCAGATGCGGCTCGGATCCCGCGTTGCTGTGGCTCTGGCGTAGGCCGGTGGCTACAGCTCCGATTCAACCCCTGGCCTGGGAACCTCCATATGCCGCGGGAGCGGCCCAAGAAATAGCAACAACAACAACAACAACAAAAAAGACAAAAATAAATACATAAATAAATGAATTTGGGTGCTTACTCCCTTAAAAAAAGAAAAATATTTCAATAGGAGTTCCCTTGTGGCACAGTGGGTTAAGGATCTGACATTGTCACTCCAGCAGCTCCGGTTGCTGCCGTGGTCTGGGTTTGATCCCTGGCCTGGGAATTTCCACACATGCCATGGGAACAGCCAAAAAAAGTGTTTCAACAAATGTATTGGATGATATATTTGATATAGCAATTTGCATAGTAAAAAATAAGTTACCAATATTAACTCTGGGAAGGAGAACGTGATGGAATGAGGGTATCATTAAGGATGTCATGGACAACCATGGCTCTTTCTATAACTTTTCAGTTTTTACTAGAATGTATTCATATATCACTAATACAATTAAAAGTAAAAATTTTTAAAGAATTTCAAAAATCCTTCCAGATTGGTAGGGAGATGTTTCCCAACTTGCACTATACTTCTATCCATGGGGCTTCCATTCCTTTCAGAAACCCCTTGGTTGCTCCATTTACCAGGTCAGGCTTGTATTCTTCTCAACACCTAGTGTCTCACTTGTAGCACACGGGGCACTCACAAATATCAGCTGAACTGAACTGCACCTGGAAATGTGGAGAATAAAAATCACAAACACATGGGTCACTAATGAACCCTATAATCTAAAAAGGCTAAATCATGCTCTAATTTTGAATGAGGCAAATTATTACTGAGTGCTAACGACAAGCTCAATAATTACAAAGGCATACATAGAATTTTGGAAGAGAGCAAGACAAACATATAACATACCAGCAGTGCCAGGTTTTCAAAGCCTAAAATAGGCAGAACCCAAACCAGAATCTATTATTTCTGGCTCCCTAGCCATAAAACTATAAAATTCAAGGGGGTGAGAAACAGAAAAATAAGGGGAAAAAAAAGGCTAATTCTGTACTAAGTTTCTATAGGTGGCACATTAGACATCTGTGTAGATTAAAACTTATTTGAGGACTCAGGTTTCAGCTTGGTCACATAAAAGTACTGGGAGGCCATCATTTCCACCCTTACAACAGGAAAGAAGCTAGACTGATTGAATATCAATGACTCTTCTCGGACCTATCAGAGAAGTTAAGTCACAGGGCAAACCACCATCCACTGTCTGAAGAGACAGGTGCCTGCAGGTACATACAGGATCTGAGCATGTAAACTGGTAGGAAGATTAAACTAGTGATTCTGACAAATTATTCTGGAAGCCAGACTACGGGATATAATGAGAGTATGAAGCTCCTAGGCTCCATACTGTTGGGGAGGGGTTTCCCATCCCTCACAAGTTTTACCAAAAGGAATCCCACCAGGCTCTTATAGGGAGGATCAGGGAAAATCCTAGAGAAGGCTCCCACCATGGTTCTGGTTGGCTGAGGAAAATAGCATTCACTGTGAAATCCAGCCAGAACAAAGGGCTTAATCTGCAGGGGGAGGAAGGGCCTAACTCCTTTGGTTTGAGGACACTGGTGGATACTCATTGCAGCTAGGGAGGAAAAAGTAAAAGAAGTCCTACCTATAGAGGGGCAGGAAATCTTGTGAAGGACATTCTCAAGACTCAGCTTCTAGTACCTGCCTAAGTCTGAGGCTTAATCAAATCATCAAAACTCCCCCTCCCCCACCAACCACCACCTGGCAAACCAGCTACTTGGTTAGCAACAGTGGGAATACAACTGGGAGGGCTATAAGAGACAGCTCTTGGGAACCAGCACAAAGGAAAAATCCAAAGCCAAGCAGGAGTCAAAAAGAAGGTATCACTAGAGGAATCATAAATCTCTAGTGCCCACAGCAAAAACAAACATCTAACACAGGCCAACTCCTGACTTAGATTAATTTAAATCCCCACACTAAAGGCCTAACAGAAGGGAATCTGTGTGCTTCTGCCCATGTTCAGCTTTCGACATATTTATGAGGTATGATAAAAGGCAGGAAAATATTCCAAATGGCAAAACAATCATTAGATCCAGACTCAGTGTGACAAAGAAGTTGGGACTATCAGAAATGAAATTTTTTAAAATTACAATTAATATGGTAAAGACTAATGGAAAAGGTAAACAATATGCAAGAGCAGATGGGTAATTTCAGCAAAGAGATGGAAACTGTCATAAAGAATCAAATAGAAATGCTCAATAAAAAAGCAGACAAAAAAAAAATTTGCAGGTTCGATCCCTGGCCTCACTCGGTGGGTTAAGGATCTGGCGTTGCCATGAGCTATGGTGTAGGCCACAGACATGGCTTGGATCCTGAATTGCTGTGGCTGTAGTGTAGGCTGGCAGCTACAGTTCCAATTCGACCCCTAGCCTGGGAACGACCCCTAGCCTGGGAACGTCTATATGCCTCAGGTGTGGCCCTAAAAAGACAAAACAAACAAACAAAAAACCCACATGCTCAACAGTAGACTTGACACAGAAGGCAAAGAATCAGTGAGGATGAAGATCAAGTTTATCGATCAGGTCAATAAAAATAAAAACAGGAAGAGACTAGAGAGAGGAAAAAAAAATAGAACACAGCATTCAACAACAGTGGGACATTATCAGACAGTATAAAATTTTCAATTGGAACCATAAACGGAAGAAAAAGAGTGAGAGAACGGGCACAAGAATTATTTGGAGAAATAATGGCTAAGAACTTATCAAATCAGTTAACAGACAACAAACTACAGATACAAGAAGCTCAAAGAACACCAGGCAGCATAAATATGAAAAGACAGAAAGGCCACACCTAGGCAAAGACAAAGAGACTGAAGGCAGCTAGAGGAAAAAAGACACATTAACTATGGAAGAATAAGGGTAAGAATTACAGCAGACTTATCAGAAACCATGTAACCAAGGCAACAGTGGAGTAATACATTGAGAGAGGGAAAAAATTCAACTCAGAATTCCATATTCTATGAAAATGTCCTTCAAAAGTGAAGAAAAAACAGCTTCTCAGACAAACAAAAACAAAGAATTTACTACCAGCAGATGTGGCATGAAAGTAGTGTTAAAGGAAAATTCTTCAGAAAGAAAGATTATGATTAAGGTGGGAACTTGGATTAGTATAAAGAAATTAACGGCACTGGAAAAGGAATAAATGAAGGTAGAATATAGTATCTTATTTTCAAAATGTTTGAAAAGCCAATTCCCCAGACACCATCCAAGGGCCGATCTTGAAATCCCTCTAAAACAGCAGCCTAAGGCCTGCTATGTTAATTCTTTTCAGAGAGTATATATTTAAAGAAAAAAAAAAAAACCTAGAGCTAACATCATCCTTAATGGTGAGCAATGGAATGCTTTCCAAGATCGGAACAAATTAAGGATGTCCTCTCTCACCAGTATAATTCTGATAGAAGAAAAAATAACAGTACTCGTATTACCTGATTTCGAGAATCCTATAAAGCTATGATAGTCAAGACAGTGTGATAACGGCAAAATGAAAGACACATAGATCAATTCAACAGAACAGAGAGCTCAGAAATAGACCCACACAAGCATGGTCACATTTTTGACACAGGAACAAAAGTAATCCAACAGAGAAAAGATACTATTTTGTTTTGTTTTCCTTTTTAGAGCCACACGTGTGGTATATGGAAGTTCCAAGGCTAGGGGTCGAATCAGAGCTGTAGCGGCTGGCCTACACCACAGCCACTGGGGATCCAAGCCACGTCTGCGATCTACACCACAGCTTCATGGCAACGCCGGATACTTAACCAACTTGGCAAGGCCAGGGATCGAATCTGCATCCTTATGGATACTAGTCTGCTTCGACACCATTTGGGCCACAACAGGAAGATGAACGTTGGCATACACTCCCCATTTTCACAGCTGGTGAGAATGCAAAATGGCAGAGCCACTTTGGAAGGTAGTTTGGAGATTTTTACATAAAATCTCAGCAACCCCACTCCTAGGCATTTACCCAAATAAACTAAACGCTTATGTCCACACGAAATGATTACTTCAGCTTTATTCATAATCATCAAGATACCAGAAGCAATCCAGTTGTCCTCAAACAGGTGAATGAACAAACTGTGGTATATCCAGATAATGGAATACAATTCAGTGATAAAAAGAAACGGGCTATTGGAGTTCCCACTGTGGTGTAGCAGAAATGAATCTGACTAGGAACCATGAGGTTTTGGGTTCAATCCCTGGCATCGTGCAGTGGGTTGAAGATCTGGTGTCGATATGAGCTGTGGTGTAGGTTGCAGACATGGCTTGGATCTGATATTGCTGTGGCTGTCTCATAGGCCGGCAGTGTAGCTCTGATTGGACCCCTAACCTGGGAACCTCCATATGGTGTGGGTGTGGCCCTAAAAAGCAAAAAAAAAAAAAAAAAAGGAATAGGCTATTAATTCACACAACATAGATGAACCAAGTAAAAGAAGCAAGACCAAAAAAGGCTATATATTGTATGATTTCACTCATATGACATTCTGGAAAAGGTAGGGCTACAGTTAAAAATTCAGACATACACTATTCTAAGGCATTTCTAGGAAACAAAACTGGCTGGATATATGTATTTTTAACAGGGATAGTTCTGACCAGATCAACCTGGATAGGAAGCCATGGAAGTTCACATTACCATCACCATATATCATATCTTTTTAGATAAAAGTATTTTTAAAATAGGGTAATATATTCACATGACTTAAAATTCCAAAAGTATATATAAAAATTTATGCAGGGAGTTCCCTTTGTGGCTCGGTGGATAACGAACCCAACTAGGATCCATGAGGATGAGGGTTCAATCCCTGGCCTCACTTAGTGGGCCAAGGATCTGGCACTGCCGTGAGCTGTAGTGTAGGTTGCAGACACCACTTGGATCCCAAGTGGCTGTGGTGTAGGCCAGCAGCTATAGCTCCCATTTGACCCCTAGCCTGGGAACTTCCATATGCCTTGGGTGTGGCCCTAAAAAGCAAAAAAAAAAAAAAAAAGTTTATGCAGTGAAGTCTCCCTCTCACCATATACGCCCCAAAGCTATTACTGTCTTCAATATCCTTCCAGAAATATTTTATGTTCATGTAAGCAAAAGCTTTTCTATTATTGCCTCACTATTCTATACAAATGTTAGTATACAATGCACACTGTTCTGTCTCTTGCTTTTTTTTCATTTTGTACATCTTGAAGATCATGCACTATTAATATAATATTCTACTGTGTAATCAAGCCTTGATTGATTCTTAGGCTATAACCACTCTTTTACTATTATAAGCAATACTCCAAGTAATATGCTAATATTTGTTGAATACATCCCTGGAAGTGTTTGCTGGGTCAAATGATATGTGCATTTATAATTTTGATGGATATTTCCAAGTCACTGACTTTTAAAATGTCAGGGATTTTTCATTTTTATCCTAAGAAGAAAAAAAGGAAGCTGTGATTCTATCACCAGGCAACTTTCTGGAGGAATGTACAGCTCTAAGATGTACAAAGTGAGTCTTCTACTCAATTACCCAACACATGCTTCCTAGGGTCCAGCTGCATTTTCATGCAATATATTTCAGCCCACAAGCTAGTTGTAAAGCCTATTTCAGGTACATAAAAGGTGTTACTTCTAAAATCTTCCTAAGCAAAGGCCAAAGGCCTCAAATTACTAGTCACTGACCACCCACGCTACAGCGCAATGCTGGATTATTCACTGCAACCAAAGGGAGATTTTCAAATCCTGACCAAATAAAACATATCTATCTCTGTTCTTATTATAATGCCCAAATAAGGATTTCTTCTCTTAGGTAAAACTATACATCACATTAAGGTCAAGAAAGGCTGCAAATGTTTCTCTCATCTTTTAGGTAGTGATGGATTCCCAATTAACCATCTTTTTGCTTAATTACCAAACCTAGCACAGTCTAGTACACTACAGTTTTCATGATAAAGCTTGAACAGGAGGTTGCAGAAACCCAGGAACTCCTTTGATAACAGCCACACAAGATCAGTGAGCAGCCAAGACATTCATGAGAATATCTACATCTAGAACCACACTGACTCCCTTTGGCTTCCTCCTAGAAAAACCATCATTCAGCTCCACACTCGAGAGAAGAGAAGGGGGCACAATTGTTAATACTTAGTCTCAAGAATGCACTACATTTATAAATGAGTCTTTAGCATGATTTAATCAAAGGAAAATAGGTTATATTCATTAGCAATTATTATGTACTACTGTAGTAATGGTCCCCAATTTTCTCACATCAGAGTCTCTCACAATGACTCTGGTATTGGTCAGGGAAGAACTGTGCTTTGGTTGATGTGACAATATCAAATTTGACACAAGCAGTCACTTGAGAAGTGTTTGTGCCCTGGTGCTTGCTCTCACTTGCTCCTCTTTGTGCCTTTAAGACCACAATGTTAACAAGTCCAGACCAGCCAGCTGGAGGAGAGACCACTTGAGGTGAAGACGAGCTATCTTAGCTTTGGGCCTCCTAGCCCGACCAGCCTGCCAACTACCAGATGTGTGAGCAAGGCCATCCTAGATCACCCAGCTGCCAGCTAACCACCCTCCTTGCCCAAAAAAGCTAACTGACATAGGCTACTTCAGAGCAAATATGTCTGTGGTCTGGTACACACGGAAAGGGAAAGAGAACACTTATTTTCCCTATGAAGTTGACTCTGCACATAAGAAATAGTTTCAAATAAAAAAACCTGTGGTACCTGGATGAGAATAAATAAATATATAAGTATTGAAAAAAATTCCTAAGTCTTCCCAGATTCTCACAAATGCACTGTCTGCCATCACAGATGGCGCACATCAAAAAATTAAAAAAAAGAAAAAACAAAAAACCCCCAAATTAAAAATTTCCATTTAGTCATTCATTGAAGCATCTTTATCATGATATATTTAGACCAAAGTCTTATACTCGCAGTTCCATTTCTAACACAAATAACAACTCAGGTTTCCAGGAATTACTTTTTCTTCCAGTTCTACTTTTTTCCCAATTTGACACGGCTTGGTGAAAGCTGCAAGAGCGTCCTTAATGCAGTCTAAAAAGCATCAGATCTATGAGTCCAATTAAACCTCCTTCTAGAAGCATTCTACAGGACCAGCTTCTTCCAGCATCACAGCAACCCTTTTTAGTCATGTTAATGGTGGGCTCACTCTCTCTCTCTTTCTCCCTCCCTCTCTCTCTGAAAAACACCTTCCAGCAGACTCCCACAGCCCTTGGAATAAAACACAAGCTCCTTAACGAGGTCCCATAAGGCCCTGTCAATCTTTCCCTGCCTATTTCATCTCTATCCCCAGGTCCTAGCCAATCCTCTGTGGATCCTTTCTCCATCTCTCTCCCACCTCAGTGCCCTCACAACACTACTGTTCCCTCTGCCTGGCAATCCCTTCTCTCTGACTTTTACCTTGCTTTTTCTTGCTCTTCCTTCAGACCCCAGGGCACCTTGCTGATCTCCCTCTCAGAAGCATTCTACCTCTTACCTGCTGTGTGACCTTAGGCGAGTTACCTTTGCTTCACCTCTCCGAGCCTCAGAGCTCAGAAAGATACCGTGATAAGCGCTTAGCACAGTGCTTAGTGCACAGAAAATGCTCAACAAATCATCGCTGCTATTGCTCTTACTTCACAGTAATCTCCATCACAACTCTTTAGTACAATTAGTAATTAGAAATTTGTAGAAAAAATAGAAATACTTCTTTGGATCTCACTTTAATACCTAATGGCTTCATGCTATTTACCCTATACTGCATTTTTGGAAGGGAAGATGAATAAATGAGCAAGTATTACCTCATTTAATTATTATCTTGGAGATGTGGTTTGGCAGATGAAGAAAC
Source organism: Phacochoerus africanus (assembly GCF_016906955.1). Lineage (NCBI taxonomy): Eukaryota > Metazoa > Chordata > Mammalia > Artiodactyla > Suidae > Phacochoerus > Phacochoerus africanus. The sequence continues at coordinate 43,825,395 of NC_062560.1, read as the reverse complement.
TGAGGCAGAGAGAAGATAAGACACTGGCCAAAATCAAGTGGTGGATTAGAATTCAAGTTGGTCTGACCCCACAGCCTGTGCTGGCTTCCCTAACTCATGAACCTTGTCATCACCTAAGAGCAGTAAGCCTCAGCAAAGACGGACCTTCACATTCACATACAGCCCAAACGACTCCTAGGTATCTAACTCTTCAAATCCTTAACCAGCCTGGTGTTCCAATCATCCCTGTAAACCCCTTCAGCAGAATACTCTTCCCTTTGATTGAGATGGTAGATTTCCTTACTACCTTTCTTTCCACTGGGTGTGAAGCTCACAAAGGGGTAAATATCTTTTACCTCTTATACCCCTAGCAAATATATGTTTGCTAAGCAACTACATGAAAATGTTAGGAGAATATATTTTATAGGTGCAAAGTTGGGGAGTGGTGGAATGGATTTTCATAACAATATTAAAGTTTGGCATAGCAAAACAAAAATCATATCAAAAGGGGAGTTTATCTTAACCACTTTTACAATTGATGATTTCTAAATATAGCACCAGAAATTCCATGTGATTTACAACTGCATGCTTTAGCAGCTATAGGTAGACTTACCAATGTTCTGCTATACCCTGCAGCTGCACCTGAGCTACCCTCATGACAAGATGCCTTTGACAAATATTAATCTCTCAATGGTTATTCTCAAATGTTCATAAAAAGAAACAGAAAGAGCAAATGATAAAGCAAATGGGAGCAAACTGTTAGTAAATGGTGACCCTGAGTAAAGGGAATACAGGAGTTCTTTGTACTATTCTTGCGACTTTTTTTTTTGTAGTTATTATAACAAAGTAAGAAGTTTTGAAAATCTAAGAAAGGTAACATTTTTCCTAGGACATTCCAACACACAAGGTCTAATGTACTGGCCATGCCGGTAGCATATTTTCTTGTCAGCTATTTCCAAAAACACACTCTAGACTTGGGTTTCCTTGCCTATCAGCCAATATCAAGGGATAAGAAGCCCCTTGGGTAGCAGAGCTCAGCCATGGCTTCTGGGTTGGGACAGAGATTAAATTACTTATTGCCTGCAGAACAGTAATGAACACATAAGGTATCTCCTACTGGACAAAGCCCCAGTCCTATGTACCCATACCAGGCCCCCTACTTTCTTTAGTAGGCCTGCCCCCTCCGAGTTCCCCACCAAGAGAAGCACAGAGGCAATTCTGATGGTAAGAGCTTTGCTGCTATTGTCTATGGAGAGACCTAAATAGAGGAAGCAAAAATAACCATGGGGGAGTCACAAAGATTCCAGAAACAGAAAAATCAAAGCAGTAGTTACTTGGTCTATAATGACCACTAGCTAGCACCCTTTTATTCATTCATCACTTCCACCTACTCATCCCAGATTCTCCCCACCCCACAAACCAGGATGCTTGGGCTTTCCTAGCCACTGTAAGTGGAACAAGTAGAACCTTGTAAACCATTCAAGTATCTCCACATTAGCCATTTCAGAGGAGTGCCACGTGGGTGACACCCAACACTAACCCATCACCAATAAGGTGAGATAAATTATTCCCTGATGAGAGATTTTCTTAATGTAAACCAGGATATGCTCTCTACCTTCCTCAGATCCTGCTCTGTGTAAGCTCCATGAGGAGATAGGTGCATCATGTTCTGTAATAACATTCAAGCTCTGTATCCTTGATCAAGGCTTATAAGAGCTATCTGTAATGCCATGTCTTCAAAAACACCCAACGCCTTCTGCCTCCACCCAAACACTTACCTAGTTCCAGCCAGACCTCAAAGAAGTGTGCAAAAAGAAGAAATAGCTTTGTATAGCTTAAGGGAGAAATGGGTGTCAGGGCTGGTGGAACACAAAGGAGGGAAAAGACAAGCATAACCAAAGGAGACCATACGCATCCTACAAGGCTTCAACATCCTTTGTTCTTTTTTTTGTCTTTTTTTTTGCTATTTCTTGGGCCACTCCCGCAGCATATGGAGGTTCCCAGGCTAGGGGTCAAATCAGAGCTGTAGCCACTGGTCTACACCACAGCCACAGCAATGCGGGATCCGAGCCGAGTCTGCAACCTACACCACAGCTCACGGCAACACCAGATCGTTAACCCACTGAGCAAGTGCAGGGACCGAACCCGCAACCTCATGGTTCCTAGTCGGATTCGTTAACCACTGCGCCACGACAGGAACTCCATCCTTTGTTCTTAAAATATTTTAACTTTCACCAACCTTTACATCTCAACTATGATGAGAGCCCTGCACCATCACTTGTCCTGCTCCTGGGAACCTTCTCTACAGTCCAGAAGGTGTGTCACAGGCACCCAAAGGCTGCTTCCAAGTCACTCCTGACGGCCAGTTGATCACAAATACTTCAGGAAGGAGTGGGGGGGGGGCTTCTTCACTTTCCTCTATTTGTGACCAAGATTCACCAACTTCTACAGGTAAGAAGGCATTTACCACACTGCCAAGACATAGCAACACGACTCAGAAAGGTAGGAGACGGAGGAAGTTCCCATTGTGGCTCAGGGGTAACAAACCTGACCGCTGAGGATGTGGGTTGATCCCTGGCCATGAGGCTGCAGGTTCCATCCCTGGCCTCGCTCAGTAGGTTAAGGATCCACTGTGGCTGTGATGTAGGCCGGCAGCTGCAGCTCCAATTTGACCCCTAGCTTGGAATTTCCATATGCTGCAGGTTCAGCTCCAAAAAGCAAAAAAAAAAGAGAGAGACCAAAACTGTGGGTTCTAGAACCAGACCAGGACTTCAGAGTCTTCCAAAATTGACTAGACAAAGAATGCAAGGAACTCTATCAGGGCAACGATACTGGGTTAACAGCACTTCTCTAGCCAACAAAACGATGGTAGCTAGCACTGAGAAGATCTCATGTAATTCTCCCACCCTTGAAGAGAGGTTATCATCCTTTTACAGTTCGAGTATTTAAATTCAGAGCTCACTTCAAATGAAAATGTTATATAGAGATAGAATATTTCTAGGCTAAACAAAAGAGAAAAAAAATCTATTTTCACTTAACCAGAAAGCAATCACATGATGCTATAAAAGCATGAGAACTACACTATTCAAAGGGTACAGAGGCCCGAGATCCACATTCCCATTGTTTACAGAGGTTATGAAAGTATTAAATTAAATAAAAACACAATGCTTTGTTCAGGCCGGCTCCTTTCTCAGCCCCCCCACCATCACCCCCAGGCTGACAAGACGTGGCTGCAGGGAAGATAGTTAAAAGAACTCCTCTGGGAAAGTGGATTCTGGGTTGCTTAAACTAAGCCGAGATGTTGTGCAACCAGTCTTTACCTAAATTATTTTCCATTACTTTGCGAGTTGAGAGAGAAGTAGACAGTTATCTTTATCAGACTGAATACAAGGAATGAGGTCGTCTTTCCCTCCCAGCCACTGGAATCACCATCAAGTCGGTTTTGATTTCTCCTACAATCACAAGGCGGGGAGGGGGGTGGGGGAGGCACGGGGATCTCTCATCCTCAGCTTCCCAGATCCAGGGATCTCACCTCAAAAACAATCGCTCAAACATCTGAGACCGTGGATTTCCTCACAGCTCAGCAAGTCAGAGAAGCGGCCAAACAAGTTTCTTGCCAAATGCTTCGGAGCTACCTATGTCCCAGGGCTACACAAGGACACCACCTTTGAAACATGCCTCCACATACCACTATCGCGGCCACACACCCGAGAGCCCGCCCCCCTTTCCTCCTCACAAATAATAAACGCAGGTTGCCCCGTGCAATTTAAAAGTCAGCCCACCAACAGCAGCCCTGAAGAGCGGCGAGAGGGACTGGATGGGAAGGAGGCTATCTTTTTTTTAAAAAATGTTTTTCATCGATTGCCCCCACGGCGGAGGGAATAAAGCCAACTCGATCGGTGGAGAAAAGTTAACTTTGTCGTGCCCCGTGGTGGGAAATTTTTCCCTTCAGACTCGCAAAGCCCTCCCGCTTTTCCCACCCTCCCGCCCCCGGGACCGCCCGGGCGCTCCTCAGCCTCGGCGGCCCGGGACCAGCAGCGCCCGAACAATGACGCCGGGGTGGGGGGGGGAGGGAAAGTTCGCCAGCCCGCGGGGCGCCCGGGCTCACCGGGGGCCTCGCCGCCCGCACCGCCCGTCCCCCCGTCTCCGGGACTCGCTTCTTCCCGCCCCTAGAGATCGAAACAGCCAGGGCGCGCCCCCGCTCCCCGGAGCATCCGGCCTCAGGCGGCCCCGCACGGCAGGTCCTCCCGCCGCGGGGTCTGGCCCCGGGAGCCCCACGAGCAGGCATAGGACCGGGAGGGAGGGGCGCCAGGAGGGGGCACCGGAGGGAACGGCCGCAACAGTTATGGCGCTCAATTCCTGCCCGAGCAGAGCCGCCGCCGAGCCCGGCCGGCAGCCGCCCCCCCCCCAACCCCCGCCTCCAACGCCCCCCCGCTCCGAGCCGGCCACCCGGCGCTGCACGGGTTGGCTGAGGGGCTGCCGGGCACTTCGCCGCAAGCCCACACGCGCTCTCGGCCCCCAGGCGCTGGGGACACCGGAGGCCACCGCGGTGTGGAGCCGGAGCGACCCGGAGCGCGGCGAGGCTGGGCCGGGACGTTGCGCTCCGCGGCGTCCGTTTCCACTCCCCGAGGCCGCCACTCCCGCTGCCCACCCGACGCAACGCCCCCAAGCCCGCTCGCCCCGCGTCCAGCCTCAGCGGCGCCTACCTTCGCGCAGCTCGGTCGCCGCTCCTCCCCTGCTCCACGCTCGGGCCCGGCAACGTGCCGGGCGAGTCCGGCCGGGGTGGTCACCGCCCCCTGAACCGCTCGCTTTCTTCTCTCCCCTCCCTCGCACCTGCCCCCGAATCTCCTCCCCACCCCCGCCTCCCGCCCCTCCGCCGGGGCCGCCCCCCGCGCCGCAGCTCCCGCCCTCGGGCCCTCGCCCGCCCGCCCGCCCGCCCGGCCGGCCCGTCAGGCCTCAGCGCTGGGCAGGCGGTTGGGCGGCGGCGGCGGCGGCGGCAGCGGAGGCGGCGGCGGCTGAAGCGGAGCGGAGCACTATTGTATTCCTGACACTGTGCGCTCCCACGCTCCGCCTCTTCCCCTTCCTTCCTCTCCCCAACGCCCCCCCAACCGCGCTCCACTTACCCGCCCCGCCAACAGCCGGCCGCGCTCGCCCTACCCGACTGGCTCCCCGCCGTCTGCCCGCCGCTCGCTCTTCTGGCGGGCTGGGCGCCGTCGCCACCGCCGCGCGTCTCGAGGCTCCGCCCACTCAGTGCTCCCGCACCCGCGGCGCCGGGCTCCAGGTGGGTTCCTCGCAGCTCCTGCTGGGCGCGCTGCAGCCGGGAGGCGCCTCAGCGCCTCCCAGGGCCGGGGAGAGCGACCGCAGGGGAGGTAGCTCGGCTGTGTGGAAATACTGCCGAAGCTTTGCCTGGCCCCTTTCAACTCGAAAGTTCTCTAAGTGGACCCTCCTGTCTACACCTCGTTGTCGGCCTCTATTGCTTAAGGTCGTTTGCGCTGGAATGACCTATAATCGTCCAGCCGAAGAGGCTATTAACAGAGTGAATTTATTCAATGGCAAGCCCAAAAGGTTTATGATGGCGTGTGGCTTTTTGATGAGTCAACTTGATTAGGCTACAGCCCCCAGGTATGCACACCCTAAGCCAAGGTGTTGCCGTGAAGAAATTTTCCTGTCATTAAAGCTCCTGATCAGTCGATGGAAAGTAAGGGAGATTATCCTGGATAATCTAAATGGGCCTGATTATTCCTTTCTGACTCCTGCCCTATAGATTCTGGATTTGCTTAGCCAGCCGCACATTTGTAAGCCAATATCTTCTAATTACTAAATGAGTTAATATATATATATAAATATAATATATATAATATAATACGCACACACACATATGGCTATTTGTCTGCTTCCCTGGTGGAATACTGACTCATACAGATGTTTAAGCAACAAACCCTTGACTGTGAGCTCACACTGTCGTTTGCATTTACATTTCTAGGCTAAACAAAAATATAGGCCCTTTTTGTATTTTGTCCGTTTTCCATATGAAGGACGTAGTTCTATTTTATTATACGCAAATGTGTGAGTTCTGAAGTATTCATGGTCCTTCAAAACTTATTTTGAAATAGTTAGAGATTCACGAAATCCATAAACAGTATTACAGAAGTTTCATGTACTCTTCACCCAATTTCTCACAATGGTAATATCTCCCAGAACCAAGGTGTTGACGTTGGTACCATCCACAGGCCTTATTCAGATCTCACCAGTTTTACATGCACTCATTTCTGTGTCTGGGTATATAGTACCGTGTAATTTTTATCCTATGTAAATGGAATCATACCTTTTGTTCACTCAGCATAATTTCCTTTGAGATCCACGTAAGTTGTTGCATGTATCCATAGTTCATTCCTTTTTATTGCTGAGTAGTAGTATTGCTGTGGGTGTACTACAGTTTAACTATTCACCCACTGACAGACATTTGGGTTGTTCCAATTTTTGCCTGTTAAGAATAAAACTGCTAGGAATATTCATATAGAGTGTTTGTGTAAGCATGGTTTTCACGTCTCTGTGACAAATGCCCAAGAGCGCAGTTGCTGGGTCAGGTGGTGTATGTAAGTTTAGTGTTATAAGAAACTATTAAAATTTCTAGACTATCTGTACCATTTTACATTCCCACCAGCGATGTATGAGAGATCCACTTTCTCTGTCTTTGTCTCTTTTGTCTGCATTTGGTATTGTCACTGTATTTTTATTTTCGTCATGCTAATAGGTGTGCGGTGATATCTCTTTGTTTTAAATTGCCTTTCCCCAATAGCTAATAATGTTAAACATCTTTTCATCTGATTATTTGCCATTTGTACGTCCTCTTTGATGTGATGTCTTTTGCCCATTACATTTCGAGAATTCTTTATATATTTTAGATACAAGTTCTCTGTCGGGTACGTGGTCTGCAAACATTATTCCCAGTCTGTAGCTGGTCTTTTCATCCCTCTAAGAGATTTTGCAGGCCACAATTTTTTATTTTGATGAAGTCCGACTTGTCAATGTTTGCATTTATGTATCGTGATTTGGTGTCATGTCCAAGAAAAATTTCACCTAGCCCCAGGTCCCACAAATTTTCTCTTGCATTTCCTTCTAAAAGTATTATAGTTTTATATTTTACCTTTAAGGCCATGATTCATTTTGAATTAATTTTTGTATAAAATGTGAACTTAAGGTCAAGGTTCATATTTTTGCCAATGGATGTCTGATGGCTCAAACACGGTTTGTGAAAATGACAGTTTTCCTTCCATTAACTTGCTTTTACACCTTTGTCAAAATCAGTTGGGCATATTTGTGTGGGGCTATTTCTAGATTGTCTGTTTTGTTTTATAGTTCTATGTGTCTAGCTCTCTGTGAATACCAAACAGTCTTGATTACTATAGCTACACATTTCTTTATTCTTCCAAATTGTTTTAGCCATTCAAGGCCATTTATTTTCCTTTCTATACAAATTTGGAGATGAGCCTGTGTATATCTACAGAAACCTTGCTGGGATTTTGATAGGAATTATGTTGAACCTATAGATCAATTTAGGGAGGACTGGCATCTTTACTATATTGAGTCTTTCAATCCATAAACACATTATGTGTGTCTCTCCGTGTATTTAGATCTTCTTTGACTTCTTTCATCAGCATTTTGGAATTTTCAGCATACAGATCCTGTACATGTTTGGTGAAGTGTGTATCGTATTTTATTTTCTTTGGAGTGATGGCAAATAACATCGTGTTTAAAATTTCAGCTTTAGGAGTTCCCGCTGTAGCACAGTGGGTTAAGGACCCAGCATTGCCACAGCTGTGGCATAGCTTGACGCTATGGCTTAGATTCAACCCCTGGCCCAGGAACTTCCATATGCCATGGGTGTGGCCAACAAAGAAAAAGAAAATTTCAGCTTCTTCATTCATTGTTCGTTATTAGTATATAGAAATGCAGTTAATTTGGGGTGTTAATCTTAGATTCTTTGACTTTGTTGAACCCACTTACTGGTTCCAGGAGGGTTTTTTGGGTAAATTCTTTGGGATTTTCTACATTGACAAATGTGTTTCCCATGCGTATGGGACAGTTTTATTTGTTCCTTTTCAATAAATATGCCTTTTATTTCCTTTTCATGCAGGCTAGAACTTTTAGTACTATGTTGAATAAGAGTGGTGTCAGCAGGAGTTCCCACTGTGGTGCAGTGGGTTGATGAGCTAGCTTGTCTGTGAGGTGTTGCCAGTTCAATCCCCGGCCCGGCGCAGTGGGTTAAGGATCTGGTGTTGCTGCAGCTGTGGCATATGTAGCAGATGCTGCTCGATTTGATCTGTGGCCTGGAAACTTCCATATTCCAAATGGCAAAAAAAAAAACAACAAAAAAAAAAACGGAAAAGAGTGGTGTGAGCAGATATCCTTCCCTAGTTCCCTGTCTTAGGGGGAAACTTTCATTCCAGCTTTCACAGCTGAGAACATTGTTAGCTGTAGTGTGTTTGTTTTTGTAGATGCTCTTTATCAAATTGAGCAAAGTACCCTTCTGTGCCCGATTTGCTGAGAGTTTTTAATCATGAATGCTGAATTTCGTCAAATGCTTTTCTGCAGCAATTGATATGATCCTATGATTTTTCTTCTTTAGCCTTTGGATATGATAGTTTATATTAATTGAATATTTTGTTGTTGTTGTTGTTTTTTGAGGGCCGCACCTGCAGCATATAGAGGTTCCCAGGCTAGGAGTCTAATTGGAGCTATAGCTGCTGGCCTACACCACAGCTCATGGCAATGCCGGATCTGCCGGCCTACACCACAGCTCATGGCAATGCTGGATCCTTAACCCACTGAGCTAGGCCAGGGATCGAACCTGCAACCTCATGGTTCCTAGTCGGGTTCATTTCTGCTGCGCCATAACAGGAATTCCTGAATATTGATTTTTGAACTAACACTACATAGCTGGAATAAGCCCCACTTGGCCATGGTATAATTTTTTTATACCTTTCTGGATTCTATACCACTGATATTTTGTTGGAGATTTTTGTGTCAAAGTTCATGAAATAAGTTTTGAGAGTTTTTTTTCCCCCCATACTGTGTTTGTCTGGTTTTGGTGCTAGGTGAATCCTGGCCTCATGAAATGAGTTGAGAAATTGTGCAGAAAAGAGTAATCATAGCAGGTCCTTGGTGGGTCTTAGGAACTTGGATTTCAGGCGCGTTTCCACCATTCCCAGAACTGATAAGGGTGGCTCACTATGCCTAAACTGTTTGTACAGATGTGATTTATGCCGGGAACTAAAATTCAGGTCTTCTGATTTCCAAGCCTTGCGGGAAGAGTTAACACCGCAGGACTGTTAGTCTTTGAAAGACCTCTTTGCAAAGTCATTTCTTGGAAACTTGGATTTGGGGTGAGCTCGCCCCACTCCCAGGACTGATAAGAGTGCCTCACTGTGCCTAAACTGTACAAACAATATGGTTTGTGTCGATCATCTGCTTTCGTTCTGGGAGTCTGGAATTTTGTTGAGTGCTAAGGAGAGGGTGCCCATGTGACCAACCCCCTAATAAATGCCCTGGGACTACATTTCTAGTGAGCTTCCCTGATAGAAAACCTTTCGCATGTGTTGTCACAACTCTTTGCTGGAGGACTTAAGTACATCCTGTGTGCCTCCACGGGGAGAGGACTCCTGGAAGCTTGTGCCTGGTTTTCTCTGCCCTTCACCCATGTGCCTTTTTCCTATGCTGATTTTGCTCTGTATTCTCTCACTGTGACGAATAGTAGCCTTGAGTCTGACTGTATGCTGAGATCCTAGTAAATCATTGAGCCAGGAATGGGTTGAGGACTCCTGACAGAAATGCTCCCTTCTCTTTGGTGTTCTGGAAGGGACTGTGTGAAATTGGTGTGAATTCTTTAAATGTTTGGTAAAATTTCCCGGTGAAACCATGTGGACCTGGAACATTTTTCCCCCAAGACCTTTTAAATTACAAATCTAAGGGAGTTCCCGTCGTGACGCAGTGGTTAATGAATCTGACGAGGAACCATGAGGTTGCGGGTTTGATCCCTGGCCTTGTTCAGTGGGTTAGGGATCCGGCGTTGCCGTGAGCTGTGGTGTAGGATCCCGCGTGGCTGTGGCTCTGGTGTAGGCCAGGGGCCACAGCTCTGATTCGACCCCTAGCCTGGGAACCTCCATATGCCGCAGGAGCAGCCCTAGAAAAGGCAAAAAGACAAAAAAATAAATAAATAAATTACAAATCTAATTTCTTTAGTAGTTATCGGATTATTTAGATTATAAAATTCCATCTTGAGTTTTGATAGTTTGTGGTTTCCAAGGAATTGGTCCATTTTATCTAAATTGTCAAGTTTATATGCATAGGGATTTTCATAGCATTCCTTTTTAAAAAAAGAAAAAAAAAACATCCAGGAGTTCCTACTGTGGCACAGTGGATTAAGAACCACTGCAGCAGCTCACGTTGCTGCGGAGATGCACGTTTGATCCCTGGCCCGGCACAGTGGGTTAAAGGAGCTGGCATTGCCACAGCTGTGGGGTAGGTCACAGCTGTGGCTTGGATTCAGTCCCTGGCCAGGGAACTTCCATGTGCCGCAGGTGCAGCCATAAAAGAAAAAAGAAAAAACAAAAAACACAAACACACACTTCACATATTTATCTCCCCTTCTTTTTCTTTGGTGAGACAATTTAGGTTCTACCCTCTTAGCAATTGCAATTATACAATACAGTGCTATCAACTATACTGTGTTATACATTAGATCCTCAGACCTTATTCATCTAAGTTTGCACCCTTTTACCAACCTCTCTCCATTTCCCCTGCCCTTCAGCCCCTGGCAACTGCCACTCTCCTCTCTCTTTTTATGTGTTTGACTCTTTTTTAGATTTCACATCTAAGTGATACCATGCAGTAGTTGTCTTTCTCTGTCTGGCTCATTTCACTTAGCATAATGCCCTCCAGATTCATCACTATTGTCACAAATAACAGGATTTCCTTCTTTTTAAAGGCTGAATGATATTCTTGTGTACCCGCATGACACACCACATTTACTTGATTCATTCATCTGTTGACAGACACTTAGGTCGCTTCCATATCTTGGCTATTGTGAATAATGCTGCATTGAACATGGGAGTGAGGATAGCTCTTTGAGATCCTGATTTCATTCCTTTTGAAATATACCCAGAAGTGGGATTGCTGGTGCATGTGGTAGTTCTTTTTTTTTTAATTTTTGTAAGGGGGGGTCCCTAATATCAAAAAATATAATGAGGAGTTCCCTTCGTGCCTCAGTGGTTAATGAAACTGACTTGTATCCATGAGGATGCGGGTTGATCCCTGGCCTCGCTCAGTGGGTTAAGGATCTGGCATTGCTGTGAGCTGTGGTGTAGGTCGCAGACATGGCTCGGATCCCATGTTGCTGTGGCTGTGGCTGTGGCTGTGGCTGGCAGCTGTAGCTCCCATTCGACCCCTAGCCTGGGAATCTCCATATGCCCTGGGTGTAGCCCTAAAATAACAATTACTATATATATATGAAATGATTTGCAAGTTTTTCTTCCAAATAGTGACATATTTTGGTCAGGGATGGACTCTGTATTTGCTATAGACAGACATTGCCATAGCATCTTTCTCCCAAGGAATTTGGGTACTGGGTTGAGAACTTTTATTTTCCTTTCATTGGCTGCAGGATCTGTAGGAAGATCCCCTGGCTCATTTGTGATATTAGTGACTTATGTTTTCTCTTTTTATCTTAGTCAATTGTGCTATAGGTTTATCAATTTTATTGATCTTTTCAGAGAAACAGCCTTTTGTTTAATTGATTCTCTCTATTTTCCTATTTTCAATTTCATTGATTTCTGCTCTTTATTATTTCCTTCCTTCTGCTTGCTTTGAATTCATTTCATTTTGTTCTTTTTCTAGTCTCTTTACGTGATTGATTTCTAGTCTCCTTACGTGACTGATTTGAGATCTTTCCTCTTTTCTGATGTAAGCATTTAGGGTTCTAAATTCCCATACCAGCACTGCTTTAGCTGCATTCCACAAATTGTGATATGTTGTATTTTCGTTTTCATTCAGTTCATTATATTTTCTAAAATTTCCCTTGAGATTTCTTTTTTTGACCTATGGATTAATGAGAAATGTGGTATTTAGTTTCCAAGTATTTGGAGATTTTCCTGTTGACTTCTTTAAAAAATTGATTTCTAGTTTGATTCCATTATGGCCTGAGAACATACTCTGCATGATTTTAATTCTTTTTACATCTGTCGAAGTTTGTTTTATAACCCAGAATATGAGCTATCTTGGTGAATATTCATTGGTATTTGAAAAGAATGTGAGTTATGCTATTGTTGGGTGGAGTGTCCTATAAATTCGATCCTGTTGTTTTATGGTGTTGTTGAGCTGTATAATCTTGCTGATTTTATGTCTAGTAGTTCTGGTGCTGAGAGGGGTTATTGAAGTTTCCAGCTATAAGTATAGATTTGTTTCTCCTTTCAATTCTATTAGGTTTTGCTTCATGTATCTTGAAGCTCTGTTGTTTGCCTCATGCACATTTATTTATTTATTTATTTTGTCTCTTGTCTTTTTAGGGCCACTCCCTCAGCATATGGAGGTTCCCAGGCTAGGGGTGTAATTGGAGCTACAGCTGCTGGCCTATGCCATAGCTCACAGCAATGCCGGATCCTTAACCCACTGAGCAAGGCCAGGGATTGAACCCGCATCCTCATGGATACCAGTCAGGTTCGTTAACTGCTGAGTCACGGAGGCATGCACATTTAGGATTGCTATGTCTTCTTGGTGGATTGACCCTTTTATCACTAATGTCCTTCTTTGTCCCTGCTAGTTTTGTTTGCTCTAAGGTCTATCTGATATTAATATAGCCACTCCTGCTTTTATAAATTAATATTTGATTAGTGTATCTTTTGCCATCATTTTACTTTCAGCCTACCTATGTTATATTTGAAGTGAGTTCCTTGTAAACAACATATAGTTGGGTATTTTGAAAAGCCATTCTGTGAATCTCTGCATTTTAATTCATGTGTTTATACTCTTCACCTTTAACGTAGTTATTGATATCTTAGGGCTAACATCTAAGGTTTTCATTATTTGCTTTCTGTTTATTCCCTCTATTTCTCATTCCTCTGTTTTCCTTTTCTTGCCTTACTATAGGTTACTCGAATATTGTTTAGAATTCCATTTTGACTGACATTGTGTTTTTGAGTATATAACTTTATAGAGATCTATGTTTACTCTAGGTATTAAAATACACATATGTAATATCACAATGTACTGTTATCACCATTTTGCCACTTCTAGTAAAGTGTTGAAATCCTATTTTCATTTATGTCCCTTGACCCTCTCACGTTTTAAATACAATTTTCGTATTTATTTCCTCTACATACATTAAACCTAACATTAGATGGTATTATAATTTTTGTTTCAGCAGTCTATCATGATAGAAAAAAACCTCATGAAGAAAAACACAGTCTATTATATTTATCCTTATTTTTACACAAGTCATTGCTTTCCTTCCTCTCTGAAGTTCCAAGCCTCCTCCTTTTATCATTTCCATCCTGTTTGGAGAGCTTCCTTTACCCACTAATTAATGGTAAGTCTGTTAGTAAAAAATTGTATGTTTTCTATTATCTGGGCACATTTTTATTTTCCTTTATTCCTGAAGGATATTTTTGCTGATTGTGGAATTCAGATTTGACTGTTCTTTTCTTTCATCATTTGAAAAATGTATCACGTTCTTCCAGCCTTTATAATTTCAGATGAGAAATTCACTATCACCTGACTCAATGTTCTTCTGTAGGTAATGTAGTTTTCTCTCTAGCTGCTTTCAAGATCATTTTTCTTTATCTTTAGTTTTAGAAGTTATTTGTGATGTGTCTTGCTGTGGATTTTTTCTTGAGGTTTCCTGTATGGGTTTCAGTGAGCTTTTTGAATTTGTAGCTTTATGTCTTTGGCCAAATTTGGGACATTTTGGGCCATTATTTCTTTGAATTCATTTTCAGCCCCACTCCCCCCTGTCCTTCAGTGACCTCAATTTTATGAGTATTAGCACGTTTGTTGTTATTGTACAACAAGTCCCTGAGACTGGGTTTTTCCTCCCCGCATCTATTTTTTCTCTTTTGTTCAGATTGGAGAAATTCTATTGTTCTGTCCTCAAGTTCACTGATTCTTATCCTGTCATCTTCATGCTACTATAGAATCCATCCAATGAGTTTTTAAAAATCTTTTTCAGTACCTTTTCTTTATTTAATTACTTTTAACTCGATGAATTTTATCACATTTATAGTTGTACAATGATCGTCACAAACTAATTTCCATCCCAAACCCCCAGCATCCCATCCCCCCACCCCCCCTAACTTTTCACTACTGAATTTTTCAATTCTATGCTTTCTGTTTGGTTCTTTTTTTCCTGTATTTTATGTATTTCTCCATTTGTTTCAAGATCACTGAAGCGTTGATTGTAATTGATCATTGCAACATTTTTTTAATGACAGCTACTCTAAAGTTCGTGTAAGATAAATCCAACATATGGAGTTCCCACTGTGGTGCAACAGGATTGGCGGCATCTCTATAGCACTAGGACACAGGTTCAATCTCTGGCATGGTGGCTTGAAGGTTCAGCGTTCCCACACCTGCAGCATCTGATCCCTGACCCGGGAATTCCACATGCTGCAGGGCGGCCAAGAAAAGAAAAAAAAAAAAAAAAAAAAGAAGATAAATCCAACATCTAGTTCATCTCAGTGGTATATCTGTTGTCTTTTCCCATTCAAGTTGGGAATGTGATGAATTCTTTTCCATTGTCTCCTAGACATTTTGGATGTCAAGAGACTCTGGACGCTACTCAAATCTTAGTGCGCAGGTCCTAGCCTACTTTTGGGGGCTATGGTACCAATGACAATTTAGTTTTTAGAACCCTTGCAGTGCTATTCCAGTCTACTTTGTTTGTGTGCTATTTGAAGCCACCTTGAAAACTGAGGTGGTATTCCACACTGTAGTTCAGTTCTCAGACTTTCAGGCATGTTGATTAGTCACTTTTACCTTTGGGTCAGTCAAGTGTCTTTCCAGGAGTCCCTTCCAGAGTTCCCTGGTGGCCTAGCTGTTAAGGACTCGGCCTTGTCACTGCTGTGGCTCTGATCACTGCTGCGGTGTAGGTTCCATCCTTGGCCCTGGAATTTCTGCATGTAGCAGGTGGGGCCAAAAAAAAGAAGAAGAAGAAGCCCTTTTCCCAGTTCTCTCCTCTCTTGAGATCCCCTCTTCACTCTGAAACTGAGAGAATGAGAGCACCAGCTGCCATTGGCAGACAGGGTGAAAGTCTAGACATGGCAACACTGGGTAGAGGGAGCATCTTGCTGGATCCTCTCCTTATGCGGGGTGGGAGAGGAGTGGCAGATGTCCAAACTGCCGCTTGTGCTCAACTGGCACTGCTGGTGGGAGAGGAAAGTGCCTCCCCAGCCACCTGCCACTTGATGGGAGTCCGGAGATCCTATGCCTCCCCAGGGCCATCTGATGTCTTCAGGTTGGTGATGGGGGTGGGGGAAGATGCCAGGCTGAAAATGCTAACCCTGGCTACCTGGTGCTGCTGGCTGGGCCATAGCAGTGTGAATTCTTTGCTGGGTATCTGCTGATGCCTCCAGCAGAGCACAGCACCACCACCACTGCCCCCAACTCTCAGCTCACTCTTGAATGCAGGGAGTGCATCACAGGCCGCCTGGTGCCACTGGGACTCCCACTCCATCTCAGCTTGTGCTTTTCCAGGGGGAGGAAAGCAGCGACTAGATGGGGGTCCTAAGTCTAGTGTCCCTGCTTAGTCACTTCAGACACCATAGGCTGAGGTAGGGCAGGTGTCGTCATCAAGTTTTCTCTCCTACGGGACTGGGTTTCTCTCCTTTCCAGGTGCTTTGGCCAGAAGGAACAGGTTTTTCTTTGGCTTTGTTATCTTTTGCTTGTTTGTTTCGGTCTGCTCTGGCAGGAAATTCTAGATTGCAGGCTTCACAAGCACCTAGTCTGGAATACTGAAAAACTAGGGAGCTCACTCCAGGTTTCCTCAAGTCCTGAGGTCTCTAACCAGCCCCCATTCCTCTTTTTGCCACCAGAGTCTCTTCATGATGGACTTTTGCTATTATTTCCAGGGATTTTAGTTACACTTAGCAGGGAGGAGCAAGGAGAAATGAGTCCATGCTGTCTTGTCTGAAACTTGAAGTTACGTCATCTTTTAAAAGCAATTAATGAAATGATAAATGAAGACATTTCTGTTTCAGTTGGAAAACAGAAAGAATTTGCCATCGGGGGTCATGATGACTTCAGCTTGCACTTTAAAGCCAAAACTCTTTTTCTTGTCTTTCTTTTTTTTTTTAATTTAATTTTTTTTAATTTTTAAAACAATTTTTTAAAATTTGTAAAATAATAGAACTGCTAATGTTTGGACTTTAGTGGACAGATACTTTCAGAAGGCCTGGGGGATTGTAAATCTTTGCTAAGCCACTTGTTGATGGAACTGGATGTAAGATCTGGCCGTGCTTTGGTGCAGACGCTGTGGTGGTGTAACTTGCCAGAAACGGGCTCAGGGGACCAAAAGTGAAAAGGCCAAAGAAATATAGAGGAGTAAATTATCACCCTTGGCAAGATTGTCCTTCCTTCTCTTTTCTCTCCAATTTCTCTCTTACCCATCACACCAATTTCACATGATAAAAATCAGTAGGCCCCGTTTCCCTTAGACAAGTATTTTACTTGTAAAATAGCTACTTCCCATGTAAGTTCATCTGTCTGTGCACTGTAATATATATGTAAACCCATAGACAAATGGTCTAGAAGAATACAGACCAAACTGATAATGGCAGTTACCAATGGGGAGTAGGGATCAAAGAGGATTTTAGATTTTTTTTTTTTTTTGTCTTTTTGGGCCATACCACCCGCAGCATCTGGAGGTTCCCAGGGTAGGGGGGTTGAATCAGAGCTGTAGCCGCCCAGCCTAGGCCAGAGCCACAGCAACGCCAGATCCGAGCCGAGTCTGCGACCTACACCATAGCTCACGGCAACGCCGGATCCTTAACCCACTGTGTGAGGCCAGGGATCGGACCTGCATTTTCGTGGATGCTAGTCGGATTCATTTCCACTGAGCCACAGACGGGAACTCCAAGGATTTTAGATTTATCAACATTTTTTCTCAGAGAAAATAAAGTGGTATGATTTGGATAATTAACAACTAATAATAAAACAAAACAACCTGTGCATCTGCCAGGCCACATGAGAGAGAGACTGATAAGGAAAAGAATTTAAGACATGCTCCCTTTTCTTCAGCCAAAAGTTATTTCAACCTTGTGAAATCTGGTGACACTTAACCTTTCTTCAGAACTTCACGACTTGCAGGAACATTTTCAGATAACATTCGGAAAATTGCTGGTTTTTCAAACAAAAAAGCAATTGTAAACACAGGGAACCTTTATCTGCGCTCTCGGTTGAAATGATAACATGTAAAAATGGTCTTTGTGTGCACATAGTAAATACAAAGACAACTACAGTGAGAGAGTGATAAATTCATGAGCACTAGTGACATTATTTGATTTTTTGCTGCATACTGATATCCAAAATAATGCTATCAAGTAGAGACAGCAAAAAATATTGGGGAGGCCGCAAGTTCCCGGGAGGAAAGTCAAATGGGAGCTGCAGCTGCCGGCCTACGCCACAGCCACAGCAATGCCAGATTCAAGCCGTGTCTGCAACCTACACCGCAGTTCATGGCAATGGGAGATCCCTTACCCCACTGAATGAGGCCAGGGATGGAACCCAAATCCTCATGGATACTAGTAGGGTTCTTAACCCACTTATCCACAATGAGAACTCTCTGGAGAGAACTTTTAATTCACAAGATTTCACTTGTGAAAGCTATATTCATGGAAGGAGACAGAAAATCAATATGTGTGGAGAATCTACAGTATTCCAAGTGTTTAAGTTATATTTTCTCATCTAATCCTTCCCCAGATCCTCCATATAGTCATCACTATTCCCACTGCAAAGGTAAACAAACAGGCTCAGAGAGAAAATAACTTTTTCCCCATCATTAGTAGACAGTAGGTATGCTTCAAACAAAATGCTTTCTATTCTTGTGTAGGTTTCACTATTTGTTGTTGTTGTTGTTGTTGTTAGGTTTGTTTTTGGGGTTTTTTTGGCCATGCCTATGGAAGTGCCTGGGCCAGGGATCAAACCCATGCTGCAGTTGCAACCTATGCCACGGTTGCAGCAAAGCCTTGTCCTTAACCTGGTGCACCACGAGGAAACTTCCAGGTTTCACCAATTAAAGCATCCACCATTTTTATCCCAAGGGAATATAGAAATAGCCAACTAACCTAGCTCAGTATTCATTAAACATTTGTGGCATAAGGAAATGATTTACAAATGGAGAAATATATACCTGTTCTTTGAACTACTTCCTTCCTTTTTAGGTATTAACTGCAAATGAGTTGGAGAACTCATTTTCTTACCAATAAACTGAAAACCACTTAGTGGAGCTGGGCCATAGCATACACCCAGTAGATGAGTTATAATCAATGAAGCTTCCTTTTACCAGATGGTTAATGACCTTATAGACCACATATGTATTAATGCTAATGCCGCAGATTGATAATATTGGCTCCGTCTCTCCTTGTAAGCCTGTGTGGACTCGTGATTTATTTTTACAAAGAACAAGGTGTTCACTGATAGAAAGAAAAACAAAAATGAAACACCAGCCAACACCATTCGTGTTACAGGGTTAGGCTATAGTTCCCAGCTATTCCGTCAAGCACTAGTCAAGATGGGGGTGCAAAGATGTTTTGTAGGTGTGGGTCAAGTCTACATTCAGTTGACTTTAAGCAAGGAAGATTATCTTGGATCATCTGGGCGGGCCTGTTCAATCAGTTGAAAGCCTTAAGAGCAGAACCGGGGCTTCCCTTAAGAAGAACTCCCGGTGTTCCCTTCATGGCTCAGCAGTTAACAAACCCAGCTGGTATCCATGAGGATGCAGGTTTGATCCCTGGCCTTGCTCAGTGGGTTAAGGATCCAGCGTTGCCGTGAGCTGTGGTGTGGGTTGCAGACACAGCTTGGGTCTGTGTGGCTGTGGCTGTGGTGTAGGCCGGTAGCTGCAGCTTCGATTTGACTCCTAGACTGGGAAATTCCCTGTGCTGCGGGCGTGACCCTAAAAAAAAAAAAAAAAAAAAAAAAAAAAAATAGAACTCCCACCCATGGACAGCAGCACAGCATCAGCTTGTGCCTGAGAGCTCTAACCTCCCTGTCCTGATAATCCCCACTACAGTGTTCAGATTTTGGACTTGCCTGGCCTTGCCAGCCCCCATAATCACCTAAGGTAGTTCATTGGTCCTGTTTCTCTGGTGGAATCCTGAATGATACAATCAGTATCTTTACATTTATATATAAATCCGGAATCTTTATGTACTTGAAAATTAATTTTCCCTGAACTGTGTCTCCTCTCTTTAGATTTTTCTCAATCAGAAATTTCGAAAGGGATGAACTAAGTGTCCGATTCTGGAGAATGCTCAACTTTAGAGACTAACCATCATTTTCCATATTGGAAATAAACTACACCATGTGTGGCTTAGGAGAGTGATTCCTCATGGAAACCATTATCCAAGTGAGTTCTCAGAAGTCTCTGTATTCAGCTTTCTGAAGATATAAGCACTTTTAAGGGATAGAAGCTCAGGAAAACTGTTCCAAGCCTTTTATGCTCTAGTCAAGCCCATCCATAAAATCCTACATGTCTGATGAGATACATGGGCCAGTTGTTGTTTTTGTTTGTTTGTTTTCATCACAACAGCAATAGTTTTGTGTCTGAAGTTCTTCAGCAATTTCTTGGGAATTTTTTACTTCTCTGGGAGACCTTACCCCAATGATCTCATCCTAGTCTTTAGCCCTCTGAAGAAACTTTTGGGTTATTTCTTGGAAATGTTCTTAAATTTCTCCCCTCACATCTGTTTATGGTGTGTTCTAAACTACGCAGACCATAGGCTTCATGTGGTAAATACTGCTAGTTGCTTAGGCAATAGCCATTCTTTTCATCTTACTGTCAGAACCTCAATTTTTCAGGGAGGCAATATACCCCGTAAGAATACTCACCTCCCCAAATTCCCTAGAAGGTAGGATGGCCACGGGATCCAGCTCTGGCAAATGAGATACAAGCAGAAGTCTACTGAGTAACACTCCAGGGAAAGTTCTCTTTTCCCAATGGAAAGGTGCAGACCTTGCTGGCCTTTTGCCATTCGCCTTTTCCATTCTTTCTACTGAGAGCGCACTCACCATACTTAGAGGTATGAAAGCCATGGTATTGGCATAAAGAAGAAGTTACATGTTTAGAATGGCAGAGCAGGAAGATAGAAAGAGCCGAGGGCTGTAACGACATTGCAGAGTTGTTGGGCTGCCTAGCTGCCTACCTTAAGACTTTATTATATATGACCCATCATCTCAGCTCCTAAGTTCAATACTTACAGGTATTCATTCAGAGTTACTGATTTTGCGGCATTAGAGCCCCCTACAAGTGTTTAGATTTGTACTCATCTAACCAGGATTTCTTTTACTCGGGCAGTATTTGGCTGCCTGAGGCCAACAGGGGGCAGTTGTAAAGTCTTGGTGTCCACAGTGAGTTCTGGTCATTTTGAAAAATAAGACACAAGGAAAGTAATACTTCATGGTTTTATGTGATTAAGGACAAGAGGTAACACTAAGGCTAGAACTTTTACACCCTTTATTTCACTGAATACTCAGAATAACTGCAAAGCAGTCATGATTCTCATTTTACAGAAGATAAAACTAAAGACATAACATGGCTTACAGAGATCTACACAGGCAGCATGTAGCAGAATGTAAGTCAAACCCAGGTCTGATGGTTCTCAAACTCACACTCGTTCTTTGCACCTCTGACATGACCAGTCCAAACAAGCAGGGGTCCGTGGCTTCCTGGAAGAGGTAGAAATTGGGCCAGTCTTGAAGGAAGGGAAGAATTTGAAGCTTTGGGGCAAGGGAGAGGAAGAGGGGAGAGTGATCAAAGGATTCCAGGTGTGGAGAGGAACGTAAACAATGAGCAATTTTCATGGATCATGACTATTTAACAGTCACAAGATCAGATGGCTAAAGTAGGGAACGGAATTCTTCAAACAAATAAGTATCCGTTGACTTATCTCAGCATCCTGTGATAGCTGCTGTGGGCATACCAAGGTGAATTCTGTGAAGGCACCTGGCATGTAGTTGCCACTCAGTTGTTTTCTTCTTATTATTATTATTTTGCTTTTTGGGGCTGCACCTTTGGCGTATGGAGGTTCCCAGGCTAGGGGTTGAATTGGAGCTACAGCCGCCGGCCTACACCACAACCACAGCCATGCGGGATCCAAGCCATGTCTGCGAGCTACACCACAGCTCATGGCAACACCAGATACTTAACCCACCAGCAAGGCCAGGGGTCGAACCCGCATCCTCATGGATGCTAGTCAGATTCGTTTCCACGTGCCACAATAGGCACTCCCTACCACTCAGTTTTTGATGTGTTTGTTCTTTAAGGGGTCCCACACTTGAAAACGAAGGTGCTCATCATTTGGCTTTCTCCAAAAGCTGACAGTCTAGGTTGGGAGAGAATGGAATTATTTGAGTTCCACAATAGAAAGTGTCACGATGATGTGAGGCTAATGATACAAAACCACTCCCGAAGGTTACACTCTTTTTTTTTTTTTTTGTCTTTTTGCCTTTTCTAGGGCCGCTCCCGCAGGATATGGAGGTTCCCAGGCTAGGGGTCCAATCGGAGCTGTAGCCGCCAGCCTACACCAGAGCCACAGCAATGCGGGATCCGAGCCGCATCTGCAACCTACACCACAGCTCACGGCAATGCCAGATCCTTAACCCACTGAGCGAGGCCAGGGATCGAACCTGCAACCTCATGGTTCCTTGTCGGATTTGTTAACCACTGAGCCACGACAGGAACTCCCGGAAGGTTACACTCTTAACTACTATGCCTTTTGCCCATGCATCAGATGCATGGGAAGAAGCGATCAGAGGTATTAAGTAGGGGTCCTAGCGAGGAGGCTGATACAGCAACCATGGGACCAATGGCACACGTTAGGTTGATAAGAATGGGCATGAAAAGGAAAGTAGGTAGAAGAAAAACATTTCAACAATAGGGCTAGTTAAGAGCTGCTTAGCTGGCGGGTGGGGTGCTGGTGTTGGTGGGGGGAATAATATTCTAACATGATCCCAAAATGTCAGTGCTATAACTAAGATAAACATGTCATCAGTGGAGACAAGGGTGTCAGGAGAGGCGGACCATCTGGGAAGGAGGAATGTGATGAGTTCTGTTTAGTACATGGTGAGACCAGGAGAACAATTAAAATTTAACTACCCAAGTGAACATACTTGGTAGAGTTGAAGATTGAGCAATGGCAGCCAGATAAGCAGCTGAGCTTAGCGGCGCTGGTTGAAGCTATGCGTAAGGTACATGCACCTAAAGGAGAGGACACAGAGATCAAAGCAGAGGACTCACGACTGAACCTTATACCATAATAACAGCTTAGGTAGAAGGAGGAAAAAGAAGGACAGAGGCAAAAAAAAAAAAAAAAAAAAGAAAAAAGAAAGAAAAGAAATGAGGCGCTAACCAAAGAGACCAAGTCTCAAAGATGTAGGAAAAATTGCATCTAGCACAGTGCCTGGCCCAAGAAGCAGGGCTCAGTGAATTCATGGAGGGGGAACAACTGTGTTCATTATCCTGGGAACCAAGGGGGGAGAAATTTTAAAGAACAAGGCAATGATTATCAGTGAAAAATGCTACCAGGTACAAAGTGTGATTGAAAAAAAAAAAACATGGAGTTCTCTTGTGGTGCAGTGGGTTAAGAATCCGGCGTTGCCATGAGCTGTGGTATAGGTCGCAGACCTGGCTCACATCTGGCATGGCTGTGGCTGTGGCTGTGGGGTAGGCCGCCGGCTGCAGCTCTGATTGGACCCCTAGGCTGGGAACTCCCACATGCCGCAAGTGTGGCCCTAAAAAGAAAAAAAAATCAAAATTGTAAAAAGGCATACATACATGTAGGGGTCTCATTCCCACTTCTAACCCCATCTCCTTTGGTTTCTCTTGTCCTCTATGGGCAATTTATTGGCTTATTTGTCCTTTCAGTTGTCCTTTATGCAAAATTGATATATACATATACTTATTAGGTCCCTTTTTTTGTACGTAAGTTAGCACAGTGAGTGCACTGCTGTAGACCTTGGTTTTGTTTTGTTTTGTTTTGTTTTTTGTCTTTTTGCTATTTCTTGGGCTGCTCCTGCGGCATATGGAGGTTCCCAGGCTAGGGGTCTAATCGGAGCTGTAGCCGCCAGAGCCACAGCAACGCAGGATCCGAGCCTCGTCTGCAACCTACACCACAGCTCACGGCAACGCCGGATCGTTAACCCACTGAGCAAGGGCAGGGACCGAACCCGCAACCTCATGGTTCCTAGTCGGATTCGTTAACCACTGCGCCACGACGGGAACTCCAGACCTTGGTTTTGTAATCTAAATGTAACGTCACTCCTTATCAGTACTGCCCCCTGAAGAAAAACACACAACCTAAAAGTTATGAGCTCTGTTTTATGTGGGGACCTTACTGAGACTATAGCCCAGAAGACAGAGTAGCTCTAAGGAACTATTCTGAAGAGGGAAGGGAAGGGCCAGGATATGTAGGAGTTTTTGCAACAAAAAGTAGTCGAAGGGAGGGGGAGGGAGTGGTTGGGGAGCTTGGGGTTAGTAGATGCAAACTATTGCCTTCGGAATGGATGAGCAATGAGATCCTGCTGTGTAGCACTGGGAACTCTGTCTAGTCACTTATGATGGAGCATAATAATGTGAGAAAAAAGAATGTATACATGTATGTGTCACCATGCTGTACAGTAGGGGGAAAAATCGTATTGGGGAAATAACAAAAAAAAAAAAAACTAAGACTAAAGATAGTGTCAGATGAATAAATGTAAATAAATAGAAAAAGTAGTCGAGCATTAAAAGATTCCTGCTAATCACAAAAAAAACACCAGACATCTCAAGTTAATAATTTCAGTGAGTTTCTATATATGGAAAGATGCAAGTCTGGGCTCACTGAAATCTTTCCTTTGATATGCATCTTAAATATGCAGGGCCAGTATCCTATTTTTCTCCATCCTGAATTCCCCTGAGGGTGCACCTTGGGCGGGGGGGGGGGGGGGGGGGGGGGGGGGGGGGGGGGCCTGCAGTGCCTGAGGACTTAATAGCGGGCAACATTCTTTGTTTACTGAAATGGCAGGCAGCATTTTTTTGTTCACAGTACATAAAGATAGATCTTTGTTTCTTTTTGGCTCTTTGCATGTTGTTTCTCTGCCCATCTTTGATCTTCTTCTCCCACCTTTTAATACTCTGTACAGTCACCTTGCTTAGGCTTTCTACTGCCTGATGGGCCATATGTATTTTGAAAAAGACCCGCAAGTAATTTTGATATGCCCCTCTCTCTGGAATGGTGGTTAAGGGACAGCCATTTACGCTCCAGCTGTGCCACTTACTTGCTATGGTAATGCTTAGTCCTTAGGGGAAAGGAAGCTCAGGGTTACTTACTCTTCTCCTTCCCCACCCCACCTCCATCCCCGCCCCCAAAGGAGTGCTGATCTGGATTGAGAAGATTCCAGGACCCTAGTCTGAACCATAGTCACAGGAGGAGGCACTTGGCAAGGAGTAAAGAGATACACGGATCTTACAGGTTGTCTCCCTCGGTCTGAAAGGGACCTTTTGCTTGCCTTCCCTTCACAGCAGCCATCTTCTAGGGGCAGAGGCTTCTAGCCATCCAAACAAAGTCTTTTTGGAGTTCCTGTCATGGCTCAGCAGTAACAAACCCGACTAGGATCCATGAGGACACGAGTTCGATCCCTGGCCTTGCTCAGTGGCTTTGGGATCCAGCCTTGCCATGAACTTCAGTGTAGGTCGCAGACATGGCTTGGATGCAGCATTGCTGTGGATGTAGCTGGCAGCTGCAGCTCTGATTCAACCCCTAGCTTGTGGACTTCCCTGGGCCACGGGTGCAGACTTAAAAAGCAAAACAAAAACAAAGACAAACAAACAAAAAACCCAGTCTTTTTGAATGAAAGTTTTGTCTGGATATATGCCCGGGAGTGGGGTTGCTGGGGGTCCCTTTGCTGGACAGCAGAAATTGATATGAGACTGTAAATCAACTATATGCTAATTAAAAAAATAACTAAAGCCTTAAAAACAAAATCTTTTTTTTCCATCTAGCACCCCTAAGGAGGGCCTTATCACATCAGTGGAAGAATAGCCACACCTTGAATGTGTGGAAGCCTCAGGCTGCGATCTAGTGCAGGAAAATCGTGAGGAGCCAGTCTCACTCCTCATGGTGGTACATTGGAGTTTGGGGCCAAAAGCTGTGGCTCCTGTGAAATGGTCACTTTGCTTTATTTTAAACTCTGGGCATGGGTTTTCCTCCGAGACCTCCTGGAACCACGTAATCGGGGCAGGATTGAGGTTCTGCTCTATCCTGGCCAAACACATCCTCAGCCTGTTGATCTCATCCTTTGATAGATCCCCACTCACCAGTCTCAGACGTGTGACCTCAACAAATGAGGTCCTCGCCTAACTTCCCATTTCTCCATCTGGCAAAATGGGGCCAATCCTAGGTCTTCATATATTTGATTCAAAGGTTAAATGGCTTAAAGTATACAACACACCTAATATGGTGCTTAGCTATTATAGCAAGTGCTCAACGAACAGTTAAAATTATTTTTACTCTTGTTAGTATTGCTGAGCAGTATAATGCAACAGTTAAGAGCACAGATTTTGGGGTTAAACTTATTTCTTTGGCCTTGGGTCTATATTCTGCACTTAACATATTTTTTAAAAATTTTTTATTGGAGTATAGTTGATTTACAGTGTTGTGTTGCTTTCTGCTGCACAGCATAGTGACCCAGTCACACATTCTTTTTCTCATATTATCTTCCATCATGGTCTATCCCAAGAGACTCGATATAGTTCCTCGTGCTATACAGTAGGACTTCATTACCTATCCATTCTAAATGGAATAATTTGCATCTACTAACCCCAAACTCCCAGTCCATCCCTCTCCCTATCCCCCCTTCCTTGGCAACCACAAGTCTGTTCTCTATGTCTGTGAGTCTGTTTCTGTTTTACAGATAGGTTCATTCGTGCCTTATGTGTATGTGTGTGTGTATATATATATATATATATATATATATATATATTTTTTTTTTTTTTACCAATTTAAGTTAGCTAGCCCCACTAAGATTTAATTTCCTCAATCATAAAAGTAGACATAGTAGAAGTACCTATCTTTTACGGTTGCTAAGAGGATCAAATATGCAAAGTGCTTAACACAGAGGTAAGCACATATAAGAAGTAGCTGCCCTATCTAACAGCATTTAAAAACTCAAACCCGGAAGTTCCCAGCGTGGCTTAGTGGTTCACAAACCCGACTAGTATCCATGAGGATGCGGGTTCGATCCCTGGCCTTGCTCAGCGAGTTAAGGATCCAGCACTGCCGGGACCTGTGGTGTAGGTGGAAGACGCGACTCGGATTCTGCGTTGCTGTGGCTGCGGGGTAGGCCGGCAGCTGCAGCTCCGATTAGACCCCTAGCCTGGGAACCTCCATATGCCACGGGTGCAGCCCTAAAAAGACAAAAAAACCCCAAAACCTCAAACCTAACTACATTTAAGTGATTTAGGCCCCTTCAGAGAAGGTGGGAAGTGTCTCCTCACGTATAATTGAGCATGCAGGGGGTAGAGGTAGAGTGAATCCAACATTTTCCCATAAAAATGCACTCGTTTAAAATTTTAGGGGGTAGATCTCATGTGTTTTTTCACCACAATTGAAAAAATTTTTTTGTTATTATTTCCCCAATACAGTTATTTTTCTACTGTACAGCATGGTGACCCAGTTACACATACACGTATACATTCTTTTTTCTCCCATTAGCAGGGCTCCATCATAAGTGATTAGACATAGTTCTCAGTGCTACACGGCAGGATCTCATTGCTAATCCATTCAAGAAAACAAAAAGACAACTTACAGAATGGGAGAAAATAGTTTCAAATGATGCAGCTGACAAGGGCTTAATCTCTATACAAGCATCTCATACAACTCATCACCACAATTTTTTTTTGTCTTTTTGCCTTTTCTAGGGCTGCTCCTGCAGCATATGGAGGTTCCCAGGCTAGGGGTCCAATCGGAGCTGTAGCTACCAGCCTACACCAGAGCCACAGCAACGTGGGATCTGAGCCGCCTCTTCCACCTACACCACAGCTCACGGCAACACTGGATCCTTAACCCACTGAGCGAGGCCAGGGACCAAACCCGCAACCTTATGGTTCCTAGTTGGATTCATTAACCATTGCGCCACAATGGGAACTCCCATCACCACAGTTT
The DNA here is from genome assembly GCF_016906955.1 of Phacochoerus africanus. Taxonomy (NCBI): domain Eukaryota; kingdom Metazoa; phylum Chordata; class Mammalia; order Artiodactyla; family Suidae; genus Phacochoerus; species Phacochoerus africanus. The sequence continues at coordinate 43,798,012 of NC_062560.1, read as the reverse complement.
TTCAAAATTCACTCATAGAAATGAGTTTTATAAATAAAGTTGAAGGAAGGGCGCTGTGACATTCTGAGCATTCACTCCGTGTCCCACGCTTTACATTTTTCCTTATACTTAATTCCAGTATAAAAATAATCAGGGAGTTCCCTGGTGGCTCAGTGGGTTAAGGATCTGGCATTGTCGCTGCTGTGGCTCAGGTCACTGCTGTGGTGTGGGTTTGATCCCTGGCCAAGGAACTTCCACATGCGGCAGGCACAGCCAAAAAAATAAAAATAGTAAGAATAATCAGGACAGCACTTGTGTTGGCAGATTCAGTGTGAATAATACTATATGAACCTCACATGCTGCCCTATCTATTGCCATAGCCTTTGATCATTCAGTTAGCTTTACAAGTACTTGTTAACACCAAAGGATTTGTAATACAATCAACTTGAGCAAAGTGGTGGGAAGGAGGTGAGTTTTTTGTTTTTTTGTTTTTTTTCTTTCACTTCAAGAAGCTAAGCCCTGATTCAAGTCAGAAACATCTGCCTCTTGGGAGTTTCCTTCCTGGCTCAGTGGTTAATGAACCCGACTAGGATCCACGAGGACATGGGTTCGATCCCTGGCCTCGCTCGGTGGGTTAAGGATCTGGTGTTGCCGTGAGCTGTGGTGTAGGTGGGAGACGAGGCTCGGATCCCGCGCGGCTGTGGCTGCGGCTGTGGCTCCAATTCGACCCGAGTGAAAAAAAATCTTGCTTGCCATATCAGTAAACAAAGGATGTGGCAGCCACCAAGCTATCACATCGCAGTTGCCCAGATGGTGAGCCCTGCCTGAAAGAACGCAGGATAGAAATAGAAACAGGATGCCTGCCATCAAACCCCTGCAGCCACCCCTTAAAGATGCACCCTGAGGAGACTCAGGATGGGAAAATGCAGGCTCCTGGCCCCAGATGGCTAAGGTGCATATCAAAGGAATAATTTCAGGGAGCTCAGACTCTTGCCTCTTTCCATATATAGAAAAGTACTAAATTCCTTAACTTGAGATGCATGTTTTCTTTAATTAGCAATAATCTTTTGATGTTCTGACTACCTAGTCTTTGTTGCCAAAAACTCCTGTCTCCCTGGCTCCTCCCTTTCCTCTTTGGAGCAGTCTCTCAGAGCTATCTGGGAGGCTACACGCTGGCTTGGGTCTCAGAATGTCCACCGACTAAAACATAATTCTCAACTTTTAGGTTGTGCATTTTTTCAGTCACCGGTTCTGGTGACCATGAAGGGATCCAGCGCAGACTTCTCTGCTTCACCTAAACTCTATGAGGCACCAGAGCCTTGGTGCCAGCAGAGGCCTCTCGTGCCCGTCTCCCTCCTTGGAGAGTCCAGACGAATTTGGGTGAGTCTCTCCTGTTTTTCGGGTCTCCTTGGTTGATGAGCCTGAGGTTTATTTGGCAACATCTAACAGGTACCTGGCTCCCCAGCTGAAAGATACTGGGGAGTGACTCCCCTAACTGAAAGATACGGGGGGAGCCCAGTTCAAAAACATGGAGATTGGCTCAGTTAAAAAGTTACTGAGTGGTCTGGGCTGAATGGTTAGGTCAGAGGCTGACCTGATGTCTTTCCTCAAATTGGCTACCTTAACAAGAATGTCAGGATGAAAGTGCATGAGCAAATTTTATCCCCAACGAATTCAACTTTAAAATGGGAAAGAGAGTCTCTCAAACAAACAAACGAAAAACCCTGATGGGCATCAGAAAGCCAACCTCTAACACTCCAGCCAGATTCATATATGTATGGAGCTCATACTTAAATGTACCTACTTAATTGGAAATTAAATATTACTTTAATATTTAATAAGAAAGTAAATATTATTTAAATAATACTAATTAAATAATAACTTAAATATAAGATGGGGCTCTTATATTGCATACACAGTTAAGTTAAAGCTGGTTTGATAAAAACATCTTTTCAGAATTCTAACCTTAAAGAAACAAAAGCCTTCTGGGGAGACTTTGTGTTTGTCTTCCTATGTCTTTGAAATGAAAATGTTCTAACCGGGAGTTCTCTGATGGCCTAGGGGGTGGAGGCTCCTGCGTTCTCACCGCTGTGGCTCTGATTGCTGCTGTGCCGCATAGGTTCAATCCCTGGCCCAGGAATTCCCACATACTGCCTGTGTGGCCAAAAAGGAAAAAAAAAACACAAAAAACCAAGAGAGAACCTGAAATAAACGTTGCAACTCTCATTTTCTTAAAAAAAAAAAAAAAAAAGGAAAATGTTCTAACTGATCTTAGGACAGTGTGTGTGTGTGTGTGTGTGTGTGTGTGTGTGTGTGTTTTGAAAACTTGACCTCTTCCATACTATTTTTTGAGTAAACTTTCTGGATCTTATTTATGTAGCATCCTCCTCACTCTCTTATGGGGAAGCCTCTTGTGTTTTATTGCTTTTGCTTGTTTTTTGTTTGGTTAGTTTTTTTGGCTTTTTAGGGCCGCACCTGCATCATATGGAAGTTCCCAGGCTAGGGGTCACATCAGGGCTGTAGCTCCCAGCCTATGCCACAGCTCACGGCAACGCCAGATCCTTAACCCACTGAGCGAGGCCAGGGATCCAACCTGTGTCCTCAGGGATACTAGTTGGATTCATTACTGCTGAGCCATGATGACAACTCCCCATTTTATTGGTTTGAATCACAATTAATATATATCTCATTAATAGCCAGGTGATGGATCCTTTAAATTAGAGAAGCTTTTCTAAATTGCTAAATTCTTAGCTCTCATTAGAAATAACTGCATATTGGTAGCTATACAAAATTAAATTAAAAGGTGGAAAAATATATACTGGTTAACCTAAGAACTGCCTTAGTTGAAATCAAACAAGAAAAACTGATTTGGGAATCGGGTATAGTGGTCTCCCAAGGGTCTCCCCTTCCCCTCAATGGGTCTTAAAGATGCTCATAAAAACATTAGAATAACTAATGTTACTTAGGTTGATTAACAGGGAAAAAAAGCTGTAGGGAATGTCTAGAGCCTCTTTCCCAACAAGGTGGAAATTTTAAGGAGACATCCCAACTGGATAAAGAAATCTTTCGATGGTTATTTTAAAATGGGATAAATAATTGGTGCAGCCACTATGGAAAACAGTATGGATGTTCCTCAAAAAATTAAAAATAGAGTTGCCATACAATCCAGCAATCCCACCCCTAGGCACATATATGGACAAAGCTCTAATTCATAAAAGATACATACACCCCTGTGTTCATAGTAGCAGTATTTACAATAGCCAAGACATGGAAACAACCTAAATATCTGTTGACCGAAGAATGGATAAAGAAGATGTGGTACATGTATACAATGGAATATTACTCAGCTATAAAAAAGGATGAAATAATGCCACTTGCAGCAACATGGGTAGAACTAGAGATTATCATACTAAGTGAAGTAAGTCAGGAAGAGAAAGACAAATACCACATAATATCACTTATATGTGGAATCTAAAATACAATGCAAAGATTGATACAACATTGCAAATCAACTATACTTCAATAAAATGTTCAAAAATGAAAGAAAATATGACACGAATGAACATATCTACGAAACAGAAACAGACTCACACATATGGACTTGTGGTTGCCAGGGGCGTGAGGGGAGAGGGAAGTATTGGGAGTCTGGGATGAGCAGATGCAAAGTATGACATATAGGCTGGATAAGCAACAGGGTCCTAACTGTATAGTACAGGGAACTATGTTCAGAAAGGAATATGAAAAAGAATATGTATATATATATATATGTATAACTGAATCACTTTGCTGTATACCAGAAATGAACACATTGTAAATTAACTATCCTTCAATAAACATTTTAATGCAAAAAAAATAATTAAAATAAAAAACATGGGATGAATAAAATGGACATTTAAAGGGCTGGGAAAAAATTATACTGAGATACTTGACCAACAATTACTTGGGGCAACAGGCCAATTAATCACGTTTAAAAATTGATAAAGGGTCTAAGTCCCTTGGCTCAACCCCTCTCTGGGGATCCCAGCGTCTTTTATATAAGAATAGATTAAATAGACAAGGGATAAAAAGAAAGAAAAGCTTCTAAGACTCCTTCTAAAAACAAGAACTGTTGATTGGGCCCTAATGAAAACCAAAGTTGATAGGATTAAGATAAAAGTTCACAAAAAATGATGTATATAAATGGGCTTTCTATAAGATGGCTGCATCTCTTTTGCATAATTATATTGTGGGATAGACATGTCTCACTTGGGGTCTTCCGCTGCTTGGTATTATAAGATAAGGCATATAGTTCTGCCTCTGAGGATTTTTTTTTTTGCTTTTTTTTTTTTACGGCCGCATCTATGGCATATGGAGGTTCCCAGGCTAGGGGTTGAATCAGAGCTATAGCCGCCGGCCTACACCACAGCCACAGCCACGCCAGATCCAAGCTATGTCTGTGACCTACACCACAGCTCAGGGCAACTCCAGATCCTTAACCCACTGAGCAAGGCCACAGATCGAACCTGTGTTCTCATGGATACTAGTCAGGTTCTTTACCACTGAGCCACAAGGGGAACTTCCTCTCGGGAAATATCACATCCTAAAGGAAACCACTTGGGTTGCCTGAACCATACAAAATAAAGTAAAACCTGGAAACTAATATTCAGGAGCTAATAAAAATAATAGTAGAGATTTTACTCTGGGTCTAGCCTGCACTCAGAAAGAGGGCCCTTGTTGAATGCCTTCTGCCAGGTTTGGAAGACATGATAAATTAAACCCCAAAGTCTAGAACATGGAACTCTTACATTTTGGTTTAGTTAGAAATCTTCCCACTGATATAGAGAAACAAATGAAAGAAAATATAGTCGGGCCAATCAACCTTTTGATATCCTTTGGGTGACAGACTAGTTCTTTGACAAGTTAAAAGGAACTGTCTTTGTTTTGTAGATCTGTACAGATCAGAAATGTAAATACAGGCCAAGAGGACCTGAGACTGAACCTAATTAGCTCCATCAGGTAGAACCAGAAATCAAGGGAAAAAAAGGAAAAATGGCATATTAAAGTTAAACTGCCAGAAATCTCTCCTCAGCTGAAAATCTAATTCTTCACAGCCTCCTTAGAATTTTATCAAGAACAAATACAAATCTTAAAAGTCTTTTCCATAAATAGTAAAGCCTTAGTCATCTAAGCAAGCAAATTTAATTTATTCCAACTGTTATTTATAAACTAGTTAAGTTTACATTGTAATATCTGATTCATAACTAAGGGTTTTTTTTAAGTGACGCTACGAGATCTCTGTTTTTGTCTGTTTATATGTCTGTGTACACATTATACATATGAGCTATCTCTAGCTCTAGAAAATATTATCAAAATGAAATTTATAAAAGTGTTCTATTTAATTAACTTAAAAGTAAGCACTTATAAATTAAGTATTTCTAAATATGAAAAAAAGAAACCCAGCCAGAATGACTTTCTGGGTCATGTGAACTGGGAAATATTCAGTATTAAGTTAATACCTGATATTAAGGTTAAAGTTTGTCGAGTTAATTAATATTGACATGTTTTCAGAGTCATCAATATTAAGTATAATGTTTTTATTGTTCCTAGGTTTAATACAAGTCAGGCAAGATCTTGTTATATCTGTTACGAATTTGACAGCAAGAAAAAAACTTGGTGTGATAAAATTCTTGTAAATTAAACACAAATGAGATGAGAGCTTTTGGGTAAACTCTTCAGAAATAATTATGTTTTAGGAATGCCTACTTGAAAGCAATCTCTCCAGATACCTGGTAACTTGAAATTCTGGAGTGCTAAATTCAGTTGAATGATGGGTGTTTATTGAACATTGAAGTTTATTGAAGTTTACTGAAGATTGGCTTCCCTTAACAGAGAAACCAAAGGTATTTAGGACTATGATTAAATATGTTGGTGCCACACTGAGATATTTTTTATAAGAAAGCACATGTTGTTAGAAATTACTATTGGTATTTATGTTTGCCAACCTATAGAATACTAATGTAGAAAACAGTTCCTAATTGCCTGTTTTAATTTTCACTAGAAATTAAGGTTTTAAGAGTTGAGGAGTCTAGCTTAAATATATACTTAATGCTACTAGAAATAATAAAAACCTTTCAGTATACAATAGAAATGGAAGACATATATTGTGAACAAAAGGAGGTATAAAGAATGGAATTCCATTTTGTTAAGAGAAGGTAAAGTGATTTTGTTCCCTAGAGTTGATTGTTTCTAAATGGGAAAATGAAAGGACAAAATGACATGGCCACAGAAAATGATAAAAGGTTGTGGAAAAGGAACCCTGGAGAAAAGAGTTTTATACATGGTCCAGATCGGCTAAATTTAGGTTTAATTTAATTAAGTAAAGGGATTTTGTTGTTACAAGTAGGCTGGTACAAGACTGGAGGTTGATTTTTCTCTCCGTTAAGAGGACAAAGTGTTCTTGGGGTACTGCTTTTGAAAACAGATTGTATAAGTGGCTGTAAGTCATCGGTATTTATTTTTTGAAATCTTTGTCACCTTAGTTAAGTCAATAGGTATTTGCTTCACAGTGACTTCATGTGTTTTAAAACCTTTTTTAAACAAACTTGCCAAATATCAAATTCTAACTGAAGTTCTTTTAACCTCCAGTAAACTCTGGAATGCTCGTTTCAAAGCAACCCTGAAACATCTCAGAGAGGAATTTCTATATACAAACATACATAGGAAGAAACTAATTAGACTTCTTTGGTACATTAAATTACTTGAGAAACATTGTCAAGTGATTGGAGGTGAACCTTAGGTTATATTGTAGGGGTAAATGTCATTAATATAGATATTCGGAAATTTACACGGAATTCCTAAAAATCTTAAAGTTTATTGCATAGTATAATGTTATCAGTCATAATTCTAGTTATTATCTTAAAACATGGTATGCTATAGAAATAGTCAAGTTTCTTGTCAATTGTAATCAAATCTTTAACCACGCCATTTTAAGTCTTGTTGTTTATTGACAATCATTGTTTTAAACTCTGATGCTTTTATAAAGTGAAGGTCTTGAATAAAATTCATAAAAAGGACTTTTTGACAGAAGTTTCTGATAGTCTGATCATGCTGCTGAAAGAAGCAAACTTGACCTCATCCGCATCACCAGGAATTAATTAATTACATGGGATGAACAAACTGATAAATACAATTTATAACTTAATGATTGTTTTTTTGGAAATATACTGGCTTTTAATCTTTGTTTTCAGAAAAACTTCCCGCTTATACTATGACCTGCAAGTTGATAAGTATACTTTTGTAGGAGTTCCCATTGTGGCTCAGTGGGTTAAGAACCTGACTAGCATCTATGAGGACGCGGGTTCAATCCCTGGCCTCGATCAGTGGGTTAAGGATCTGGCGTTGCTGTGAACTGTGGTATTGGTTGCAGACATGGCTCAGATCTGGTGTTGCTGTGGCTGTGGCACAGGCCAGAAGCTGCAGCTCCAATTTAACCCCTAGCCTGGAAACTTCCATTTGCTGCAGGTGTAGCCCTAAAAAAGCAAAAAAGTATACTAAAAGTGTACTTTTGTAAGCAAAGATAAAATATTTATATCTTTTTCTTGTTCTTGTTGTTTTCATGTTTCTTACCTGTTCCTTCTAAAATTTGTCTTCTCCAGCTGGCTCTCCTACGACTTGATAGTTTATTGCAACCGGATTATAACTAGTTATACCAGTCATTGTTTTAATTCATTCTTTATTTGAAAATTGTTCATGCTTTGTCTCCCTACTGCACTATGACATTGTCAGTGTTACTAGCTGTATTACTTATAACCTGTTGATTTTATAAGATTGCTGTCTCTTACATGACCCAATATGTAGCCAGGCCTCCAACAAAAATGATGATGGCAAAACACCTTGAAGAAATATTTAACATTTATAACTCTACATAGAATAATTGTAATAGCGTGATTCTAGGTATGGGAAGAAGCAACAAGGGAAAACATTTCCTGGGTTGTAATAGACTAGTAAGACAGGGGATCCAGAGAATTTTAAATTAGCAACAGCGCCTAATCCAGAAATTAGCACCTTGAGTGGCATATGAACAAAATCTTCACCTGATCTAGGAATGAACCTTCCTAGCACCATGGGACAAAAAATTTGCCATGAAATGTCTACCAAATATTAGCTGAATTTATGACCAAAAGGAAGGACTGCAAATGAAAAAAAAAGTTGCCTGCCAAGTTTGTAAACAAAGGATTTTGCAGCCATCAAGCTGCAACACAGTACAGCTGCCTAGATGGTGAGCCCTGAAGGAATTCAGGATAGAAACAGGATGCCTGAGCAACAAAATTACAATCAACTGCTGAACAACCTTCAACTAAGTAGACTGCAAACTATCCAAAAAGATATCCTACTTGGGAAGAAGAAGAAGAGGCCACATCAAGATGGTAGGGGGGCAATTATGTGATATAAGCAACCCCATACCTCCACAGACTGGAAAGTAACTGTATCACAGACGCTCACCCACAGGAGTGAGAGTTCTGAGCCCCACTTCAGGTTCCCAGGCCTGGGGATCTAGCATTGGGAAGAGGAGTCCCCGGAGCATTTGGTGTTGAGGGCCAGCAGGGCTTGTGTGCAAGAGCTCCACGGGACTGGGGGAATCAGAGATTCCATTCTTTTTTTTTTAGCTGAATGAATTTTATTACATTTATAGTTGTACAACAATCATCACAACTCTTTTTTTTGTCTTTTCTAGGGGCGCACCCACGGCATATGGAAGTTCCCAGGCTAGGGGTCTAATTGGAGCTGTAGCCACTGGCCTCCACCAGAGCCACAGCAACACAGGATCCGAGCTGAGTCTGCAACCTACACCACAGCTCACAGCAACACCAGATCCTTAACCCACTGATCCAGGCCAGGGATCAAACCTGCAACCTCATGGTTCCTAGTCGGATTCGTTAACCACTGAGCCATGATGGGAACTCCCACAACCCAATTTTAGAGCATTTCCATCCCAAAGAGACTCCATTCTTAAAAGGTGCACACAGGCTTTCATGTGCACTGGGCCCCAGGCAAAGCAGAGACTTTATAGGAATCTGGGTCAGAACTGACTGCCATTCTTGGAGGATCTTCTGGGAAAACGGGATGACTGTAGCTTGTTGTGTGGGACACTGGGGGCAAAATCTTGGGAATTAATCATCAGTGTGTGCTTCTCTAGAGATGGCCATTTGGGAAATGGCCCCATCTGTCCCACCCATCAGGGCCATACAGTAATCCGGGTGGGAACACAGCCCCACCCATCAACAAACAGACTGCCTAAAGACCCCCAGGCACATAGCCACCTCTAATCTCACCCAGAAACAAAGCCCCACCCACCAGAGGGATAAGAATCAGCTCCACCTACAGGAAGCCTGTGGCAAGCCCTCTACCAACTTCAGCAACAAGGTGTGTGGGGGGGGGCATCAGAAGCAAGAGAGGCTACAGCTGTATTGTCAGCAAAAAGGAGACCACACCAGAAATCTATACAAAATGAAAAGATACAGAATTATGACTCAGATAAGGAAACAAGGAAAAAAAAAAACCCGGAAAAATAGTTAAGTGATCTGGAGATTGCCAACCTCTATGAAAAAGACTTTAGACCGATGATAGTAAAGATGATTCAAGATACTGGAAATGAACTGGAGGCAAAGATTGATAAATTACAAGAAACATTGATCAAAGAAATAGAAGATTTAAGGATTAAGCAAGCAGAGATGCAAAATACAACCACCAATTAAAAATTCACTAGAAGCAACCAATAGCAGAATACAGGAGGCAGAAGAATGAATAAGCAGGGTGGGTACAGGCCAGTGGAAATCACTGACAAGGAACAGAAAAGAGAAAAAAGATTGAAAAGAAATGAGGACAGTCTAAGAGGACTCTGGGACAACGTTAAATGCACTAACATCCACATTACAGGACTGCCAGAAGGAGAAGAGAGAGAAAAAGGCCCAGAGAAAATATTTCAAGAGATAACTGCCAAAAACTTCCCTAACATGGGAAAGGAATCCCTCAAATCCAGGAAGCACAATGAGTACCATATAAAATAAACCCAAGGGGGCACACCCCAAGACACATATTAATCAAACTGGCCAAAATCAAAGACAAAGAGAAAATAGTGAAAGCAGTTAGGGAAAAGAAACAAATAACATACAAGGGAAACCCAATAAGGCTATTGGCAGATTTTTCAGCAGAAACTCTGCATGCCAGAAGGGAGTAGCATGATATACTTAAAGTAATGAAAGGAAAAAACTTCCAAATGAGATTACTCTACCCAACAGGCTCTGACTGAGATTTGAAGGATAAATCAAAAGCTTTACAGACAAGCAAAAGCTAAGAGAATTCAGCACCACTAAACCAGCTTTACAACAAATACTAAAGGAACTTCTCTAGGTGGAAAAGAAAAGGCCACAACTAGAAACAAAAATATTACAAATGACAAGGCTCATTGGTAAAAGCATACATCTAGTACAGGTAGGAAATCATCTACACACAAATATGCTACCAATACTAGAAATCATGAGGAGGGTATAAATGCAGGACACTGGAGATGCACTTGGAATTAAGAGACCAATAACTTGAAAAAAATCTCGTGTGTGTGTGTGTATATATATATACATATATATAAATATATATATTTAAAATAAATATAAATGTAAAATATATTATAAATTTATATATATTTAAAATACAAGATTGTTTTGCAAGATATATATAATACAAGATTGTTTTATTATACACACACACACACACACACACACACACATAGAATCCTTTATCAAAACTTAATGGTAACTGCAATCCAAAAATCTACAATAGATATACACACAAATAAGAAAAAGCACTCCAAATAGCACACTAAAGATAATCATCCAACCACAAGAGAACAAGAGAAGGGAAGAAAAAAAATGAACAAAAACAAATCTAAAACAGTTAATAAAATGGAAGTGAGAACATACATATCAATAATTACCTTAAATGTAAATGGACTAAATGCCCTAACCAAAAGACATAGACTGGCTGAATGGTATAGAAACAAGACCCATATATATGCTGCTTTCAAAAGACCCACTTCAGTTCTATGGACACGTACAAATTGAAAGTGAGAGGATGGAAAAAAATATTCCATGCAAACGGAAATCAAAAGAAAGCTGGAGTACCAATACTCATATCAGATAAAATAGACCTTAAAATAAAGAATATTATAAGAGACAAAGAAGGACATTACATAATGCTCAAAGAATGAATCCAAGAAGATATAACAATTGTAAATATATATGCACCCAACATAAGATCACCTCAATATACAAGGCAACTGCTAAAAACCTTAAAAGGAGAAATTGGCAATAACGCAACAATAGCAGGAGACTTTAACACTACACTTACAGCAATGGACATATCATCCAGACAGAAAATCAAGAAGGAAACACAGGCCTTAAATGATGCATTAGACCAGATGGACTTAATAATAGTTATTTATAGAACATTCCACCCAGAAGCAGCAGAATACACATTCTTATCAAGTGCACAAGGAACATTCTCTAGGATAGATCACAGTCTGGGCCACAAATCAAGCCTCAGTAAATTTAAGAAAACTGAAATGATATCAAACATCTTTTCTTTTTTTTTTTTTCTTTCTGTCTTTTTGCTATTTCTTTGGGCCGCTTCCGCGGCATATGGAGGTTCCCAGGCTAGGGGTCTAATCAGAGCTGTAGCCACCGGCCTACGCCAGAGCCACAGCAACGCAGGATCCGAGCCGTGTCTGCAACCTACACCACAGCTCACGGCAATGCCGGATCATTAACCCACTGAGCAAGGGCAGGGACCGAACCCGCAACCTCATGGTTCCTAGTCGGATTCGTTAACCACTGCGCCACAACGGGAACTCCCTCAAGCATCTTTTCTAACCACAATACTATATGGAGTTCCGTCATGGCTCAGTGGTTAACGAATCCAACTAGGAACCATGAGGTTGTGGGTTCGATCCCTGGCCTTGTTCAGTGGGTTAAGGATCTGGCATTGCTGTGAGCTGTGGCGTAGGTCACAGACACAGATGAGGCTTGGATCCTCCGTTGCTGTGGCTCTGGTGTAGGCCAGTGGCTACAGCTCTTATTCGAGCCCTAGCCTGGGAACCTCCATATGCCCCAGGAGCAGCTCAAGAAAAGGTGAAAAGACAAAAACAAAAACAAAAACAAAACACTATATGACTGGAAATCAACCACAGGGAAAAAAAACTGCAAAAAGCACAAAACATGGAGACTAAACAACATGCTACGAAATAACCAATGGATCACTGATGAAATCAAAAGGGAAATTTAAAAAAATACCTAGAAGCAAATGACAACAAAGACACAACAATCCAAAACCTATGGGATGCAGCAAAAGCAGTTCTAAGAGGAAAGTTAATAGCAATACAAGCTTACCTCAGGAAACAATAAGAAGCTCAAATAAACAACCTAACTTTACACCTAAAGAAACTAGAGAGAGAACAGCCAAAACCCAAAGTTAACAGAAGAAATCATAAAGATCACAACAGAGATAAGTGAAATAGAAATGAAGAAATCCATAGAAAACATCAATGAAACTAAAAGCTGGTCTTTGAAAAGATCAACAAAATTGATAAACCCTCAGCCAGACTCATCAAGAAAAAGAGAGGACACAAATAAATAAAATTAGAAATGAAAAAGGGGAAGTTACAAAAGACATCACAAAAATACCAAGGATCATAAGAGACTACTACAAGCAACTATATGCCAATAAAATGGACAACCTAGAAGAAATGGACAAATACTTAGAAAAGTACAATCTTCCAAGACTAAACCCAGATTAAATAGGAAAAATGAATAGACAAATCACAGCTACTGAAATTGAAACTGTGATTAAAAAACTTCCAACAAAAAAAAGTCCAGGACCAGATGGCTTCACAGGCGAATTCTGTCTAACATTTAGAGACGAGCTAACACCTATCCTTCTGAAATTATTCCAAAAAATTGCAGAGGAAAGAACACTCCCAAACTCATTCTATGAGGCCACCATCACCCTGATACCAAAACCAGACAAAGATACCACAAAAAAAAAGAAAACTAGAGGCCAATTTCCCTGATGAACATAGATGCAAAAATCCACAACAAAATACTAGCAAGCTGCATCCAACAATACATTAAAAGGATTGTATATCATGATCAAGTGGGATTTATCCCAGGGATGCAAGGATTTTTCAGTATCCACAAATCCATCAGGGTGATTCACCACATTAACAAACTGAAGAATGAAAACCATAGGATCCTCTCAATACATGCAAAAAGAGCTTTCGACAAAATCCAACACCCATTTCTGATAAAAAGACAAACAAACAAACAAAAAACCCTCCGAAAACTGAGCATAGAGGGAGCCTACCTCAATATAATAAAGGCCATATATGACAAACCCACAGCTAACATCATTCTCAATGGTGAAAAGCTGAAAGAATTCCTGCTAAGATCAGGAACAAGACAAGGATGTCTGCTCTTGCCACTACTATTCAGCATAGTTTTGGAAGTCCTAGCCACAGCAATCAGAGAAGAAAAAGGAGTAAAAGGAATCCAAATTGGAAAGAAAGAAGGAAAAGTATCACTGTCTGCAGATGACGTGATACTATACCTAGAGAATCCTAAAGATGCTACCAGAAAACTATTAGAGCTCATCAATGAATTTGGTAAAGTTGCAGGATATAAAATTAATATGCACAAATCGACTGTATTTCTATGTACTAACAATGAAAGATCGGAAAGAGAAATTAGGGAAACCAGCCCATTTACCATCACATCAAAAATAATAAAATACCTAGGAATAAACCTACTTAAAGAGACTTGTACTCTGAAAACTATAAGACGCTGATGAAAGATATCAAAGAAAACACAAATAGATGGAAAGATATATCATGCTCTTGGATTGGAAGTTAATATAGTCAAAATGACAATATCACCTAAAGCAATCTATAAATTCAGTGCAATCCTATTAAATTACCAATAACATTCTTTACAGAACTAGAACAAAATATGTTAAAATTTATATGGAAACACAAAAGACCTCGAATAGCCAAAGCCATATTGGAAAGAAAAAAATGGAGCTGGACGAATCAATTTCCCTGATTTCAGACTATGCTACAAAGCTAGAGTCATCAAAACAGTATGGTACTGGCACCAAAAACAAATATACATCAGTGGAACAGGATAGAAAGCCCAGAATTAAACCCACATACCTACAGTCAACTAATCTATGACAGAGGAGGCAAGAATAGACAATGGAGAAAGGACAGTCCCTTCAATAAGTAGTGCTGGGAAAACTGGATAGCTCCATGTAAAAGAATGAAATCAGAACACTTCCTAACATCATACAGAAAAATAAACTCAAAATGGATTACAGACCTAAATATAAGACAAGATACTATAAAACTCTTAGAGGAAAACATAGGCCGAACACTCTCTGATATAAACCACAGCAATGTCTTCTCAGATCCACCTCCTAGAGTAATGATGATAAAAATAAAAATAAACAAATGGGACCTAATTAAACTTAAAAGTTTTTGCACGGCAAAGGAAACCCTTAACAAAAGGCAGCCCACAGAATGGGAGAAAATATTTGCAAATGAATAGACTGACAAGGGATTAATCTCCCAAATATATAAACACCTCCTGCAGCTCAATACCAAAAAAAAACAAACAACCCCATCAAAAAATGGGCAGAGAGGAGTTCCTGTCATGGCCCAGCAGAAATGAATCTGACTAGGATCCATGAGGATGCAGGTTCAATCTCTGGCCTTGCACAGTGGGTTAAGGATCCGGCGTTGCCATGAGGTGTGGTGTAGGTCACAGACATGGCTCGGATCTGGCGTGGCTGTGGCTGTGGCGTAGGCCAGCAGCTACAGCTCTAATTCGACCCCTAGCCTGGGAACTTACATATGCCACAGGTGTGACCCTAAAAAGACAAAAATAAAGGGGGGGGGCAGAAAATCTAAACAGACAATTCTCCAAGGATATACAGATGGCCAAAAAAAGACATGAAAATCTGTTCAACATCACTAATTATTAAAGAAATGCAAACCTACCATGAGTTATCACCTTACACCAGTCAGAATGGCCATCATCAGAAAGTCTACAAACTATAAATGCTGGAGAGGTTGTGGAGAAAAGGGAACCCTCTTATACTGTTGGTGGGACTGTAAATTGGTACAACCACTACGGAAAACAGTATGGAGGTTGCTCAAAAAACTAAAAATAGAATTACCATTTGAGCCAGCCATCCCATTCCTGAGCATCTCTCCAGAGAAAACCATGACTCAAAAAGATACATGTACTCCAGTGTTCATTGCAGCACTATATGCAGTAGTCAAGACATGGAAACAACCTAAATGTCCGTCAGTAGAGCAGTGGATAAAGAAGATGTGGTACATATATACAATGGAATATTACTCAGCCATAAAAAGAAATGAAATAATGGCATTTGCAGCAGCATGGATGGACCTGAAATTATCATGCTAGGTGAAGTTAGACAGTGAGACAAACATCATATGCTATCACTTATATGTAGACTCTAACAAAAGGATACAATGAACTTCTTTGCAGAACAGGTACTGACTCACAGATTTTGAAAAACTTATGGCTACCAAGGAAGACAGATAGAGGTGGTCGGGTTGGGCTGGGTGTTTGGGATGGAAATGGTGTAAAACTGTGTTGTGATGATCATTGTACAACTACAAGTATAATAAAATTCATTGAGTTAAAAAAAAAGAAACAGGATGCCCACCATCAAGCCCTTGGCCACTGCTGCCACCCCTCAATGGTGCACCCCAAGGAGACTCAGGATGGGAAAACACAGGATACTGGCCTCAGATAGCTGAGTTGCGTATCAAAGGAATAATTTCCATAAGCCCAGACTCTTGCCTCATCTTCCCATACACAGAAGAGCACTAAATCCCTTGAGATATCTGGTTTTTTGTTTTTGGGTTTTTTTGCTTTTTAGGACCTCACCCATGGCATTTGGAAGTTCCCAGGCTAGGGGTTGAATCGGAGCTACAGCTGCCAGCCTACGCCACAGCCACAGCAATGTGGGCTCAGAGCCATGTCTGCGACTTACACCACAGCTGATGGCAAGGCCAGATCCCCGACCCACTGGGCGAGGCCAGGGATCGAAACTGCATCCTCATCGATACTAGTCGGATTTGTTTCTCCTGAGCCACAACGGGAACTCCCTGGTTTTCTTTAGTTAACAATAATCTTTTGATGTTCTGAATACTAGTCTTTATTGCAAAAAACACCTGTCTATCCTGGCTCCTCCCATACCTCTTTAGAGCAGTCTCTATTCTTTATCCGAGAGGCTATGTCCCAGGCTTGAAGTCCTCAGAATGTCCACGAGTAAAACATAATTCTGAACTTTTAGGTTGTGCATTTTTTTCAGTTGATACAACCTAAGTACCACATTTATGCACATATTTTATATTTTTATATAATGATTTTTATTTTTTTCCATTATAGCTGGTTTACAGTGTTCTGTCAGTTTTCTACTGTATAGCATGGTGACCCAGTTACACATACATGTATACATTCTTTTTTCTCACATTATCATGCTCCATCATAAGTGGCCAGACATAGTTCCTGGTGTTACACAGCAGGATCTCATTGCTAATCCATTCCAAAGGCAATAGTCTGCATCTATTAACCCCAAGCTCCCCATCCATCCCACTCCCTCCCCCTCCCTCTTGGCAATCACAAGTCTATTCTCCAAGTCCATGATTTTCTTTTCTATGGAAAAGTTCATTTGTGCCGTATATTAGATTCCAGATGTCAGTGATATCATATGGTACTTGTCTTTCTGACTTATTTCACTCAGTATGAGAGTCTAGTTCCATCCATGGTGCTGCAAATGGCATTGTTTTGTTCTTTTTTATGGCCGAGTTGTATTCCATTGTGTATATATACCACACCTTCTTAATCTAGTCATCTGTCAATGGACATTTGGGTTGTTTCCATGTCTTGGCTATTGTGAATAGTGCTGCAGTGAACATGCGGGTGCATGTGTCTTTTTCAAGGAAAGTTTTGTCTGGATATATGCCCAAGAGTGGGACTGTTGGGTCCTATGGTAGTTCTATGTATAGTTTTCTAAGGTACTTCCATACTGTTCTCCATAGCGGTTGTACCAGCTTACATTCCCACCAACAGTGCAGGAGGGTTCCCTTTTCTCCACACCCCCTCCAGCATTTGCTATTTGTGGACTTATTCATGATGGCCATTCTGACTGGTGTGAGGTGGTGCCTCATGGTAATTTTGATTTGTGTTTCTCTAATAATCAGGGATGTTGAGCATGTTTTCATGTGCTTGTTGGCTATCTGTATATCTTCCTTGGAGAAATGCCTATTCAGGTCTTTTCCCCATTTTTCCATTGGGTTGTTGGCTTTTTTGCTGTTGAGTTGTATAAGTTGTTTGCATATTTTAGAGATTAAGCCCTTGTCAGTTGCATCGTTTGAAACTATTTTCTCCCATTCTGTAAGTTGTCTTGTTGGTTTCCTTTTGGTTTCCTTTGCTGTTATGCACATATTTTAAAACAGTAATAGGAAGGGAGTGATCATGAGCCACTTGCATCTTGGTCTACTGCTACTATTGAATAAATGCAAAGAAATACTTTCCAAACAAGAAATTACAATTAAGTATCATATGAAGACATCAATATACTGAGGAAACAGAAAGAAAAACCATTTAAGGAGTTCCTGTCGTGGCTCAATGGTTAACGAATCCGACTAGGAACTATGAGGTTGCAGGTTCGATCCATGGTCTCGCTCTGTGGGTTAAGGATCCGGCGTTGTCGTGAGCTGGGGTGTAGGTCGCAGACATGGCTCGGATCCGGAGTTGCTGTGGCTCTGGCATAGGCTGGCGGCTTCAGCTCCGATTAGACCCCTAGCCTGGGAACCTCCATATGCTGCAGGAGCAGCCCTAGAAAAGGCAAAAAGACAAGAAAAAAAAAACATTTAAAGTAAATAAAGGGTAGAATGTGTATTTAGGATTTTACTTTTCTTTTAAATTTACAATTAAGCTTTCATTCCAGGAAAGAAAAAAAAGGCATTATCACCACTATATCCCTGCGCCCCAAGTTGGAGCAACACCGTATGGACAATTCCATACATGTTCTACTGATGATAATGACCAAGCTCAACCTTAAACTCTCAAAGTGGGAAGATGTCAAGAGATAAAGATGGAGGATAGGAGTTCCCACTGTGGCACAGTTAATGATCTGCCTCGTCTCTATGGAGGCACTGGTTCAATCCCTGGCCCGACATAGTGGGTTAAGGATCTGGCATTGCTGCAGCTGTGTTGTAGGTCAAAGCTCCAGCTTGGATTCTATCCCTGGCCCAGGAACTTCCCTATGCCATGGGTGCTGCTGAAAAGGGGGAAAAAAAAGATGGAGGATAATGTCTGAGAGGGACCAAGTGATTAGCTTTCCCCACAAGCTCAAAGCAAGTAGCTGACTGCTGTTTTAACTCAGCCCCAGCATCAACAAATCCCCACTCTGGCTTATGCAACATGTTTCTTCATTGAAGAAAACACGCTTGAATACGAAAACACATCAGAAGAAGATTTAAGTCAGAAGCTGCTGTGCTCTTATCTCTGTTTCCACCGCCTACCGTAGATGTTCTTAAAGCTCCCCAGAAGCCTCAGTGGGCAGAGATCCTGGTTACTATTTTAACACAAAATGGGAGAGTGGGGGGGGGAGTAAATACTGTAGAATGTTCTTATTCCAAAGCCAATCAAGGAGTGGACACGAAGAGAGGGATGACGGAAAAGACTCAAATCTGAGCGTCTGGATTATGTCATTCAATCAAAAATATTGATAAACTATAGATCACATTATGGACCCTCTCTAGGAATACAGAGATTTCTGAGCCTTGATTTTAGTCCCTGAGGAATTAACAGTCTAGAATAGAGCTTCTCCAACTTTAATGTGCATATGCATCCTCTGAACACCTTGTTAAAAGGTAGAAGCTTGCATACAAAAAAATGTTGCCTGGGATTTCAGTAAACAAAGAATGTTGCCCTGCCATCAAGCCATCAGCCACTGCAGCTGCCCCCCAACAGCAGCCCCTGAGGGGATTTCAGGATGGAGAAAAAACAATACAGGTTCTAGATAGTTGAGATGCATATCTAAGGAATAATTTCCATGAGCACAGACTTGCATCTTCCCATACATAGGTGAGCACTAAAATCATTCACTTAGGAGGCCTGGTTTTTGTGATTAGCAGTGATCTTTTGACATTTGTTTGAACTACATATTTGTTTTTTTTCAGCAAAAACTCCTATATATCCTGACTCTTCCCTTACCTCTTTGGAGCAGTTCATCAGAATGGTCTGAGAGGCTGTCTCCCAGGCTATAGTCCTCGATAAGGTCCCCAAAGAAAACATAGCTTAAAGCTTTTAGGTTGTATGTTTTTCTTCAGCTGACAGGCTGATTCAACAGGTCTGCAGTGAGGCCTGAGTTTCTAACAAGCTCTAGGTGATGCTGATGCTGTCCACATGTCCACATGCGAGGCATGGATAAAGAACTGGAATAAGGACGTCTCTGCAGAGTTCTGTATGAGCACCAAAGAGGGACTGTGCCTTTCTGAATTAGAAAAGGCTTCGTAGAGAAGCCTGATGGGCTGAGCCTTGTTCTCTAAGTGATCGCAGGGGGGACGTCAAGATGTCTCCGTTGTAGTTTAATGATTATGGTTTGAAACTCAAGAGGTCTACACTGTAGTTCACTGAGTCTGGTTTGAGTTGGACAGGCCATTTAAACTTTCTGACCCTCAATTTTCTCATCTGTAAAACGAGGGACTGGCGTTCTCTTACAGTGCAGTGGGTTAAGGATCTGGCATTGTCACTGCCATGGCTTGGGTCACTGCTGTGGCATGGGTTCGATTCCTGGCCCAGGAACTCCCACATGATGTGGGTGCAGCGAAAAAAATAATAATAATAATAAAATAAGAATAAAAGAAGGGATTGAAAATGTCCAGACGCGTCAGTCCTAAAACTAGATGACTCTAATGAAATAAAAATTTTTTTGGATGTGCCCATGGCATACAGAATTTCCAGGGCCAGGGCTGGAACCCACACCACAGCAGCAGCCCCAGCTATAGTAGTTACAATGCTGGGTCCTTAACCCACTAAGCCACCAGGGAACTCCTAACGAGATAAATCACTTAGTATGTGCTCTGTTTAGAAGTTAGGGTGAAATAGTATGAGAGGTTCTATTAATGAGCCTAACAAACTGACCTCCATTTGACAGATTAAAAGTATATCAATCAATAAGAAAATAACACAAGTCTTAACAGCCTCTTACATGTGCTTCCTTTCAGTTGCCTATTTGTAGGTGAGGGTATGGCTTCGAAACTGGACTACTTTTAAAGAACATGGTACTCAACTTGTTCGGCACAATAACACTTAACATCCATAAAGCACCTTTCAGTTTCAAGGCACTTCCCAAACATCAGCTCATTACTTGTCACACCACTTGCAAGTTTCTTTTCATTAGTCCAATCACTAGTGGACAGATTAAACTGAAATGAGGAAGGCAGGCCCCAGAGGGAGGATCAGAGCTAAGAAGAGGGTGCTGGGGCTCTCTGCCACCTGGGCCCCTGCTCCCACATCTATTTATAGGTGAGAAGCTGCCCTGACCAGGAAAGCATCAAAACACCAGAAAAGGAAAAAAACAAAAACAAAAACCCCCTGCCGTTTCTGAACATTTTGCTGGAGTTTGCCACTAACACCTAAGATGTCAAAAACATCAAAGGAGGAGTTCCTATTGTGGCTCAGCTGTAACCCGACTAGTATGCAGGAGGATGTGGGTTCCATCCCTGGGTTAAGGATCCGGTGTTGCTGTGAGCTGTGGTGTGGGTCGAAGACACAGCTCCAATCCCATGTTGCTGTGGCTGTGGTGTAGACCAGCAGCTACAGCTCCAATTTGACCCCTAGCCTGGGAACCTCCACAGGTCTCAGGTGTGGCCCTAAAAAGCCAGAAAAAAAAAGTCAAAGGAGAGGGATGTAGTATAAAGGTTTACTGCTTCCTCAGCTGAGTAGGACTGATTGCCACGCTCCTCAAACACTGTATCAAAAAAGAAAACCAAGTCAACAGAGAATGACTCCATTTTCACACAAAAAATTTCATTACTACAATGCAAATAAAATTTGGCTTTTTTAGTGTTACACTTTTAAAGGATAAAATATTTTCTAGAATGGATTTTGAAGGAGTAATCATACCCTAATTACAGTACCTTCTCTTCCTATGGAAAGCAGTTAATATGTCCCTTTTAAATGAGAAAAACAAATTTTAAACTCAGTACAGCTGGTGTTCCCGTCATGGCGCAGCGGAACCAAATCTGACTAGGAACTAGGAGGTTGCGGGTTCGATGCCTGGCCTTGCTCAGTGGGTTAAGGATCCAGCGTTGCCGTGAGCTGTGGTGTAGGTCACAGATGTGGCTCAAATCTGGTGTTGCTATGGCTATGGTGTAGGCCAGTGGCTACAGCTCCAACCGGACCCCTAGCCTGGGAACCTCCATATGCCACAGGTGTGGCCCTAAGGAAAAAAAAAAAAAAAAAAAAAAACTCAGCACAGCAATAATTATCCAGTAAGTAATTTTTGCTACTATCTTATGCAGTTCTGTTTTTTTCCCCCAAATGCTCTACCTGTACATATAGAAGCTTTACAGAAATAATGATAATAAATCTTATTTAAACACTGTAGCTTCTGATTTATGGGCTGGGAGAGGGAGAAGTTGGGTACAGAGGCTGGTAAATTTGGTAGTAATGTAAAAATAAGGTCCATTTGTATAAGCCGGAAAGTATATCACAAACAATTCGTTATTTTCTTTTTTTTTCTTTTTTTTTTTTTGTCTTTTTGCCATTTCTTGGGCCGCTCCCTCGGCATATGGAGGGTCCCAGGCCAGCAGTCGAATCAAAGCTATAGCCGCTGGCCTACGCCAGAGCCACAGCAATGACAGATCCGAGCCACGTCTGCGACCGACACCACAGCTCACGGCAACGCCGGATCCGTAACCCATTGAGCAAGGCCAGGGATCAAACCTGCAACCTCATGGTTCCTAGTCGGATTCGTGAACCACTGCGCCACGACGGGAACTCCTCGTTATTTTCTCAAATATGGAAGAAAAATATACCTAATCTTAGTAAGTATTTGATTATAATAAAATGTATCTTTTAACAAAGGGAGCATTATGTCAGAAATTCCTTAGATTAAAATAGGTTTTCTAGTTCCTCTGCATTTCTTCAGAGTGCTTTGTACACACAATATCGTTCATTTCTCATTAACATAAGACAGGTTAGACCATTGTGCTTTACTTTTATCATTAAAAAACTGGTATCATGACCAAATTTTGGTACATGTAAGAGTAAATATATGTTATAAAAGTTCTCTTCAAAAATTCACGAAGCCACTTTCATTTTAACAATATTTATTACAAATCACATTTTATAAACACTAGATAAATTACATATAAAAGCTAGACATAAATATATAGAAGCAAAAATAGTACTATTAACAAGAGAAATACGCTAATATAATGTCTAATATCATGTTTAAACATGTATAACTTAATAAAATTACTAAGTTTTCATTGCTAATACTTTTTCATACATTTGAAAGCTATTCAGAAATGAAATGTAGGGGAAAAAAAGACATGAAGTGTAGAATACTCTAATTACGATCAAGATTTAAAAGGATAGAAACAACAAACATAGCACTACTTATTTTAAAAAAATCTTTTCAAACATTTAGAAGCAAAGAACTGTCCTGAAAGACAAATTAAACTTGGGTAAAAGCTCTTATCTAACTGGAGTATAAAATTTTAGGCTCTGGTTAATAGATACTAAATTTAGTGGAAAATTAAATTAACATCTCCCTTATAGGTAATATTCCTGAGTTTTTGCTAAAATACCGTAGATAAAATAACTCAATTTACAGCATGGCATAACATTGTGTTATATTTTTGAAAAACAAAAAGTACTGTGATTTTTAAAACTGTGAATAATGGGATTTAATAATGCAACCATGATCAGAAAGAATATGCTTAATTCACCTTACCATCAGAAAAATCAATGCCCTCTAACCACTACTTGGCAAAGCTCATTTGTAAATTATGATTACAAATTATATTAAACCCATCACCTGTTTTTATTTGCATCTTATGAAGTCATGTGATTTAAAGAAGAGGTTGATTATGTGGTATAGAATGCTCTTGTAAAAAGACTGAAATGATACAATGCTAATACAGGCGAGGCACAGGGTAGGTGGTCAATATTACTTAATTTAAAGTGAAAAGTCTTTCAATGTATCATTTCTGAATATCAAGACATGATTCAATGTAGTAGTTATAAATGAATCTGAAAAATATCCCCAAAGAGTTCAAACAGGAAAATACATTTTTAGTAACAATCATAAGAGGAATTTTTACAAGTGAAATTTGTGCTATTTTCAGCCTTAGTTTTTTTATCAAAATAGAATTAAATTTAAGGTTCCTTTAAAAAATAGACTTATGAAAGCTAACTTCCGATTAGCTGCTCTGTGTGGTATAGATGGCAGGTTCAGTCCCTTCTTGCAAGATCAACCTATCAATATCTTCTGATTACATTACAACACACCCCTTAAAAACAGAGCTTCCTCTGGATGTTGAATCCATGCACCTAAACGCTGGGCCCAAGAATGTGGATTTTTAAACAAGTATCTCTCTCCTGCCCCCTGGTAAATTATTATAGGCAGATTGGTTTGGAAAATAATGCTTTAAAGCCACCAACATTATTTTATCATACTTGAACATTGCTTGATAGGCATGGCATAGCTAATAAAAATCGAATTTATCTAGCTTTTTAGAAACCTGCATATCTCATCAAATATGCTTAAGTATTTCTTAGCTAAGTGTTGCAAGGTTTTGTTTTAATTCTAGTAGCTCTTAAGAGCTGATAAAAGGAGTTCCCATTGTGGCACAACGGAAACGAATCCAACTAGTATCCATGAGGATTCGGGTTTGACCCCTGGCCTTGCTCAGTGGGTTAAGGATCCGGCATTGCCCTGAGCTGTGGTGTAAGTCAAAGACATAGCTCGCAGCTCGCAGCTCAGATCTGGCGTTGCTGTGGCTGTGGGGTAGGCCGGCCGCTGCAGCTCCAATTTGACCCCTAGCCTGGGAACTTCCATATGCCGTGGGTTCGGCCCTAAAAAGCAAAACAAAACAAAAAGCTGATAAAAACAATGACCATCTTTTTGAACTGCTGAACTGCCAGTGAGTGGGCTTCTATAGTTTTAGTGTGACATGTGCCTTTTCTTACCAGGAAGCAGAAGAGTCACGGAGCAGTTGTACTCAAAAACAAAACAATGTGGGATTCAAATAATCGCATTACTCACAAAATAGTCTTTAAATAGCTATACCAACATCAGTTAGTAGAGTTACTTGCAAAACTGGCTATCAAATAGCTATTAATTTAAAAAATTAAATTTACAAAGTACTCTGACAACTGTGTATATAAAACCTCACTTGCCATAGTATGCAACTAGGAAGCAAATATTTAACTGGATTATGTACACATGAAAAAAAAAAGCACATGGGTTCATTCTAATTGATCAACTAGAATGAATCCTTCTAAATTAGAAAAGAAAAATAAGCAATGGAATGTATTCTCAAACAAACATCGTAGAGTATTGGAGTTCCCAGTGTGGTGTGATGGGATCAGCGGTGTCTTGGGAGCGCCCCTTGTCGACAAGGGTTCGGTGCCTGGCCCAGCGTTAAGGATCTGGCGTCGCTGCAGCTGCAGCTGCAGCTTAGGTCGCACCTGTGGCTCGGATCTGATCCCTGGCCTGGGAACTCCATATACCGTGGGGCGGCCAAAAACCACAACAAAAAGAGAAAATCATAGAGTACTGAGGACAGTGTAAAATAGAGACTTGAAAGAATGTTTAATTAGGATTAAAATCATGAACTGTGAGCCACTTCTGTTTTCTAATAACAGTATCATATGCAGAGGAACAAAACTACAAGCTCACTGAACTGGGTTAAATAGTTTTTAAGCTGATGAAAACGACTTAATTTAAAATGAACTCTTTTTGAACCTCAAGGGAATGATGCAGTATTCCACAATTTATTTTAAAAATGCCTTTAACAATTTCAGCATCAGTAAAAAGACCATTGCTAATACGCGAATTGAAAAGAACTTAATATCAAGTCCTTGGTTTCAAACTGTACTTCATATTCCCATCTGTATATCGGCAAAGTTGTAGAAGCTGTCTACATCTCCAGGTGCCGTCTCCTTGCTTTCTGATACAAACATCTATGTTAAATATAAAAGAAACAAAAAATACATAAATAGTAATCCCCCAATTCCAAAGCCCATGTTCTTCACACAACAGGCACCAGAAGCTTGCTATTTAAAAGAAATGCAAGGAATTCCCATTGTGGTTCAGTGGTGTACAAACCCAACTAGTATCCATGAGGATGCAGGTTTGATCCCTGGCCTCACTCAGTGGGTTAAGGATCCAGTGTTGCTGTGACTGTGGTGTAGGTCGGCATTTGTAACTCTGATTTGACCCCTAGCCTGGGAACTTCCATTTGCCACAGATGCAGCCCTAAAAAGCAGAAAAAGAAATAATTCAAGTACATCATTTATAATGTTTAATCTGTGGGTTTTCTGTATAATTCATGCAAATATAGTTTCAATGGCTATGATGTAAATTGAGCTCTTTTATTTTATTTTATTTTATTTTATTTTATTTTTTTGTCTTTTGTCTTGTTGTTGTTGTTGTTGTTGTTGTTGCCACCTCTTGGGCCGCTCCCGCGGCATATGGAGGTTCCCAGGCTAGGGGTCGAATCGGAGCTGTAGTCACCGGCCTACGCCAGAGCCACAGCAACGCAGGATCCGAGCCGTGTCTGCAACCTACACCACAGCTCACGGCAACGCCGGATCATTAACCCACTGAGCAAGGGCAGGGACCGAACCCGCAACCTCATGGTTCCTAGTCGGGATTCGTTAACCACTGCGCCATGACGGGAACTCCTATTTTTTATTTTATTTTATTTTTTGGTCTTTTTAGGGCCACGCCTGTGGCACATGGCGGTTCCCAGGCTAGGGGTCGAATCGGAGCTGTAGCTGCTGGCCTACGCCACAGCCACAGCAACATCAGATCCCAGCCATGTCTGCAACCTACACCACAGCTTGTGGCAACACGGGATCCTCAACCTAATGAGCAAGGCCAGGGATCGAACCTGCAACCTCATGGTTCCTAGTTGGATTCCCTTCCGCTGCACCATGACAGGAACTCCAAATTGAGCTCTTTTAAAAGCATTTATGATATAATTAAGGTCTTTGCTTCATAATACTTCAGTTGTATTTTATTACACTTGGAGTATCAGGGCTTTTTTTTCTTTTTCAGCTGCACCTGCAGTATGTGGAAGTTCCCAGGCCAGGGATCGAATCCAAGCCACAGCTGTGACCTACACCGCAGCTATGGCAATGCCAGATCCTTAAACTACTGCACCACATTGGGAACTCCAGAATTAAACTATACAACTATCAATATTATGAAAGCTACTGAACAAAGAGGTTTATTTAAAGATTTCTTAGTTTCTTATGTTTTCTAGGAAGAATCTCAATAGGCTGAGAAGCAAAACTTGAGATAATCTTTTTTAAAGCTGCTAAAGATATATCACTAATTTAAAATTATTTCCCAAACATCAACAAAGCAGTACTCAACAGAACCCTTCAAAAATAGCTTTTACAAATGTTAGTCAGAAATTAGAGGGTTCTGAGTCCTATTTGGCTTTACCATAAACCAGCTATATGATGCTGACAATTTAATAAACCTCTCTGGCCTGTTTCCATGTGTATAAAATGAGAAAGTGGGAACAGATAATCTTTTAACTCACTCAGATCTAAAAACTCCAAATTATATAACCATTTTTTCTCTCAGTTTCCTTTTCTATGCAATCTGATTATATATGCCTTCTCCCTTAGTACTGTTGGGATGATAAAATGAGACAAAAGACAAAGTAATTATATGTTTGGTTTTTAAGCTCTATTAAGTTATTTAAGTCTGAAATTCTTAGATACAGCAACTTCATCTACCATATCCAGAAAATACCTACATACAGTGATTTCTAGCTATGAAGTATTACTAAAGCAAATAAAAATGAACACTGGGCAATAGGATTGTCCATCCAAAGTATACGGATCTTAGAAATATAATATTTTCAACATACCACTATTTTTAGAAAAGGAAGGATCTGAAGAAACATTTGGTGAGACTTTTTAACTTTAGAGACATATGTATTATTGAAGGTTTTTTATAAGTAGATACTTAACTTGGTAAATTTTTAAGCTATTAGAATTTTAGTTTGGCAAGGAAAAACCAAAGCTTAGCTTCCAATTGTTTACCATAAGTTCTAAAAGTCATGATGTGCTGAAAGTAACTATTTAATTGTAAGGAAATGAAAGGCTTGATTGAAATAGAGTCCACAGGAGTTCCCATCGTGGCTCCGTAATTAACGAACCTGACTAGGATCCATGAGGACTCAGGTTCAATCCCTGGCCTTGCTCAGTGCATTAAGGATCTGGCATTGCCATGAGCTGTGGTGCAGGTCGCAGATGTGGCTCAGATCTGGCATTGCTGTGGCTGTGGTGTAGGCTGGTAGCTATAGCTCCAATTGGACCCCTAGCCTGGGAACCTCCATATACCATAAGTGCGGGCCTAAAAAGCCAAAAAAAAAAAAAAGGAAAGAAAGGAAGGAAGGAAGATAGTCAACAAAGCCTTGTACCTTGGTTCCATTGAATATCTCGTTGACGATAAGCTGACATCCTTCTACAGCACCATCTCCATTGAACTCCAAAGCAATGACAGGACCTATAAGCAAAACCAAGAAGAGTTGTCTTATGAATACAAATCTATCCTCCAATTAATCTTTTTCTTCTTCCCTGAAGACTCTCCAACCTCTTCTTTGAGGGTGAGAGAAAAGAAAGAAGTAGACAGATGGGACACGTCACTTCAGCCACTTCCTACTCTAATCATAAAACAAATTAACATAGAGTTTCATCACAGGACAAGTAGTTTCAGTGCTGGGATTAGTGTCACATTTTTAAGTGTTGTAAATCGCCTGGCTTTTCTGGTTTTCATACTTCTGCAAAATCCATAACAAGTCCACCCCTTTAGCAGTACAAAAAATAGTTGATAAAATGACAAATAAGATCAAATGCTATTCAAGTCATTGTGCCAAGCAGCCAGTCTTGCTTCCAACTCTTCTACTTAGCAGCCAAGTTCTGGGCCACCAATGATGAAGCTCAGCCAAGTGGGAATTGAAAGCAGGCACCAAAAGTCATGACCATATGAAAGTACTTTTCTTGAGGGTGCCATAAAACTATATCCTAGAACCAACAACGAAGTTTTTAGTCTTTAATTCTCTGAAGAGAACATGTGTGCCTCCTTTCCCAGGCTTAATTTGATTACTTTGAAACCACCCATACTTTAAATCCTGGTGTAAAGATTCGTGATTCAGTTTGACTTGGATTTAAACATAGCATTGGCACAACTGGCATCAAATTGTTGGCAAACATGGCCATACGTGAGCCAAACAAAATAAGCTTTTCAATTCAATTATAACTTATTCATCTATCACTATATTCCTAATAGATTTTTTTAATCTCCTTTAATAATGGAGAAATCCTGACCTCCAGGAGATTACAAATTTCTTGAAAAAAAGACATAAATCCATTAAACAGTATGGACTAAGAGAGGATAATGAAGTACTCAGGAATGAAATACTAAGGTGAATGTGGTCACAGTCCATAGAACAAGGCACAAGAAGAGAAAAGGGCTTGAGATTTAATATCAACAGCAAATACAGAAAAGGCAGGATAGGGTGTTCCCATCGTGGCACAGTGGTTAACGAATCCGACTAGGAACCATGAAGTTGCGGGTTCAATCCCTGGCCTTGCTCAGCAGGTTAAGGATCCGGCATTGCCGTGAGCTGTGGCATAGGTTGCAGACGTGGCTCAGATCCCGCGTTGCTATGGCTCTAGTGTGGACCAGAGGCTACAGCTCTGATTCGACCCCCAGCCTGGGAACCTCCATATGCCGCGGGAGTGGCCCAAGAAATGGCAGAAAGACAGAAGAAAAAAAAAAAAAAGAAAAGGCAGGATATATTACAGTCAATTGTACAATTAGATACAGAGAACAAATTAACAAAGTGTGAGTTTTTCAGTGTCACAGTATGTAGATCAAGATAGGTGCTGAATAAACAAAAGAAGGTAACTGGGGAATATTTTCTCAGAAAAATGGATGATTCTATGTCTGGGGCTACAAAATGGACAAGCTCAATCTGCACTATCTTGTTCAGCCAAAAAGCAATAGGCTATCAAAGGCCAATAGTGTTTTATCAAAAGGACACAGGAGCCAGTTTGAAGAGGCTCCTAATGGCCAAAAATGAGACATGGTGAGATCAGAAGGAATAATGACTGCAATTTATTAAAACATACTGGATATATAAAGTCGTGAACTCATAATGATATTTAGAAAAGACAGAAACAGAAGTCACTGAGCACCACTGTAGGTTGCTAGGGCACTGATTTATTACTCTGAAAATCAATGTTTAATTTTCCTTTATTTACTTTGCTTTTCTGATATGAAGCACTTTTCAAGGTAACCAAACAGCCTGGTGTACGAGAAGTTCTATTAACATCCATTAATAAATGCAGATGTAGTGACACAATTAGAGAATGATCGTTTTGAAGTTCCCATTGTGGCTTAGTGGGTTAAGAATCCAACTAATATCCCTGAGGATGTAGGTTCAATCCCTGGCCTCACTCAGTGGGTTAAAGGATCTGGTGTTGCCATGAGCTGCGGTGTAGGTCGCAGAGGTGGCTCGGATCCTGAGTTGCTGTGGCTGTGGTGTAGGCTGGCAGCTGTAGCTTCAATTCGACCCCTAACCTGGGAACTTCCATATACCATGGGTTCGGCCCTAAAAAGACTAAAAAAAAAACAAAAGAAAAGAAAGTGATCATTTTGGAGTTCCCTGGTGGCCTATCAGATTAAGGATATGGTGTTTTTCACTGCTGTGCCTTGGGTCACTGCTGCTGCTGTGGTGTGGGTTTGATCCCTGGCCTGGGAACTTCCACATGCTGAGGGTGTGGCCAAAAAGAAAATGATCATTTTGAAATTCCTTTATTATTATTATTTTTTGTCTTTTGTGTTTTTAGGGCCACACCTGTGGCACATGGAGGTTCCCAGGCTAGGAGTCTAATCAGAGCTGTAGCTGCCGGCCTACACCACAGCCGCAGCAATGTCAGGTCCCAGCCACATCTGCGACCTCCACCACAGCTCTCGGTAATGCCAGATCCTTCACCCACTGAGCGAGGCCAGGGATGGAACCCACAACCTCATAGTTCCTAGTCGGATTCAGTTCCGCTGCGCCACAATAGGAACTCCTGAAATTCCTAATAAAATAATTGGATCAGGCAATTCACAAGAAAGACTGACAGGAAACTACAATAAAAAGACTGTCACCACCTAAGCCTAACAGTACAACAATTAAACATTTTGCACCTTCTCATTAATAGGAAACAATACCATCTGTGTAATATTCTTGCCACCCCCCCCCCCACAAAAAAGCACAAGACTTTGATTTAACATCTACAAGAGGAACAAATTAAACAAACATCTGCAAACTAGAGGACAATGGACTAGGTTTCTTTTACGAAACAAAGGCATAAAACTCCTGTTTCTGGGCGAGGGAACTCCTGTTTCTGGTTAAGAGCTAAGAGTGATATAAGATACAAAACCACCACATACAGTGAGTGAGTAGGCCAATTTTACATCTGTATCAAATTAACTGTAAAAATACATAAAAAATATTTTTAGACAATTAGGGAAATTTGAATATGGAATGGTTAGTAGATGATGCTGAGAAATTGTTAATCATGTTAGACATGGTAATATATTTCACTTAAGAAAATATTTGTGTAGCTGTCAAATTGTTATGGTATATATCTTTAAAAAAAAATTTTTTTTTGGCCACACCTGCAGCATATGGAAGTTCCTAGGCCAGGGATTGAATCTGAGCCACAGCTGTGGCCATGCCAGATCCTTTAACCCACTGCCGCAGGCTGGGGATCGAACCTGCACCTCTGCAGTGACCTGAGCCACTGCAGTTGGATCCTTAAGCCACTACGTCATAGCAGGAACTCCTAAAATATATCTTGATAAAACTGTTATTAAAAAAGAAAAACATTCGTTTTTAATTTTGTTTTGTTTAAGACACATACTGAAGTATTTGGGATGAAATGGCAAAATTTGATTAACATATTTCAGCAAAAACGGAGAGTATAGATTATTTTTTAAAGTATGGCAAAAGTTGATAAACCTGGGGCATGGGTACACATGAGGTGATGGCATTCTACTTCTGAGAAGACACAGTACATTTGGAAATTTTCAAAAAAGTTTAAAAAGCATTTTAAACCAAATAAATATTGATCTAAAAAGTTGAGAATGTAGGATTTCCAGTTTTGCAGAGAGCAGATGGAAAGTTTGAATTAAGGTAGAATGGAATTTACTTCTATTCAGGGTCACTAAAAAGAATACTATATATATATATTTTTTTTTTTTGGTCTTTTTTAGGGCTGCACCCACAGCATATGGAGGTTCCCAGGCTAGGGGTCTAATTGGAGCTATAGCCACCGGCCTACGCCAGGGCCACAGCAACGTGAGATCCAAGCCACATCTGCGACCTACACCACAGTTCACGGCAACGTCGGATCCTTAACCCACTGAGCAAGGCCAGGGACTGAACCCACAACCTCGTGGTTCCTAGTCGGATTCATTAACCACTGAGCCACGACGGGAACTCCAACAGATATATATATATATGTATATATATATATATTTTCCACACCTGAAGTCACCAACTTTAGGTGGTTTAATATATTTTTTTTCACATCTGTGGTTATATAATGATCATAACAATCCAATTTCACAGGATTTCCATCCCACAACCCAAGCACATCCCCCACCCCCCAAACTGTCTCCTCCGGAGACCATAAGTTTTTCAATGTCTGTGAGTCAGCATCTGTTCTGCAAAGAAGTTCCATCTGTCCTTTTTTCAAATTCCACATGTCAGTGAAAGCATTTGATGTTGGTGTCTCATTGTATGGCTGACTTCACTTAGCATGATCATTTCTAGGTCCATCCATGTTGCTAAGAATGCTGGTATTTTGTTCATTTTAATGGCTGGGTAATATTCCATTGTGTATATGTACCACATCTTCTTGATCCACTCCTCTGTTGATGGACATTTAGGTTGTTTCCACGTCTTGGCTATTGCAAATAGTGCTGCAATGAACATCGGCATACATGTGTCTTTGCGAGTCATGGTTTTCTCTGGGTAGATGCCCAGGAGTGGGATTGCTGGATCAAATGGTAGTTCTATTTTTAGTTTGCTGAGGAATCTCCATACTGTTTTCCACAGTGGTTGCACCCAATAGATATATTTTTTAAATCAGACATTTATTACTAAAAGTTTCTGTATTCTCTAAAGACAATACAATCTAGAATTTAGAAATACACTTTTGATAGAATTTCCAAGTATATCACTTGGTTGATATACTTTGAACAAAATATGAGGAACTTCCAATAAGTAACTTAATTTGTCAACAAAGAAATATCAACAGGAGTTCCTGCTGTGGCACAGTGGGTTAATGATCTGGCTGGTCTCTGTGGCACTGCTGGTTCGATCCCCAGGCTGGCACAGTGGGTTAAGGATCCAGCATTGCCGCAGCTATGATGTAGGTCACAGATCTGGCTCAGATTGTATCCCTGGCCTGGGAACTTCCCTATGCCAGGGGTGTGGCCGAAAAGGGAAAAAAAAATCAACAATAAAGATGGATAAGGGCATGAGTTTTGATTAACATGTGTGAATTATCCTAAATTTAAAAACCTACAACACTGACAGTGTACTTTTTAAGTAGTTCTGTCTATCTGATGGTGACCGCAATTACGGTGGTTATTTCAAACTGAACCATGAGGTCACCAAGATCACTGGCCCCGTTTTTTAGTGTTTTAATGTGACCGTCTTATCAAATAGTTCGCAGTAGCTTTAAATCTAAAATTTGAACTGTCGTGAAAAATTGTGAGATTGTGAAGTAAACAAAAAAGGCTTCTGGATGTTCTGTCTAACGAACTCCTCTGTGTTATTTCACATGACCTTGGAACAAGACATGTCTCAATTAGATTAGAGCAACAGACTCCCAGCTGGTCTCTCTGCTTCTCCCTTAGAGTAACCAGAATGATAAAAGTTACATTTTAAAGGGACCGTGGCATTCCTAGGTTCTAAAACCTCCGGTAAAATATGTCTGTATTTTTCCTATTTTTAATTTTTCTAAAGATAACTGACGGTTTAGAGTAACAACGTGAACAATGCATTAGATGTTTATAGCATATGTAATAGTAAAATATATAACAATGACATAAGGATGAGAAGGAAGATTTGAGGATATAAATTAGGCCCCTACATACTATAGGTGATAGGGTATAATATTAGAATAAGGTAGCCTCAAATGATTTAAATATGTATACTGTAAAAACCAAAGGTGACCATTAAATAAGATTTAGGAAAAGAGGCAACAGAGGAGAAAAAAATGGAATCGTTAAAAAAATACCCAATTAAACAGCAAAAGAGGTAACAAGAAACAAGGAGCAAATGGAATGGAAAGCAGCTAGCAGGATGGTCGATGTTGATCCAAATATATCAATCTCTTTCAATATGAATGGTGCAGACACACCAGTTAAAAGTCAGAGACTATCAGATTGGACTGAAAGGCAAGAACCAACTATATGCTGTCTACAGAAACTTCACCTTAGATGCACAGACTTTGATAAGTTAAAAGAAAAGGGATAAAGATATATGATGAAACACTAACAACTAAATGAAAGCTGGAGTGAGTAGCTGTATTTCAGACAAAGTGGATTTCAGAGCAAGGAAGATTATCAGCGACAAAGAGGGATATTACGTAATGATAAAAGATTTTTCAAGAAGACATAATCCTAAATGTGTATGCACCTAACAAATGTTTCAAAATTCCTAAGGCAAAATCTGATAGGATCTGAAAAGAGAAATAAATCCACAGTTATAGTTGAAGACTTTGACATGCTTCTCTCTTTAATTCATAGAAAAAATAGACAGAACATTAGTAAGGACATAGATGACCTGAATAGCATTATCAATGAAACTAACCTAGGGGACATTTATAGAACATTTCACCAAACAAAAGCAGATTACACATTCTTTTCCCTGCACACAGACTATTCACCAAAATAGACTATATTATGTTCCACAAAACAAACCTTAACTTAGTAAAGAAATCATACAATGTGAGTTTTCAGACCATAACAACATTAATCTAGAAATCGGTAATAGAAATATATCTGGACCATTGCCCAAATGTTTGGAAATTAAACATTATATTTCTTTTTTCTTTCTTTTCATTTTGCCCCCACCCCCACATATGGAGTTCCCAGGCCAGGGATCAGAACTGAGCCACGCCGTGGCTGTGGCAATGCCAGATCCTTTAACTCACTGTGCCAGGCTGGGGATCGAACCTGCATCCTGGCACTAGAGAGAT
Source organism: Phacochoerus africanus (assembly GCF_016906955.1). Lineage (NCBI taxonomy): Eukaryota > Metazoa > Chordata > Mammalia > Artiodactyla > Suidae > Phacochoerus > Phacochoerus africanus. Next base: position 43,763,375 of record NC_062560.1, on the reverse strand, counting down.
GCTGTCAGTCCCATGGTGCCACAGTGGGAACTCCAAACATCATATTTCTAAATAGTCCACAGATCAAGTGAAATGCCTCCAGGGAAATTAAAAAATATTCTGAACTGCATCAGGGGTCAGCCTACTTTTTTTCTGTAAAGGGCCAGATGGGAAATATTTTAGGCTTAGTGAACCATACAGTATCTGTCACAGCTAATCATCTTTACTGTTACAGCGCAAGAGCAGCAAAACATAACAGATGAAACAATGAATGTGGCTGTGCTCCAATAAAAGTTCATTTACAAAACATACGGTAGGCCATAGTTTGCTAAATCCTGAATTAAATCAAAATACATCATATTAAAATTGGCAGGACACAGCTAAAGCAACACTTAAAGGAAAATTTCTAACACAAAATACACACACAGTCATTCCTCATCATCAGTGGATTCCTTATTTGCTAACTGCTTACTTGGTAAACTTTGTTTTACCCAATAGGCAAAATGTGTTACCCCAAATCAATACTTGCAGTCTTTTCATGGTCATTCATGGACACACACAAGGTGGCAAAAAATATGAATTGCCTGACATTGCATGTTCCCAGGTAAAGTTGAACTAAGTGATGCTCTGCCTTCTTGTTTCAGCACTGATTCTGTAACCAAATGTCCTTTTCACAGTCCATTTCATGCCACATTTTTCACATTTTTGTGCTTTTCGTTGGGAACATCGGTGCTTAAAATGTCCTTCAAATGAAATGCTCAAGTATGGTCTGATGTTCCTAAGCTTAGGAAAGCTGCAATGTGCCTTACAGAGAAAATATGTTAGATAAGCGTCATTCAGGCAGAAGGTATAATGCTGTTGGCTGTGAGTTCAATGTTAATGAACATCTACTAAATGAGGTGTCTTTAAACAGACACATACATACAATAAGGTTATGTATTGATTGGTTGATACAAATGTTGTGTGTGACCAAAGACTTGTGGATCCTGGCTCTGCATTTCTCCTAGGAGTAGCAGTTCCATACTTACGGATTCAGCATTCATAGCAACTTTATGGAACAGAACTACCATGAATAATGAGAACCACTCTTTTAGAAAAGAAAGAAAGTTGGAGTTCTCTTGTGGCTCAGCAGGTTAAGGATCCAGTGTTGTCATTTCAGTGGCTCAGGTCGTTGCTGTGGCGTGGGTTTGGTCCCTGACCTGGGAACTTTGCATGCTACGGGTGTGGCCAAAAAGAGAGAGAGAGAGAGAGAGAGAGAGAGAGAGAGAGAGAGAGAGAGAGAGAGAGAGAGAGAGAGAGAGAGAAAAGAAGGAATATCTCGGAGTTCTGTTGTGGCTCAGTGGTTAATGAACTGTGAGGTTTCCGGTTCGATCCCTGGCCTCGCTCAGTGGGTTAAGGATCTGGCGTTGCCGTGAGCTGTGGTGTAGGTCACAGATGTGGCTCGGATCCCACATTGCTGTGGCTGTGGTGTAGGCCAGCGGCTATAGCTCCGATTCGACCCCTAGCCTGGAAACCTCCATATGCCAAGGGAGCAGCCCTAGAAAAGGCAAAAAGACAAAAAGAAAAAAAAAAAGGAATATCTAAAATCAGTAACCTAAGGTTAAACTTGAAGAAACTAGAGAAAGAAGAGCAAATTAAACCCTAAAGCAAGTGAAAGGAAGGAAATAAACATTAGAGCAGAAACCAATGAAACTGAAAAGAGAAAAACAATAGAGAAAATCAGTAAAACAAAAAGTTGCTTCTTTAAAATGATCACTAAAGTGATAAACCCCTATCTAGGCTGATGGGAGAGGGAGAGGCCTCAAATTACCAACAGGAGGAGGATAAAAGGGACATCTCTAGTGGTTCCACATACATAAGAATAAGGAAATACTATAAACTCTATACCTATAAATTTGATAACTGAAATGAAACAATTCCCTGAAAGACCAAAACTTATCCAAATACACCTAAGAAGGAAAATATACCCTGAGGAGTTCTATAAATAATAAACAAACAAACAAATAAAATGTATAGCTAAATATTTTCCCCAAGTCTTTAGGTCCAGATGGTTTGATTGGTGATTTCTACTAGACACTTAAGGAGGCCAGCATAACCTTAACATCAAAGCCAAAGATATTACAAGAAAAGAAAATCAGAGACCCATGTGCCTCATGAACAAAGATGTAAAAATCCTCAATAAAATATTAGCAAATGGAACCCAGTGATATATTAAAGGGATAAAATACCATGATCAAGGGGGTACATCTCAGGAGTACAAGGCTGGTTCAACATTCAAATGAACAAAATTAATTCACCTGCTTCAATGACTCAATCATTAAGAACGCATGATAACGCAATACATGCAGAAAAAGTTTTCAACAAAATTCGTCATCCACGTGTGATAAAAACTCAACAAACTAGGAATAGAATGAAACTCCCGTAGTCTAATAAAAGGTATGTATGAAAAATTTACCACTGACATCATTCTTAAGGGTGAGACTGAACACTTTCACCCTGAGATCAGTAAGAGGACGAGAATGTTCTCTTCTCACTATTCTACATAACATCGTAGTGGACATCCTAGCCAACATAATCATGCAAAAAAAAAGGAAATAAGAGGCATGTAGAAGAAAGAGAGCAACTAACCTAAAGAGCTCCCAAAGGCTAAAAGTGGAACAACTGGATAGTATTGGACTATAAGCCAAAGAATAAAAACATATCTCTGAGTCCCTACTGATAGACATAAATGACTGAATAAATAAATGAGAGAGAAGGGACAAATCTTTCTTGCAGAATTCCAAATAATGTATGTAGATACTCCCCTCTCTAGGAGGTGGAGTATAATTCTCCTCTCCTTGAGGATGGACACTGGTCTTAGTGACTCAACTTCCAAAGAATGTAGAGAGAACTTCCAAAGAGTATAGAAAGAGGAAAACAGGAACTGCAAGAAACCTGGCCCATAGCACCTGAGCCAGGTCTCTAAGGTCAACATCACCAGCATTGAGTCATGTTGCTGTCATGTGCCCTGCGATGTGATGTGATATGACCTCTTCTCCAAAACCTTAGTCTAATAAGAGAAAACAACACCCACAAATAGAGGGACAGTCTACAGAGTAATGTACCAGTACTGTTCAAATATTTCATAGTTAGGAAAAACAAGGAAAGACTAAGGAACTGTCACAGACAAGAAGAGATTAAAGAGACACAATGACTAAATGCAATGTGGGATCTTGGATTGAGTTCTGGAACAGAAAAAGAACATGAATGAAAAAAAAAAAAAAACCTGGTGGAAATTTGAATAAAGTTTACAGCTCAAGTAAATAGTATTTTACCAATGTAAATTTCTTAGTTTCAACAAAGGTACCATACTTATGTTAACATGAGGGGAACATGGGTTTCAAAACTCGGTACGGACTTTGCAAGTTTTCTGCAAATCTAAAATTATTCCAATATAAAGAGTTTAATTAAAAAAATAAAAATAAAAATGTCTAGTAGCTTCTCATCTCATACAGACTAGAAACCAAAGTCTGTAGAGTGGCCTACAAGGCCCTATATTATCTAATTCTTCCTTTACTACTTCTCAGATCTCATCTACTATGTTTATAGACTAAATTAATGAATGACTCTCTACAACAAAAGAGCCCAAGTCGGCCTAATCAGCAGAACCATCTAGGGAGCTTTTAAAAAATGCAGATTCCAAGGGTTAATCTCAGAGATACTTGAATCAGTCTTTCTGGAGTAGGGGTTGGAAATTGCAATCTTTAAAAGCACCCCAGACGGTTCTGAGACTCAAGTCAGATTTGGAGAGTCTCTAGATGGAAACAGTGAATTCTGTCAAAGAGCTTCATTCTCTGAAAGGAAATAATATGACTACTTGAACTGAAGAGGAAAATTTAGAGACTCTAAAGTATAAACTATTTGAAATCAAAATGAATGTTCAAAAGCATAAGTCCATACTCCCCTCAACCCCCGCCCAAGCCCAAGAACAGCGGTGTGCAACTGGGAGCAGTTTTGTCCCCCCACCAAAGGGGCATTTGGCAATGTCTATTTGGCAATGTCTGCAAACATTTTTGGTTGCTATAGCTGGGGCAGTATGCTATTGGCACTCAGTCCATAGAGGCCAGGGATGCTGCTAAACATCCTACAATGTAGAGGACAGCCCGCTACAATGAAGAATTATCTAAAATATCAATGGTGCTGTGCTTGAGAAACTCCTTAGAATGACTGATGGCCACTTTTAGATAAGGACCCAGTCCATCTAACACCTGCTGGAATATCTCCACAGACAGCCTACTCATAACGCTGCATCACTCAGGGTGCTATTGGGCAGCTTAAAATTTGTCCCCAACTTTTATTTGGAAAAATTCCAAACAGTATATAAAAATCGAAAGAATAACAAACATCCATTTGCTTGGATTTTTTTTTAAACTTTTTTTTTTTTTTTTTAGGGCCGCCCCTGTGGCATATGGAGGTTCCCAGGCTAGGAGTTGATTCTGAGCTGAGCTGCCGGCCTATGTCACAGCCACAGCAACGTGGGACCCGAGCCACGTCTGTGACCTACACCACAGCTCATGGCAACGGCCGGATTCTTAACCCACTGAGCGGGACCAGGGACTAGTTGGGTTCATAACCCGCCAAGCCACAAGGAGAACTCAAGGATTTGTTAGGATGTGTTAACCTACACCCATCAAATGTTAACCTTTGGCCACATTTGCTCTGCCACACACTATACACATACACACACATGCACACACAGACAAACATACTTCGTTTTTGTTTTGCTGAGCCATTTGAAAATAGCAGGCATCATGACAATGCAACATGCATCTCCTATATAACTATAATACCATTATCATACTGCAGGATACAATAATAATTCCATGATATCATCTTCAAACTTCCCAAGTTGTCCCCAAAATGCATTTTACAGCTCTATTGCTCACCCTACCCTAATCCAAAATCCAATGAAGTTTCATTCCTTCCATGTAGTGGTTAGATTTCTTTTTTGTTGTTGTTGTTGTTGTTGTTGTTGTTGTTGTTGCTATTTCTTGGGCCGCTCCCACGGCATATGGGGGTTCCCAGGCTAGGGGTTGAATCGGAGCTGTAGCCACCGGCCTACGCCAGAGCCACAGCAACTCGGGATCCGAGCCGCATCTGCAACCTACACCACAGCTCACGGCAACGCCGGATCGTCAACCCACTGAGCAAGGCCAGGGACCGAACCCGCAACCTCATGGTTCCTAGTCGGATTCGTTAACCACTGCGCCACGACGGGAACTCCCATGGTTAGATTTCTTTTAATCCCAAACTGTCCCCCATTGTTTTTGTTCTCCAGGACATTGTCTGAAGCGTCCTAGTCAGTCATCTTGTAGAAGGTCTTCTCTTTTTGCTTGTCTGTTTCCTCAAGGGGTCGGTTAACGTGTTTCCAGATTTCCTTGGCTTGGTTAGATTTAGGTAAAATATTTTTGGAAAGAGTCCTTCATAGCCGATGATGTGTTATTTCTTACTGCATCACAGCAGGAGACATACAATGTCAGGCTGCCCTGCCCTCAGCAATGCTAAGTTTGATCACTGGGTTAATGTGATAATCACCAAATCTCTGCTGTAAAGGTGCACTTTCCCATCTGAGTTAGAATGTATAAATATCCTGCTTCTTATCAACTTTTTTTTCATGGCCCTGGAAGTTCCCGGGCCAGGCGTGGAACTCAGGCCTCCGCAGTGACCCGAGCTGCTGCGGGCGGATCTTTAACCCACTGTGCCACCGCACAGCTCTTACCCCAGGAATTTTAGCATCCACTGATAAACTCTGTCTGAATTAATTATTACATCAGGGGTTGGAAAATGGTGATTTCTAAAGTCTATCATTCTCTCTATGTTTATTAGCTCATAGTAGTCTGTAAAGAGCTTTTCTTTCCTTTTTTCTTTCTTTCTTTTGGTCTTTTTATGGCTGCATCTGCAGCATATCCAAGTTCCCGGGCTGGGGTCGAATTGGAGCTGCAGATGCTGGCCTACACCACAGCCACAGCAACGCCAGATCTGAGCCACATCTAGGACCTCTGGTGCAGCTTGCAGCAACACTAGATCCTTAACCTACTGAGTGAGGCCAGGGAGCGAATCCACATTCTCACAGAGACTATGTTGAGTTCTTAACCCATTGAGCCACAACAGGAACTCCCGAGAGCTTTTCTTTATTCCCTCTCCCTCCGCCCCCCGCCCCCTTTTTTGGTGCTTAGTACACATTTATTAACTGAATACATTAAATAGTGTTGATTTTTCAAATTAGATAAAAAGCATGGGCTGATAAGTTTCATGAAGGTATTTCACAGATTAGAAAAACAAATTTCAAACAGATTTGTGATTACTGAGATGAGAAACTGATTATTACCAATTTGGGGTCCTGGAGAACTGGTCATTTTAAGCTAATGGACCAGTGTTTCTTTTACTAGAGGATAGGAAGCTTCTAGACCATGGGCGTGCCTAGCAGTCACATGTGATATCTATGTAGACCCCAAAGTTAGATAGATTCCAAGCTTACAGGGCATGCTGGGCCATGGTTTAGTGCCAATTTCCTCTTCCTTCTTTTTCGTTATCACTATGGGTACATGGGTTTCTGCTGTTGTTAAATCAGTTCTCTTCATTATTCTTTTTAAAGCTCAAATTGTCCCAAATTTGGCCAGTGGAGACTCTTTCAAGCTAGCTCCTATGACTTTTTGACATGACCTCCTTTGTCTTTGGCTACTTCCTCTGGGCATCTCTGGTTCTGAAAGCTGTTTAAATGACATTTATTTGCTGTAACTCCTATAATATCTGCTCACTGGTTTCAGTGCTACTTTTTTGTGCAGAAGCAGAACATTTTACTTCTTCCATGTGGAATGCTGTGTCACTGAAACACATACGATGGTTGGGTTGGAGCAATTTTATGAAACAACTTCACTGACTTTATCATGAGTACATAAATCACGAGTTTAGGCCTACTCAGATGCTCCCTTCTTTCTTAATCCTCAGGATGCTATTACACTTGGTCCTTGACTGAATTTCTGAAAGCTGCTGAGAGTTTAAAGATTTGTTTTCAAGGTTCCATCAGAATGTTCCCATATCAGAATGGCTGCATCAAAGGAGCCAGGTCATAATTTCCCGTATATAATCTAGGATAGATTCATGTGCTGGTTGTAGGCAGTCCTTAGTACTGTTAGAATAAAGCCACCAAGGCTTATAAAATACTGTATTAAGACTTAAGACCGGGAGTTCCCTTCGTGGCTCAGTGGTTAACAAACCTGACTAGGAACTGTGACGATGTGGGTTTGATCCCTGGCCTCGATCAGTGGGCTAAGGATCCAGCATTGCTGTGAGCTGGGGTGTAGGTCGCAGATGCGGCTCAGATCTGGCGTTGTTGTGGCTGTGGTGTAGGCCAGCAGCTGTAGCTCCAATTCGACCTCTAGCCTGGGAACCTCCAACATCCATATGCCTCAGGTGCAGACCTAAAAAAAAAAAAAAAAAAAAGAGGAAAAAAAAAAGACTTAAGGCCAAATCACACACCCAGCATTAGTATTAAAATTATCCTAACAGTCCTCCAATATTCTCATACAGGTTTTTGCAATGTATCACAACTCATTTATACATAAAGACCATGTCCATGCAGATGTACCCTTTTTCTAGGCTATAACCAATCAGCATTACATATTACTATACATATTTGCTCAGGCCAGTCAGGAAAAGCCTGATGAGCCTTGAGCAAACAACATCCGTGCTCTGACAGATGAATAAGTACTGCCTTGTAGATCGGTACACCTTCAAATACATGGAGGCAAACAGCCATACTTTAGGAGGGCACACAAACTCTGTTTGCAAACTTATTTCCAGTATCTGAAATTTACTGCTGGCATGCATCCATGGGAGAAAATAATTCTGATGATGCACGGGGAGTTAATCAACTGTATTCAATACACAGAATAGTATATATTTCTTATTTCTTTTCTAGGATGGTCAAAGCACACTGAAGGCAGAAAGAATCCTTATCCAGGAGTTCCCGTCATGGCTCAGTGGTTAGCAAATCCGACTAGGAACCATGAGGTTGCGGGTTCGGTCCCTGGCCTTGCTCAGTGGGTTGAGGATCCGGCGTTGCCGTGTGCTGGGATGTAGGTTGCAGATGCGGCTCGGATCCCGCGTGGCTGTGGCTGTGGTATAGGCCGGTGGCTACAGCTCCGATTGGACCCCTAGCCTGGGAACCTCCCTCCATATGCTGCGGGAGGGCCCAAGAAATGGCAAATAAATAAATAAATAAATAAATAAAATTTTAAAAATTAAAAAAAAAAGAATCCTTATCCAGTGCCTTCTAACTCTGGGCCGGGACAAGGAAATGGTCACTCACTAAAGTATACTAATACAACAATAATAAAATAATTGAAAATAATAAAATACATAGTAATAAAATGTGATTTCCAAGAACTAAGATGATAGAACAGGAGGGGGGGGAAACCCCTAATACCTAATTTCTAGTTAGTTGTATATGGCTTTTTGAATGCTGTGAAATGTTGACATTTCTGAATAGCAATAGGAAACAACATAAACGAGAAACATTAAAGGCAAGAGTAAATCAAATCAGCAGGTCAAGAGAATAATCACAAAAATATAGCAGTCATCCAGAAGGTACCTTTGTTCAGAAGAGGAAGGAAATCAGGTGCTTTTTCCCGAAAAACCCTTTGAGCATCCTCAGCTTTCATTGACACCTCCTTGGTCTGAACTAGGAAAAAGCCTTTACCCACCATCTGTGGAAATAAAATGTCATTTAGGTTTTAAAATGACCTTCAGGGACTAAAACAATAATTTTTTTTCTGTATAAACAATTTTTCTGTATAAACTGCAACAGAGCACTGATTTTTGTTTTAGTTATGACTCTAATTCAGAGTGTTTGTTGTAATAAGATTTCACCATACGGAAGATTCTTTATTCCAGATTGGGGGGGGCGGTTCTGGTTAAGAATGGGTACTGCAGTGCCCACTGTTGAGATTAACAGTCCAATGTGAATTAGCTCTCGAAATTTTAAACATTATTAAAAAAATTGGGGAGGCTGAAACAAACGGATGGAGACTTTGGTTTGATGATCCTGCAAATGCCCAGGGAGTGAATGGTTAAATGAGTTATGGTACCTTCACATGAGAAAGTACTATAGTTCATCAAATGTAACAAATAATAAATAGGGGAAGCTTATACAATAATGTCAATTTTAAAAAGCATAATTCATATTTATATAGTATAGCACACTGATAGATTATATTTATGGAGTACTATGTGCCAGGCAGTTTTATGCATTCTATATGTGTAACACATTTCACCAGGTACAATTACAATTATTACTCTCATTTCTTTCTTTCTTTTTTTTTTTTTTTTGGTTTTTAGGGCTGCACCTGTGGCACATGGAAGTTCTCAGGGGTCAAATCAGAGCTACAGCCGCCGGCCTACACCACAGCCACAGCAACTTGGGATCCGAGCCGAGTCTGCAACCTGCACCACAGCTCACGGCAATGCCAGATCCTTAACCCACTGAGCAAGGCCAGGGATCGAACCCACGACCTCATGGTTCCTAGTCGGATTCGTTTCCGTTGCGCCTCGATGGGAACTCCTATTACTCTCCTTTCACAGGTGAGAAACTAAAGCACAGAGTGGTTTAAGAAATCCACCCCTGGTCACACAACTGTTAAGTAACAGAGCTGTGATTTGAACCCAATTACTCTAATCACAGATTAGATAAATTAAAACTTATTCCTAAAAACACCAGTCATTAAGGATGATTTTTAAACTTACTGCTACTCTTTATTTCCACAGTTCTCTACAATGAGGTCACATTAATTTTTAAAATAATTAGGAAAGTAGTTTTTAAAAATGCAAAGTCATTCGACCCATTAAAGCCTATTGGGGTTTTAGTTATAAAAGTAACAATTAGGCTCAATACAGAACATTTGCAAAATAAAAAAAAACAAAAAGAAATATCAACCAAGGTGCTACTACTCAAAAATGCCACTGCCACGTAGGTATACTTCCTTTTACCCTCCAGTCTTCTTTTTCCCGTCACAGAAATGATACATGTTATATGTACAATCCATAGAACTGCAAATAAGAGAGGAAAATTCGGCTAGGGAGTTCCCATCATGGCGCAGCAGAAAGGAATCCAACGAGGAACCATGAGGTTACACGTTCGATCCCTGGCCTCGCTCAGTGGGTTAGGGATCTGGTGTTGCTGTGGCTGTGGTGTAGGCCAGCAGCTGCAGCTCCGCTTAGACTCCTAGCCTGAAACCCTCCATAGGCCTCGGGTGCGGCCCTAGAAAAGACAAAAAAAAAAAAAAGAGAAAGAAAGAAAAAGAAAACTCTGCTAGACTTGTGGTTGCCAGGGAGGAGGGGGCAGGGAGTGGGATGGATAGGGAGTTTGGGGTTAGTAGATGCAAAATCTTACTTTTTTTTTTTTTTTTTTTTGCTTTTGCTTTTTACAGCTGCACCTGTGGTATATGGAGGTTCCCAGGCCAGGGGCCGAATCAGAGCTGCAGCCGCCGGCCTTCATCAGAGCCACAGCTAACGCCAGATCCAAGCCACATCTGTGACCTACACCACAGCTCACGGCAATGCCAGATCCTCTACCCACTGAGCGAGGCCAGGGATCACACCTGAAACCTCATGGTTCCTGGTCAGACTCGTTTCCACTGCGCCACAATGGGAACTCCAAACTATTCCATTTAGAATGATGGATAAGCAATGGGGTCCTACTGTACAGCACAGGGAGCTATGTCCTATCTCTTGGGTGAGAACATGATGGAAAATAGTATGAAAAAAAAGGAAGAACGTACATATATGTATGACAGGGTCACTTGGCTGTACAACAGAAGCTGAAGGAACATTGTAAATCAACAATACTTTAATAAAAAATTTTTTTAAAAAGAAAACAGAAAACCCTACTCTTCATCCACTTCCTAAGAAGACATTTTAGTATATATATACTTTCCAGATTTAGCTACTTAAAAAAAAATCAAACACTTTACATAATATTTTACAAATTTTCACTTGCTCGGTTATGAACATTTCCCAGCTATTCTACTATAAAATCAGTTTTAATGGTTGCTACTATTTCATTCTATGGCTACATTATCCTATACCACTTGATCAAGCTGGATTCCAACTCGAATCCTTTTGCTGCCTCAGAAAAAAAAAAAAGACATACATAAAAAGTAGCAGAAAATTACATAAACATCACTGCCAGATGATGACTGCAAAGTTACTTAAAATATCAGAAACAATCCCACATCTGTTTCTAATTCTCTAGACTGCTCATTACCTCTCATTTTATAGTCAGACACATAAACTGACAAAAGATGATTAATTCAAAATACCTTTACCTAGAAACAAATAATGAGCTCTGAAACGAGTGTATCTGTTTTGATATTTCACTGCAGATATGTGAAGAGACTTTTTTTTTATGAAAATTCCTCTACTTTGAAAGACTCGAAAATAGTTGTAACTACCCAGCTCAAATTACGCCATACTTCCAAACAATTCAAACTGCTTTTATCTACTTTAGCCCATGCATGTCTGTGATAGAGTTAAGAGCCCGCAAGAAATCTGATTTTTTAGGTATGAAAACCGAGGCCCAGTAACTTCTCTTGACTCCTACAGAATGTGCTTTCTGCTTTACCCAGTTTTTCTGGACTTCTGCCCTCTCAAAGTTTCATACTTCCTATCTCAGAAAACCATTATGATATGTTTAATTTATGAAAACAGTGTGAAACAAAATTCTGTGATACTCCTAGGGTTTAACAAAACCAGAGCTAGCAGCACAGTTCCAGTCTAAGCTATTCCAAGACATTTTGTGTTATGATAACAGAAACCACTCGAGTGGTTCTTTTTTTTTTCCATCTCAGAATTAACTAGCTTCTACACAAATTTTCCAGGGAACTCGAGCTTCATTTTTGAAAAAAATACATAATCTCAGGAGTTTCTGTCATCACCCAGTGGTTAACAAAACCAGCTAGTATCCATAAGGATGCGGGTTTGATCCCTGGCCTCGCTCGGCAGGTTAAGGATCCGGCGTTGCTCTGAGCTGTGGTGCAGGTCGCAGATGCCGCTTGGATCCCACATTGCTGTGGCTGTGGTGTAGGCTGGCGGCTACAGCTCCAATTGGACCCCTAGCCTGGGAACCTCCATATGCTGGGGGTGTGGCCCTAAAAAGACAAAAAAAATTAAAAAATAAAAAATACATAATCTCTTAACGTGTAAGTCACTGGTCTTTCAACATGTGATACCCTCTTCTCATATACTTGGCATTTTCTTCTTTTTGTTATCTTTTCTGATTTTTGTTATTGTTGTTGCTACACTTGTGGCATGTGGAAGTTCCCAGGCCAGAGATCGAACCTGCGCCACAGCAGTAACCCAAACCACAGCAGTGGCAATGCCAGATCCTTAGCCCACTGAGCGAGGCCAAGGATGGAACCCGCAACCTCAAGGTTCCTAGTCAGATTTGTTTCCGCTGTGCCACGATGGGAATTCCTCTTTCTTTTTTTAAAGAAGGTTTTTAATTTTTACCATTTCCTGCTCCTTTTTTTTAAATGGCCACACCTGCAGCGTATGAAAGTCCCTGGGCAAGGGACTGAATCCAAGCTGCAGCTGCAACCTACCCTGGCCAGGGATGGAACCCACACCTCTGCAGTGACCCGAGATGCTGTAGTTAGATTCTTAGCCCAGTGCACCACAGCACGAACTCCCTGTTCTCTTTTCTTAATTCTTTGATTTCAGAATCAGATAGGATAACTCTAGCCAAAAAGTCCCAGGGTTTTTCCTTCTAGGCTGGAGGGTAGTATCTGCCTTGCATCCACACACTTTTGGTCACATTCCTGCTCCAACCAGGCATTTATTAAGTTTCCTTTACCACTGAGGCAGCATAGTAGCATCATGCTTAAGGGTTAAGACCATGGCCTACAAAGCTCAACTGCCTGTATTTAAATCATGGCTTGGCATTCCCGTTGTGGCACAGTGGAAACGGATCTGACTAGGAACCATGAGGTTGTGGGTTTGATCCCTGGCCTTGCTCAGTGGGCTAAGGATCTGGCATTGCCATGAGCTGTGGTGTAGGTCGCAGATGTGGCTCAGACCTGGCATTGCTGTGGCTGTGTGGTGTAGGCCGGCAGCTGCAGCTCCGATTCAACCCCTAGCCTGGGAACCTCCATATGCCATGGATACGGCCTTAAAAAGCAAAAAAAAAAAAAAAAAAAAAAAAAAATCATGGCTCTGCTACTTAACAGTGAATGACCTTTTGCAAGTTACTTACCTTCTCTGTGGCTTTTTCTTGTCTCTATAAAGGGGCATAATGGCGCCCATTTCACAGGTTATTCTGAATTAAGTTAATTCATTTAAATCCCATAAACATGCCTGACATATAGTAAACATTCTATGAGTCTTAGCTATCATAACTATTGTCATCATTGTTTTTGTTCTTACTGGATTTTTATTGTTTTAAATTATTTTGTAACCCAGAGGGACATCTAAAGAACATCACTCCTCCCGGTCACATTGCTTTCAAGTGCACACGACACTGCCATCTCTCACATCAGATAGCAAAAGTGAAAAGGTTAAGAACATCTGATGACTCATGAAGAATGACGGCAGTTGGTTCTGATAGCTTGTTTTCTTTAAACATGCTCTACATTTTTTATGTCCACTCCTCATTATCTATCCAAAAGGAGTTTAACCTGAAATAATTACCTCTTTTGAAAACTGCATGTAGATTTTTTTAAAAGATCACCATACAGTATAATGAAAATGTTTACCTCTCAGATGTTGGTTTAACATGTGATTAGATAGCTCACAGGCCAGAAACACTTTTTTTCCCTAAATTTATTTACTTAGCCTTTTTTTTTCCTTTCGTCTTTTTGTCTTTGCTAGGGCTGCACCCGCGGCATATGGAGGTTCCCAGGCTAGGGGTCAAATCGAAGCTGTAGCCACCGGCCTACACCACAGCCACAGCAGCACCGGATCTGAGCCATGTCTGCGACCTACACCACAGCTCACAGCAACGCCAGATGCTTAACCCACTGAGCAAGGCCAGGGATCGAACTCGTATCCTCATGGATGCTAGTCAGGTTTGTTAACTGCTGGGCCACGACGGGAACTCCAAAAACACTTTCTATATCTCACAGATGCACCAGTACATTTTTATCAGATTGGCATAATCAAAAAAGAAAATATCAAAGTCTTAAGATTATACTTTGGAGTTTTTTTTTTTTTCCCCCTTTTTCGGCCACACCCACAGCATGTGGAAGTTCCTAGGCCAGAGATCAAATCCGAGCTGGGGCTGCAACCTACCTCCCTGCTGCAGCAACGCTAGATCCTTAACCCACTGTGCTGGGCTGGGGATCAAACCAGCAACGCCACAGAGACGAACCAGATCATTAACCCACTGCACCACAGCGGGAACTCCTGGCATCTGTTGCTTTGAAAACTAGACCTCGGATATACTTTGTAGATTTCAGACATGGGTTTTCAACATGGTAGAATGTATAAGCTGCAGAGAAGTGGTCATTTAAAGTCTTTTCTAAAAATCATTCCTTTTGACAGACGTGTTACAACTTAAGAAAAAATCCATCCAAAAGAGTTTTCCATTCACGTCTCTGTTTCTGGAAGGTTGATATTTATCTATTTATTTATTTATTTAGTCTTTTGAGGGCTGCACCCTCGGCATACGGAGGTTCCCAGGCTAGGGGTTGGATCGGAGCTGCAGCTGCCGGCCTACACCACAGCCACGTGGGATCCCAGCCACATCTGCAACCTTCACCCAAGCTCAGGGCAACACCGGATCCTTAACCAGAGAGAGGCCGGGGAGCAAACCTGTGTCCTCATGGATGCTAGAGAGATTCGTTTCTGCGGAGCCATGACGGGAACTCTGAAAGTCTGATTTTTAAATTCCAATCAACACTTCCTGAAGAAAGCTTGATGAATGGATAATTAATACATCCCACTGCTGCCTCCCCGCTGGAGCACCCGCCAACATAGGAACTGCTGCTTCTGGAGCCCCACACCTCCATGTTCCCATTCATTTGTCAGGTGAAACCCAAGGACCCCTCTCTACTCCTGAACACACTACAAGCCCCTGGTCTTGAGCCTACCTCTGCTGTCTCGGCTCCCAACTTATTCTTTCGCATCAACTTTCTCTTCGGCAACAGGGCAAAGGAAGCTAAGGCAAGTAATGTGATGGGTGCTCTCACAGTTCACAGTCTAAGCAATTAAAACTCCAAATAGATTTCCCTACCAAATCATTATAAAAGGTCATGCTTTACTTTGCAGTACTACTTTTGTGAGCTCCTATAGAAATCTTTTATTATAGAGCAGAAGTTCCTTGAGGGCAGAGAATTTTGTCTATGTATTTCCACTCCCAGCCCATGTTAGATTTCATCAGCTCTAAGCCGCCATCAATTGCAAGATGCATCTCCGACAAGCAAAACAGAGGAAAACCAAACGCATCCTACGATCAATGAAATAGGGTAACAGTAACCTGTACATAACGAGTGCTTACTAAATGCTTCCTGAATTAAATTACACTTTTAAAAAGTTTCTTTGGGGAGTTCTTGCTGTGGCACAATGGGATCGGTGGCATCTCTGGAGCACTGAGACCGAAGGTTCGATCCCCGGCCCTGCACAGTGGGTTAAGGATCTGGCATGGCCACTAGTGTGGCGTAGGTTGCCCCTGCAGTTTGGACCTGATCCCTGGGCCTGGGAACTGGATATGCCAAGAGGCATCCAAAAAAGAAAAAAAAACTTCTTTGGGAAAGTATTTTTGCTTACAACCAGCTTACAGATAAATCTGTAGGGGGGCAGAGGACTATAATTTAAAGATAGCCTGTATTTCTTTTTCTTTCTTTTTGTAAAGTTGAAGTATAGTTCCTTTACGATGTTGTGTAGGTTGCCTGTATTCCTAATAGCCAATGAGAAAAGAATGGGAGCTCGCCAGAAAGTGGTATGTTACCACGCAGGTGTATATCTGTTTCTCTTTCCTCTCTCTCCTTACCTCATCAATTAGCTTCCTGGCGTTTGCGATAGTGTAGTCACCAGCAAATAATACCACTAAGCAGGATTCATCACTGTTCTTCTGCCTCTGGCCCCGGGACACCGGGACGATACTTTTACTGGCTTCAGTGGAAAGGCGGATAGCTCTGAGCTCTTCCGTCGTAGGCAGAGGCACGTGATCTTCCACTACAGCATCTTCTGGCAGAAGGCTCCAGTTGAGCTCTCCTGACACAGGTGTAAAGTCATGAATGTTACTCCAGGTATTATTGAAGATACTGAGCCCTGCATCTTTGAACTGGAACGCTAGTTCAGGGTAGTACCACTGAAAACAGCCGAACTTGATATGTGTGGAAGACTCGATGATGGGCTGAGTGGCACAGCACAGAAAGACCTCCAGCTTTCGACAGTCCCGCACACGAAACTGCTGGCAGGCTAGGGCGCACTTGCAATCTCTGCAATTCCGGAAGAACACGCTGCCTTTCACGGGTCCCAGAAAAATGACACAGTTGGCACAGTCATCGATAGTGACTGTGGCAGAGTGATCAAAAATGTAGATGTTACAGTTCTCGCAGTCTTGAATGAGAAACTGTTGTCCTGCCACTTTCCCAGGTAAGCGACCTACTGTTTCGTCCTTCAGGCCACTGAACATGAAGTCCTTTGGATCGACCTGCAGGAACAAAGCACAGACCCTGAGCATGAGGAACAGTATTCTGCAAACACTGTCTATTAGATGTCAGGCACAATTCTGAATGCTAAGATAATAGGTTCTGACGCTTACTGACTTTGCCACATAGTAAGAAAAGGAACAGGGCAAAAAAAACCCTGTATAAATAAATAGCAGGCGGAGTTCCTGTCGTGGCGCAGCGGTTAACGTATCCGACTAGGAACCATGAGGTTGTGGGTTCGATCCCTGGCCTCGCTCAGTGGGTTGAGGATCCGGCGTTGCTGTGAGCTGTGATGTAGGTCTCAGACACGGCTCGGATCTTGTGTTGCTGTGGCTGTGGTGTAGGCCGGCGGCTACAGCTCCGATTCGACCCCTAGCCTGGGAACCTCCATATGCCGTGGGAAGCAGCCCTAGAAAAGGCAAAAAGACAAAAAAAAATAGCAGGCATAAAGGGGAATGGGAGAGGAAACTGTTAGAGATAAAGAAAGACTCAAGGACATAGCAGCCAAGCCAGGTGTGGACATTGCTGGATCCTGTTGCAACATTTCAACTGTAAAAGTACTTTTTGGAAACAGGTGGGAAAATTCTCATACATACAGCATACTGGATAATATGAAAGAATATTTCAGGTTTGACCCTTTTCTTTTTCTGATGCTTCGCTTTTTTATCTCTATTTTTGAAATCTTTCTTTACCTCAAGTAGAGTTGATTTACAATGTCAAGTGATGTTTCACTTTTAAGACAACTTCAGCTTCTTTAAAAGTCTCTGAAATTTGAGGAGTTCCCATCGTGGCTCAGCGGGTTAAGAACCCAATGTAGTCTCCGTGAGGATGCAGTGGGTTAAGGATCCAGTGTTGCCGCAAGCTGCAGCGTAGGTCGAAGATGTGACTCAGAGCCAGTGTTGCCATGGCTGTGTCGTAGGCCAGCAGTTACAGCTCCGATTTGACCCCTAGCCCGGGAACCTCCATGTACCACAGGTGCTGCCATAAAAAGAAAAAAAAAAAACACTTCTGGAATTGGAAATACACCCAGATTGGAATATATTTCTCTATCCTTCCACAAATTGATGCCTGGGTCTTAGTTTCTAACCCCCAACTGATTTCTGCAATACGCTACTGAAAATGGAAGAACCTGGAGGGACAAGAATCAGTATGTGTCAGAATCTTCATCTACGACTTTTTTTCTGAGGCCAGGGATTGAAGCCAAGCCACCGCAGTGACAACTCCAAATCCTTAACTGTTAGGCCACCAAGGAACTCCCTCTACAACTTTTATTCAAACATTTATTGAGCTAGTCCTCCAATGTAATTTTCAAATTTCCCCATTTCCCCCTTTAGGTATTCTAAACTAAAGTGCACATAATCTTTTAAATGGTGTGCCTGGATAGTTAAAGTAGCTGAAGAAAAAAGAGAAACAAAAACATTAGTTTTAAAATTTTAGACAACATCTCAAAAACAGTCACTAAAAGACCATTTAGATTTTTCCAAATTACTTTAAAATCTACTTGTACTGTCTACTCTTTGTGAATATATGGTTTCACACAAATTTCATACTATTCATGTACCAGAAACAGGCTCCCATAGGTACAATAGGTAAAAACTTGCTTGTATTTACAAAGATAATTTCATCATCTTAATTGTTAACAAACTAGCTTAAAGTGACTTATTCAGTGTGACTCAGTAAATGTACTTGTCCAGTTTTATACAAGATTCTAGAAGCAAGTATTGGTACGGAGCATGAGGCAATAGGAGCCACCTGTTTTCTAGTGTCAATTTTGTCACCCATGAACAACGTGAATGAAAAAGGCACTTTAACTTTCTAGAACTTCAGTCAACCAACATTTGAACACTCAATATGAAGCAGACGTTGTTTTAAGGGCCACAATGCACATGACCAGCTCTTTCCGTAAAAGAAGTAAACACTAACCTAAACAGATGATTTTAAAACAACCTGGCTGTAGAATGAGAAGTACCCAGAATATTCAGGAAACACAGAGGAACACTGAGGGGCAGGGGAAGCAGCGCTATAAGACTTCCTGTATGAGGTGACAATGAATAAGCTGAAGTTTACTAGGTAAAAGGGGTGGGAGTAAAGGATCCTCCCTTCTGGACTTCCTGTCCTGCCTCAGTGGAAATGAATCCGACTAGCATCCATGAGGATGCAGGTTCAATCCCTGGCCTCTCAGTGGGTTAAAGATCCAGCATTGCTGTGAGCTGTGGTGTAGGTCGCAGACGCGGCTTGGATCTCACATTGCTGGGGCCGTGGTGTAGGCCAGCAGCTGGAGCTCCGATTGGACCCCTAGCCTGGGACCCTCCATATGCTGCGGTGTGGCCCTAAAAAGACAAAAAAAAAAAAAAAAAAGAAAAAAAAAGGATCCTCCCTTCCCACACCAGGCAAGAGTGAAAGAATGAACACAATGAAATTCTTCAGGCAGTGTGAGGAAAACAGAAAGTAGTTTGGTGTTATCAGCGATACTGCGATGGGAGCAAGTTAAGCCACAGAGATAGGCAGGGGCCGTGGGATGAAGCTTGGAAGTTATCCGTGGGTAACAGGGTACCACAGAAGGATTTAAATAAGCGAAATGTACACTTTGGGAAGATTATTCTGGTGAGAATAAGGACAAGTGGAGTGTGGCTGTTGCAACCATCCAGAAAGGGCTGGAACCAGAGCAGTGGTTGGCCGGGAAGAGGAAGATGGGAGGAATTTGAGAAATACTGAGGAAGTCCCACCAGCAGATTTCGTAATTCAATGGCTGTAGGAGGTAAGGCAGAAGGATGGGTCAAAGATGATTCCTAGTTTCTCTAGTCCAGTAGTTTTCAACTTTTTGGACTACAATCCACATTAGTACATGCTCCAGCGCAGCCCAGTGCATGTACCTTTGAGTATTTGTGCATGTACACATACCAATGAAATAACAGTTTCACAAAATACTTAGTTCGTGTTAACCCCCCTAATACTTTCTATTATTCTGCCCACAGGTTTGAAAAAGCATGGCTCTGATTTATGTGCCTGGAGGTTGGTCGTGCCACACACCAAAAATTTTTTTAAAAAGCAAGAAAAAAAAATAATAAAGAACGAACGAACGAACATATAGGAGGCAACAGGTTTAAAATGGGAAGACATGCTCAAGCAATTTCACTCCTAGGATTTCACAGGCGACACACATATGTAAAGGTACTGTGTTCCAGTTTGGTCTCTACCAAGCTACTTGAACTAGTGTAGTTGCTGGCTCCCCATTGCCCAAGACTCATCCCAAATGGATCAGGCAGAGAAAACACCAAGAAAAGGGGAAACCATGAGAAACCCTTGTGGTGGGTGTGGGAGGATAAAATAGAAAAGGAACCTCTGAGAGTTTTGCTCGTGTTTCACCCCCTCGCAAATCTTGAGACAGCGATGCTTCTCCTACACCTGCTGGGACTCAGATTTCTGGTCCAGATTTCCCTGGGAGCCAATCTGGGGCAGGGCAGAAACCCTATGCTGGTGAAGAGCTGAGAAAAATGGGTGGGGACTAACTTGGACAGTGGTTCAGCACCTCTCCAAATCCTCAGAACTGGCAAATTGAAATCTAAGGAGTGTCTTCAAGTGCTGCTTCTCAATTATCAATTGGTCAAGTAGGAAAAAAAAAAAAAACCAACAAAAACCAAACTCCGAGAATCTAGGAGATCCACACTACACAATGAGTAAGTTTGAGTTCTGCATCCAACAAGTAGAGTATACTCACATTTTTTTCTCAAGCACAGATTGAAGGTGGTTTTTTTATTTTGTTTTGGTTTTTGGTTTTGTTTTGTTTTGTTTTTAGGGCTGCACCAGCAACACATGGAATTTCACAGACTAGGAGTTAAACTGGAGCTGTAGCTTCCAGCCTACGCCACAGCCACAAGCAACTCGGGATCCGAGCCACGTCGGCAACCTACACCACAGCTCAGGGTAATGCCAGATCCTTAACCCACTGAGTGAGGCCAAGGATCGAACCCAGTCTTCATGGATACTAGTCGGGTTTGTTACTGACGGGAACGGCACATTGAAGATTTTTTTTAAAAAAATTATGTACTAGCACCAAATCATAAAGAAAGCCTCAACAAATTTTACTTTTTTGGTTTTTTTTTTTTTTTTTTTGCCATTTCTAGGGCCGCTCCCACGGCATATGGAGGTTCCCAGGCCAGAGGACCAATCAGAGCTGTAGCCACCAGCCTACACCAGAGCCACAGCAACTCAGGATCTGAGCCACATCTGCAACCTACACCACAGCTCACGGCAACACCGGATCCTTAACCCACTGAGCGAGGCCAGGGATCGAACCCGCAACCTCATGGTTCTTAGTCGGATTCGTTAACCACTGCGCCACGACAGGAACTCCAAATTTTACTTTATTTATTTTTGGCCATGCCTACAGCATGTGGGAGTTCCCATGTCAGGGAGCAAACCTGAACCACAGCAGTGACAATGCCAAATCCTTAACCGCTAGGCTTTAAGGGAACCCCTCAACAAATCTTAAATAACAGATAATGCACAGGCCATTATATAGAACAATAGGCAAATAAGTTAGAAGTTAATAACAAAAGACACTTTTAAGAATCCTTGCCTATTCGAAAATTTAAAGACACTGCTAAATAATTCAAGGGTTAAAAAAATCATAATCGAAACCTAAAATACTTAGAATTAAACATTAAGACACCATATATGAGGTGCAGCAAAAATGGTGCTTTGGGGGAAATGTATAACTGTAAATCGCTACAATAAAAACTCTCAGGAGTTCCCGTTGTGGCTCAGTGATTAACAAACCTGACGAGTATCCATGAGTCAGGTTCGATCCCTGGCCTCGCTCAGTGGGTTAAGGATCTGGCATTGCCGTGAGCTGTAGTGTAGGATCCTTCGTTGCTGTGGCTGTGGTGTAGGCCGACAACTATAGCTCCAATCTGACCCCTAGCTTGGGAACCTCCCTAAAAAGGAGGGTTGCAGCCCTAAAAAGGCAAAAATTAAAAAAAAAAAACAAACTCTCAGATTAATGAGTTAAATGTCCATGTGAAGAAATTGGACAATAATAGAATAAATCTACTTTCTGTAGAAGGAAAAAAAGTGAAAATAAAAGGAGAGATTAATGATTTAGAAATCAAATACACAATAGAAAACATCAGCAAAACCCAAAATCGTTTTTTTTTGGGGGGGGACTTAAAAATTAGGCAAACTTGACAGGAATAATCAAGAAAAGGAGAATGAAAACACAGACAGCATGAATGAACAGGGGCGTGTTATAAATAAAGTAGAAGTTAAAAAGGAATATTAACAATTTCATACCAACAACTTAAGATTTTGTCCATGAATTGAATAAATGTCTTTAAAATTAGCTTACCACAACCAATTCAAAAAGTTAAAAGCTATTACTACTAGAAAGAAGTAGAAGCAGTGGCTGAAGAGTTTTCACAAAGGGAACACCAGATTCTTGTTTTATTCATCCCGGCTTTATGAAAACCCTTAAAGACAACATAAAAAGAACTATGCTACTAGTCTATCCAGCAAGACTCTAATAAGAAAAAGTCGGAACAAAAGAAAATTTTAGGAAGTTCCCTGGTGGCCTAGTGGATTGTCACTGCTGTGGCTCAGGTCACTGCTGTGACGTAGGTTTGATCCCTGGCCAAGGAGCTTCTGCATGCTGCAGGCACTGACAAAAACAAACAAACAAACAAACAAAAACACTGAAGGAAGGCAGGCAGAAAGAAAGAAAAGAGAGAGAGGAAAGAAGGAAGAAAAGTTTAGATCCATTTCACACATGCTTATGGATGGTATTTAAAAACTGCAAAGCAGGAGCTCCCCCTGTGGAGGAACAGGATCCGCAGCATCTTGAGAGCAGCTGGGAGGCAGGTTTAATCCATGGCCCAGCACAGGCACAGTGGGTTAGGAATCCAGCGTTGTAGCAGCTGCAGCTTAGGTCGAGACTGTGGCTCTGATCTGATCCCTGGCCCAGAGCTCCAAATGCCATGGGGGCAGCCAAAAATGACCAAAAAAAAAAAAAAAAAGAAATGAAAAGCAAATCAATCCTATGAGAAGCACCACAACCAAGTTAGATTTATCTCAGGTTGTGTACAAATGGGGAAGTTATTAGAAAACCTTTCGATGTAAGTCACCATCATGTGACATCAAGTTACATTTTAGTCCTAACTCCCACTGCCCCCCTATGGGAACTTTATTCCTCAGTAGAGCTGAAGCACTTGCTGAGACCTGTCTATGCCCCCTGATTCTCCTCTGCCCAGAAGGCTCTCTCCTAGTTCTACTTGTCCACCTGTCAAATTTTTTTTCTGCGAAGCTTTCCAGTTTCCCTCAACCAGGAGCCTGCTTCTCCTTTTCCTGAGTACCTACATGACATTACCAATCTATGGAGTTCCCGTCGTGGCTCAGTGGTTAACGAGTCCGACTAGGAACCATGAGGTTGTGGGTTCGATCCCTGGCCTCGCTCAGTGGGTTGAGGATCCGGCGTTGCTGTGAGCTGTGATGTAGGTCTCAGACACGGCTCGGATCTTGTGTTGCTGTGGCTGTGGTGTAGGCCGGCGGCTACAGCTCCAATTGGACCCCTAGCCTGGGAACCTCTATATGCTGCAGCCCTAGAAAAGACAAAAAAAAAAAGGGAAGAAAAAAACCCCCAATCTATGTCCCTTAATGTATCTAAAGCTTTAGGCCTGAACTCTATAACCCATCTATTTAAAACAGAAAAAGTCTACAAGAGAATGGACATGTGTACGTGTAGAACTGAATCACGTTGCTGTCCAGCAGAAATGATCACAACCTCATAAGTCAACTCTACTTCAATAAAACTTAAAAAAAAGAGGTAACGCAAGTCAAAAAAAAAGGGGGGGGGAGTTCACCAATGGGGGATAAAAAGAGAAACACCTCCTCCAATATTACGCCTTTACCCTTATTTTTCTCCAAAGCACTTAGCTTCTTTTTAACACATTCCTCTGAACTATATGTATTGTCCGTCTTCCCCCTGCCCTCCCTTGGAACATAAGCTCCACGAGGGAAGGGATCATCTGTTCTGTAAACCCCTGTTGTCGCCAGCGTTTAGAACAGTGTCTGGCACCATGGAGGCACTGCACCTGTCTTTGTTGAATTCATTTTAACCGCTTAAATTGATTACCTCAGATTGTACCCAGAGGCAGGTGGTCTCCAGGTATCTCTCTCTCTTTTTTTTTTTTTTTTGTCTTATTAGGGCTGCACCCGTGGCACATGGAAGCTCCCAGGCTAGGGGTCAAATTGGAGCTGCAGCTGCCGGCCTACGCCACAGCCACAGCCACATGGGAGCCGAGCTGTGTCGGCCACCTGCACCACCACTTACAGCAACGCCGGATCCTTCACCCCATGAGCGAGGCCAGGGATGGAACCCTTGTCCTCATGGATGCTAGTCAGGTTCTTAACCCACGGAGCCACAGTGGGAACTCCCGCCATTGGCCAACTTCTGAGCAAGAAGATATATATTATCCTTCTACAGAAAGCCAGGCAGAGGCACCCCTGGGCGTCTCCATTTCATTCTCCTCTGTCTCGACCTTCAGGAAAAAGGAAGTGGAGCTGCCTTTTGCTTGGTCGAGCTTGTGGAAGGAGATGGGAATGTGGCCGCGGAGCAGGCTAACGGGATCTTGATCGCGTATGGAACACGCAAGAGTGGCTGAAGTCAGTTCTGCTTTAGGCCTTAAGGAGGATGACAGACATTCTCTGGCCTTCTTCTGGGCACCAGTCCCCCTCCCACGGCGGGTGTGAGTGCCACCGGTAGATTTGTCTGAAAAGGAGCCCAGGAGATGGCCTGCCTCTACCAAGGCCTCAAACTCAATAAGCAAGAGGAATCTTTCGGCTTCAGTTTATGGTTTCTCTCACTGGATTAGAAACTCCTTAAAGCTATTATGTAAAATGTGTCTCTTTTCCTGGGGAATTGATGTGGGCTTCAAGAGTCTGGCCAAATTATCTCTGCCTGAGGCCCAGACAGCAGATTCAAAAGTTTGCAAGCACATTTATCTGAGAATTTAAGTCGGAAACAAACCAATATTTAGACAAAGATAAAATAGTTAATACTTCTTACTAAAAAGGGATTTTGCAAATTTTTTGTATGAGAAATTATAGATGACATACGATATACACTATTTAACAGAAATTTCAATGGTATTAATATATAATTAGTTCCACAGCAACACTGGATCTGAGCTGCATCTGTGACCCATGCCGCAGCTTGCAGCAACCCCAGCTCTTTAACCCTCCGAGCAAGGCCAGGGATCAAACCTGCATCCTCATGGATTCTAGTAGGGTTCTTAACCCACTGAGCCACAACGGGAACTCTCTATTCTTAATTTTAAAGTTACTGAGCTGCTCTCTTCGTCTGCGTGGGCTGTGTTTACAGACTGAACGTTTTCTGTCCTCTCAAGAGCCCTATGTTGAAGCCCGGTAACCTCATAATGTGATGGTATTTGGAGGCAGGGACTTTGGGAGGTAATTAGGTTTAGAAGGGGTCGTGAGGGAGGGGCCCTCATGCTGGGATTCGTGCCCTTTTTCAGAAGCGCTCTCTCTCTCACTCGCTCCATGCGCAGGCAGGCACGGCGGCGGAAAGGCCATGTGAGCATAGAGCAAGAGGGCAGCTTCCTGACTACAAGCAGGAAGTGGGCTGTCACCAGTGAGGACTGCAGGGCTCTTGGCACACTGCACATCTGTCCAAATCCCTGTACCAAGAGACTTGACCACACTCTAGCATGGCTTCTCGTAGCACTAGGCTACTAGAAGGGCCCCTGGCCCCTATTCAAATGCCAGTCTGAGAAAGCTCAACCCTGCGAGAAAATTTACCATTTGTTCCAGCCAACATCTGATGATAGGCCCCTGACCTCCCTTTCTCAGAGCATTTATTAAAAAGCACTGACAATTGTGGCTGTATCTCTTATACCTGCAAAGTGTCTTTCTCCAGGACCTGGGAGCCATTCCTTTGAAACGTACTTATTGCGAAGGACAGGGCCAGGCTCCGTGGGAGGATAACTTCCAAAAATGCCAGCTAACCAGCACTGCTGGCCTAATCTCATTTGCAAGGACCAACTGGGTAGCTGTTCACTTCACGGGCTCCGCTGAGCCCCTGCTCTCCCCACTCCCTCCGTCTCCTTCACATGGCTCACATCACCTTGGCACAAAGCAAAACGGAGCTCAGCTCTTTCCCCTGTCAGGAGTTACTGAACAAAATCTGTTTTCATTGCCTTAACTAATAATGTCCAGCTGTATTTATCTTTGACACCAGATACTGCATATGCTGGTGCCTTGATCTTGGACTTCCCAGCCTTCAGAACCAGGAGCAATAAATTCCTGGTGTTTAAGCACCCCCGTTCATAAGGGCCTGAGCAGACTAAGACTGGCTGCCATGACAAAATAACAGACTGGGTAACACATCAGGATTGGAAAGGATTTTTTCGTATCATCTTTCTTTTTTTTTTCTTTTTTTTTTTTTTTTTGTCTTTTTGTCTTTTCTAGGGCTGCTCCCGCGGCATATGGAGGTTCCCAGCCTAGGGGTCGAATTGGAGCTGCAGCCACCGGCCTACGCCACAGCCACAGCAACACGGGATCTGAGCCGAGTCTTCGACCTACACCACAGCTCCCGGCAATGCCAGATCCTTAACCCACTGAGCAAGGCCAGGGATCGAACCCGCAACCTCATGGTTCCTAGTCAGATTTGTTAACCACTGCGCCACGACGGGAACTCCAATCTCATCTATTCTTAATCTCATTTTACATCCTATCACTTTCTCCTCTGTTCACTCAGATTTGCCTGAGTGCTGCTAGCAATGCTTACCTCCTTGCCTGAGATGCTCAAAGAACTGAAGACCTAGAAGGGCTCTTAGGAAACTGAGAGCTGGAAAAGCTGAATGACCCGACTGGTGAGACGGAGCATAGGGCAAAATGCAAATTAAAACCCCGGTCCCATACACTGTCCACTTGACGTGCTTTTTCCTCTTTTCTCATTTTATGTGAGTGAAGAAACTGGAACCCTTGCACACTGCTGGCAAAAATGTAAATGGTGCAGACCCTTTGAAAAACAGTTTGGTAGATTCTCAAAAAGTTAAACACAGGGTTACTTACTATACGACCCAGGAATGCCACTCCTAAGTATATCTCCAAGAGAAATAAAAATGTGTGTCTATGCAAAGGCTTGTCCACAAATATTCATAGCCACATTATTTGTAAGGGCCCCAAAGTGGAAATAATCTGAATGTCTATCCACTGATGAATGGATAAACAAAACCGATTGTAAAATAAGCGAAATTTATTTAGAAATAAAATGAAATAAAATAGTTATGCTATATTATGTTATTCAGCAATAAAAAGGAATAAATTACTGATGTACGCTATGATATGGATGAATCTCGAAAGCATGCTAAGTGAAAGAAACCAAGAACAAAAGACTATATATGGTATGAATCCACTGATAAATGTCCTAAGTAGGCAAATCTATAGAGATAGAGAGTAAAACTGGTTTCAAAGGGCTGGGGGGAGTGGGGAATGACTACTAATGGGGCTGGGTTGTGAGGGATGAAAATGTTCTAAAACTACATCATAGGGATGGTAACATGAGCCCGTGAACCTATTAAAACTATGGATTGAAACCTTTAAATTACTAAATTAGAAGGCATATGAGTTCTATCTCGCTAAAGCTATTTTTAAATGATTAAACATAGAACTAGTTATTTCCTTTAACCACAACTTTATGTAGAGGATTTAAAACACGTTTTCACAAGGTCTCTGACACGTCCCCCCTCAAGAGGTCCTCTCCCCTTGGACGTGGGTAGACATCTGTGATTGCCTTGACCAATGAACTGTGGCAGAAGTAATGTTCCCTGACTTAAGGGGCTACGTAGAAAAGGCCATGCACCATCAGTAGCAAGTCCACAAATAACAAATGCTGGAGAGGGTGTGGAGAAAAGGGAACCCTCCTGCACTGTTGGTGGGAAGGTAAGCTGGTACAGCCACTATGGAGAACAATATGGAGGTACCTTAGAAAACTATACATAGAACTACCATAGGACCCAGCAATCCCATTCTTGGGCATATATCCGGACAAAAGTTTCCTTGAGAAAGACACATGCACCCGCATGTTCATTGCAGCACTAGTCACAACAGCCAAGACATGGAAACAACCTCAATGTCCATCCACAGATGATTGGATTAAGAAGATGTGGTATACATACACAATGGAATACGACTCAGCCATGAAAAAGAACAAAATAATGCCATTTGCAGCAACATGGATGGAAGTGGAGACTCTCCAAGTGAAGGAAGTCAAAAGAGAAAGACAAATACCATATGATTTCACTTACATCTGGAATCTAATATATGGCACAAATGAACCTTTCCACAGAAAAGAAAATCGTGGACATGGAGAACACACGTGTGGTTGCCAAGGCAGGGGGAGGGACTGGGAATCTGGGTGCAAACTATTGCCTTTGGAATGGATAAGCAGTGAGATCCCGCTTTATAGCACTGGGAACTATGTCTGGTCACTTGTGATGGAGCATGATAATGTGAGAAAAAAGAATGCATACATGTATCTGTGACTGGGTCACCTCACTGTGCAGTAGAAAATTGACAGCACACTGTAAATCCGCTATAATGGAAAAAATAAAAACCATTATTAAAAAAAAAGAAAAGGCCATGCAGCTTCTGCCAGTCTCTTTTAAGACACTCACCCTTGGAACCCAGCCTTCATGCCGTGCAGCAGCCAGGGCTAGGGCTACGTGCCTAGGCCCCAGGCCCTCAGCCCTAGCTGAGCTCCAGCCAAAAGCCAGCATCAACTTGCCAGGCAGCTCTGTGATGAAGTCACATTGAAAACAGATCCTCCCGCCCCTAGTCAAGCGGCCGCAGCTGATGCCACGTAAAGCAGAGACCCAACCCTGCTGAGCCCTAAACAAATTGCAGAGCTGTGAGCAGAATAAGTACTTGCCATTATTCTGTGCTATTAAGTTTGGGGTGGTTTGGTATGTAGCAATGGATAACTAGAATACCTTGTGTACTTAAAGGGCTAAAAACAGCATCTAGCCCCCATTCAATGCAGACACTTCCTTCTAGTAGGTCGCCATCCAACCTCTGTCTGAATGTGTATGTGTGTGTTTTTTGGTTTTTTTGTTTTTGTCTTTTTGCCTTTTTCTGGGGCCGCTCCTGCGGCATATGGAGGTTCCCAGGCTAGGGGTCCAATCAGAGCTGTAGCCGCCGGCCTACACCACAGCCACAGCAACGCGGGATCCGAGCCGCATTTGTGACCTACACCGCAGCTCACGGCAATGCCAGATCCTTAACCCACTGAGCAAGGTCAGGGATCGAACCTGCAACCTCATGGTTCCTAGTCGGACTCATTAACCACTGAGCCACGATGGGAACTCCATCTGTCTGAATGTTTTGACTGACATGGAGATCAGTTCTTCACATAGCCACTCCTTCCACTAATGAACAAGTCTGGGAGTTAAGATCTGCTTTATAGTAAGACTAGTTCTGTCCTGTCCAACCCCTGGTCCAAGTTCTAGCTTCAGGGAGTTCCCGTCGTGGTGCAGTGGTTAACAAATCTGACTAGGAACCATGAGGTTCGATCCCTGGCCTTGCTCAGTGGGTTGTGGATCCGGCGTTGCTGTGAGCTGTGGTGTGGGTCGCAGATGCGGCTCGGATCCCGCATTGCTGTGGCTGTGGCGTAGGCCAGCAGCAACAACTCCGATTCGACCCCTAGCCTGGGAACCTCCATATGCCACAG
Source organism: Phacochoerus africanus (assembly GCF_016906955.1). Lineage (NCBI taxonomy): Eukaryota > Metazoa > Chordata > Mammalia > Artiodactyla > Suidae > Phacochoerus > Phacochoerus africanus. The sequence goes on along the minus strand of NC_062560.1, from coordinate 43,733,969 downwards.
AAGCAGCCCAAGAAATGGCAAAAAGACCAAAAAAAAAAAAAAAAAGTTCCAGCTTCAGAGGTGACCGTTATTGTCTAACCCCTCTTCCTCGGGACAAGCCTTTACCTTATGAAATAGTAGAGAAATCATTACAGGTTTCATTTTATTTTTTAACTTTTTAAATTTTTTTGGCCACGCCCACAGCATGCAGAAGTTCCTGGGGCCAGGCATCGAACTCACATCACAGCAGTGACGATGCCAGATCCTTAGTCACTGAGCCACCAAAGAACTCCTACCAGGTTTCATTTTATAGCTGAGGATACAAGATGTGCTGTCCATACAGTTTTCATAGCTATACCATCATTTTTTTTCTTTTGGCTTTTTAGGGCCACACCAGTGGCATATGGAGGTTCCCAGGCTAGGGCTCCAATCAGAGCTGCAGCCACAGCAACCTGAGATCCGAGCCGTGTCTGCAACCCACACCACAGCTCAAGGCAATGCCGGATCCTCAACCCACTGAGCGAGGCTAGGGATCGAACCTGTGTCCTCATGGATACTAGTCGGGTTCATTAACTGCAGAGCCACGACGGGAACTCCTATGCCATCATTTCTATCATCTAGGTAGAGTGTTGGTATGAATAACCAGAAAATGAAAGCTACTTTCCTGTACTACTCACCTTCCCTTTGTACTCAAATATTTCCTGTTTTAACTCAAAAAAGCCAGTCAGCTCTCACACTTTTGAGTCTTCCTTGGTGTGTGTGTGTATATAGAATAGTTTGCCTCGTTATGGGAGGCAACACACAGATAACAAGGATAAAAGCATCTCTTTCCAAATGATTTAAACACAGATCTCACAATCCAAAAATATTTTTCCTTATGTTAATGGAGTAATTGTACAGTAAGCGTTTTTCTTTTTCAAAGTCAGCAAAAGAAAATGAGCTTTTTACACTGTTGATTACAGTATATCAGTTGTCATGACAACACTTAGTCCCCAAACATTCTTTCTAATTGAGACAACCTCTCCGAGCTTCAGTCCCCTAAGACTGACCCAATTACGCAGCTCAAAACCCAAAACCCAGAGGATGCCTCTTGATAAAGATACTCTTATTACACAACCTAAGGAAAAATTGAAACACCACTTTTCCAAGTGGCAAGGAAACGTTTCAGGCAATGCGCTTTGTTTTTGCAGTTAAGGCTTACAGTTGAAGGGTAACTGCCTGATTGAACTTTAAAATTGTTTCTGTTATACTCCATGATCACATTACAGAGACCTAAACTTTGAATACGAACCATTTTCCGTTAGTATACATCCAACATGTCTCATTTCTGTTCTCTGGACTGTATTTGCAGTCTGCGCTTTTTTTTTGTTTGTTTGTTTGTTTTTTCTAGGGCCGCTCCCTTGGCATATGGAGGTTCCCAGGCTAGGGGTCGAATTGGAGCTGTAGCCGCTGGCCTACACCACAGCCACAGCAACACCGGATCTGAGCTGCATCTGCAACCGACACCACAGCTCACGGCAACGCTGGAGCCTTAACCCACTGAGCACAGGCCAGGGATCGAACCCACAACTTCATGGTTCCCAGTCGGATTTGTTAACCACTGAGCCACACCAGGAGCTCCTGCAGTCTATGCTTTTTAAGGTACAAGTAAAATCCTCTAGGAGCAAGCAAGACCATGCTAAACTCAATAAAAGCATCACTGGACTAATACAGAACATTTGCACACTACCCCTATCAACCTCATGAGAGGTAAGGGGCTAGAAAAAAAAATCTTTAAAGTCATTAGCAGGCTGTCATAAATTAGAAGTACCCTAGAGTGAACGCCTAGCAATTCCAAAAGAAAAAGTTCCAAAGAGAAAAGGCAATGATGGGAAATGTGGTATCTCCATTGTCTCCCGATGTCAGCTGGTAACTGTCTTTCTCTAATAATCCAAAAGATTTTTTTTTTTGTCTTCTTGCCTTTTCTAGGGCCACTCCCGCAGCATATGGAGGTTCCCAGGCTAGGGGTCAAATTGGAACTGTAGCTGCCGGCCTACGCCACAGCCACAGCAATGCTGCCTCTAAGCCACGTCTACAACCCACACCACAGCCCAGATCTGCAACGCCAGATTCTTAACCCACTGAGCAAGGCCAGGGATCGAACCCACAACCTCATGATTCCTAGGCGGATGCGTTAACCACTGAGCCACGATGGGAACTCCCCCAAAAGCTTTTTAAGAGGGGTTGTTTTCAGAATATAATGCTTATCGAGTTAGAAAAATTGGGGTAGTTCAGTTGACTGAGATTTTATTATACACAACTCAGAAGCATGAGCTTATTTTACATACCCAGCAACACCTCTTACTCCCCTACAACTCTAGTACCTAGTAGGGTTCCCAAAAAGTGTTCCCTGTAAGCTTAAAACCATGTCTACATGTGGAAGTTTGCTATACCCTCATTTGGGAGAAAAAGGTTAGATGTTGGTCTCCACTATTCTATTTTTCAGTGTGTTTACTTAGCCGAAGTGCCAAAGGGGGAAAAAAAATCACAGAATACATCCATTTATCTAAAAGGAGAAAGATTGATCAATGAGATTCCATTCAACAGAACCATTATGTTAATAAAGGCAACTGTAAAACAATTTATTATGAAGTAATGAGTCAGAGGGCAACCAAGCTACTCTAAATAAAAAACAGAAGTCCCCGTCGTGGCGCAGTGGTTAATGAATCCGACTGGGAACCATGAGGTTTCGGGTTCGATCCCTGACCTTGCTCAGTGGGTTAAGGATCCGGCAGTGCCGTGAGCTGGGGTGTGGGTCACAGATGGGGCTCGGATCCCACGTTGCTGTGGCTGTGGTGTAGGCCGGTGGCTATAGCTCCGATTCGACCCCTAGCCTGGGAACCTCCATATGCCATGGGAAGCAGTCCTAGAAAAGGCAAAAAGACAAAAATAATAATAATAATAATAATAATAAACTAAAAGTACTTGAGTTTTGGCATTCCCCTGTGGCACAGCCGGTTAGGGATTCAGCACTGTCACTGCAGTGACTTGGGTAGCTACTATGACACAGGTTCAATCCCTAGCCTGGGAACTTCTGCATGCCATGGGCGGGGCCAAATACAAAAAACAAAAAAACAAAACACCCCTAAGGCCACATAAATGAATCTTTTAAAAATTGTCCACCAAATAACTTTAAATAATAGATGCAATCTTCTTGTAAGACAGAAAGTAAAGTATTTCCACTCCTACGTTACAAACTGCTGCTGCCACTATCAGAAGTTCCCTTGTGGTGCAGTGGGTTAGGATCCCACATTGCCGCAACTGCGGGTCTGGTTCGATACCTGGCCTGGGAACTTCCACATGCCACAGGCGTGGCAAAAATAAAATAAAATAACAAATAAATAAATAAAATGCTGCTATCAACTATGGATAAGAGAGAATCAATAAAGACCCGGCAACCCTGTGAAACCAGAGGCAGAAAGATGGGGCCAAGAAGTCTGTAAAAAGCATCCAATTTCTTAAATCTGACACTTGGAGAACTGAGTTTACATGATTAAATTCTCCTGGGGGTTGCAATTCATGCAGGATGGTCTATGGAATCAAAACTTTAATAAGAAATTTACCAGAAAGAATTTCTGCATAAAGACATGTTGCATTAAGCAGGAGTTAACTGTTCATAACACTCAAATTTTTTTTCTCATTTTGTTTGGAAGAGAAAAATAATTGATAAATCTGTCAAATGGAGAACTATGTAGAAAGAGGAAGCATTATGAAATTTATGACTAAGTGTGTTTTGTGTAACCCTGGTGGACGTGCTCAAAGCTTGTTCGTTTCTGGCTATATAGAAAAGTAAAAACGAGGGCATTTTCATTCATTAAAACAACAGGAAAATATCGCCTGGCTTATGCTGGTTATTTTCATCTTACAGTCTTAACCCACATTCCAAGGCTGATTCGATTTTCCTTATTCCTTTCGGGTAACTGGAAGAGGAGGGAAAGCAAAGCTGTAGGTCAAACGGTCCACTTCGTCCTTGAGAAAATTCAGCAGCGGAATCTATCAGGAGGCACCAAAGAGATTTACTGGCAGGGGCAGACAAAAGAGAAAACAGCCACAGAAAGAAAGAACATAAGCCGCGAAAGAGATGAGAATCAGTCCCATGTGTAACTCGAGGACTGCACAAAACCCCGCTGGGCGCTGCTGGTGAAACGAGCAGATGTGAGATTTAGGGCATTGCCGGGTTTCCCTTCCCTCCCTCGAGTCCATCCCCGGACCGAAGGCCGGGATGCAGCGAGGAAGGAAAGCCCGCAGGGTCCATCAACCCGGACAATGAGCTCTAGGCCCCCCTCCAGCGCTGCACAGCCCTCCGTGGCGCCCTCTCTAGCGCTCAATTTCTCGGCTCCCCAAAAAGTCATTCACTCCGACTTCAACTACTCGCGGGAGAGAGCGCGCGTGCGGGAGCAGCAGCTGCTGGGTCAGCCCCCCTTGGCGCTGCGGGGCGGCGGGGGACCCTCGCCAAGAGGCTCGGAGGGGGCTGAGACGAGCATCTATGGGACTTGGGTTACCTTTTCGCGCTGGTCCCAGCTGTACTGCTTCGGCCGCTCCTCCTCGCCCTCGGGCTGCGACTCCTTCTCAGCCTTCTGCCTCTTGGAGAAGAAGCAGCCCATGGTCCCGGCCCGCGGCGTCTCACTGGCCGCTCCTCCTTGCCTGCCCACTAGCTCAGGTACCTCCCGGAGTTGCAGCCTCAGCCCTGGGCGCCCCGGGCACCGCAGCTCTCCTGTACACCACCCCCGCGAAACCGCCCAGCCACCCGCAGCCTAGGTTCGCCCGCCAGGCCCAACACCCCTGCTCTTTTTCCTCTCAGTCGCCCTGACGACCCACCATAGCCAATGACCACTCAGCGCCCGGGGAGCCAATCAAAGTCCCGAGAGCAGCCCTGTGCTGCCTATGAAGAGAGGTCGACAAATGCACACAACCAATCTACACCCGGCTCCTGCGCCAGCCCCCAGGGGCGGGCCCAGCCGGCTCCAGCCCACGCACGGCCGACCCCGCCCCCAGCCCTGCCCCGTCCCTCCGAGGACTCCACCGGGCCCGTCCCGCTGCTGGGAGTGCCGCTTTGGCAGGCGGGTCTTTTTGCCCTTGCGTCTCAGCTGGGCAAAGTTCTAGATGCGGCAGGGCTCCCGTGTGCAGTCTCCGGGGGAGTTGAGTTTTGTGATGCAATTGATGAGGGAACAGAAAGTCCTGCTGACGCAAGAAGGACCCTGAAATTCGCATTCCTCACTCCCGATCACCCGTTCCCCGCCCCCGCGTCTTCTGGCCCGCGTCACCACCCCCCACCCCACCCCCACCCCCCGCGGGAGATTTCCCCAACCACTTTCCCTACCTTCCTTGCCCTGTCTTCTGTACTTTCTTAGAACTTGCACGTATCACTCTAAAATTGAACGAGAACTTAGTAAAATAACTACTTGTGTATCGTCTCCCTATTGGAATTGTGAATTTCTTGACATCAAAAGGCTTGTCTTTTTTTTTTTTTTAAATCCCCCAAGTCTGGCTCAGTTTCTCCCTAGCTGCTCAATAAAACGTTTGTTGAATGAATGCTTGCACACTAATGAAGGAAACCTTTACAGTCTTTCCCTCTTCCTTCCCAAACAAAATAACCAGAGTGTGTGGGGCGGGGCGGGGCGGGGGAGGGGATGAAGGGGGAGGAACGGTAAAAGGGTTCTCCTCCTGGAGTTTATTGCCTAGTGGAGGAAAAAAGCATTCCCATATAAACCATCAAATCTGTTCTCGGCAAATGGTACAGAGTTTGAAGATTTTTAAAAAATATATATTAAATATTCACATTTGCTGTACTCGGGTTGAGTTTTACTACGATGCACATATACTGCTTATGTGAGAGAAAAGGTAAGTTGTTGGTTTAGTTCTCTGAACACATCATTTTGGTATTTGGTAGGACATCAAATGCAGATTAGTTGAGGCTCAAATTTAGTTATTTTTCTGCTTTCTCACACGTATTCACTGGTGTATATCTTAAATGAGCCTCTGACTTAACTTGAGCATTAAGGATGTTCCCTTTTTCACTTCCTGCCTTTTATTGCACAATCAGGAAGAAAAGTGCATGCGCCTAAGTATGAGAAATTACTGTAAATTTAAGTTCCAGATCTTAGGCAATTGAGGTTTTACCTAGTGCTCCCTTTTTCTTCTTCAGAGTGAGATGAGAGAGTCTATGTGAGGATGTTTTGGATGAGACCCTTAGGTGTTTTTTATTCCCAGAAGGCTAAAATTGTGATCACCATGCAGAGGAATGCAGAGGTCCACAGAGGTGAAGGGACTAATCTGCCGTCACAATGAAAGTGGTTGGGCAGGGTCTAGAAAAACCGAGAGCCTGTGTGTCCAATGCTCCCTCCTCCCAAATGTGGTACTTTCTGATTCATCTGAAAGATAGAAGTAAAGAAGTATCTGCTTGGGACACAGGTTCAATCCCTGGCCCGGCACAGTGGGTTAAAGGATCTGGCGTTGGATCTGATCCCTGGCCTGGGAACTCCACATGCCTCAGGGCGGCCAAAAAAGAAAGAAAGAAAGAAAATAAATAAATAAATAAAAGAAGCGTCTTCTTAAGGCCTTCTGATGTTTATGGGAGCTCTGTCCCGCAGTGATGCTGTTCCTTGTACTGAATGAACAACAGAACTTATTTTAGAGAAACAATCCCTAAAACGAATATAGTTTTGAAGTATTCATTAATAAGAAACTTAAACCTAAAACAAAATCTATATCCAATAGCAATCTTGTCAAGGTCCCTTAAACGAAAGTGAAGATAAGGTCCCCTTTCTGTTAAATCCCATCCCACCATCACCCCGACCAGAAAGAAAATAAAGGAAAATTAAATTAAAGCAGTTAGTGATAATAATCATTTAGAAAGTTCCCTGGAGGCATAGCAGGTTAAGGACCCGGCATCGCCACAGCTGTGGCGCAACAGCCCACAACTGAAGTGCGGGTTCAATTCCTGGCCCAGGAACTTCTGCATGGCACAGTCAAAAAAAAAAAAAAAAAAAGGAGAAGAATTATTATTTAATAATTAAATTATTTAAACTGGGGCGTGTTCCAAGCCAATGAACAGAGCTAGTGCTAGAGCTTTCTCATGCTCTTTCTTTCTCTCTTACTTTTTCTTTCTTTTCTCCCCGCTTCCCCATCCCTGCCAGTGGATTTTCATCACCACTTCTTTCTGCAAACCAGCACTCTACTTACTCATTAGCATACACGGGGCTGAGAAAAGTCATGATCCCTCCCATTCCTCATGGCCTTTCTGTCCGAGTGCCTGCTACAATCTCTTGATACCAGTTTGGATTCTCAAGGGAGATAACCAGATAAGTTGCTCGTCAACCAATAATAGAATGGTTACCCACTGGTCTCATATACACCCCTGGTCGAATTGCTGCAGGTGCAAGGATGAGTCCTATATTGCAAACGCGAGTGGGGCTCAGGTCCTGAAACAGGCACACGTGCTGGCAGTCCTAACTCCACAGAGTCCAGACAGAAATTGGTCGCTCCTTCTGCCTATGGTCCTCCTGCTACTTATATTCTTGTGGTTTCTTTTCAATGGAAAGCTGCCCTTCATGTTCAGCTGAATAGATGCATGCTCATCTCTATTAAAAATTTGGGGTGTGGGTGTGCACCCAGCCACAGGCTTTGGTCGTGGTCTAGGTCCCCATATGTCTTGACCCCAGAAGTGACATAGTTACCTCTCAGAAGACAGTTTTGAAAACAGATATATTTACAGCATGAATAAGCCACGTACCCCAGCAAAAATGACTGGAAAATCCCCAATTTTTTTCTCTCTCTCTCTGGCCAAGCCTTTGGCCAAGGATCAAATCCACACCACAGCAGCGACTCAAACCACAGCAGTGACAGTGCCAGGTCCTTAACCCATTGAGCCACCAGGGAACTCCAAAACTCCCTATTCTTAAATTGGTCTGACACATGCTTGCTCACTCTGCACTCACCTAAGGGAACACTTTACAAGTGAAGGAGAAAAGAGAAGAGCTGTTCCATGATCCATTGCTGCTTAACAAACTTAATGGCTTAAACAACAATTATTTACCTTCCTCTGAATCTGAGATTTAGGTAGGGCTCAGTGGGGACAGATCAACTCTGCTCCACACTGCGCCCAGAGCCTCAGCTGGGATGACTCCAATGGCTGGGGGGCTGGCCCAGAATCATTCTACACAAAATCTCAGACCCTCTCCATGTGATCTGTCCAAGCAAGGTGGCCTTAAGGTAGTCAGATTTCATACATCAGGCTGAGGACCCTAAGGATAAGTGTGGGGTCATGCAGCCAAGGCAGACCACAGTAAGGCCCCTTGTGGTGTAGCTTCCAAAATCACATATCACACAGGGCTGGCCCTGGCTCACTAAGGGAGGGGACTAAACAAGGAAATGAATACTGGTAGGCGCAGATCTTTGGGATGTCATCTCAGAGGCTGGCTACCATAATGAGAGTCAATTCTGCCAATAATATTACCTGTATACTGAAAAAGAGGATTGGGAGGTTTAAAAAATGCAGCAGTTCATGGAGTTCCCATTGTGGCTCAGTGGGTTAGGGATCCGGCGTTGCCATGAACTGTGGTGTAGGTTGCAGGCACAGCTCGGATCCCCACGTTGCTGTGGCTGTGGTGTAGGCCGGTGGCTACAGCTCCGATTGGACCCCTAGCCTGGGAACCTCCATATGCCGCGGAAGCGGCCCAAGAAATGGCAAAAAGACAAAAAAAAAAAAAAAAAGGCAGGAGTTCCCATCAGCGGAAACGAATCTAACTAGTATCCATGAGGACTCAGGTTCAATTCTTGGCTTCGCTCAGTGGGTTAAGGATCCGGTGTTTCCGTGAGCTGTGGTGTAGGTCACAGATGTGGCTCGGATCTGGCATTGCTGTGGCTGTGGCGTAAGCCAGCAGCTACAGCTACAGTTCCACCTCTAGCCAGAAAAATCACCATATGCTGCGGGTGTGGCCCTAAAAAGACAAAAAAAAAAAATGTACAATCAGATAACTTTTTTTTCTTTTCATAGATTTTTGAACCATCATCTCTTCTCATGCTTAACTTTTAGATGGTTCTTATTGATTTTCTTTCACTCAGTTATTAACCAGTTCATATATATATATATATTTTTTTTGCTTTTTAGGGCCGCACCTAAACTTCCACGCATGTGGAAGTTCCCAGGCTAGGAGTTGAACCAAAGCTGCAGCTGCCAACCTACACCATAGCCATAGCAATGCCAGATCTGACCTGCATCTACCTATGCCACAGCTTGTGGCAATGCTGGAGCCTTAACCCACTGAGCGAGGCCAGGGATGGAACCTACATCCTCGTGGATACTAGTTGGGTTCTTAACCCATTGAGCCACAACGGGAACTCTCCTAATTATTTTTTAAAAGCATCAAAATTGTGTGCAATTAGGTTATAAAGACTATGTTTTTCAGACCGCTCTTAGCATAGGGTCTCTCGTTCACTGTTGTTGCCAAAATTCTTAAGGTAAGCCAAGCAAAAAATATTTGGAAGTTAGTACAGAAAAAGAATAACAGAGGAGACAGACTTCTAACTCAGATGAGGTGGGGGGAAGGGTGGAAAAATCAAGAAAGACATCTCAGAAGTGAATGGTTTTAGCAGCGTAAAATAAAAATCATTCCAGTAACTTTTATAGCAAAGCAGTTCCAATGGAAACTATTTTTAAAAAAACAGCCTCTGGATTAAAAAATATATCTTTTAGTGGAATTTCCATTTTCCAAACACTCATTTCCATACTTTTTGAGAAAGGGACCAACTGTGATAAAACTGATACCATAGAGCTAATCAGAGCATGCTGGTTAACAACCCTTTTTTTTTCTTTGGCTATGCCTGCAGCAGGCAGAAGATACCAGGCTAGTGATCAAACCTGTGCCACAGCAGCATCCAGAGCCACAGCAGTGATAATACTGGATTCTTAACCCACTGAGCCACCAGGAACTCCCTTTCAGCATTTGTTTTTATATTTTGGATTTTATTAATCAAAGAGCTACTTCCCATTTCACCCAAGCTAAATAAGAGATTACATTTCCTAGTTTCTTCTATCATGTAAACCAAAAATAAGCTTTCAATCTGACATTGAGAAGATCCCAACCCATATAATTGCTATTCATCAGCATTTGCTTAGTATACAGTTCCAAAATAATGAAAAAGAAAGATTTGGGTAAGATGATTGATGCCACAAGGCAAAGTTTTAGTAAAGAGATATTTAATGCCATTTCCTAAACTTACATGAGGGAATGGTTAATATCCTGTGGATGGCCATCACTTAAGCTGGCCTGAAGTTTCCTGGGACCTCTAAGAGTAGGATTTCTTGGAGTTCCTATAGTAGCTCAGTAGGTTAAGAACCCAAAAAGTATCCATGAGGATGTGGGTTCAATCCCCGGCCTTTCTCAGTGGGTTAAGGATCTGCTGTTGCCACAAGCTGTGGCATAGGTGGATGCAGCTGGGATCTGGCACTGCCGTGAGCTGGGGTGTAGGTCGCAGACATGGCTCGGATGCCGAGTGGCTATGGCTGTGGCTGTGGTGTAGGCCGGCAGCTACAGCTCCAATTTGACCCCTAGCCTGGGAACTTCCATGTGCCACGGGTGCGATCTTAAATAGAAAAAAAAAAAAAAAAGAGTAGGATTTTTTCCCTACTTACTGTTCTCCCCATCCCCCAGTTCCTGACAAAAATAAACAAAAGTCAGAGCTCATTCTAGACAAAATCTTCCCTAAGAGCTGCTCTGCTAGGTTTTGTACAATTCCCATATCCTAACCTCCCCTCCACAACACCCAGCTGCAGGGTACAATCTAAGACCAGGGAGGAAAACATCTCTTTAGCACCTCTTTCATTCATTCATTCTGGTGGTGCTAAGACTGGCATCTAGGAGTTGCTGCTGTGGCACAGTGGGTTAAGAATCTGACTGCAGGAGTTCTCATTGTGGCTCAGTGGTAATGAGGATGTGGATTTGATCCTTGGCCTCGCCGCTCAGTGGGTTAAGGATCTGGCATTGCCGTGAGCTGTGGTGTAGGTCTCAGATGTGGCTAAGATCCTGCATTGCTGTGGCTGTGGTGTAGGCCGGCAGCTGCAGCTCTGATTCGACCCCTAGCCTGGGACCCTCCATGTGCTGCCTGTGCGGCCCTAAAAAGCAAAAAAAAAAAAAAAAAAAAAAAGAAAAGAAAAGAAAAGAAAGAAAAGAAAAGACTCTCACTGTATCTGCATCAGCTTGGATTGCAGCTGTAGCTTGGATTCAATCCCTGACCTAGAAGTTGCGTATGCCTTGGGGGTGGCCATTAAAAAAAAAATGGCATCAAATCAACAACCGTTCACTCTAAGAGAGAAATCCAGGATTTGTAAGGTTTGCAGGTTATACAGTTTAGGTTGGGTCCTTTCTAAGAAAAATAATACAAATTATGCATATGAAATTGCTAGGGCCCCTCCTGGAGGGTGTACAGGACCTGTGCCAGTGGAAGGCCCTAAAGTTTCTGCTCCATTTGCTAGACTATAAGCCATTTGTCCAAAAGTATTAGGGATATTACTTCTTGGGGAGCCAGGATCTAAATTTACACATACTACATATTTTTCATATATTAATTGGCTTCAGAATGTATACATGATGGCACATTATACCGGCGTAGGACTCAGAAGACCACATTGTCTTGGCGATTCTGCAGATCTGCCACGTTTATGAAAAACCTCAATGGGAACAGAGAAACCCATAGGTGCAGGCTGCTGAGAGGCAATCCGAAATCAGCTACTGGTGTCAGAAATACAACGAACAAAATTCTTCGTGCAAATTTACTGACCAGTTAACGTTCCTCGGAGACAACTAGGTAACCCGACATTCAGATGACCAGAGGTGCAAATGTCCTCAACCTCTTTTTAAAAACTTTCCTATGAGAACGGTAAGTGGGGAATCTCCAAATTTATATGCTGGCCTGGTATTTCAATTTTCAACGAGTCTGACTGCACGTGTTGTTTTTTCTTTTTCTCAAACTATTTAGAAAACTGATGCTTACACTTGCTGTTAAGACTGTATATTCTTATCAGACCTGTCATATCATTCTTCCTTGCTGGCAGACATAGACTCAATGCTCACACCTCTTGTCCAGCTTTTTATTTTAATAATGACAACATTCTATTTTGTTGTTTCTTAGTCCACTGCCTCCCAGTTGACAATCTCTGCAGAATGTTTGAAATATTAAAAACATTAATTCCTAGACAAATGGACAGCGAGCCAGCGTGAAATATTGATTTAACTCATTAACGAGGAAGCCAAAAGGTCAACCAGCTGATTCAAAGAGGATATGGAAAGTGCGGCTTTATATAGTCAAGGAAGAAAAAGGGAGGCTGCAATAAGATCGCTGCCATGGCTACAAAACTGGTTAATGTCCTGAGGGGCAATAGAACCATAAACTTTGAGATCTTTTCTAGTGAGCAGAAAGGAAAATCATCGTACTGCCCCAGTTCTCTGTAAGTGAACCTCTAACTTTACAGACATAAAATATCTGAGTCCTGGCACTCCCTGGTAGCCTAGTGGCTAAGGACTCAGCATTGTCACTGCTGTGGCATGGGTTAAATCCCTGGCTTGGGAACTTCCCCATGCCGAGGGTGCGCCCCGCCCCCCCAAAAAATCTGAGTCCTAATTGATAGTAAGTTATATGTTAAGCAAGTTACTCCCTTACAGAGTTAGCTGAACCTCAGTGGGCTTGTTGCTCAATGCTCTAGAACAGCATTAAAAGGCCATGCCAGAGTTCCCTTCGTGGCTCGGCGGTGAACGAACCCGACTAGGATCCATGAGGATGCAGGTTCGAGTCCTGGCCTTGCTCGGTGGGTTAAGAATCCGGTGTTGCCATGAGCTGTGTTGTCTGTGGCAGATACGGCTTGGATCTGGCGTGGCTGGGGCTGTGGTGGAGGCCGGCAGCTGCAGCTCAGATTCAACCCCTAGCCTGGGATCTTCCCCAGGCCTTGGGTGCAGCCCTCAAAAGCAAAAAATGAATGAATGAATGAATTTAAAAAGGCCGTGCGATTATCTTGCTTGTTTCTACATTCTCAGCATACCCAAAGACGAGAACAAACAATTCTGGCATCAGTGCGCCCCTCAAGAATTTTGCTCTGGAGTTTGAAGCCTTGCAGGTTCTCAGGGTTTCAGAGTTGTAAAAAAAAAAAAAAAAAATGTTACTTCACCATTTGTTCTAATCTCTTGGTCTAAGTGTTCTGCCCAATTAGCCAAACTGAGCAACAACAGCTCTGAGCGACAGCACACACAGGACCGTCTTAGGCCATGTTATGGGTTGAGTCTCTCCCCTCAAAATTCATGTGTTGAGATGCTAAGCCTCAGTACCACAGAATGGGACCTTATTTGAAGATAGGGTCTTCTCAGAGGTCATCGAGTTAAAATGAGGTCATTAAGGCAGGGCCCGAGTCCAATATGATCTGTGTCCTAATTAGAAGGGGAAATTTGGAATACAGACGTGCCCAAGGGATGATCACATGATTAGATGCGGGAAGAAGGCAGTCGCCTACCAGCCAAGGAGAGCGGCCTGGACAGATCCCTCCCTTAAAAATCAAACCTGCAGCCCCCTTGATTTGGGACTTCTAGCTTCTAGAACGGTGAGACAATGAATTTCTGCTGATCAACCCCCGCCCCCCATCCGTGGTATTTTGTTACAGCAGCCCTAGCAAACTGATACAGACTCTATGTGGGGGTTTCCTTTCTGCAATCATGTGGGATGATGATATGGCTTTGTCCCCGGCTTGTGGTCAGAATGCAACATTGTCCCATGTGAGAGGTTTAGGACACTTATCAACAGAGGTATCGCAGGACTTTTTAGACTGGTCTGCTGGGTTTAAAGAATTTCCTAGGATTTCCCGTTGTGGCGCAGCGGAAACAAATCCGACTAGGAACCATGAGGTTGCAGGTTCGATTCCTGGTCTCAGTGGGTTCAAGATCCAGTGTTGCCAGGAGCTGTGCTGTAGGTTGCAGATGAGGCTCGGATCTGGTGTTGCTGTGACTGCGGTGTAGCTGTAGCTCCGATTGGACCCCTAGCCTGGGAACCTCCATATGCCTCGGGTGTGGCCCTAAAGAAAAAAAAGTCATGGGGTCCATTGGAGTATTTATCTGGTAATAGCGTTTATGGACACTAATCAGGTTTGTTACCAGTGAGCCACAAGGGGAACTCCAGCATCCAAGTCTTGACAGAACGCCTCTGATCCTTCTGGAACATGAAAGCATGGGAGGCTTGTGAGGAGCTGCTTGGGAGACAATTTCCCACTCACGTCCCTATCCTCCCCGAGGCACGTCAGCCTGGGAAGCTGTCATGCAACAGTTTCTTTTTTTATGGAAATGTATTTGACACATAATATCATGTAAATTGATCAAATCAACACGCTAACTTGATACATTTATATAATGTAATATGCCTGTCACCGTAGCAGTAACTAGCATTTCAATCTCCTTTTTAAAAAAATTTTTTGGGAGTTCCTGTCATGGTGCAGCAGAACCGAATCCGACGAGGAACCATGAGGTTGCAGGTTGGATCCCTGGCCTCGCTCCATGGGTTAAGGATCCTGCGTTGCCATGGCTGTGGTGTAGGCTGGTGGTGACAGCTCCGATTTGACCCCTAGCCTGGGAAACCTCCACATGCTGGAGGTGTGGCCCTAAAAAAGGACACAAAGACCAAAAAAAAAATTTTTTTATTATAGTTGATTTACAATGTTCTGTCAATTTCCGCTGTACAGTAAAGTGACCAAGTCATACATATATATATGTATGACACACACACATTCTTTTTTTCATATTATTTCTATCCTGTTCTATCTCAAGGGATTGGATGTAGTTCCCTGGGCTGTACAGTAGGACCTTGCTGCTTACATTATTTCTTTTTAGTGGTTGGAATAATGACATTCTAGTCTCTTAGCAAGTGGGACCATTGTGATTCCATATTGTTCTGTATATTCACTTGTGCATTAGATCTCTAGGACTCTTACTTCTCGTTGCAAGTTTGTATCAGAGGTTGTAACACCTCTTCCATCGCCAACCCTCATCCCCTGGTAACCACCCTTTTACTCTCTGTTTTTTGTTTGTTTTTTGGCTGCAGCCTGCAGTGGTTTGATGCGAGATCTCAGATCCCCGGCCTTGCTCAGTAGCTTAAGCATCCAGTGTTGCTGTGAACTATGGTGTAGGTCGCAGACGCGGGGATCCTGCGTTACTCTGGCTGTGGTGTAGGTCGGAGGCTGCAGCTCTGATTAGACCCTTAGCCTGGGAACCTCCATATGCCTCAGGTGCAGCCCTAAAAAGACACACACACACACACAAAAAAATCCCAGTTATTCTCTTGATCTTCCCTGTCCTTATAACTGGGCAATCCAACATCTTCCATCAATCTCCCCACTCCAGCTCCAAGCCTTTCAAGAATCCTAAGGCTTAGCCTGGTCAAAGGGCATCCGTCCTGCAAAAACCTAGGTAAAATAATGAAAATCTTGAATCAGATATAGAAGTAATAAGAACTACTCTTTATTGAACTCTTAATGTGCCAAACACAATTTCAAGTTGTTAAATCATGTAATCTCCTCTATGAGGAGAGACTTTTATTATGCCTGTTTTGCAGATGAGTAAAATGAAAAACAAGGGAATAACTTGACCAAAGTTACATAATAAGTGGCTGAAATGGACTTTGAACCCTGGTAGGATGGCTCTGAGCTTACTCTAAACCATCATGTAGGATGCATCCAGCAAGAATTGGAAAGTGGGGGGGTCAGTTCCCTGTTGCTTTTCTTTTCTTTTTGCTTTTTTTTTTTTTTTTTTTAGGGCCACACCCGTGGCATATGGAGGTTCCCAGGGCAGAGGTCTAATCGGAGCTGTAGCCGCTGGCCAACACCACAGCCACAGCCATGCCAGATCCGAGCCAAGCCTGCGACCTACACCACAACTCACGGCAACGCTGGATCCTTCACCCACTGAGTGAGGCCAGGGAATTGAACCCACAACTTCATGGTTCCTAGTCAGATTCGTTTCCACGGCACCAGGATGGGAACTCCCTGGTCTTGTTTTCAAAGCAACCTGGAGTAACTCTTGCAATCTGGTCCTGCCCAGTTGCGTGGATTCATCCTCTTTGCAAGGACACTCAAGTTTGTATGGGTCCTTATACAGGCCTCGGAGATGTCTCCCCCATGGGCTCAAAATTAGGACTCTGTGGTTCCCATTCACATGGGAGTCGCTCTTCCCAATGTAACGCCACCCCAGTGAGCCTCAGCCTCACCAGCTCACCCCTAGTGCTGGGCCAGGATTTCATTCCAATTTCTCCTTTCTTCCCCATCAATTATTCCTTCTTGGGATTATTGGTGTCCTTTCCCACAAATAATTCTTTTTTAAAATTTTAAAATTAAAAAAAATTTTTTTTATTGAAGTATGGCTGATTTACAGTGTTGTGTTAATTTCAGGTGTACAAAGTGATTCATATATATATATATATGTATGCACATATATATATATTTCAGATTCTCTTCCCTTACAGGTTTTTACAAAGTATTGAGTATAGTTCCCTGTGTTCTAAGTAGGTCCTTGTTGGTTATTTATTTTATACATAGTAGTGCATATATGGTAATCCCAAACCCCTAATCTATCCCTCCCCCCTTCCCCTCTTGGTGACCATAAGCTCCCACAAACAGTTCTTTTTTTTTTTTTTTTTTGTCTTTTTTCCTTTTCCAGGGCGGCTCTTGCAACATATGGAGGTTCCCAGGCTAGGGGTCCAATCAGAGCTGTAGCCGCCGGCCTACACCACAGCCACAGCAACGCCAGATCGGAGCTGTGTCTGCGACCCACACCACAGCTTATGGCAACGCCGGATCCACAACCCACTGAGCAAGGCCAGGGATCGAACCCGCAACCTCATGGTTCCTAGTCGGATTCGCCAACCACTGCACCACGACGGGAACGCCAAGCAATTCTTAAATTGGAGTCACCTGGGTCCAGAGCCATGCTGTTTTCTAACCATCGATCTCAGGGAGTGAAAGTTGAACTTGATCCACAGACCGAGGAGTATTAAAGGGGATTCTAACTTTGACAAACCCCAAAAAGGTCCTGCACACTCTTGCTTGAGAGTAATTAATGGGCAGCTGCTGAGACTTTGCGAATATTGCCATAATGTTGGGAGGCTGCTGGTCTCATCAAGAAGGCGATAACAGGTGGAGTTCCCATTGTGGCTCAGCAGGTTAAGAACTGGACTAGTATCCATGAGGATGTGGGTTCGATCCCAGGTCTCCCTCAGTGGATTAAGGCTGTGGCATTGCTGTGGCTGTGGCATAGACCAGGGGCTACAGCTCCAATTCCACCCCTACCCTGGGAACTTCCAAATGCCACTGTTGTGGTCCCAAAAAGGCCAAAAAAAAAAAAAATTAAGAAGGAAGGGGCTCAGAGTAGGCTTCTGACATCCTCTCATACAAAATAAATACTTGGAATTCCCTGGTGGCTCAGCAGGTTAAGGATCTGGTGCCGTCACTGCTGGGGTGTGGGTTCAATCCCTGGCCCGGGAACTTTTGCATGCTCTGGACACACCCCAATAGTAAGACAAAAACAAAACAAAATAACTACTCTTGAAAGGTGCTGTGGAATGAATTGTATCCCCCCCAGATTCACATATTGAAGTCCTATCCCTCGTACCTCAGGATTTGACCTTGGAGATAGGGCCTTCGAAGAGCTGATTCAGTAAAGTGAGATCACGTGAGTATGACTGACATCTGTATAAGAAGAAGAGCTTAAGACACAGACTCACTAAGCACAGAG
Organism: Phacochoerus africanus; assembly: GCF_016906955.1. NCBI lineage: Eukaryota > Metazoa > Chordata > Mammalia > Artiodactyla > Suidae > Phacochoerus > Phacochoerus africanus. The sequence goes on along the minus strand of NC_062560.1, from coordinate 43,716,195 downwards.
GAAAAGAGCCCATGAGGGCCCGGCTAGAAGGCGGCTGTCTGCAAGCCAAGGAGCAAGGCCTCAGAAGGAAGCTTCCAGCCCCCACGACGGTGAGAAAATACCTTCCTGTTGTTGAAGCCACCCAGCCTGTGGCATTCTGTTGTGACAGCCCTAGCAAACTAATGTCCAAGGGAAAGGAATGGATGATGATACCACATGCCAATGGCATTCTCTCCTGAGGGGCAGTGTGGGCAGAAGTAGGAAGAGGGCATTGGAGCTGGGTGGCCCTTGCCTGTGTTGCCTCCGAGGCTTCCTTTGGCCCTAGGTTCTTGCTTTCCTGTTCTGGGTCTCAGAAGTGGGAGGAGTCAGTGGGAGGCCTGTGGCCTCAACTTGAATTACCCTATGGGTGCCTTTCCCTCAGAGTGATTTTATGATGGGTGTGGGTGTGGGTGTGGGGGCAGTACTGTCTTACCTTCACCGCTTGCCTTTCCAGGTTTAGAGAATCCTGATTTCTGGAGTGTGTACATCAATTAGCTCTTTCTTTTCTATCTTTTCTTTCTTTTTCTCTTTTCTCTCTCTCTTTTCTCCCTTATTAGGCAAGCAGATGGCTCCCAGGGCTGCTGGGAGTGGGGAGAAGAGCCCCCCCCCCCTTTTTGCTGCCCCCACAGCACATGGAACTGCCCAGGCTAGGGGTCAAATTGAAGCTGCAGCTGCCGGCCTATGGCCCAGCCACAGCCATGTAGGATCTGAGTCGTGTCTGCAGCCTACACCACAGCACATGGCAATGCCAGATCCTTAGCCTACTTACTGAGTGGGGCCAGGGATTGAACCTGAATCCTCATGGATTCTCGTCGGATTCGTTACCTCTGAGCCACAACAGAAACTCCTCGTTTTTTTTTGTTTTTGTTTTTGTTTTTTTTGATGGCCACACCTGTGGCATATGGGAGTTCCTGGAGCCAGGGGTTGAATCCAAGCAAGCCCCAGCTGTGGCAACGCTGGATCTCTCCCAACTCACTGGGCTGGTCTGAGATCAAACCCATATCGCCACAGCCACCCGAGCAGCTGCTGTCAGGTTCTTCACCCACTGTGCCACAGCTGGAACTCCCAATTCGCTCTTTCTATTTCATCCAATTACATCTAGTCGATTTAAAGTGGGGAAATTGGTCTTGCTCAGTTTTCTAAGCTGAGATCTGAAATGAGATTGTATCGTTGAATCTTCGCAGATTTATTTGGCACACTAGCAAAAGGCAGACTACGGCGTGAGGCGGAATGGTAAGATCCAGAAGACTTGGGTGGACCAGCCCCAGGATTCATCACTGATGAGTAAGCATACCTGCCCCAACCTCTCTGAGGCGCTTGTGCAAAAGGAAATTTCGAAGGAAAGGGAGTTGAGTCAGTCTGCTCTTTTGTGAATTAGAATTACACATGCAAAAGCGTCTCCTCTTGGCCGATGGCACTGTGTTTATGATGGTAGCCAGAGTTCTCCCACGGAGTGGCTCGGAAAACTCTCATATAAAAAATTTAGGCAAGGAATGTATTTTCCCCTTTGTGGCCTGGAGGGGGTATTGCCATTTTAAAAGCCAGTAAAAGGGAAGAACGGAGCAAAGTAAACACAGTTGCCTCTCATCAAAATAAATTTGGAGTTCTTTTTGTAGCACAGGGGGTTAAGGAGGGGGCGTTGTCACTGATGTGGCTCAGGTTGCTGCTGTGGCGTGGGTTTGATCCCTGGCCTGGGAACTTCCACATGCCGTAGGTGTGGCCAAAAAATTAATAATTTAATCTAAACTTAATTTCCATCCCATATTTTTGTTGACGTTTAGAGGATCCAGTTTTACTCATATTTCTTTTCCTTATTCCTGGGAAATGAACTAAGAGGATAAGGTTTTTTTCTCCCTTCCTTTTTTATTTTTTATTTTTATTTTTTTGGCTGTGCCTGCTGCATGCACAAGTTCCCTGGCCAGGGATCAAACCTGCACCACGGCAGTGAGAATGCCAGATCTTTAACCTGCTGAGCCACCAGGGAACTCCTGTTCTCTCCTCTTAGGGTTCTCAGCAGGGTTGGAAAATAAGCAGAAAAGAGATCACTGGCTTGAATATGACGGTCATAAAAATGACAAAATCCTTCATGCATTGTTGATGAACATAGAAAAAGTGCCTTCCAAACACAGAATGGGAGCATTTGCCTTGAACATGTGTTGGGGGTTAGGGTGGGAGGAATCCAAGGTGGCAGGAGGGATGGCCCTTCATCCCACTGCCCTGTGCTTATTATGCTTAAGCCACTCTCCATATGTCTGCTTATTTCTATCCCAATACCAGTTGGCCTCCTTGATCTCCATCTTCTTAGTACCTCATGCTTTTATTTACAATTTTTTTTTTGTCTTTTGTCTTTTTTAGGGCCGCACCCGCAGTATATGGAGGTTCCCAGGCTAGGGGTCTAATCAGAGCTATAGCTGCCGGCCTACGCCACAGCCACAGCAACACGGGATCCGAGCTGCATCTGCGACCTACACCCCAGCTCACAGCAACACCGGATCCTTAACCCACGGAGCGAGGCCAGGGATCGAACCCGCAACCTCATGGTTCCTAGTCGGGTTCGTTCACCACTGAGCCACAACAGGAACTTCCTTATTCATAGCTTTATTCTCTCACAACTTCCCTTTATACATGGCCCATCACAGCCAACTGTCTAGTGATTTGGATATTTCCCAGTTAAATTCCTCAGAGTGGAGTATCACCCGGTGAATCTTCGCTTAGCAGGCAAAATCCTAGATTGCTAACCTGTCTGGATGTGTTGCTTTGGGGTCAGATGAGTCCCCAACCTTCAGTCCAGACATGTGTGGCTAGCAGGACATCACAGGGCTGAATGACACGTGTCTAAGGGCTGCTCCTTGCGTGGGAGCTGTAGGTGAGTCCCACAGTACACTTGGCTCATGGATCCAAAGTCCCATGCTTCCTGGCACTCAATTAAACTGGCTGACTCACTGTTGACCTACTGTCACCCAAACACACACACACACACACACACACACACACACACACATAATTTCTTCTTTCTTTGGCTTTAATTAAGTGTCTTGGAAATTGTGGCCTCTCTCAAAGAGTTAAGAACGAGTAGGTACTCTAACTGGCGTATCTGCTAGGCCAGGAATTGTCCCCATTGATGCTGCATGAGACTTGGCTGAAGAGGAGGCTTCCGTCATGTCACATACTTAAGGTTTGGCATGGACAGCCGCGTGCATCTTTCCGGGTCCACAGACCCCTCAGGACTCCATCTCTGTTCTTCTAGGCTGTATGATGTGTTTTCACCACAAGCACAATTTGTAAACGCCCCTTTGGGTTGTGAGTTTGTAATTTGAAATGTATAGCAGAATGCCGGACCTGGGGTCAGTAGAGCTTGATAATTACAGGGATGCTAATTCATGGGGATTTTTTGGTTAGTTTTGTTTGTTTAGTAAGGAATCTCCAAATGTTAGCTCTTGAAAAGATATTTTTTGGGGGGGCCACACCCATGGTATATGGAACTTCCTGGATCAAACCCGAGTCACAGCAGCAACCCTAGCTGCTGCAGGGACAACACCGGATCCTCAACCTGCTGCACCACAGGAGAATTCCTTGAACAGAATTTTGTAACAAAATAAATATTGAGTACCTACGCTGTGCCAGGTACTATTCTGGGCCCTGGGAATACAATAGTGAACTGAACAGACAATTTCTTGCTCTGATAAAGCTTATATCCTAGGAGTTCCTGTCGTGGCTCAGTGGTTAACGAATCCGACTAGGAACCATGAGGTTGTGGGTTCAATCCCTGGCCTCACTCAGTGGCTTAAGGCTCCGGCATTGCTGTGAGCTGTGGTGTAGGTCGAAGACATGGCTTGGATCTGGCATTGCTGTGGCTGTGGTGTAGGCTGGCAGCTGTAGCTCCGATTGAACCCCTAGCTTGGGAACCTCCATATGCTGCGGGTGCAGCCCTAAAAAGCGAAATAATAATAATAATTAAAAGCTTGGCAACTTCTACTTCATTTAAGGGAAAAGCCAGCCAGCATATAAGAAATCCAATTACCCTGAGACCATCTCTCTTTGAGGAATCCCAAGCTAGCTGCGAGGAACCCAAGTAACAGCAAGAAGTGAGGCTTTATACATAGAAGGCCAGCTCACTGTCATTACATCAGTCCCAGTGGAGGCTCCAGAATGGCTGGATTTCCAACCCACAAAACTGTGAGTAAATAAAATGGTGGTTGTTTTAAGCCACTAAGTTGGGGGGGGGGTTGTTACATAACAATGGATACCTGGGACAGATGCTCGGGAGAAAAAAATTAATCAGGGCTAAGAGACAGAGAACGAGGTAGGGGTATGATTTTGAGGGGGGGGAAGACAGGGCAGTGGGGGACCAGAGCATCCCCGGCAGAGGACACAGCAAACGCCAGCACTAAAAGGCAGGAAATGTTTAGCATGTTCTGAGAACAGCACAAAGCCCAGTGTGAATGAGCCACAGGGCAAGGGGATTGGTGGGAAATCTAGGCACAAAGAGAGGTGGTACCAGATCAGGTAGGGACATGATAGGAAGCCTGAGTTGGACATGATCTGATTTACAAGTGAACTGGAGTTTGGCACTTGCCACCTGCCCCTACAAGGATGGCATCATGAGCCACTGCGGCTGCTGGCCCTCAACACCCCCCACCCCCGAAAGAAGCTCAGGGTGGAGACCAGGAGTGAGGCGCTCTGTGCTCTGGGAAAACCCGGCAGAACAGGAGTTCCCTTTGTGGCGCAGCGAAAACAAATCCAACTTGTATCCATGAGGCCGCAGGTTCGATCCCTGGCCTCACTCAGCGGGGTCGGGGATCTGGTGTTGCCACGAACTGTGCTGTAGGTTGCAGACACGGCTCAGATCCTGCATTGCTGTGGCTGTGGGGCAGATTCAGCCCATGGCCTGGGACCTTCCATATGCCATGGGATCAGCCCTAAAAAAAACCTGGCAGAACAGGTCTTCAGATGGTCAGATATTTTTAGGAGGAGATGTTATGAGCCCAGTTCTTGCATCTTCTCAGATCTAGAAAAGCACTAAAATCCTTCAGGATGATGTCTTCTCCTCATGACCAGTGGTAACCTTCACGAAACTAGCAGCAACCTTCTGCAAACCTTGCTTGCATGTACCTCCCCCTGCACCGAAATCACATATATACTAACCTTCCCCTCTCCCTCTTTGGACTGGTTTTCCAGAGCTCTCTGAAATGCTGCCTTCTGGGCTATAGTCCTCATTTTGCCCCAGATAAAACTTAACATTAAGTTGTGCGTTTTTTAAAGTCAACGTGCATGTGAAAATGTTACATTAGAGAAACAGAATGTAGGGAAGGCAAGAATAGAAACAGGGCAACTAGTTAGAAAGCTATTCCAATACGCCCTACTGTGTGTAGAAAATATGGGCAACAAGGTCCTACTATGTGGTGTAGGGATCTATGTTCAATATCCCGTGATGATGTGTAGTAGAGAAGAATCTGAAAAAATGTGTGTGTGTGTTGGGGAGGTGAGTCACTTTGCTTGGCCCCTGAAACTAGCTCAACATTGTAAATTAACTATACTTTAATTTTCAAAATGGCTAAATAAAAAATTTCAACTCAGAGTTCCCATCGTGGCTCAGTGGTGAACGAATCCGACTAGGAACCATGAGGTTGCGGGTTCAATCCCTGGCCTCGCTCAGTGGGTTAAGGATCCAGTGTTGCTGTGAGCTGTGGTGTGGGTTGCAGACGTGGCTCGGATCTGGCGTTACTGTGGCTCTGGTGGAGGCTGGTGGCTACAGCTCCGATTCGACCCCTAGTCTGGGAACCTCCATATGCCGAGGGTGTGGCCCTCAAAAGATATAAAGACAAAAAAAAAATGTCACCTCTCCCCTTTTCCCCCCACCCCACGAAAGCTATTCCAGTAATCCTGGTGAGAGGTGATAATGGATTGGACCAGGAAGGTAGCTCCACAAATGATGAGCTGGACTTTGGTTTTATTTTGAAAGTAGAGCCAAGAAGACATATTGATGGATTGGATTGCAGTAGAGGAAAAAGAGAGGAATCAAAGATGATTTAAAGATCTGGCAGAGTTAGGGCGCTAATTACTGAGATGGAGAAGAACGAGGAAGGAGCAAGTTTGGACAGAAAAACCGTGAATTTTGTTTGGGAAGTGTTTTCGTTTGAGGGGTTCATCGGACATCTAAAGTAGCTGAATATGTGAGGCTGAAGATATTTATTTGAGAGCGAGTTATGATGGTAATTCAAGTCAGAGGAATAATGCTATTTGCAGCAACATGGATGGACCTAGAGGTGATCATACTAAGTGAAGTCAAAGACAAATATCATATACTGCTTGTATGTGAGATCTGAAAAAAAAATGATACGAATGAACTTATTTACAAACAAAAACAGACTCACAGAGAACAAACACGGTTACTGAGGGGGAAAAGTGTGGGGGTGGGTAATTTAGGAGGTTGAAATTAACATACGCACACTCCTATATATAAAATAGCTAATCAACCGAGTTCCTGTCGTGGCTCGGTGGTTAACGAATCCGACTAGGAACCATGAGGTTGCAGGTTCAATCCCTGCCCTTGCTCAGTGGGTTAAGGGTCCGGCGTTGCCGTGAGCTGTGGTGTAGGTTGCAAACACGGCTCGGATCCCGCGTTGCTGTGGCTGTGGTGTAGGCTAGTGGCTACAGCTCCAATTCCACCCCTAGCCTGGGAACCTCCATATGCTGTGGGAGCAGCCCAAGAAATGGCAAAAAAATAAATAAATAAACAAATAAAGCTAATCAACAAGGACCTACTCTACAGCACAGGGAAAATGACTCAATATCTTGTAATAACCTATATGGGAAAACGACCTGAAAAGAATGGATGTATATATATATATATATATATATATATATATATATATATATATATAACTGAATCACTTTCCTATAGACCTGAAATTAACATGACATTGTAAATCAACTATATTCCAATATAAAATTTTTAAAAATTTAAAAAGTCAAAGTATTTGAGCTCAGCCAGGGATGCATGTAGCTAAGAAGAAAGAGGTCTGAGGAGGGAGCCTTGGGGGCTGTGAGGAAGAACCAGGAACAAAAAGTGATAATGGACTTTCCATTCTAGACAAGATGGAGTAGGTACCTTCACTCTTTTTTTTTTTTTTTTTTTGGTCTTCTTAGGGCCACACCCACGGCATATGGAGGTTCCCAGGCTTGGGGTCCAATCCAAGCTATACCCGCTGGCCTACGCCACAGCCATAGCAATGCCAGATCCAAGCCGCATCTGCAACCTACATCACAGCTCCTGGCAACGCCGGATTCTTAACCCACTGAGCAAGGCCAGGGATCGAACCCGCAACTTCATGGTTCCTAGTTGGATTTGTTCCCTGGAAGCTCAGCAGATGAAGGATCTGGCATTGTACTGCTGTGGTTCTGCTTACTGCTATGGCATGGGTTTGATTCCTGGCCTAGGAACTTCTGCATGTTGAAGGCTCAACCAAAAAACAAAAACAAACAAACAAAAAAAAAAAACAAAAAAAGGAACTTGGGCAAAACTGATAAAGCAACTATTCACAGACTTTAAGAGGTGGAGAAAAGGTGGACTAACTGGTGACCTCAGGACTTAAGGAACAACCCAGTGGTGAGTTCCTTGTGTTAAAAAAATTTTTTTCTCGGAGTTCCTGTTGTGGCATAGTGGAAGTAAATCCAACTAGGAACCATGAGGTTGTGGGTTCGATCCCTGGCCTTGCTCAGTGGGTTAAGAATCCGGCGTTGCCAGGAGCTGTGATGTAGGTTGCAGATGCGGCTCACATCTGGCGTGGCTGTGGTGTAGGCCGGCAGCTGTAGCTCCAATTTGACCCCTAGCCTGGGAACCCCCATATGCCCTAAAAAGCAAAAAATAATAATAATAATAATAATAATAATTCTCTCTCACATATCACAGCCTGGGCGCCAGAGAGGGCCACAATCCAGAAATATCAATGAGCACAGACAAACATGCCCAAAGAAAACCCACTCTCTTGCCAAAGGACCAAGAAAAGGGTGGCTCAGCAGTTGAGAAACACTTGAATTATACTTGCTCGATTCCAGGTCAACACCACAAATAAAGCCAGACTCTTTTTCTTCCCAACTAGAAAGTCAAAGGAGGATTACTGAGAGAAGGGAGCTAAAGGAAATGATTTTTTAAATTACATTTTTGTTGAGATACAGCTGATGTACAATCTTACAGCATGATTCCATTTGAAAAGTTTACATTCCATTTATAGTTATAAATATTGGCTATATTCCCTATATCGTACAATATATCCTTGTAGAAATTTAAAATTATGAAATCCTGGGTAAACCTCTGAGTAGCCCATGCATGCAACTGACCAGAAACAACACAGCAAAACCTTTCAGAACTAAACACTGATGTGCAGCACTATCCAGGTTTCAGACCGACCTCTGGGTAGCACCCACATGGGCAGACCGAAACAGCACGGCCAAAGCTTTGAAACTAAATGGATATTTGACCGAGAGCCCATAAAACTGAGCAAGATGTATGTTCTTAACCTAAACAAGTTTACTGCTTATTACAGTAGAAGATTTGAATATGCTAGAATGCCGTAAAACAATACCCAAGATGTCTAGAATAGAATAAAAATTACCCACCGCATCAAGGACCACCAAACTCTCAACTTGAATGGGAAAAAACACCATCAGCAGTGGCCAACCTCAAGACAATACAGATGTTGGAATTGCTGAACAATAAGTTTAAAGCAGCTGTCATAAAAGTGCTCCACCAAGCAACTATAAAAATTCTTGAAAGAAAGGAAAATCAGAAAGCCCCAGTAAAGAAATGAAAGAGAAAAATGAACCAAATGGAAAGTTTAGAACTGTAAAATACAGTAGCTGAAATAAAAAAACTCATTTGAGGGACTCAGTAGCAGAATGGAGATGCCGGAGGAATGAGTCAGTGAAGTCAAAGACTGAGCAAAAGAAATTTTCCAATAGGAACAAGAGAAAGAATAGATTGAAAAAAAAAATGATCAGAGTCTCAGGGACTTATAGGACAATAACAAAATTTACTAAAAGACATAAACCTAAAAGGTCAAGTTGCTAAGCAAATCCTAACAGGATAATCCCAAAGAAATCCACAGACACATAATCAAATTACTGAAAACTAAAGACAAACATCTTGAAAGCAACCAGAGAGAAATGATGTATGACCTACGGGTAATGTTCATAGCAGCCTTTTTAGTTTGTTTTGTTTTTTGGCCACAGCATGCAGCGGCTTGTTGTGGGATCTTGGTTCCTAGACCAGGGATTGAACCTGGGCCTCACAGTAAAAGCACCGAATCTTTTTTTTTAAAAATTTTTTGGTGTTATTATTTTAATAGTTATTTCCCCAATACAATTTTTTTTCTACTGTATGGCATGGTGACCCATTTACACATACATGTATACATTCTTTTTTCTCCCATTATCACGCTCCATCACAAGTGAGGAGACAGAGTTCCCAGTGCCACACAGCAGGATCTCATTGCTAATCCATTCCAAAGGCGATAGTTTGTATCTATGAACCCCAAGCTCCCCATCCATCCCACTCCCTCCCCCGCCCCCTTGGCAACCACAAGTCTATTCTCCAAGTCCATGATTTTCTTTTCTGTGGAAAGGTTCCTTTGTGCCATATATTAGATTCCAGATATACGTGATATCATATGGTATTTGTCTTTCTCTCTCTTTTTTTTTTTTTGAAGGGAGGTTTTTTTTTTTTTTTTTTTTTGGTCTTTTTGCCATTTCTTGGGCCGCTCCTACGGCATATGGAGGTTCCCAGGCTAGGGGTCCAATCGGAGCTGTAGCCGAAGGCCTATGCCAGAGCCACAGCAACCAGGATCCAAACCGAGTCTGCAACCTACACCCCAGCTCACAGCAATGCCGGATCCTTAACCCACTGAGCAAAGCCGGGGATCGAACCCGCAACCTCATGGTTCCTAGTCGGATTCGTTAACCACCGAGCCACGATGGGAACTCCTGTCTTTCTCTTTCTGACTTACTTCACTCAGTATGAGAGTCTCTAGTTCCATCCATGGTGCTGCAAATGGCATTATTTTGTTCTTTTTTATGGCTGAGTAGTATTCCATTGTGTATATATACCACATCTTTCTAATCCAATCGTCTGTCGATGGACATTTGCATTGTTTCCATGTCTTGGCTATTGGAAAGCACTGAATCTTAACCACTAGGCAACCAGGGAACTCTTCGTAGCAGCTTTACTTGTAATTGCCAAAAACTCTAAACAAGCCAAATGCACATTAATGGGCAACAGATAAACTCTGATATATATCCATTCAATGGAAGACATAAATATACTCTTGATAGACTTAACAATTTGAAATTTTTCTCGTATTATAAGGATACTATGCCGAGTGGGGGGAAAAAGAGGCAATCTCAAAAGATTCTGTTTATATAATGCTCTTGAAATGGCCAAATTTTAGTGATGAGAAAAGATTGGCGGCTGCCAGGAGCTAGGATAGGGAATGATGGTAAAGGCAGGAGTTTCTTTGTGGTGATGAAATAGTTCTGTGTCCTGGTTGTGGTGGTGGATCCATAAATCTTTGCCATATACCCTCAAAATAAGTGCATGTAAAACTGGTGAGCTCCAATTAAGGCCTGTAGTTTCATTGTACCACTGTCCGTTTCCTGGTTTGATTATACACTGTGGTTATGGTCAGATGCTATCTTTGGGGCGAGCTGGGTGAAGGGTACATGGGACCCCGCTGTAGCATTTTTTTTTTAGGGTCACACCTGAGGCACATGGAAGTTCCCAGGCTAGGGGTCGAATTGGAGCTGCGTCTGCGACCTACCCCACAGCTCACAGCAACGCCGGATCCTTAACCCACTGAGCAAGGCCAGAGGTCAAACCCACATTCTAATGGATACTAGTTGGGTTCTTAACCCGCTGAGCCATAATGGGAACTCCTGATGTAGTATTTTTTTTTTTACAACTTCTTGTAAATCTGAAATTATTTCAAAATTAAAAAAAACAACAACAACGAATAAGGTATAACCAGAGAAGTAGGAGAAGAGTCCAGAGGCCAAAAGAAGAATGTCTTTCATTTAGAACAAAGGGACCACGGAGTTTAATTACATGGAGGTCGCCAGGGATTTGGATAAGAGCAGATTTGGTTTAGAAATAGAGACAAAAGCCTGATGAGAGTGTGTTCGAGAGGGATCGGAGGGAGAGAAAGTCGGAAGAATAAATACAGTGTGGAAAAGTTTATTTATTTATATATTTTTTTTGCTTTTTAGGGCTGCACCCAGGGCACATGGAGGTTCCCAGGCTAGGGTTCTAATCGGAGCTACAGCTGCCCGCCTACACCACAGCCACAGCAACACGGGATCCGAGCCGCATCTGTGACCTACACCACAGCTCATGGCAATGCCGGATAATTAACCCACTGAGCAAGGCCAGGGATCGAATATACATCCTCATGGATGCTAGTCAGATTTGTTTCTGCTGAGCCATGATGGGAACTCTGAAAAAGTTTATTTTTTATTTTTATTTTTTAATGGCTGCACTCATGGCACATGGAAGGTCCCAGGCCAGGGACTGAATCCAAGCTGCAGCTGCAACTTATGCCCCAGCTGTGGCAACACCAGATCCTTTAACACACTGCACCAGGCCAGGGATCGAACTCATGTGACTGCTGCAATCAGGTTCTTAACCCACTGAACCACATGGGGAACTCCTTAAATTTTTTTTTTTAGGGCCGTGCCCACAGCCTATGGAAATTTCCAGTGCAGGGGTTGAATCTGAGCCACAGCTGAGACCTACTGCTGGCTACTTTAACCCCCTGCTCCAGGAGGGGAATCGAACGGGCGCCGCCACAGGGCCAAGTCAGATCAGTAGCCGGCAGCACCGCAGCAGGCTCTCTATTGTTCTTGACAAAAAGAATCTTAACTAAAACCAACCAAAAAAAAAAAAAAAAAGAACATTCATTTCCACTTCATAGGGGTTTTTTTCATGTTACATGATAAGTTCTAAGTCACCGTTAAATTATCATGAAACACCCGATGACTCAACTTTGTAAGAAGGCTCTGGTGTTTTAAAATATATGATATTTGCCTGCCTTGTTTTGCAGTTCTGTTTTTAAAAGCATAATTATGTCACTGGGAGGGCCTCTGAGGGATAAATTATATTACTTGTTAATAACCCAGGTAGCAAGGGACTGGGTAGGAAGAGAAGATGGAAAAATAATGCTGCAGATTAATTAATAATGTGACACATCTGAATGTTTCCAGCTCTCAGGCTGCCGTAAGGACGCTGTCTCCTTGACGACCAGCAGTTGTCCATGCTTGTCGTCAACAACAACAAAAAACGAAGGGCCCTGCAGAAGCTTGAAGCGGAAATGGTAAATAGAGACTTGCCTTTCCTCTGCCAACAGCAAACCCAAACCCCCACCAAATGCCTTCCCTCCAATCCTAACAGTCCAATTTGGTTTGGTTTTTTTTTTTTTTCAATTTACTTTATTGATTTTTAAAAGATTTTTATTTTTTCTATGATAGTTGATGGAAAATGTCCCGTCAGTGTCTGCTGTAGAGCAAAGTGACCCAGTCATACACATAACGTATATGTTCTTTTTCTCACATTAGCCTCCCTCACGGTCCATCCCAAGTGATCAGAGCTCCCCGTACTATATATACAGCAGGATCTCCTTGCTCATCCACTCCAAAGGCAAGAGTTTGCACCTGCTAACCCCAGACTCCCAGTTGGTCCCCCTCCTTCTCCCTCCCCCTTGGCAACCACAAAACAATTTGTCATAAACACGTAAGTGACATGTTAAAAACAAAGCCCTTAGAAATAACACAATTAAGAGATGACTGTGGCCCTTTCAGGGGAAGAAGTAAATGAGATCCCACCTATAGCAGCTCCGTTGGAAGAGAACAGTCAAAACAAACAAAACCACAAAGAATCAGGTTCAACACTGTCTTCGATCCTATCTGATCAGGATCCTGAGATGTCTTCACCACATTTCTATGATTAGTGGACCTAACAAATGCCTGAAGTTCTGCTTTTCCTTTTCTTTTTTTCCAGCTTGATTGAGATTGTATGAGTTTAAGCTTTAAACATGTTGACTTGATACACATATAAGTGTATCATATAAGGACTTACTTCAGATGGTAGAATTAGCTACCGTCTGAAGCTCCATTCTTTTTATTGTCCAATTTTTTTTAAAAGAATTTTTTTTCTTTTATTATTTTTTTTTTATGGAAGTTCCCAGGCTAGGGGTTCAGTTGGAGCTGCAGCTGTGGGTCTATGCCACAGCCACAGTAACACCGGATCCTTAACCCACTGAGCAAGGCCAGAGATCGAATTCACAGCCTCATGGAGACTAGTCGGATTTTTAACCCACTGAGCCACAACTGGAACTCCCAAATGTTTTTGTTTTTGTTTTTAACTGACGTATAATTGACTTGCAGTGTTGTGTTAGTTTCAGGTATACAGCAAAGTGATTCAGTTATACGCATATCTGTTCTTTTTCAGATTCTTTCCCATATGTTTTACTACAAGATACTGAGTAGAGTTCCCTTTGCTATACAGTAGGTCCTCGTTGATTATTTATATATAGGCGTGTGTATATATTAATCCCAAACTCCTAATTTATCCCTTCTCTGCCCACCCCAGAAGATCTATTCTGCTGCTGCTGCTGCTGCTGCTTTTTCATTTTTGGCTGCCCTATGGCATGTGGAGTTCCCAGGCCCGGGTTCAGATCTGAGACACAATTGCAACCTGTGCTATAGCTGTGGCAACCCTGGAGCCTTTAACCTATTCTGCTGGTCCAGGGATCGAACATGCATCCTGGCACGGCAAAGACACCCTCAGTCCTATTGCACCATAGCAGGAACTCCAGAAGCTCTGTTCTTCAGGAATAAGAGGCCAACAGCAATCCGCCTTTAGCAGTCCTGTTTATTTATATCGCATCACAAATAAATTTGCTTTCTTCTTTTTTTTTTTTTTTTTGGCTGCACCCACAGTATGTGGAAGTTCCCGGGCCAGGGATCAAACCTGTGCCACAGCAATGACCCAAGCTGCTGCAGCGATGACGCCAGATCCTTAATCTGCTATGCCACAAGGGTACTCCCACAAATAAGTTTGCTTATTTGCTCTCTTGCAGATTCATTCATACATTCATGTATTCAACACTTATTTGTTGACACCAGGGATATAAGACTGGACAAAATATGGTCTCTGTTGTCCTCACAGTGCTTAGAGTCTAGAGGGGAAAACAAATAGACTTCAAGACAATGTAGGTATTGTTATTATTTTTTAAAAATAATTTTTATTGAATTATAGTTGATTTACAGTGTTGTGTTAGTTTTAGGTGTATAGCAAAGTGATTCAATTACACAAATATACATATATCTATTCTTTTTCAGATTCTTTTCCATTATAGGTTATTACAAGATATATGGCTCCCTATGCTATACAGCAGATCCTTGTTGATTAGGGGTTTTTTTGTGTGTTTGTTTGTTTTGGTCTTTTTAGGGCCGCGCCTGCAGCGTATGGAGGTTCCCAGTCTAGGGGTCGAATTGGAGCTGTAGCTGCCAGCTGACACCACGGCCACAGCAACACAGGATCCGAGCCGTGTCTGCGACCTACACCCCAGCTCACGGCAACACCAGATCCTTAACCCACTGAGCGAGGCCAGGGATTGAATCTGTGTCCTCATGGTTACTGGTCAGGCCAGTTAACCTCTGTGCCATGACGGGAACTCCCTGTTTTGTTTTGTTGCTTTTTAGGGCCACACCCATGGCATATGGAAGTTCCCAGGCTAGGGGCCAAATCGGAGCTGCAGCTGCCAGCCTATGCCACGGCTCATGGCAATGCTGGATCCTTAACCCACTGAGCGAGGGGCGGGTTTGAACCTGCATCCTCATGGATACTAGTCAGGTTTGCTACCGCTGAGCCATAATGGGAACTCCCTGATTATGTTATTATTATTATCATTATGACCTATATGTATATATTTTCTTTTTTAGCCACCCTGTGGCATATGGAGTTCCAGGGCCAGGGATCAGATCTGAGCTGCACTTGCGACCTATGCTGCAGCTGCAGCAACACTGGATCCTTAACCCACCGTGCCAGGCTGGGGATAGAGCCTGTGTCCCAGCACTCCAGAGATGCCACTGATCCCGTTGTGCCACAGTGGGAAGTCCTATCACCAACATTTATTGTGCTAGGTGCTCTCCTAAATGCTCATCCTGCATTATCTTGGTGAATTCACACAACAGCCCTGTGCCTTGTGAGGTCAGTGCTACTATTGTTCCTATTTCAAAGATGAGAAAAATAAAATCAAGAAAGTTTGGGTAACTTAACCAAGATGATACAATTTGGACAACCCCAGGGCTTTCTTACTCCAAAGCCAGGAGCATATTGAAACAGCCTCTGGAGCCCAGGGGCTTAGGTAAAGCTTGCTGGATTGGGGAAGGTTTGTAAGAGATAAGGTTGGAGATGGCGTGCCCATGGTGGCGCAGCGGAAACGAATCCGACTAGGAACCATGAGGTTGCGGGTTCGATCCCTGGCCTCGCTCAGTGGGTTAAGGATACAGCGTTGCCCTGCGCTGTGTTGTGGGTTGCAGACGCGGCTCGGATCCCGCGTGGCTGTGGCTCTGGCATATGCTGCCAGCTGTAGCTCCAATTCAACCCCTAGCCTGGGAACCTCCATATGCCACAGGTGTGGCCCTAAAAAGAAAAATAAAAAGATAATGTTACAGAGATGATCAGGGGTCAGATCATCACAGGCCTTTGGAGCCTTCTAAGGATTTAGGACTTCATCCTCAGAGTAAGGTAATATTTGTTTTGATTTTCTAGAACAATCCATGCCAAAATTTAGGGGCTTCAAATAAGTACCACTTACTTGCTGACAGTTCTGTTGGTTAGGAATTTGGGCAAGGCTTAACCAGGAGCAGCTGGATGCCTCTTTGTGTGGTGTCAGCTGTGGTGGCTTCATGAGGACTGAAGGATCCCAGATGGCGTCACTCATGGGTCTGGGACCTCGGTGGAGGCTTTTGGCTGCGGGCCTCATCTCTCCTCCACAGAGTTTCCCCAAGAGCAAAAATGGAGGCTGCAAGGCCATTTAAGGCCTAAGCCTTGAATTGCCACAGCCTCATTTGCATCACATTGTATTTGTCAAAGCAAGTTACAAAACCAGACAAGATTCAGGGGGAGAGAAACCGGCTCCACCTCTTGATAGGAGGCGGCAAAAAAAAAAAAAAAAAATCTCATTGCAAAAGGCATTCAGGATGGAAGGTGATTGTTGTGGCAATCTTTGGAAGCCATCTGCCATGACACTGCAATTTTTTTTTCTTTTTTATGACTGTACCTGCAACATATGGAGGTCCCCAGGCTAGGGGTTGAATCGGAGCTGCACCTGAGGCCTGCACCACAGCCACAGCAACGTGGGATCGGAGCCGCGTCTGCGACCTACACTACAGCTTGCGGGTATGTCAGATCTTTAACCCACCCAGTGAAGCCAGGGATTGAATCCGTATCCTCACGGACGCTATGTCGGGTTCTTAATCCACTGAGCCACAACTGGAACTCCTGCAATGTTTTAAGAGATGTGGAAAAAAAAAAAAAAAAAAGGAGTTCCTGTCATGGCTCAGTGGTAATGAACCCGACTAATATCCATAAGGATACAGGTTTGATCCCTGGCCTCGCTCAGGGGGTTAAGGATCCGGCATTGCCGTGAGCTGTGGTGTAGTTGGCAGACATGGCTTGGATCTGGCATGGCCGTGGCTCTGGCACAGGCTGGCAGCTACAGCTCCGATTCCACCCTAGCCTGGGAACTTCCATATGCCACAGGTATGGGCCTAAAAAGACAAAAAGGAAAAAAAAAAAAGAGATGTGGTTTGCAGAAAGGAGGAAGCATGCTGCTGCCTGTGTGAGAAGTTGTGTGGCCTGAATTAGAGCATTGGTCTAAACCTGGCTGAAGACCAGAATAGCTGGGAGAGCATATTAAAAATAGAGATTCCCAGAACCTATCACAGCCATACTAACCCAGAGTTCCTGGGAGTGGAGCCTGGAAATAGACGACTTTTTTTTTAGGGCCACACCTGAGGCACATGGAGGTTCCCAGGCTAGGGATCTAATCGGAGCTGCAGCTGCCGGCCTACACCACAGCTCACGGCAACACTGGATTCTTAACCCACTGAGCGAGGTCAGGGATTGAACCTGCATGGATACTAGTCCTCATGGATACTAGTCAGGTTCTTAACCTACTGATACACAATGGGGACTCCCAATTTTATGTAATGTGAATATATTTCTTTAGCTCAACCTAGCTAGAAGAGAAGTTCTACACACTCAAGGATGTTTCACTGACGCCTTGCTTGGAACCAAGTCCAGTTTCTTACCTTTAGTTCCTATCAGCGCAGTGCAGACAGAAAATGTTGCCCACCATTCTGGTAAACTACAAATATAGCCCCCAATCAGCCACTGCTTCCTCTGTCCTGATGGTGCCCCCACAAGGGGATTTCAGGATGGAGAAAAATAGGATACTGGCCCTAGATAGTTAAGATGCATATCGAAGGAATGATTTCAATGAGCCCAGACTCTTAAAACATCTTCCCAAATAAAGAAAAGCACTGAAATCATTACCTGGAGATGTCTGGGTTTTTTTTTTTTTTTGTAATTAGTAGGAATCTTTTATGTTTGACTACATTTTTGTTCTTAGGGAAAATTCCTGTATATCCTAACTCCTTCCTTACCTCTTTGGAGTGGTTCCTTAGAGCCAGCTAAGAGGGTATCTCCTGGGCTATCGTCCTCAGTAAGCCCCGGATAATACATAACTCAACTTTTAGGTTGTGCATTTTTCTTCAGTCGACAGACAGTACAATATAGCAGAATGCAGTGCCTAATGGAAGAATTGAAGCCCATCTGTAACCTCATCATCTCCTCCCTTTTTTGAAGGACAATCAACATTTGCAAAATTTTATGTAGATTATTAAATTCAGCCCTAACCTGGATCCCTAGAGGAACTTCCTTCACTACAGAATGCTGTTCTAGTGCCTTCCCATCAAAGCAAATTCTGAAGTTATCACGAACTGAAATCTGGCGTCTTGTTTTATTTTGAAAAGATTTCAAAAGACTTTTTTAAACTTTTTATGAGTTTCAAAGAAAATTCGGTACTTGGTATTTTATATATTTGCCCATAATTTAACTTTTTGATTTTTATGGCTGCACCCAAGGCATATGGAAGTTCTAGCTGCGGCAATGCCAGATTCTTTAACCCACTGCACCAGGCCAGGGATCGAACCTGTGCTTCTTCAGTGACCCGGAGCCATCGAAGTCAGATTCTTAACCCACTGTGCTACAATGGGAACTTCAACTTATTTTATTGTAATATAACTGCCTCCAGGGCAATAAGGAGAACTGATAGACATTTTAGTAATTTCCTCTGTCCCTTTGCAAAACGAAATGACTGAATACAGAGATTTTTTTTCTCTATGTGTGGACAAGGCTGATGTGTAACCTGCACACAGATTTGCTAAAGGGTCTTTCTTTTAAAAACAGGACAGGGTGAAAATGCTCAAAGGAAAAAGTTTCCGTAGTTGGAAGGGTTTTTTTGTTATTTTTTTTATTACTCAAATGAATTTATCACATCTGTAGTTGTGTAAGGATCATCACAATCCAGTTTTATAGTAGTTGCAAGTTTTATCCCACAGTGGATGATACGATGGGAAGGGAACAGGCTCATAGAAGCATTGATGACTACAGCCAGCAGGTGGCAGCAGGGGGCCACATCAGGAGAATTCACTGACCCGGAAAAGCCAGAGCTGGACATTGGGGCCTAGGGACCAGAGAGTATGATGTGTTTCTCGCAGAAAAAGAAACAGTGACGGAGTCTTCCAGAAGCCCAGGGTTAGAGTCTGATGTCTAGAATGAAAGGTCCCCACCGCGTAATGATTATAGTCAACAACACTGTTACAAACTTCAAAGTTGCTAAAAGACTAGATTTAAAATATTTTTATTTTTTAAATTGGGGAGGGGGAGGAGGAGGGAGTGGGATGGACTGGGCTTTGGTTAATAAATGCAAACTATTGCATTTGGAGTGGATAAGCAATCAGATCCTGCTGCATAGCCCACGGAACTATATCTAGTCGCTTGTGATGGGACATGATAATGTGCAAAAAAGAATATATATGTGTGTGTGTGACTGGGTCACTTTGCTCTACAGCAGAAATGGGTAGAACATTGTAAATCAACTATAATGGAAAAAATAAAAACCTTATAAAAAAATGAAGGGAGTTCCCTTCGTGCCTCAGTGGTTAACGAACCCGACCAGGATCCATGAGGATTTGGATTCTATCCATGGCCTCGCTCACTGGGTTAAAGATCCGTGAGCCAGGGTGTAGGTCGCAGATGCGGCTTGGATCTGGCGTGGCTGTGGCTGTGGTGCAGGCCAGTGGCTGTAGCTCTGATTTGACCCCTAGCCTGGGAACTTCCATATGCCGTGGGTGCAGCCCTAAAAAGCAAAAAATAAATACATACATAAAATGGAAGTATAATTTACAATATTATATTAGTTTCAGGTGTAAAACAAACATAGTGATTCAAAGGTTTTATAGACTGTACTCCATTTAAAGTTATAAAATATTGGCCATATTCCCTGTGCTTACAATATATCCTTGTAGCTTATTTTTTCTATACATACTAGTTTGTACCTCTTACTCCCCCACCCTATCTTTCCCCTCCCTCCTTCCCTCTCCCCATGGGTAACCGCTAGTTTGTTCCCTGTATCTGTGAGTCGGCTTCTTTTTTGTTATATACATTCGTTTTATTTTTCACATTCCACATATAAGTGATAACACACGGTATTTGTTTCTCTGACTTATTTCACTAAGCATAATACCCTCCAGGTCCATCCACGTTGCTGCAAATGGCACAATTTCATTTTTAAAAAATTTTATTGGCGTATAGTTGACTTACCATGTTGTATTAATTTCAGGTGTACAGCAAAGTGAATCACTTATACATATACATATATCCATTCTTTCTCAGATTCTTTTCCCATATAGGTTATTACAGAATATCGAGTAGATTTCTCTGTGCTATACAGTAGGTCCTTGTTAATTATCTCTTTTATATATAATAGTGTATATATGTTAATCCTCCAAATTTTCATTCTTTTTTATGGCTGAGTAGTATTCCATTATATATATGTGTGTGTGTGTATCACATCTTCCTTATCCATTCCTCTGTTGATGAACACTAGGTTTCCTTTCATGTCTTAGCTATTGTAAATAATCCTGCATAAACATTGGGGTTCATAGCTTTTCGAATTAGTGTTTTCATTTTCTTTGGAGTGAGATTGCTGGATCATATGGAAATTCTAATTTTAGCTTTTTGGGAAATCTCCACACTGTTTTTCACAATGGCTACAGCAACTTACATTCCCACCAACAATGTACAAGGGTTCCCCACCCCACCCCCCCCTTTTTTTTTTTTTTTTTGCTGTGCCCATGGCATGAGAAAGTTCCCAGGCCAGGGATCAAACCCATACCACAGGAGTTCCTGAGATGGTTCAGTAGTAACAAACCCGATGAGTATCCATGAGGAAGTGGCTCCCGTCCCTGGCCTTGCTCAGTGGGTTAAGGATCCGGTGTTGCCGTGAGCTGTGGTGTAGGTCGCAGATGCAGCTTGGATACTGTGTTGCTGTGGCTGTGACGTAGGCCAGCAGCTGTAGCTCCAATTCAGCCCCTAGCCTGGGATCTTCCATATGCTGCAGGTGCAACCCTAAAAAGCAAAAAAACAAAAACAAAAACAAAACAAATCCCACACCACAGCAATGACAATCCTGGATCCTTAACCCTCTGAACCACCAGGGAGCTCCAAGCATTCCTTTTTAAGAGACTAGATCTAAAATTGTTCTCACCACATAAAAGAAATGATAATTTTGTGACATAATAGAGGTTTTAGCTAACGCTACAAGGGTAATCAGATTGCAGTCTATATAAATGTATCAAGGCAACACATTGTCACCTTGATGTCACACAATGTTAGATGCCAATTGTATCTCAGTAAAAATTTTTAAAAATAAATAAGATGAAAGGCCCTGAATTGGGATGGGTTGCTAGGAAGCCAGGATGTATGCAAGGCTAGGAGCGGCAGGGAGGCACGGGAGGCGGGGCATGAAAGAAAGGGTGGGAGGTGAGTCAGCCTCTGGCACAAAGACGTCAGGGCAGCGTAGGAAGCAGGTCTGAAAGGGTGGGGGTCATTTCTTCTCCTGTGAGCTGGTGGTGGCACTAATTATAAAAAGCTGTAAAAATAAGCGGAAGCACCATAAATGTCCATCAACAAATGAATGGATAAACAAAATGTGGTGTGTACATACAATGGGGTGTTCTTTCGCCTTAAGACGGAAGGACATTCCAACACGTGTGACATCACAGATGGACCCCGAGGACATCAGGCTAAGTGAAATGGGCCAGTCACAAAAAGACAGAGCGTGCGTGACTCCACTTACATGAAGTCTCAGGAGTCGTCATTTCACAGAAGGTAGAATGGTGGCCGCCAAAGACGGGGGCGGGGGGGAGGGAGAGAGGGGGAGTTGTGGTTTCCTGGGTATAGCGCTTTGGTTTTGCAAAATGAAAAATTCCTGGAGGTTGATGGCCCAACACTGCTGAACTGCACACTTAAAAATATTGAGGTTCCATCTCTTCTGATCCATAAGGAGTTCTAGGCCATTCTGGGCAGGGTGGACAGGATCTGACATCAAGTTAGTATAAAAATTAATAATACCTCACATTTAAATGGCAGTTTGGGAGTTCCCATCATGGCTCAATGGTAATGAACCAGACTAGTATCCACGTGGACAAGGGTTCGATCCCTGGCCTCGCTCAGTGGGTGAAGGATCCGGCGTTGCCATGAGCTGGGGTGTAGCTCGCAGATGTGGCTCAGATCCCGTGTTGCTGTGGCTGTGGTATAGGTCAGCAGCTGCAGCTCCGCTTGGACTCCTAGCCTGGGAACCTCCACATGCCACGGATGTGGCCCTAAAAAGACAAAAGACCAAAAAAAAAAAAAAAAAAGGCAGTTTTGCAATTTATACAGTTCAGTGTGGAAAAACCTCATCACATCTTCCCAACAAATAGTACGGGTGGGGGTTGGGTCTCTGTGTTAAAAGTGGGTGGGCTGCATGACTAGAGAGAGACTCAGGGAGTGGAAGGGTTAACAAGGAGGCATGGGCCGAATGCTAGAACTGGTGGGTGGAAACAGGTGGAAGAAATGAAAGAGAAAGAGGCAAAGCAACCAGCTCAGGATCTGCTTGCTTGCTGTTGGCTGTCTTTCCTCAGATGTGACAGGCAGTCACTCCAGTGTCGACTGAAAAAGCAGACAAACAAAAACGCACAAGCTAAAAGTGGAGAATTATGTTTTATTCGAAAGGCTTACTGAGAACTTAAGCCCGGGAGACAGACAGGCTTTCACATCGCTCTGAAGAACTGTTCCTAAGAGGTAAGGGAGGAGCCAGGACATAGAGGAGTTTTTGCAAGAAAAACCAGGTAGTGGGGACATCAAAAGAATACTGTTAATTCAAGCAAAAAACCCAACACCTTAAGTTAATGAATTTGATGCTTTCCTATGTGTGCGTAGATGCAAAAATCTGGGCTCATTGAAATAATTCCTTTGACAGGCACCTTAACTATCTCGGGCCAGGATCCTGTTTGTCTCCATCCTGAATCTACTCAGGCTGCTGTAGTGGCTGGTGGCCGATGGCCACAACATCCTTTGTTTATTGATGCTGAGGGTGACAATTTTCCTCCACGCTAGTCTTGTGTAGTCAATTGTTTTCTCCTCTTTCTAGATCCCACTTCTTCTTCTTCTTTTGTTTTTTTTTTTCGTAAGCTTTGCTCCAAGCAGCAGGACTGCTTCATAATGCAAGGTACCTGTGTTTTCAAAGTGTGGCCCCGAACCTTCTTGATTACGTGATCTTAGGCGGGTCACTTCGCTCTCTTGGCTCTAGTTTTCGCTCTGATGATAACAGGGCCCGCCTAGCTCTAACCCTTCCATGCAGATTTTCTCTTTTCATTTTTGCAGCCCTGTGACATCAGGAGCAAGAGGTGCCCACGGACTGATAGGGAATATCCCTTTGAGGTTTTCCTTCTTTCATCTTCTCTGGCCACAGTATGCTTTTAGCCCATGTCTTCAAAGTAGGAAAAGAAATGTGCCACCCACAGGTTTCCTGTTTAGTCCAACTTGATGGCGTCAAGGGTTTAGAAGAAAAGAGTGGAGCTGCGTGTGAAGGGGGCTGTTCCACAAAGCTCTTCAGAGCTAAGTGGAAATTTTGAAGGGTGTTTCTGGCAAGGGATCCTCAACACTTTCCCTCACATACCTGATTAGAGGGATTGGGGTAACATTCTGGGTAACAAGGTAGATATTTTCTTTCCCTTTATTTTTTTTGGTCTTTTTGCCATTTCTTGGGCCACTCCCGCAGCATATGAAGGTTCCCAGGCTAGGGGTTGAATCCGAGTGGTAGCCGCTGGCCTACACCAGAGCCACAGCCATGCGGGATCCGAGCCGCATCTGCAACCTACACCACAGCTCAGGGCAACGCCGGATCCTTCACCCACTGAGCAAGGCCAGGGATCGAACCCGCAACCTCATGGTTCCTAGTTAGATTCGTTCACCACTGAGCCACTACAGGAACTTCGACAAGGTAGATATTTTCATTCGTCCAGCCCGAAGAACTTCAGCCATATGGAAAACCAGGAAAACATGGCTCTGGAAGTTCAAGAGGCACTGTTTGGTATATTGGCTGCACTTGGGCCTTTGGGAGGTGGTAGTTTTCAATTCCTTCCTTTCAATGAGGCCTTACATTCGAATTAAAAACCTCAAATGGGGAGTTCTTGTCATGACGCAGCGGAAACGAATCCGACTAGGAAGCATGAGGTTGCGGGTTCAATCCCTGGCCTGGCTCAGTGGGTTAAGGATCCGGCGTTGCCGTGAGCTGGGGAGTAGGTTGCAGATGAGGCTCGGATCCCGCATTGCTGTGGCTGTGGTGTAGACCGGCAGCTGTAGCTCCGATTGGGCCCCTAGCCTGGGAACCTCTGTGTGCCTCGGGTGCGGCGCTAAAAAACAAACAAAAAACCTCAAGTGGAATTCCTCGCTTCTTTTGTTTTTCAGTGAGATAAATTACCTTAGCTGCTATGAAGATAAAGGAACTTTCACTTGGATTTCTCAAACACGGATGGGCACTGCTCACTCAAGGGTGTTTGGAAACATTAACTAAAAGAGATTATCTTGTCCGGAGAGAAAATTCTTAGTTTTACCACTATTTAACTAAGATCACTTGATATATTTTATGACTAACACAACTGGACCAACCTGTATTTTATGGTTAGTTGCTGTAAAAATAAACACAAACTGGGAGTTCCTGTTGTGGCTCAGAGGGTTAAGAACCTGATATAGTGTCCTTGAGGATGCAAGTTTGATCCCTGGCCTCACTCCGTGGATTAAGGGTCGAATGTTCCCATGAGCTGTGGTGTACCTTGCAGATGCGCCTTGGATCTGGTGTGGCTGTGGCTGTGGTGTAGGCTGGCAGCAGTAGCTCCGATTTGACCCCTAGCCTGGGAACCTCCATATGGTGCAAGTACAGCCCTTCAGATTCTCTTCCTTTATAGGTTATTATAAAATATAGAGTATGGTTCCCTGTGCTATACAACCCTTGTTGGTTATCTATTTGGTATCTCTTTTATTATTTTTTTTATTTTTATTTTTTGTCTTTTTGCCATTTCTAGGGCCGCTCCTGTGGCATATGGAGGTTCCCAGGCTAGGGGTCGAACCGGAGCTGTAGCCACGAGCCTACACCAGAGCCACAGCAATGCAGGATCTGAGCTGTGTCTGCGACCTACACCACAGCTCACGGCAACGCCAGCTCCTTCACCCACTGAGCAAGGCCAGGGACCGAACCCGCAACCTCATGGCTTCTAGTCGGATTCGTTAACCACTGTGCCACAACGGGAACTCCAGTATCTCTCTCTTTAAAAAAAAAAATGTTTTTATTATGGTTGATTTGCAATGTTCTATCAATTTCTGCTATAAAGTGACCCAGTTTTATATATATATCACATTATCCTCCATCATGTTCCATCACAGGTGATTAGGTATAGCTCCCTGTGCTGTACAGCAGGATCTCATTGCTTATCTATTCCAAATGCTATAGTTTGACCCAGCTTTAATCTCTACTCAGCTTTTATTTCATGGATTGAGCCTGGAGCCCTTGTCCCACCATCCAACTCCTCCTTTGGAATATACGTTGGGCACTCAGCTTAAAACAGTGCCACCAACAATAAGTATTGACTGAAGGCAAGGTCAATTGTGGAGGGTAAATTGGCATGCGAAGAAGACAGCCATAGTGTTTTGGAGCACTTTAGGAATCACGGAATCCTAGTGTTGAGGAAAGTCAACAATCTGGTTTGGATGGAAAGAGAGAACACGCAGTTATTGATTGAACTAAAGAACCCAAAAAGAAGTTAGCACAGGAAGTGCCCTCTTGGCTCAGCAGGTTAAGAATCCAGCATTGCTGGAGTTCCCGTCATGGCTCAGTGGTTAACGAATCTGACTAGGAACTATGAGGTTGTGGGTTCGATCCCTGGCCTTGCTCAGTGGGTGAAGGATCTGGCATTGCCGTGAGCTGGGGTGTAGGTCGCAGATGCAAATCGGATCCCGCGTGGCTGGGGCTCTGGCGTAGGTGGGCAGCTGCAGCTCCGATTAGACCCCTAGCCTGGGAACCTCCATATGCTGTGGGAGCGGCACTAGAAAAGGCAGAGAGACAAAAAAAAAAAAAAAAAAAAAGAATCCAGCATTGCTGCAGCTGTGGTGTGGGTTAGATCCCTGGCCCAGGAACTTCTTCATGCTGCAGCTGCAACCAAAAAAAAAAAAAAAAAAAAAGTTACTATAGTCAGATATGCAGCTGGAAATCTGTAGCATTTTTCAATGACAGAAGGAGGTGTTTGGTTCCAGATCCTCGAAAGGACCTTATCAGTGGACACACAGCTGTAAATAGAAAGTCTGCAAGAAGTAAGCTCACATCCAAGTTTCTTGAAGCTCAGCAATATGGTGAGAGAGTATATTTCAGATCAGAACACTCAGTTCTCGCTCTCAGCTGGACACACACAACCTGGGCCAACGGCTCTTTAGAGCTTGAAGCTGGAGAATGGAATGCAAGTCAGTGGCCCAGACATCTCAGAGGATCTATCTTAGACCAGCTCTAGAGCCAATCCTGAAGGACTATGTTAGAAGGAGCAATGAAAATGTAAAATTGATGTCCCAGAATGATGACAGAGGTCACAAATGAATCGAGGCCAGGGTAGGTACCAATGACAGTCTGATGGTTTTAGTAGATCAGTTGCATTAATGGCCCCAATTAATAACTCCTTCCAGCAGCCATACCCTTGGACGTGTAACTTTGAGGCTACTCTCATTATGGTGACTGAGTATATTTTCGTGCCCTTGATTCTGAGTTTAGCTATGTGACTTTCTTTGACCCATGGTATGTTAGCAAATGTGAGGCATGCAGAAGTATTAAAAAGCACTTGCCTAGCCCCCAAATTACAGGGGCTTCTCCTGTGGCCCAGGGGGTTAAGGATACAGCCTTGTCACAGTAGTGGCTCAGGTTGCTGCTGTGGCTCATGTTTGATCCCTGGCCTGGGAACTTCCATATGCTGTGGGGACCACCAAAAAAAAAAAAAAAAAAAGTTCTTAGGAAGTTCCTGTCATGGCACAGCAGAAACGAATCTGACTAGATACCACGAGGTTGCGGGTTCGATCCCTGGCCTCACTCAGTGGGATAAAGATCCGGCGTTGTCATGAGTTGTGGTGTAGGTCGCAGACACGGCTCGGATCTGGCATTGCTGTGGCTGTGGTGTAGGCTGGCAGCTACAGCTCTGATTGGACCCCTAGCCTGGGAACCTCCATATGCCTTGGGTGTGGCCCTAAAAAAGACAAAGACAAAAAAAAAAAAAAAAAAAGCACTTGCATGTATCTGCTTCCACTCTCACTCCTCTGAGAACACGCCCAGGCTAGCCTGCCGGAGGGTGAAATACATATGATGCAGAGTCAAGTCACCCCAGTACCAGCTGAGGCTATCTGAGATAAGCTGGCAGATATCCCCAGAGGGTAGAGCCATACCAGGGAAAAACAGAGGAAGCTCCTCGCCCACACCCCCCCACCTCCCACCACACACAACCTGAGTCCAGTCTTAATGTCCGAGCCTCATATCTAAGTACATGCTTACTGTTTGTTTTGCTTTTGAGGGCTGTACTCACGGCATATGGAGGTTCCCAGAGGTCTAATCGGAGATACAGCTGCTGGCCTACACCAGATCCTTCACCCATTGAGCAAGGCTGGGGATCGAACCTGCAACCTTGTGGTTCCTAGTCGGATTCGTTAACCACTGAGCCACGATGGGAACTCCTTATTGAGATAAAATTGACACAAAGTCTGGGTAACTTTAAGGTGTGCAACGTGTTGCTTTGATACATTTATAAAATGCAAACTGCTTACCACAGTAGCATTAGCTAACACCTCCATCCCACCATGTAATTATCCTATCTTTTTTTCTGATGAGAACATTTAGGATCTCCTCTCTCAGCAACTTTCAAGTGTATAATATAGTTTTATTAGGTATAATCACCAGTCAGTACATTAGATCCCCTGAAGTTGTTCATTTTATACCCAAAGTATTTATCCTTTGAGCAACATCTCATTTCCTCCACCCCGCCACCTCTAGTAGCAAACATTCTACTCTCTGTTTCTCTGAGTATGACTTTTTTAGATTCCAAATAGTATTTGTCTTTTTTGGTCTGATTTCACTTAGCACAATGTCCTCTATGTCCATCTGTTTGGCTGCAAATGGCAGGATTTCCTTTTTTCTTATGGCTGAATAATATTTCACATATATATGGAGTTCCTGTCATGGCGCAGTGGTTAATGAATCCGACTAGGAACCATGAGGTTGTGGGTTCGATCCCTGGCCTTGCTCAGTGGGTTAAGGGTCCAGCGTTGCCTTGAGCTGTGGTGTAGGCTGCAGATGTGGCTCGGATCCTGAGTTGCAGTGGCTGTGGCGTACACCGGTGGCTACAGCTCTGATTGGACCCCTAGCCTGGGAACCTCCATATGCCACGAGAGTGGCCCTAGAAAAGACAAAAAGACAAAAAAAAAATATTCCACATATATATGTGGAATATATATATATTCACATCACATCTCTCTTTTTTTTTCCTTTTTAGGGCTGCACCCACAGCATATGGAAGTTCCCATGGCTAGGAGTTGAATTGGAGCTGTAGCTGCTGGCCTACACCACAGCCATGGCAACTCGGGATCCAAGCCATGTCTTCGACCTATACCACAGCTCATGGCAACGCCAGCTCCTTAACCCACTGAGCGAGGCCGGGGATCAACCCTATGTCCTCATGGATACTAGTCGGGTTCATTACCACTGAGCCATGATGGGAATTCCAATGCCACATCTTCTTTACCCATTCATCTGTTGAGAAGCACTTAAGTTGTTGCAGTATCTTGGCAGTTGTGAGTGATGCTGCAAATACATGTGGAGGTGCACATATCTTTTCAAATTCGTGTTTTCATTTTCTTTAGATAGATACCCAGATATGGAAGTTCTGGATCATATGGTAGTTCTATTTTTAATTTTCTGAGGGACCCCCCCCATGTTCTTTTCCCTGGTGGCTGCACCAATTTGCATTCCCACCGACAGCTTACTAAGATGCCCTTTTCTCCACACTCTCACCAAAACCTATCACTTGTCTTTTTGTTTTGTTTTCTTTTCTAATTTTATTGGAATATAGTTGATTTACAATGATGTATTAGTTTCAGGGGTATAGCAAGTGAAATCAGTCATACGTATGAATACATCCATTCTTTTTTTCCCCATATAGGTTATTACAAACTATGGAGTAGAGTTTTCTGTCCTATATGGTAGGTTCTCATTAATCATCTATTTTATACAGTAGTGTGTATATGTTAGTCCCCCCCCCCAATTCTTCCTTCTCCCCATCACTTATCTTTTTTGGTCGTAGCCATTCTAACAGGTGTGAGGTTAGTATTGTGGCTTCGATTTGCATTTCCCTGACCATGAGTGATGTTAAAGCATCTTTTCGTGTACTTGTTGATCGTATGTATATTTTCTTTGGAAAACTGTCTGTTTAGTTCCTCTGCCCATTTTTAATTGAATTGTTAGTGTTTTTGCTATTGAGATGTGTGAGTTCTTTATGCATTTTGGGTATTAACCCCTTATCAGTATTTCCCTGTGGCACAGCAGGTTAAAGATCTGGTGTTGTCACTGCAGCAGCTTGGGTGCTTGCTGTGGCATGGGTTTGATCCCTCGTCTGGGCAATTCTGCACGCTCCAGGTGCGGCCAAACCCCCCCCCCCTCTTTTTCAGATATATAATTGGTGAATATTCTCTCCCATTCTATTGGTTGCCTGTTCATTTTTTCAATTGTTTCTTTTAATATGCTGAAGCTTTTTTGTGTGTGCTAGTCCCATTTGTTAATTTTTGTTTCTGTTGCTTATGCTTTTGCTGTCATATTCAGGAAATCACTGCTGAGACCAATGTTAAGGAGGTTTTCCTCTATTTTTTTTCTTCTAGGAGTTTTATGGTTTCAGATCTTAAATTTAAGTCTTTAATCCATTTGGAGTTAATTTTTGCGAGTGGTATAAGATAGGGGTCCAATTTCATTCTTCTACATGTGGTTATCCAGTTTTCCCAGCACCATTTCTTGAGGAGATTCCCCTTTCCTCATTGAGTATTTTTGGCTACATTGTCAAATTTTAGTTGACTATATATTTGTAGGTGTATTACTGAGCTCTTGATTCTGTTCTATTGGTCTGTATGTCTATTTGTATGCTAGAACCATACTGTATTGTTTACTATAGCTTTGAAATTTAGTTTGAAACCAAGGCGTGTGATGCCTGCAGCTTTGTTCTTCTTTCTCGGGGTTGCTTTGGCTATTTGGGGTTATATGAGGCTCCACACAAGTTTTAAGATTTTTTTTTTCTATTTTTGTGAAAATTGCCATTGGAATTTTGATAGGGATTGCATTGAATCTATAAGTGACTTTGGCTTAACAATGTTAATTTAATATTATAATAAATTATATTTAATATTATAAATTAATATTAACAATATTAATTTTAATAATATTAATTCTTCTGATCCATGAACAAGGGATATCTTTTCATTTGTTCGTGTCTTCTTCAATTTCTTTCATCAGACTCTTATAGTTTTCAATGTAAAAGATCTCTTTTACCTCCTTGGTTAGATTTATTAGGCATTTTATTGTTTTTGATGCTCCTGTGAATGGGATAGATTTCTTAATTTCTTTTTCAAATGTTTTGCTGTTAGCATTAGAAGCACAGCTTTTCTGTGTGAATTTTTTTTTCCTGCAACTTTGCTGAATTTGTTGATTGGTTCTAGCAGTTTTTTGGTGGAGTCTTTAGGATTTTCTCTATATAAGATCAGATCATCTGCAAATACATATAATTTTATTTCTTTCTTTCCAATTGAAATGCCTTTTCTTTTTCTTGCCTGATTGCTCTGGCTAGGATTTCCAGTATTATGTTGAATAAGAGTGGTGAGAGTGGGCATCCTTGTCTTATTCCTGATCTTAGAGGAAAATCTTTCAAGCTTTTATCATTGAATATGACACTGTCTGCGGGTTTGTTAGGTGGCCTTCATTGTGCTGAGGTGTGTCCCTTCTATAGGCAATTTCTTGAGTGTTTTTTCTTTTTTAATCATGAAAGGATGTTGTATTTTGTGAAGTGCTTTTTCTGCATCTATTGAGATGATCATATAATTTTTATCTTTCATTTTATTAATGTGGTCTGTCATCTTATTCACTTGTGTAAGTTGAACCATCCTTGTATCTCAGGGGTAAATCCCACTTGATCATGGTGAATAATGAATGGTCTGTTTTTGACTTCTATTGCAAGTGTCTATTACTAGTTTAAAAATAGAATTGATCGGAGTTACCATCTTGGCTCGGTGGTTAACAAATCCGATTAGGAACCATGAGGTTGCAGGTTCAATCCCTGGCCTCACTTAGTGGGTTAAGGTTCCGGCATTGCCATGAGTTGTGGTGTAGGTCGCAGACACAGCTCGGATCCTGCATTGCCATGGCTGTGGTGTAGGCCAGTGGCTACAGCTCCCATTAGACCCCTAGCCTGGGAACCTCCATATGCCATGGGTGCGGCCCTAAAAAGACAAAAAAAAAAAAAATAGAATTGATCTTTGTGTATTGACCTTGTATTCAGTCAACCTACTAAATTCATTTATTAGTTATAAGTCATTTTGTGGATTCTTTGGGATACAGACAACTATCATGTTATCTATAAACAGGAAGCGTTTTTTTTTCCCCCCCTCTTTCTTTCCAATCTATATCCTCCTCTATATTTGCCTTGCCTAATGCATTGTCTAGGACTTCCTGTCCTGTCCCTATTTGTAGATAACATGATGAAAAATTCACCATAAGCATGTGCGATTTATCCTGAGAAAGCAAGGCTGATTCAATATGGAAATCAATCAATGAATTATACCATATTAAAGGAAGAAAAATCACATGGTCATATCAATTTATGCAGAAAAGAATTTGACAAAATTCAACATGTGTTTATGAAAAAACAAACTCTCAGCAAA
The DNA here is from genome assembly GCF_016906955.1 of Phacochoerus africanus. NCBI lineage: Eukaryota > Metazoa > Chordata > Mammalia > Artiodactyla > Suidae > Phacochoerus > Phacochoerus africanus. Next base: position 43,684,514 of record NC_062560.1, on the reverse strand, counting down.
CTGGGAGTACAAAGACCCTCCACAATCTGATAAAGGGTGCGCGCGCGCGCGCGCGCACACACACACACACACACACACACACACAAACTCCTATAGCTAACATCATACCTGATTGTGAAAGTTTCAATGCCTTTTCCTAAGATCATGAGCAGGGTAAGAAAGCCCACTCTCTCTCTCCCTCCACTTAGAATCAATATATTTTAAAATTTTAAGTGGAATGCAGAAACATTACTCCTGCCACCATGGGATTACTTTCAGGCTTGATTCAGGAGAACCGGAAAAAAAAAAAAAAAGTATGCTGCAGGTGTGGTGCTAAAAAGAAAAAAAAAGAAAAAAACATAACTGAGGCAGTTCTGCTGTAGCACAGCAGGTTAAAAATCCAGTGTTGTCACTGCAACAGCTTGAGTTGCTGCTGTGGCACAGGTTCAACTCCTGGCCTGGGAACTTCCACATGTCTTGGGCACGACTCAAAAAAAATACAAAACAAAAAACCCCAAACATAGCTGAGGATTTCTTTTGAGTTTTAGAAGACCCTTTTCTCACTCCTCAAGCCTGAACTAGAGCCATTCTTTTGAGGCGCTCTGTCAGCCAAAAAGCCCACTTTGTGGGTTTGGACTGCATGGAGAATTCAGGCCAGGGGATGCCAGAGGGAGGGAAAAAAAGGAGGTAAACTCACCACCAGTTTAGTGATATTTTGAGTTCTGTTCTTTTCCCTGATGTGCCTAATCTCTTTTACTTTTCAGAGTCTTGAAGTAACTAATCCAGGTTTTATACCTGCATTCAGTGGGTGAGACAGGTAGAGTGTACTTATTCCATCTTACCTAGAATGGGAACTTGGCATTACCGATGGAGCCACACAGGTATGTTCACATAGCAGTTCTATTCCTAGGTATACGTCCAAGAGAAAAGCATGTGACTGTACTATAACATACACACACACACACACACACACAAATGTTCCTTGCAGTGGTAATGCTCATCAACATAAAATGTGCAAAAATAGTGGCATAGTCACACAATGGAATACTATACAGCGATAAAAACGGACAAACTATTTCTACACATACATGGATGAATCTCAAATATTGTTGAGCATTAAAAAGCCATAGAATACATCTATTAACCCCAAGCTCCCAATCCATCCCACTCCCTCCCCCTCCCCTTTGGCAACCACAAGTCTATTCTCCAAGTCCATGATGTTCTTTTCTGTGGAAAGGTTCCTTTGTGCCATATATTAGATTCCAGATATAAGTGATATCATATGGTATTTCTCTTTCTCTTTCTGACTTACTTCACTCAGAATGAGAGTCTCTAGTTCCATCCATGGTGCTGCAAATGGCATTATTTTGTTCTTTCTTATGGCTGAGATCCTGCTGTGTGGCACTGAGAACGATGTCTAGTCACTTACGATGGAGCATGATAATGGGAGAAAAAAGATGCATACATGTATGTGTAACTGGGTCCCCATGCTGTACAGTAGAAAAAAAAATGTATTGGGGAAATAACAATTTAAAAATTTTTACAAAAGCCATAGAATAATACATACAGTATGATTCCATTTATACAAATATCTTAAAAAAAACAGAAAAAAAGCACACTGTATTTTTAGGGCTGTATTCTTAGGGGGCAAAACCATGGAGAAAAGCAAAAACTAATTAGCATAAAAGTCAAGGTCGTGATTATCTCTAGGGGGATGGATGAGAAGAGAGTAGGGATCCATGGAAGGGATGGCTTTTGAAGGGTAACCTCTTTCCAGACCTGGGTAGTGGTTACACAGATACTTACTTTTTATTTTTTTATTTTATTTTATTTTTGTCTTTTTGCCTTTTCTAGGGCTGCACCCGTGGCATATGGAGGTTCCCAGGCTAGGGGTCAAATCGGAGCTGTAGCTGCCAAGCCTACACCAGAGCCACAGCAACACGGGATCTGAGCCGCGTCTGCGACAGACACCACAGCTCATGGCAATGCCAGATCCTTCACCCACTGAGCAAGGGCAGGGATCGAACCTGCAACCTCATGGTTTCTAGTCGGATTCGTTAACCACTGTGCCACAATGGGAATTCCCCACAGATATTTACCTTTAAAAAACATTGAATAGCCCTTATTTTAAGAGCGGTTTTAGGCTCACTGCAAAACTGAGTAGAAGTGCAGAGAGTTCCCATATACCCATAACCTGACACACACAGCCCCCTCTGTTATCAACATCCTCCATTAGATGGAACATTTGTTACAATCTGTGAATTTACATTGATAACTTCGTAATCGCCCAAAGCCCATAGATTATATTAAGATTCACTCGTGGTCTTGTACATTCTATGGGTTTGGACAAGTGCCTAATGACATGCATCCACCATTACAGTATATGAAATAGGTTTGCTGCCCTAAAAATCTGTCGACATATTTCTCTGTCCCTCCCCTGTAATCCTTGGCAACCACGGATCTTTCTACTGTCTCCATAGTTTTGCCTTTTCTAGAAAGTCACATAATTAGAATCACACAGTATGCAGCCTTTTCAGACTGGCTTCTTTCACTTAGCAAAAGGCACTTAAGGCTCCTCCATGTCTTTTCAGGCTGGACAGCTCATTTCTTTTTATCCCTGAATAATATCCTATTGTCTGGATGTATCACAGTTTATTTACCACTCAGCTCCTGAAGGACATTGTGGTTGCTTCTACGTGTTAGCAATTATGTTTTGAAGGCCTTAGCGTTCAAAAACATCTGTGTGCAAGTTTTTGTATCGATACGGTTTACTTCTTAACCATTTGATGAAATGTGACTGTAACATATATTTTTGTATGTTTCACGGTGAAACCTATTTGAATATGAGAGAATACATTGAAACAGTGTTTAGCACGTAGTTAATACTGGTAATGCTATGTGATATGATGAAATGATTTACATTCCTCTCCCTCAAAAAAAGAATTTGAGTACTATTTTTTTTTCTTTTTTTGCTTTGTATTAGGGTCACATCCGTGGCATATGAAGTTCCCAGGCTATGGGTTGAATCAGAGCTACAGCTGCCGGCCTACATCACAGCCACAGCAACTCAGATCCAAACTGTGCCTGCGACCTCTGCTGCAGCTCACTGCAGCATTGGATCCTTAACCCCCTGAGCAAAGCCATGGATCAAACCCACATCCTCATGGATACTAATTGGGTTCATTACCACTGAGCCACAGTGGGAACTCCTGAGTACTATTTAAATCAAGAGATCGGATCAAAGCCAAATGTGTATGAAGGTTTCACATGTTTCTGTTAACAATATATTTCTGCTTGTTTTGAAAGTAGGACTCCATTATGGCACAAAGGCCTTATTGTGCTTCATCAAGTAATTCCTTCAATATACTTCCCTGTGTATGTGTGCCTAGTATGTCTTTTCTCCTAAGGTGCTAACCACACCCACATTTAAATGTAATCAGCCAGCTTAGTCAGCCAGCTTATCTCAGCCACTATTGTTAGGTTATTGATAAGAATACTCACTCAGACACTCAAGTCATCTCTTTTGGGCCAGGCCTGGACTCACCCTTCTCCCTGAGACCTGTGCCCTTCTGGGGTTGAGAATGTGAGACTATATATGCATTGGGGGTACAAGGTGACAGCTCAGAGATGAAGGCTACTTGAGGTGGGTTTGGCTGTCGCACTGCATGCAGACATCTCCAGCCCTGCCCTGGCACCATTCCACCACACTCCAATCCTTCCCAGAGTCCTTTGCATGCTTTAGCCTCTGTTAGCCCCACCTCCATGCTCATGGCCACTCTCAAGGCCAAGGCTGGAAGACATCTAATGAAGACTGTGTTTTCATCATGGCCCTCCTGTGTGCTCCAAAGATGCCTTTTTTTTTTTTTTTTGGTCTTTTTAGGGCCGCACCTGCAGCATATGGAGGTTCCCAGGCTAGAGGTCAAATCTGAGCTGCAGCTGCCGGCCTACACCACAGCCACAGCCATGTGGGATCCAAGCCGTGTCTGCGACCTGCACCACAGCTCACGGCAACACCGGATCCTTAACCCATGGAGCGAGGCCAGGGCTCGAACTCACAACCTCATGGTTCCTAGTCGGATTCATTTCCACTGCGCCATGACGGGAACTACAAGGATGTCTTGTTTACTCAAGTAAATGAGCTTCTGGGCGCAAGCGCTGTTCTGCATCAGGGAATTTTCCACACAACTCAATTTACCCCTTTTAGTGCCAATTTTTTTCCTCTAAAATTTAACACTCTCAATAGAACACTTCTCGAAATAGACTGTAGAATTATCCGCCTTCTTTCAAAGTGTATATTAAATATAATTTAACCTTTCCTTCATGTCCCATGATTCCATGGCTACCAAGATATGTAGGACTGTTTGCCCCGTGGCTCACCTCAGTGTGTTTTTGTCGTTTCTACCAGCTGGGGTTTTAAAGTAACATTTGCTTTTCTCCTCATATAAAAGCATTACCACTTAATTATAGAAAATTTAAAAAATAGAAAAAAACAGGAAGAAAATTACTCTTTTAGACTTAGAAATATTTAGGTATATTTCCTTCTGGTCTTTTGGTGTTTTTTTTTTTTTGTCGTCTTTTTACCTTTCCTAGGGCTGCTCCCTCAGCATATGGAGGTTCCCAGGTTAGGGGTCTAATTGGAGCTGTAACCACCAGTCTACACCACAGCCACAGCAAGATGGGATCCGGCCAAGTCTGCGACCTACACCACAGTTCAGGGCAATGGGATCCTTAACCCACTGAGTAAGGCCAGGGATCGAACCTGCCACCTCATGGTTCCTAGTCGGATTCGTTAACCACTGCGCCACGATGGGAACTCCCGTACGGGCTTTAAAAAAACATTTCTTTGAGACATTTTTCTATGTCTAGCTTCTTTATTCAACTTAGTCGCAATCTCTTCAAGCTTCCACAAATGGTTCTGTGTTGGGAGACAGAGATATTGAAGGACATCCTCTGAAATGGGAAGGGCCTTTGAGATGGCGAAACAAAGTAGGCTACCCCATAAAGTGCAATTGTGAGGTTTATCATGGGCAACTTACCTATAGGCAGGAATGGGCGGCTGATGATCCAAGAGAGGCGTTTGCAGCTGCGCCTTTTATTTTATTTTTTGCTTTTTAGGGCCACACCTGAGGCATATGGAAGTTCCCAGGCTGGGGGGTGGGGGGGTCAAATGGGAGCTGCAGCCACCGGCCTACACCACAGCCACAGCAACATGGGATCCGAGCCGCATCTGGGACCTACACCACAGCTCATGGCAATGCTGGATCCTTAACTCACCGAGCAAGGTCAAGGATCGAACCCAAGTCCTCGTGGATCCTACTAGGGTTCGTTAACCACTAAGCCACGAAGAGAACTCCCTGCAGCTGCGCTCCTCAGGGAGGAAAGGGGTACAGGGGATTTAAAAGGGCCAAAGGTAAAAATAGAATTTGACCACTAGGGGGAAGCACCAGCTGCATGAATGGGAACCAGGGCTTCTTGGCCCCGCCTGCTCCCCCACCTTTCATGACCATTAACCACCTGCATTAGTACAAAGCACTCTTCCAACTTTTCAGATCATATGAAGGGTAAGAGTTGATAGGGAACAAATCTGGCTTGGGCTAAAGCTCTGTCACACAGAAAGCTGAGGTGGGGAGTTCCTGCTGTGGCGCAATGGGATTGGTGGCATCTCTGGAGCGCTAGGATGCAGGGTCAATCCCTGCCAGGCAGAGTGGGTTAAGGATCCTGTGTTGCCACAGCTGTGGTGTAGATATGATCCCTGGCCTGGGAACCCATGTGCATTTGGCAGCCAAAAAAAAAAAAAAAAAAGAAAGAAAGGGGAGAAGGTAGGAGTTCAGATCTAAGATGGAGCTGACAAAATGGAGTCAGTGTGGTGTGGTTTAGCCACTCATATCCTCTCCGTCTCCCTCTCTCCTTCCCTTCGCCCGCACCTCAGCCCCATTAATCATCCCTTCTTGCTGTCTCCAGGGTCTCACTGTCTACCCTTCCTGTGTTTCATAATCTGTGACTTCTAAATTGTTAGCTGGGGGTTCTAGTTATGGCTCAGCAGGTTAAGGACCCGACATAGTATCCATGAGATGCAGGTTTGCTCCCTGACCTCGCTCAGTGGGTTAAGGGTCTGGCATTGCTGTGAGCTGTGGCGTAGGTTGCAGACACAGCTCGGATCCCGCGTTGCTGTGGCTGTGGTGTAGGCTGGCGGCTACAGCTCCGATTCGACCCCTAGCCTGGGAACCTCCATTTACTGTGGGTGCCGCCCTAAAAAGAAAAAAAAATGTTAGCCGGAAAACACATTTACCATGATTATTAAAATAGTAGGTAGTTTAACAATGGATAAAGCCAATGGCTAGGCTCTTCAGGAAAGCCTGCAGCTCTCATCACCACATATGTCACATATATGGGCTTTGAAATGGCTGCTGCTGGAGTTCCCGTGGTGGCACAGTGGTTAACGAATCCGACTAGGAACCATGAGGTTGAGGGTTCGATCCCTGCCATTGCTCAGTGGGTTAACGATCCGGCGTTGCCGTGAGGTGTGGTGTAGATTGCAGACTCGGCTCGGATCCTGCGTTGCTGTGGCTCTGGCATAGGCTGGCAGCTACAGCTCCGATTAGACCCCTAGCCTGGGAACCTCCATATGCCGCAGAAGCGGCCCAAGAAATGGCAAAAAAAAAAAAAAAAAAAAAACTAGGAACAACAATTTAAAAAAATAAATTAATTAAAAAAAGAGAAATGGTTGCTGCAGCCAATCAGCAGATTCCATGATTTTCCTGCTCAATTTCCTGTATGTGAGATTTCCAGAAAGTCTGCTCTTCCCTCAAAGATGTTGCTACTATTCTGCAAGTACCTCTTGTCATTGCCTGAGTATATATTCAATTAAAATTTAAGTACTTTGCAAGGAGGGACTCTCTCCTAACAATATATTTTATTATGCTCCATATGTGTGAGGCACTTCAGAAATGCTTTTGGTGAATCACATTCGAGTGAGATATTCCCAGTTGCAATTCAGACTCAATTTTACAGATATTCTTTATCTTGATCAGAGTTGAGATTTTTACCAAGTTTTCATGTGAATAAGATGAAGAGTGTCTCAGAGTTCCTGTTGTGGCTTAGTAGGTTAAAAACCCGACACAGTGTCCATGAGGATGTGGGTTTGATCCCTGGCCTCGCTCAGTGGGTTAAGGATCCTGCGTTGCCATGAGCTGCGGCATAGGTTGCAGATGCAGCTCAGATCTGGCGTTGCTGTGGCTGTGGTGTAGGCCTCAGTTACAGCTCTGACTCGACCTCTAGCCTGGGAACTTCCATATGTCGTGGGTGTGGCCCCGAAAAGAAAAGAAAAAAAAAGATTGAGTGTCTCAAAGAGTGCTTGTGGCAGACATGTCTGGGTACCATTTTCCCCAGTCTCTGGCCACATCCTATGGCTTTCTTATGGCCATTTATTCCTCTTCCACTCTTAACTCCCTCAGTGCAAACATGTGATGTGGGCCTAGACTAACCAGCATCACCTTCTCCCAGTCAATGTGATAGGTTCAGGTTTAGGTAGATGACCCGGCTAGACCCAGTTGGAGTGAACTTCTAGCCTCCTGGGAAACCTGGGATAAATGAAGATGCTTGCTTCTTTTTGCTGTACGTGAAATTGAAAGGAAACACCAGAAGGGCCTTGCTGCCACCTTCTAGCCAAGATGTTGCCTTTTGAGCAGAGTTTGTACTGATAGATAGAAAACAGGGCTTGAGTATTTCTTTGAGCCTCTGTATTCCTGGGTATGGCCATGCCTGAAGCCAAATTTATCATTGGTCTGTTAAATGACTCTTGCAAGTCAGGTTTTCACAAAGCGGATATTGAGATGCAGTTTGGGGAGCAAGATGTTTATCAGGGATCAACACCTGTGAAAGGAAGAGGAAGCGGGGTTGGGCAGAGAAACAGTGAAGGCAGGTCTGACATAAGCCTCAGCCAGGACAGCATGGATCGCCGGGGCAAGTTCAAATCTCAAGGTGGGCTTTTACAAGAAATTTATTTTTTTGAAGTATAGTTGATACGCAGTGTTGTATTAATTTCTTTTGTACAGCAAAGTGAGTCAGATATATGTATACACACATATGTATACATATATATATTCTTTTCATATGTATATATTGCTTTTCATATTTTTCCATTATGGTTTATCACAGGATATTGAATATAGTTCCCTGCGTTATACAGTAGGACCTTGTTTTTTATCCATCCTGCATGTAATACGTTGCATCTGCTCATCCCACATTCTCAGTCCTTTCCTCCCTCGTCCCTCTCCCCCTTGGCAACCATAAGCCTGTTCTCTGTATCGGTGAGTCTATTTCATTTCCTTGAAAGTTTCATTTGTGCCACATTTTAGATTCTACGTATGGGATATCATATGGTATTTGTCTTTCTTGGTCTTCCTTCATTCTGATAATCTCTGGATCCACCCATGATACTGCAAATGGCATTATTTCATTTTTTATGGCTGAGTAATATTCCACTATGTGTTTATATGTATTCCCCATCTTCTTTGTCCATTCCTCTGTCAGTGGACATTTAGGTTATTTCCACGTCTTGGCTATTGAAAATAGTGCTACTATGAACATAGGGGTGCATGTATATTTTTGAATTATAGTTTTGTCTGGATATATACCCAGAAGTGAGATTGCGGGATCATATGGTGACTCTGTTTTTAGATTTTTGCAGAACCTCTGTACTGTTTTACATCATGGCTGCATCGCTTTGCAGTCCTGCCAACCATTCAAGGCTGGCTTTCGATCCTCTGCCTTACTCTGTCATTGGATGTGGGTTCTGAGGGGTGTGACCTTGAGGGAGGTGGCTCTTTGCACCTGAGGCAGCCCTGGAAGGGGCTGACAACTAAAGGCTGTCCCAGCTTCCCACTGAGTCCTTTAGGGAGACCTGAGCCGGGGGTGGGGGCGGGGGGGATACAGCTCTGTGGCTGGCATAGTTATGTAAGCATTTTCATCATTGTTATCATTTTTATGCTGAACTAGTTTGAGCTGAATTTTCTGCCACTTGCAGCCCGACGAGTTCAAATTCCAGTGAATATTTTGCAGGGAAAGCCCCGCTGTGATTTGAGAGGCTGTTCTCCCAGATGCGAGGAGTACTTGGGTTTAATTTTCTCAGTTTGAGATATTAGGCAGACATCAGCGCTGCAGCTTGACCTGGCATTAGGATTCAGAGACTGATTAAGTTGTTCTTGCTTAAATGGTCCCCATGCATTTCTCTTATGCTGCTACACCCACACCTGGCTTCAGAATGTAGGACGTAGAGCTCTCTGTCAATAGTCTTGATTATTTGGAACAGAGGCTATGACTGCCACAAAAATAAGGGATAATCTACAATGAAGTAATCAGTCGTTCAGTGACCCACAGCATCTGATGGTTGGGCCCTATGGTATATTAAAGGTGGCCACAGATTCTTTGCCAATCCTCCCATCAAGCACTGGAATCTATTTCCCCGCACCTAGACTCTAGACTGGCCTTGGGACTTGCTTTGACCCATGGAATATGGTGAAAGTGATATTATGGGGTTGCTGAGCTCCGGCCTTAAGAGAAAGTGAGGGGAGTTTCCATCGTGGCTCAGCGCTAAGGAACCCAACTAGTGTCCATGGGGACGCAGGTTCGATCCCCAGCCTTGCTCAGTGGGTTAAGGATTCAGTGTTGCTGTGAGCTGTGGTGTAGGTCACAGACATGGCCCAGATCCTGCATTGCTGTGGCTGTGGTGTAGGCTGGCAGCTACAGCTCTGATTCAACCGCTACCCTGGGAACTTCCATATGCTGTGAGTGCAGCCCCCCGCCCCCCCGCAAAAAAAAGGACCGAAAAAGAGAGTGAGGGCTTCTGCTTTCTTACTTTTGGAGCCCTGCTGCCATGCTACAAGGTAGTCCAGGCTAGATTGCTGAATGATTAGAGGCCATGTGGAGAGAGGTCCTGGAGGCTGAGAGGTTATCTTAGAGGTTCCAGCCCCAGCCACCCTTAGAGACCCCAGCTGAACACAACTGCATAAGAGATCCCAAGACCAGCAAAAGAACCACCCATTGGAGTTCCTGTTGTGGCTCAGTGGTTAACGAACCCGACTAGCATCCACGAGGATGCGGGTTCGATCCCTGGCCTTGCTCAGTGGGTCAACGATCCGGCATTGCTGTGAGCTGTGGCGTAGGTTGCAGACACAGCTCGGATCTCGCGTTGCTGTGGCTGTGGTGTAGGCTGGCAGCTGTAGCTTCGATTTGACCCCTAGTCTGGAAACCTCCGTGCCATGGGTGTGGCCCTAAAAAGACAAACAAACAAACAAACACAAAAACCCACCCATGAATTCCTGCCATGCTACGGAATTGTGAGAAATAATAAATAATAATTCTATTAATTATCCTTTTTTTTTTTTTTTTTGGCTGCCGTGAGGCATATGGAGTTCCCAGGCCAGGGGTCAGATTCAAGCTGCAGCTGTGGCCTTTGCCTCACCTGTAGCAACACCAGATCCTTAACCTACTCTGCCGGGCTCAGGATCAAACCTGCGTCCCAGAGCTGCAGAGATGCTGCTGACTCTGTTGTACCACAGTGGGAACTCCTTTAATTTTTATTTGTGGTTAAAAACATGAACATACAGTTTACCATCTTTTTTTTCTTTCTTTCTTTCTAGGACCACACTTGCAGCATATGGAGGTTCCCAGGCTAGGGGTCAAATCAGAGCTGCAACTGCTGGCCTAGGCCACAGCCACAGCAACGCCAAATCCCAGCCAAGTCTGCAACCTACACCACAGCTCACCGCAAGGCCAGATCCCTGACCCACTGAGGGAAGCCACATTCTCATGGATATTAGTCGGATTCGTTTCTGCTACGCCACGGTGGGAACTCCTAGTTTACCATCTTAAAATGTGCAGTTTGGTAAAGTGTGTTCACATTGCTATGCAACCTAACTCCAGAACTTCACTTTGAAAACTGAAACTCGGAGTTCCTGTCATGGCTCAGTGGTTAACAAACCCCACTAATATCTATGAGGATGGAAGTTCGATCCCTTGCCTCGCTCAGTAGGTTAAGGATCCGGCATTGCCGTGAGCTGTGGTGTAGGTTGTAGACCCCTAGCCTGGGAACCTCCATATGCTGTAGATGCTGCCCTAAAAAGACAGAGGCAAAAAAAGAAAAGAAAAGAAAACCGAACCTCTGTACCCATTAAACAACTCCCCTCTCCTGCTTCCTCCCAGCCCCTGTCAACCCCCATTCTATTTTTTTATTTCTGTGAACTTGGCTATTTTATTTTAGTCTTTTTGCCATTTCTTGGGCTGCTCCTGTGGCACATGGAGGTTCCCAGGCTCGGGGTCGAATTGGAGCTGTAGCTGCCGGCCTACGCCACAGCCACAGCAATGCGGGATCTGAGCCACATCTGCAACCTACACCACAGCTCACAGCAATGCCAGATCCTTAACCCACTGAGCAAGGCCAGGGATCGAACCCGCAACCTCATGGTTCCTAGTCGGATTCGTTAACCACTGCGCCATGAAGGGAACTCCTGAACTTGGCTATTTTAAATACATCAGAGGAGTGGAATCACATAGTATGTGTTCTTTTGTGCCCAGCGTATTTTACTTACCATCATGGCCACAAGGTTTATCCATGTTGAATAAATAATTATTGTAAGCCACTAAATTTGGGGATGGATTGTAACACCATAGATAGCAAACACAGGGTCATCTGACAAGGTTTGTTTCTCAAAAGGAATAAACATTTTTCTTTTATTCATCGAAGGGGTTGGACCTATAGGAGAATTAAGAAAAGCAGCTTATTTGCTGAGAGGTTAGAGCCTATTTCTTTTTTTTTTAAATAATTGGATTGCATGATGTGTTGATTAGAAATTTTTTCTTTCGGTTTTATTGAGATATCGATATTACATGTGAAGGTTAAAGGGTGTGATGAGTTGATACATATATGGGTAGTGTATACGCATATATAGTGAACACGGTACAGTTAGTTCACATGTCTATCATCTCACATAGTTACCGTATTTTGTGTGTGTGGTGAGAACATTGAAGATTACTCTCTCGAATGCAAATCAGAACTATCATTAGATACCACCTCACACCAGTCAGAATGGCCATCATGAATAAGTCCACAAATAACAAGTGCTGGAGGGGGTGTGGAGAAAAGGGAACCCTCCTGCACTGTTGGTGGGAAGGTAAGCTGGTACAGCCACTATGGAGAACAGTATGGAGGTACCATAGAAATCTATACATAGAACTACCATAGGACCCAACAGTCTCACTCTTGGGCATATATCCAGACAAAACTTTCCTTGAAAAAGACACATGCACCCGCATGTTCATTGCAGCACTATTCACAACAGCCAAGACGTGGAAACAACCTCAATGTCCATCCACAGATGATTGGATTAAGAAGATGTGGTATATATACACAATGGAATACGACTCAGCCATGAAAAAGAACAAAACAATGCCATTTGCAGCAACATGGATGGAACTGGAGACCCTCCTACTAAGTGAAGGAAGTCAAAAGAGAAAGACAAATACCATATGATTTCACTTACATCTGGAATCTAATATATGGCACAAATGAAGCTTTCCACAAAAAAGAACATCATGGACTTGGAGAATAGACTTGTGGCCGCCCAGGGGGAGAGGGAGGGAGTAGGAGGGATTGGGAGCTTGGGGTTATCAGATGCAACTTGGAATGGATTCACAAGGAGATCCTGCTGAGTAGCATTGAGAACTATGTCTAGATATTTATATTGCAACAGAACAAAGAGTGGGGAAAAAAATGTATACATGTAAGTGTAACTTGGCCCCCATGCTATACAGCAGAAAAAAAATTAATTAATAAAAAAAGGTTACTCTCTCAACAACATTCAAGTACGTAATGCAATGTCGTTAGCTATAGTCATCATACTGTACGTTAGACCCCAGGCCGCACCTGCAGCATATGGAGGTTCCCAGGGTAGGAGTCCAATTGGAGTTACAGTCGCTGGCCTACACCACAGCCACAGCAACACAGGATCCAACATGCAGGTGCGACCTACACCACAGCTCACGGCAATGCCGGATCTTTCACCCACTGAGCAAGGCCAGGCATTGAACCCGCATCCTCATGGATGCTGGTCGGGTTCGTTAACTGCTGAGCCATGACGGGAACGCCTATTCTTTTTTATGGCAGAGTAATATTCCACATATATCTTTTATCCATTCATCTATCAATGAACACAGGTTGCTTTCATATCTTGATATTGTGAATAATGCTGAAGAGAGCATGGGAGTGCAGATATGTCAACAGTACTATGATTTCAATTCCTTTGGATAGATACCCAGAAGAGGAATGGCCGGATCATATGGTAGCTCTATATTTAATTTTTGAGGAACCTGCCTACTCTTTTCTACTGTGCTGCAGCAATTTACATTCCCATCAACAGGGCACAAGGGTTCCCTTTTCTCCACATTCTTGCCAATACTTATCTCTTGTCTTTTTCATAATAGCCATTCCAACAAGTGTGAGGTGCTATCTCATTGGGGTTTTGCTGTGCATTTCCCTGACGATTAGCAATGTCAGATATCTTTTGATATACCTGTTGGCCATTTGTATATTTTCTTTGGAAAAATGTCTCTTTAGGTCCTCTGCCCATTTACTGCTCAGATTGTTTGTTCTTTTGCTACTCATTGTATGTGTTCTTTATATATTTGGGGTATTAACACCTTATCAGATATGCGATTTCAAAATATTTTCTTCTCTTCCATAAGGTGCCTTTTAACTTCGTTGATCATTTCTTTGGTTGAGCAGCAACTTTTGAGTGTGATGGAATCCCACTTACTTATTTTTGTTTTTATTGCTTGTGCGTTTGGTGTCTTATCAAATGTGGCATATTTCAAAAGCACTGCTTTAACTTGTGCAAACATTTGGTTTGATAGTGTAATCAAATTCCGGGAGCTTTGATTTTTACTGCTCGGCTCAGATAGGCTATCCATATAAAGAAACAGGAGCTAAAGTTAACATTCATTTCAGATAGCCCTACATTTATTTACGGATTCATAGGCCTGGGTGGGACCTTGATAGAATATTTATTTAGCCCCTTTCTCCAAGCAGACTTACACTAGACAAATGGATAGCAGGCCTTTTAAAGGATCTAGAAGAATTATTTTAAAGAAGATATGATGCAGTGGTTAAGGCTTGGCTTAAGCATGGACTCGACTATAAATAAATTGGACTTTTGCAAAGTGGGCATACTAATAGCACCTATCTCACTACCTTAGACTTGTAATGAAAACAAAATGAGTTAATGCATACAAAGGACATAGTAAACACTCAGTAAATATTTACTCTATTAGGAGTTCCCGTCGTGGTGCAGTGGTTAACGAATCCGACTAGGAACCATGAGGTGGTGGGTTCGATCCCTGGCCTTGCTCAGTGGGTTAAGGATCTGGCATTGCCATGAGCTGTGGTGTAGGTTGTAGATGTGGCTCAGATCCCGAGTTGCTATGGCTGTGGTATAGGCCGGCGGCTACAGCTCTGATTGGACCCCTAGCCTGGGAACCTCCATATGCCACGGTGTGGCCCTAGAAAAGGCAAAAAAAGCCAAAAAAAATTTACTCTATTAGTAAATCACTCTAATGTTTAATCCTATCTTCAAGATTGAAAGCGCCCCTATACTTTTCAGTATGTTTCTAAATTTATATTAAAGCAAATTAAAAAAGAAGAGCACTAGAGGAAGAGTGTCATTTGTATTTTACCTCTGGCCATATAGATAATGGTTTTCATTCAACAGATGTGCATTGAGCACTCAGAATGTGCCAGGCTCTGTGTGGGGTGAAATAAGACAATATTCTTGATTTCATATCTTTTTGTCTTTTGTCTTTTTTTTTTTTTTTTTTTTTTTGCAATTTCTTGGGCCGCTCTCACGGCATATGGAGGTTCCCAGACTAGGGGTCGAATCGGAGCTGTAGCCACTGGCCCATGCCAGAGCCACAGCAACGCGATATCCAAGCCACATCCACATCTGCAGCCTATACCACAGCTCACGGCAATGCTGGATCCTTAACCCACTGAGCAAGGCCAGGGATCGAACCTGCAACCTCATGGTTCCTAGTCGGATTCGTTAACCACTGAGCCACGGCGGGAACTCCTTGATCTCATATCTTGCATTTTAGAGTAATGGGAGAGACAAAACCCATAAATAAGCCAAACCAAGTTAGCAATAGATTTTGAAAATCGCTGAGAAAGAATTAAACAAGGTGCTGTAAGAGAAAGTAACTGGCAGGAGTAGGGTGCATTGAGATAGGGTCATCACAAAAGGTGTCTTTGTGGAATTCCCATTTGTGGCTCAGTGGTTAAAGAACCCGACTAGGAACCATGAGGTTTCGGGTTCGATCCCTGGCCCCGCTCAGCTGGTTAAGGATCTGGCGTTGCCGTGAGCTGTGGTGTAGGTGGCAGATACGGCTGGGCTCGGGTCCCACGTTGCTGTGGCTGTGGCGTAGGCCGGTGGCTACAGCTCTGATTAGACCCCTAGCCTGGGAACCTCCATATGTCATGAGGTCATGGGTGCGACTCTGGAAAAGACAAAAAAAAGAAAAAAGAAAAGGTGTCTTTGTGAGGATGACATGGAAACTGAATCTTGGAGGATGAGAAGAAACCAGACACAAGGGGCAGGCAAAGAAATGAGTGGTAAGGAGTTCTCTTGTGGCACAGTGGGTAAAGGATCTGTCACTGCTGTGGCTCAGGTCACTGCTGTGGTGCGGGTTTGATCCCTGACCTGGCAACTTCCACATGCCATAGGCGTGACCCAAACACAAAACAGAACCCAAAACCAAAGTAGCAAATGCCCAGGGATTATATCTAAACATATCAAATAAACACGATTAAAAAAATAAGTGGGTGGAAAAGCATTTCAAGGAAAGGGAACCGCATGTGCAAAGTCCTAGATGCAAGCCCTAAAATAGGGAAAACATTACCTCTGCTGTATTTCTCTGCTATTTGAAACAGTAAAAGTTATCTCTTGTTGGAGTAAGAGAAAACTGCTACCAGAGGTGTCCTTTCCACTAACTCTTATTTCATTCATGAGCAGGTAACATTGTTTCATGATTACAGCAAGCTGTAAAGACCATGCATATAAGAATTGAGAACTCTAGGAGTTCCCGTCGTGGCACAGTGGTTAACAAATCTGACTAGGAACCATGAGGTTGCAGGTTTGATCCCTGGCCTTGCTCAGTAGGTTAAGGATCCGACATTGCCATGAGCTGTGGCATGGGTCGCAGACATGGCCTGGGTCCCGCATTGCTGTGGCTGTGGCTGTGACTGTGGCGTAGTCCGCGGCTACAGCTCTGACTGGACCCCTAGCCTGGGAATCTCCATATGCCACAGGAATGGCCCCCAAAAGGCAAAAAGACATAAAATAAAAAATAAATGTTTTTTAAAAAAAGAATTGAGAACTGTAACACTTTAATGATATGATCTGGTCCAACTGACCATCAGCCCCTTTCTTCACAATCGTCTTCCACATGATGCTTCCAATGTCTTCATTGCCCAGGTCGGAGCCAGAGGATCCATTCAATCACCAAGGCTGGTCATTTCTCCCATTAGTCTCTCAACCATCCTCATTGTCATTCATCTGGTTTGGTTCCTGTCATTTTTTCCTTCTGAATTACAAAAAGTTACCCCCTTGCTGTTGTGGTGCCTTGCAGCAATGGACACAAATAATGGCAGTTCCTTCCATCAGGAGATGGAAATGCCTCCTCTAGTTCTTGACGATTCTGGGCTGCCCTTGACACTTCGCAGTTGAAGCAACATTGTGTGAATTTCAGGTGTAAGAATTTCAAACTAAAGACATCTCGGGTGCTTCCATTCTTGCTCTGAGAATCCCTACCACCCCTACCATTTGGGAAACCCAGACTAGCCTGCTGGAGGATGAGAGACCACATGGAACCGAGATGAGCCATCCCATCTCAGCTCTCCTAGAGCAGCCAGCCCCCAGTTGACAGCAAATGCATAAGCCCAGCCAAGTTCAGCCAGGCTTGGCCCAGATCAGCAGAACTGCCAATCTGAGTCCTGCCCTTTTTTTCCCAAAGCACAAAAATAGTGAGATAAATAAATAGGGTATATGTAAGTCACTACGTTTAGGGCTTACGTTCCTGCCACAGTAGAAAGCTAACCGGTACAACTCACTTCCTGGCTTCTGGTTTTGGTCCCACCACAATCAGTGGTCTTTCAAAAACTTGACCCAATCATGATGTTCCCCCAACTTTTTCCCAGCACCTTCCTGTAAAACCCAAACATCTCAGTACACCTCATCTTTCACCACTCAGCCACAGGCTATACCAATCTCCTGCAATTGCCCAAGCATACAATGTACCCTTTCACCTCCAAACCTTTGTAGATGCTTGTTGGGGCCAAATTAGTTTCCATCTCCAAATTCACATGCTGAAGTCCTAACCCCCCAGGACCTCACGATGTGACTTATTTGGTGATAAAGCCTTTAAAGAGGTAACTGACATAAGCTGAGGTCTATCAGTGGGTCCCAATCCAATTTTACTGGTGTAATAAGGAGAGGAGGTTAGGACACAGATAACATAGACAGAGGGTTGACCATGTGAAGATGCCGTGAGAACGTGGCCCCCTTCAAGCCAAGGAGAGAGGCCTCGGGAGAAGGCAACTCTGCTGACACCTTGATCTTGAACTTCCAGCCTCCAGAACTGTGGGAGAATAAATTCTCTTGTTGAAGCCACCCAGTCCATGGTAATCTGTTAAAGGAGCCCTAGCAAACTTGTGTTATTCCTTCTTCCAGAAAGTTTCTCCAAAACTCAGTACACCCACACCTGCTATTTCTTGACCTGGCAAAACCTGACTTGACCTTCACACTGAGCCCATCACCTTGGGGAAGAATTCCCTAATTCCCTTGAGGCTGGTTAAGTGACCTTGGTCTGTGAGTCCTGCTCAGGGTAGAGCACTTATGCTGGTGTATTAAAATTTGTGTGTGTGATA
Source organism: Phacochoerus africanus (assembly GCF_016906955.1). Taxonomy (NCBI): domain Eukaryota; kingdom Metazoa; phylum Chordata; class Mammalia; order Artiodactyla; family Suidae; genus Phacochoerus; species Phacochoerus africanus. The sequence continues at coordinate 43,666,564 of NC_062560.1, read as the reverse complement.
AGAACATTTAACCTGAGATCTGAGATCTACTCTCTCTCTCTTTTTTTTTTTCTTTTTGTCCTTTTATGGCTGCACCTGCGGCATGTGGAGGTTCCCAGGCTAGGGGTTGAATCGAAGCTGTAGCCTCCAGCCCACACCACAGCCACAGCCACGCGGGATCCAAGTCGAGTCTGCAACCTACACCACAGCTCACGGCAACGCTGGATCCTTACCCACTGAGTGAGGCCAGGGATTGAACCGGCAACCTCATGGTTCCTAGTCAGATTCATTAACCACTGAGCCACGACAGGAACTCCTTTCTTTCTTTCTTTCTTTCTTTCTTTCTTTCTTTTTTTTTTAATACTTATCTTTGTTGTTAAGGGCCATCCTAACAGATGTGAAGTGATAGCTCATTGTGATTTTTACTTGCATTTCTCTGATAATTAGTAATTTAGAGCATCTTTTCATATACCTGTTGGCTATTTGTATGTCTTTTTAATATGTTTTTTAGCTGCACCCATGGCTTATGGAAGTTCCTCGGGCCAGGGATCCAACCCCAGGCTGCAGTTGTGACCTACACCGCAACTGCAGCAACACCAGATCCTTAACCCACTGTACCGCAGGGGAACTTCCTCTTTGCCCATTTAAAAAATTTTATTTTATTTTATTATTTTTTGGTTGCCCCATGGCATGTGGAGTTCCTGGGCCTGGGCCAGACCTGAGCCACAGTTGTGACCTATGCTGCCATTGTGACCTACACTGTACCTGGGACAAGGCTGGATCTAAGGATCTTAGACCCACTGTTCTGGCTTGGGATCGAACCTGTGTCCTAGTGCTCCAGAGATACTGCCAATCCCGTTGCATCACAGTGGGAACTCCACTTTGCCCATTTTTAAATTCGGTTATTTGTTATTTTGCTATTGAGTGGAAGGAGTTCTTTATATATTTTGGATATTAATTCCTGATCAGGTAGATAGTTGGAAAATATTTTCTCCCACTCCATAAGTTGTCTTTTCAGGTTGTTGATGGTCTCTTTCGCTGTGCAGAGGCTTTTTAGTCTTGCCCACTAGACTGTGAACACCTAAGGGGCAAAAAGTGTGCCTTTCACGTCTTAGTCTCCCATGCAGAACGGAGTAGTGCCTGGCACACAGCATATGTTTAATAAATGCTTGTTGGAATAAAACTCTGTCATCTCCTGCCTCCACATGTCCCCAGCCCTGTGTATGTACTTTCTCAGATTGCCCCCTCACTTGTAATCCTCTTTGCCATGTCTGCTCAAGTCCAAATCACCCCATTCTATGAGAGTCACCTTAAAAATCATCTTTAGGAGAGGTTCCCGCTGTGGTGCAATGGGATCAGCAGTGTCTCTGCAGCTCCAGGATGCAGGTTCCATCCCCAGCCCCGCACAGTGGGTTTAAGGATCTGGCATTGCTGCAGCTGCTTGCATAGGTTGCAGCTGTAGCTCAGATCTGATCCCTGCCCTGGGAACTCCAAAAAAAAAAAAAAAATCACCTTTAGGAGAAAATTTTCTCTGATTGCACCAGCTAAGAGCGATCTTTCCTTCCTTTGAATGCCCATCCTACTTTAGACACAGCTCCCTTAATGGATTTTTGGTTATGTTGCCCCAGATCTGAACCCCTTAGCCCTGTCGCTCATCCTATAAATTTTTGACAGATTCCACCTCCCACTGCAGAATCTAAAAATCTGGTGCTTGCTTTGCTTGCCTTCCTTGCAGCTGGGGGCCTGGCACGTGACCTAGGCTGAGCCAATGAAACATAGCCACCCGGTACTGTGTATTGAAAGTGGGAGGGGTAGAGAATGAACAGCAGTGAGGAACCTGTCTGGTGGTGTTTGCGATGGCAGCAGCAACACCGTCTCCAGGGCAACAGTGCCAATGAGATGTCAAGGCCGCCGGGTCACAGTCTAAACTCCAGCCTCCAGGAGTTACAGGCAGCAGAAGGGTTGCTCCTGTTGGAATGGTTTGGAGGCACAGTTTGGCCTGTTCTTTTGGCTGCCGTGCTTCCTTTTCTCTGTTTCTTTCCTGAGTGTGATATTCCAGCCTTGCCAATAGCTCGATAAAAAGCCTACATCTGGAGTTCCCATCGTGGCGCAGGGGAAACGAATTCAACTAGGAACCATGAGGTTGCAGGTTTGATCCCTGGCCTCTCTCAGTGGGTTAAGGATCTGGCATTGCCGTGAGCTATAGTGTAGGTCGCAGATGCAGCTTGGATCCTGCGTTGCTGTGGCTGTGGTGTAGGCTGGTGGCTACAGCTCTGATTTGACCCCTAGCCTGGGAACCTCCATAGGCCACGAGTGTGGCCCTAAAAAGAAAAGAAAAAAAGCCTGCATCTGTGGCTAGCGCAGAAGAGTCTCAACTTGAAAAGAGTGATAAGGTCTTTGATCATGGGGCTCTGACCGTGAATTCCCTAACTTGATTGCAGAGCTTTGTATACAGGTGAAATTCAGTAAATATTTCATGCGTCAATGAAAAAATAGGGAAATAGATGGTTTTGTTAGCTTCTGGCATTTTTCATCAATGTCACTTTTCCTTGGTAAATGGACACTTACCTTCAACACGCTCCATATTTAGAAAAAGACTCTAATTACTGCAGTTGATGCCATTAAGCTCGATTGCCCATTATAAATTATAGTGCATCTACCTGATTAATCCCAGATATTTCCCTATTAGATGAAGGGTTGAGAGAAGTACCTTCATAACAGTTCTAGAAGAAGTTCCCATTGTGGCTCAAGCAGAGATGAATCCCACTAGGAACCATGAGGTTGTGGGTTCGATCCCTGGCCTTGCTCAGTGGGTGAAGGATCTGGCATTGCCGTGAACTGTGGTGTAGGTGGCTAGACGCGGCTTGGATCCCGCGTGGCCGTGGCTGTGGTGTGTTTTTCCCCTAAACAGAAAAACAAATAAATAAATAACCGTTCTATGATCTGTGTGGCTGAATACGGGGAAGGAGGACACTTGGGCAGAAGCCATACCCGTACGCTGGCTCCTGCATATTGTCATTTTTTTTTTTATTTTTGGTTTTTCATAGCCATCCTATAAGGTGAGATGAATGTTCACTTATGCATAAGAAAGTAGAAGGCCTCACATGAAGGAGAGATGTCGTAGGTAAACTTGTGTGCCTGCATTTGCTTGGAAACATGGCTTTGTCCCTCCCGCCCAAGAATATACATTGATTTAATTTTTTTTTCTTTTCTTTTTCTTTTTGTCATCTGAGGGCTGCACCCACAGCATATGGAAGTTCCCAGGCTAAGGGTCCAGTCGGAGCTGCAGCTGCCAACCTCCACCAGAGCCATAGCAACTCGGGATCCTTAACCCACTGAGTGAGGCCAGGGATTGAACCCGCAACCTCATGGATCCTAGTCAGGTTCATTGCCACTGAGCCACGATGGGAACTCCTTTTTTTTTTTTTTTAAATAAATTTTATCGGAATCTAGGTGGCTTATGATGTACATTTGACTTTAATGCACAGATGGTAGAAGAGGAAGTTTATCTAGGTCAACTTAAAACTGAAAGAAGAAAAGATTCAAACAAATGACAACTTGGAGATGAGATTTTTGTTTTGTTCTTTTTTTTTTTTGTCTTTTTGTCTTTTTTTTAAGGGCCGCACCCATAGCATATGGAAGCTCCCAGGCTAGGGGTCGAATTGGAGCTACAGCTGCTAGCCTACACCACAGCTACAGCAACTCGGGATCTGAGCCGCATCTGCAACCTACACCACAGCTCAGGGCAACGCCGGATCCTTCACCCACTGAGCGAGGCCAGGGATTGAACCTGCAACCTCATGGTTCCTAGTTGGAGTCATTTCTGCTGTGCCACAACGGGAACTCCTCTGTTGTGTTCTTGATTTCAACTATTTATTTTTACAGTATTGGAATTAGAAAAAAAAATTTAGTTGACACCCATAACAATGCAGAGTTACAGCAGTTACTTATGTTAGCCTACGCCTATGATGCAAAAAGCCCTCTGAGACCTCTGAGCTTTAAAAATCCTCCACCAGTTACCAGGTTTCACCTGAAATCCAGTGTGTCTGAAAACCCATTGTATGCTATTCAAGGATGGCTATTAGCAAACACAAGAGAGATCATCTCTGTTTTGTTCTGGCTCTTTCTTTTCTGTTTTTTTACTTGCATCTCTGCAGCATTTTCCTCTGTTTCCAGTTCTGGCTATTGCTTCAAATCATTGCAAAAACATGTTTTCCCTCCTGGCTTTGAGAGATCATGGAACATGATTGGTTTGGGAGAATTCAGCATGCTTTTATTCTCATGGTTTGTTTTTGGCAAAAAGAGGGGTCCCCGCCCCCCCCCCCAAAAAAACCCCTGTAGCTTCAATTTTAGTCAGAAGCAAGCCTAGCCCTTGTAGAGAAGTGCACAGGATTTTGCCTTTGGAAGATGATTTAAAAACCACTCCTTCCTTTCCTGAGCTCCTTTCAACACACGCTCTTTGTTAGAGATGCTTTATTTTTTTTTAATTTTTATTTTTTTGGTCTTTTTTCCATTTCTAGGGCCACTCCTGTGGCATATGGAGGTTCCCAGGCTAGGGGTCTAATCGGAGCTGTAGCCACCGGCCTACACCAGAGCCACAGCCACGCGGGATCCGAGCCGCGTCTGCAACCTACACCCCAGCTCACGGCAATGCTGGACCCTTAACCCGCTGAGCAAGGCCAGGGATCGAACCCGCAACCTCGTGGTTCGGATTCGTTAAACACTGCAGCACAATGGGAACTCCCGTTAGGGATGCTTTAGATCAGCACTGTCAAAGGAGGGCTGTCTTGATGATGAAAATGTTCTGATAACAGTCTGGCTGTTCAAGACATTAGCCACTAGCTACATGTAGGTCTTGACTCGAAATGTTGTGTGTGATTGAAGGACTGAACATTTAATTTCATTGACTTTTAACTAATTAAAAAGTTTTTTGTTTGTTTTGTTTTTTCTAGGGCTGCACCCGCGGCTTATGGAGGTTCCCAGGCTAGGGGTCCAATCGGAGCTGTAGCCGCCGGCCTACACCACAGCCACAACACCAGATCTGAGCCGCGTCTGCGACCTACACCACAGCTCACGGCAATGCCGGATCCTCAACCCACTGAGTGAGGCCAGGGATCAAACCCGCAACCTCATGGTTCCTAGTTGGATTTGTTAACCACTGAGCCACGATAGGAACTTCCAATTAATTAAAATTTAAATAGTCACATGTGGTTACTAAATCATATAACTAGTAACCAGCCCGGAACTGATAAGACCATCTGGTATTATTATCAAGATGCAATCCTTCTCTTGGCAGATGCAAACTATTGTATATAGGATGGATAAACAACAAGGTCCTACTGTATAAAACAGGGAACTATATTCAATATCCTCTAATAAACCATAATGGAAAGGAATATGAAAAATTATATATATATACATATATAGGTATGTATAACTGAATCACTTTACAGGAGACATTAACACAACTATACGGCAATAAAATATTTTTTTTTAAAAAAAGATGCAATCTATCTCATAGTCGTGCCTTGGTATCCTGGGATACAGGCGTCCATCCTCATCTTCCTTGCTTTGCGGCTGCAGACAGCTATGGTACCTCTAACCATCATACCTGCCTTCCAGTAGGAAAAGGCAGAAAGAGGAAGAGGAGAAACGAGAAATCATTTGTACTTGTCATAGGGCTTACCTGTAATGGAGCTTGGGAAATGGAGTTTTTAGTTTTTTATAGCCTGGAGAGCAGAGGCAGGCAAAGAGAAAAATAGGATTTGAATCAGCCAAACCATCATGTCTGTCTCAGCTCTGACGCTTACTAGACCTTCGTGGACGACTGAGAAACCAGACACGTGCTTAAAGAAAAATAGCTGATTAGGTAGCTGTCTTGCAAGGGGGCAGGCAGGCAGGCAGGCAGGCAGCTGGAAGCTACCCAGGGGATTCTGGTGTAAAAGTGTTTAGGCTCATGTATCAGCTGAGGAAATCCAGGAGACTTAAGTGCAGAAAGGTTAAGGGATCTAAGATAATACAGATAATACCTTAAAAACGAGTAGAGATCCTTGGAGTTCCCTGGTGGCTCAGCGGATTAAGGATCCAGTGTTGTCACTGCTATGACTCAGGTTGCTCCTGTGGCGCAGGTTTGATCCCTGGCCCTGGAATTTGTGCATGCCACAGGCCTGGCCAAAAAGAAAGAAAGAAAGAAAGAAAGAAAGAAAGAAAGAAAGAAAGAAAGAAAGAAAGAAAGAAAGAAAGAAAGAAAAGAGTAGGGATTCTAAACCTTGGTTGAGGAGTGGAATTACCTTCGGCGATTTTAAACATCCCAGTGCCCAGGCTGGACCCCTGACCAGTTCATTCATTCTCAAGGGAGGGGTGTGTTTGGAGTGCAGCTAAGTTTGTGGTTACCTACTGCTGTATAACCGAGTACCCTAAGACTCTGTGCCTTAAAACAATTTTGTTTTGTCTTTTTAGGGCCTCACCTGCATCGTATGGAAGTTCCCAGGCTAGGGGTCCAATTGGAGCTGCAGCTGCAGGCCTATGCCACAGGCACAGCTACGCCAGATCTGGGCTGCATCTGTGACCTACATGGAAGCTTACAGCAATGCTGGATCCTTAACCCACTGAGTAAGGCCAGAGATCTAACCTGCATCCTCATGGACACTATATGGGGTTCTGAACCAGCTAAGCCACAATAGGAACTCCAAAACAACATTTTTTGATGGTTTATTGTGGTGATTCTTTTTTTTTTTTTTTTTTTTTTTGTCTTTTGTCCTTTTAGGGCCACACCTGCGGCATATGGAGTTTCCCAGGCTAGGGGTCGAATTGCAGCTGTAGCCGCCAGCCTACACCACAGCAATGCTGCATCTGAGCCACGTCTGTGACCCACAGAACAGCTCACGGCAACGCCAGATCCTTAACCCACTGAGCAAGTCCAGGGATCGAACCCGAAACCTGGGATCGAACCCACAACCTCATGGTTCCTAGTCAGATTCGTTCACTTTTCTTTCACATGGTGTTGACAGCAATCACTCCTTGATGTTCAGTGAGCAGAGGGGCTGGTCTAGAGGGTCTAAGATGAATCCATTCATGTGCCTGGCACCTTAATGGAAATGGTTCTTCAGAGGCTGGGCTCACTTTGGACTGTTGGCTAAAGCATGTGGCCTCTCTAGCTCCGGAGCCTCAAGATATGGATTCCTTACCTGGCTGCTCTAAGAATATTACAGTGAACAAGGTAGAATGTGACCTAACTTTGGAAATCACATGATGCCACTTGCGCCATACTCTATTGGTCAAAGCAGGCATCCGCTCACCCAGCATCAATGGAGGGACACAGACCCCTCCTCTCTCAGTCTGTTCAGGCTGTTAAAACAACATATCATGGATTGGGTAGTTATAAATAGAAGAAAATTGTATTTCTCGCAGTTCTGGAGACTGGGAAGTCCAAGATCAAGGCACCAGCATGGCCACAGTCTGGTAAAGGCTGGCTTTCTGGCTCATAGCTGGAACCCTCTGTGGTATCCTCACATGGTGGAAGCCATGAGGGAGCTCTCTAGGGTCTCATAAGGCACTAATCTTATTTTGTGAGGGCCCCACCCTTGTGACTTAAGCACTGCCCAAAGCCCCCACCTTCTAATGCCATCATTTGGGGGATTAGGATTTCAATATATGAGCTTTGGGGGGAACCCAAACATTCAGGTGATAGCACCCTTCCACTCTCAATGGCAGGAAAGTCAAATCATTTGTGGCCATGTTTTCAAACTACCGCAGGTGGTTACAGAGCAGTAGTTCTCAAACTTTAATATACATTTGAATCCTCTGTGATTCCTATTGAAATGCACATTTTTAAACATTTTTGATTAAAGTATAGTCGATCTACCATGTCGTGCCAATTTCTGCTGTACAGCAAAATGTGTTAGTGAATCATTTCAAGCTGAGACATTCTCGACTAATTCTCACCACTTCCTTTATTTCTTAAGTACCAAGTTGAAAGAATCATTTCCAGGGATAGTTCTCATTAATGCCTTCAGGAGCTCAAAAGGTTCTATGCATATGTGAAGCACTCAGCCCGAGAAAATATGGAGGTGGAGGGTTATGGGAAATTGGAGAGCGCATGTCTCCTTGCCATATTCAAATAGAATAAACAAATAATAAAAAATAATAACAGCATGAAATAAAATAAATAAAAGTGATAGCCAACCAAAATGTGCTTACAGGAGTTCCCTGGTGGCTCTGAGGGATAAAGATCCAGCCTTTTCACTACGGTGGCTCAAGTCACTGCCATGGCGCAGGTTCGACCCCTGGCCTGGGAACTTCTGCATGTCACGGGCATGGCCAAAACAAAACCTAAAATGTGCTTGCAGAATGGTTTTGGCCAACCTGTGACCACTGAGGTGTATTGACAGAAATGTACACTTAGTGTTTTTATCAGACAGACCAGGTAAGTGGCAGCAGTTGTTATGGAACTAATGGGCCCTGTAGGCAAGTCCACTCTTAACTTGGTGTCGAATATGTTACTCATGCTCTGCCTGTAGTACCTTAAACAAGTTAAAGAATGAAGGATTGGGAGTTGCCTTCGTGGCTCAGTGGTTAACGAATCCGACTAGGAACCAGGAGGTTTGTGGGTTTGATCCCTGGCCTCGCTCTGTGGGTTGAGGATCCAGTGTTGCCGCGAGCTGTGGTGTAGGTCACAGACGCGGCTCAGATCTGGTGTTGTGGCTGTGGTGTAGGCCGGCGGCTACAGCTCCGATTGGACCTCTAGCCTGGGAACCTCCATATGCCATGGGAGCACCCCTAGAAAAGGCAAAAAGACAAAAAAAAATAGAATGAAAGATTGCCTGAAGGACGCTATACTGCTGTGTCATTTACAATTAAATTTGGCTATAAAGACAGCCCCCTTGGCCCTAACAAATAATAAGAATTTTCTCTGCCCTCTGTCTCAAGTAAAGGGAGTCTGGAAATGGGCTGTTTGCGAATATGGTAGAGCATCTTCTGGTCATGATTGGGGTTGGGCTCTTTTTACCGTCTCATACTCAGAGCACAGTTTCCAGCTTCAAGGTCACCTCTTGGTCCAAGTTGACAGGTGGTGCTTTGGCCATCAAACCTGTTTTGCAGGTTGGAAGACAGGAAAAAAGAGATACGACAAATGGTCATCCATTGTTAAGGATCCTACCCGGAAAAACCCATGCAACGTTCCCACTCACATTTCACTGAACAGAACTTGGCCACACGGCCATGCTGTGCTGCAAGGGAAGCTGGGAAATTGTACTTTTCTGATTTTTGCTTTTTCGCTGGGCATGTTGACTAGGTTTCCATTACTAAGGAAGCAAAGGGTGGAAGAAGGGGACGTTGAAAGCTGACCGGTTATTTCTGCCTCGGTTACAAATCGGTGGCTCTTTTTTTTTTTTTTTTTTGGTTCTTATTCGGTGGCTCTTGTTGAAACGGCTACTGTCAAAGTGAGTTTGTAGAAGCTGAAGAATAAATGTTGTACAAAGATTATTTACATAAAGCTGGCCTTCATTTTTTCAGCAGTAGCAAGAGAAGACCCGTTTTTACTGAGTGAAATTCACATAATATCACCCACTTTATTTATTTTTATTTGTTTAATTTTTTTTTTTTTTTGGCTGCACCCATGGCATGTGGAAGCTCTTGGGCCAGGGATCAAACATATACCACAGCTGTAACCAGAGCCACAGCAGTGACAACACTGGGTCCTTAATCTTCTAGGCTACCAGGGAACTTCCAATATCAACCCTTTTTTTTTTTTTTTTTTTTTTTTTTTGCTTTTTAGGGCCACACCTGTGGCATATGGAAGTTCCCAGGCTGGGGGTCCAATCGGAGTTGCCAGCCTACGCCACAGTCACAGCAACTTGAGACCCGAACTGTGTCGGCAACCTACACCACAGCTCACAGCAATGCTGAATCCTAAACCCACTGAGCAAGGCCAGGGATCAAACCCACATCCTCATGAATCCCAGTCGGACTCATTCACCGCTAAGCCATGAAGGGAACTCCCCCAAATCAACTTTTTTTTTTTTGTCTTTTCTAGGGCCGCACCTGAGGCATATGGAAGTTCCCAGGCTGGGGGTCCAATCGGAGCTGCAGCTGCCGGCCTACCCCACAGCCACAGCCACGCCAGGTCCGACCTACGCTGCAGTTTGCACCAACACCGGATCCTTAACCCACTGATAGAAGCCAGGAATCCAACCCACATCCTCATGGATACCAGTCAGCTTCTTAACCAGCTGAGCCAAAACCAGGAACCCCAGGGAAGGGGTTTTAAAGGCAACGTTGGGGGTGAGGTTTAAGCTTGTGGACTTTCTCCTGATTGGTGGTGCAATTTTTTTTTTTTTGGTCTTTTCTAGGGCTGCTCCCACAGAACATGGAGGTTCCCAGGCTAGGGGTCGAATCAGAGCTGTAGCTGGATCCTTACTCCACTGAGCAAGGCCAGGGATCGAACCTGCAACCTCATAGTTCCTAGTCGGATTCGTTAACCACTGAGCCACCACGGGAACTCTGGTTGGTGGTGCTATTTGAAGAATCTCAATCATTCACCTCTGTTCCATCCAGTCTGGGGTCTACCTGCTCCTGCTCAGCGTGGAGTCGTTGTTATCTACTACCTGGTTGGGGGTTTTAGTTCCTTTAGAACAAGATAAGTGTCAGATTGTTATTTATATTCCTTGAGGAGGACCTAGAACTCTGTTTTATTCCTGACTGTTGTTTAAGCTGTCGTTGGTTTTCTTGCTTAGCTGCTTTTCCTTTGTTTCTGCAGTCCCTCACTTTCCTAGTTAGTAACTGCTTGAGTCTGTTCTTTGGATCTTGAGGAAGACCTAGAAGACTAAAGCATTTTTCCTATAAACAAGAAACGGGGGGCCTGGGGCGCTTTTGTGCCTGGGAAGGTACTGCTGGGTCCTACTTGGTTTCAACCCCCCTTTTCTTTGATAGGCCTCAATCTTGAGAGGAACAGGGATGAGACAAGAAAGGGAATGAAGTTTTGGAAGAGAGGTTACTCATAAACTTGGCAAGGGAACTCAGCATCAGGAGCAATCTATTTTAGCTGCAGCATTGATCTCTCAATCATATAGTCTTGGTTATGTGGAAATGCGGTTCTTACATCCCTGAGGCTCTTGAACCTGAACTAGCAGCTTCCTATGGAGAGAATACGAATAAGATAAACTTCTATTTGCTCCAGTCATGGGAGACAGGTTTTCTGCTACTTATAGCAAAAGACTTTCTTCCTTTCGTTATGAGTTTGTATATAATGTCGATAGGAAGGTACGTACAGTAACGTAAGGGATGTAGTTTATTTCGTAGTGTGATGTGAGGGAGTGGAGTGGTCTCATGAGGAGGGCTCTAGGCAGAAGGAGCTGTTTAGGGACGAGGGGAGAGAAGGGAGAGAAGGAAGAGGGAGGGAGGGAGGGAGGGATGGAGGGAGTGAGGGAGAGGGAGAGAGGAGCGATAGAGAAGGGAGGGTGTGGGGGGACGGGAAGGAGGGAGTTTAGGGGATTGATAGATGGGCTGCAAATGTGGTATGTGATGAAGGAAGAATGGTTGGATTGGGAGTGACTTTATTCATTTATTTATTATTTTTTAATTATTAATTATTAAATTAATTTATTAAATTAATTAATAATTATAATTATTAAAATTATCTATTTCGTTATTTATTTGTATTCTTTCTTTATTTCTTTCTTCTTCTTTCTTTCTTTCTCTCTCTCTTTCTCTCTTTCTCCCTTTCTCTCTTTCTCTCTTTCTCTCTTTCTCTCTTTCTTTCTCACCCACAGCGTGTGGAACTTCCCAGGCCAGGGATTTAACCCACACCACAACAGCAACCCCAGCTGCTGAAAGTGACAATGCCCAATGCCGGATCCTTAACCCACTACACCACAAGGGAACTCCCAGCAAAAGTATTTCTTTCTTGCTTGCTTTTTTTTTTTTTTTTTTTTTACTCTTTAGGGCCACACTCTTGGCATATGGAAGTTCCCAGGCTAGGGGTTGAATTGGAGCTACAGCTTCCGGCCTACACCACAGCCACAGCCATGAGAGATCTGAGCCATATCTGCGACCTACATCCCAGCTCATGGTAACTCCAGATCCCCAACCACCGAACAAGGCCAGGGATCGAACCCACATCCTCATGGATACTAGTCGGATTCTTTTCCACTGTGCCATGACAGGAACTCCCCAGCAAAATTATTTCTAATAAACCTGCTGAGTTTATTTTAATTGATGAATTTTCCCTGTACACGTCAGAGACAAAAGTTTACAGCCATCCTGGGAAGCAGGAACTTTTGGCTAGAGTCTGAGGCAGCACTTTCCTAACACAGCTGCTGGGTCACAAACACATAGTCTGCCTGGTTTTGTACAGGCATGAGGGCAGTGGTACCAGGGTCTTCCCCGTGTCTTTCTGCCCATCTTGCATTAAGAAAGGGATCATCTGGAGTTCCTGCCGTGGCGCAGTGGTTAACGAATCTGACTAGGAAGCATGAGGTTGCGGGTTCGGTCCCTGCCCTTGCTCAGTGGGTTAAGGATCCGGCGTTGCCGTGAGCTGTGGTGTAGGTTGCAGACGCGGCTCGGATCCCGCGTTGCTGTGGCTGTGGTGTAGGCCGGCGGCTATAGCTCTGATTTGACCCCTAGCCTGGGAACCTCCATATGCTGCGGGAGCAGCCCAAGAAATAGCAAAAAAGAAAGAAAGGGATCATCTGTTCATACCTATGGTAGTCAACATATCTACAGAAGTTCCCCAGGGGCTGTTGGACCTTAGCTGTCATCAAATCAGAGAATGGTGCAGTGCAGCCATCCTTGGATGGAGGCCCAAATTTGGAGGATGCTAAAAGGTGCTTTTAAAAAATATAATACTACATGGATGGACCTAGAAATGATCAGGCTAAGTGAAGTCAGCCATGCAATGAGACACCAACATCAAATGCTTTCACTGACAGGTGGAATCTGAAAAAAGGACAGACGGAACTTCTTTGCAGAACAGATGCTGACTCACAGACATTGAAAAACTTATGGTCTCCGGAGGAGACAGTTTGGGGGGTGGGAGGATGTGCTTGGGTTGTGGGTTGGAAATCCTGTGAAATTGGACTGTGATGATCATTATACAACTACAGAGGTGATGAATTCATTTGAGTAATAAAAATATATATAATACATTTTGCTTAAGGTAGTGAGACAGGAACAAACAGGAGGAATAAACCTGAACTATTAATTAAAGCATTGAGGGAGTCCCCATTGTGGAGCAGTGGAAATGAACCTGACTAGAATCCATGAGGATGCAGGTTCGATTCCTGGCCTTGCTCAGTGGGTTAAGGATCCAGTGTTGCCGTGAGCTGTGGTGTAGGTTGCAGACTGGCTCGGATCCCATGTTGCTGTGGCTATGGTGTAGGCTGGCAGCTACAGATCTGATTGGACCCCTAGCCTGGGAACTTCCATATGCTGCAAGTGCAGCTCTAAAAAGAAAAAAAGCATTGAGGAGTATCTTCAGCTCGTAATAGGCTCTTTTTAAAAGTTTTAAAATGTCTTGATAATAAGGGCATTCTCTATAGCATTTGCTTAACTATTTTCAGAGTCCTTTAAGAGAATTTAAAAGGAATCTGGAGCTTTCTCAAAGCTTTGTTTAAATGACACATTTAGAGAAGTCGCAATGCGTTTAATGGGAAACATAAAATATGAGTGTCTAGAAATGACTTTGCTTTTTTTCTAGAGATCTCAACTGAGACTGAATTTGAATCAGGAGGGATTTTTGGTCTTTGGAAATAGAATATTCTAAGAATGAAGCACTGTGATTTGTGGATGATAAAATAACTGGGGGGAAAAAAAAGCCCAAACCTTTTCTTTTATATTTAAAAATACTTTTTTATTTCATTAGGAACATTTACAAGGGTATTATAGCATTAGCGATATAAAAGATGTTTAAATCCTTTCAGTTTCCCAAGACTGCACTGAATTTTAACTGTACATATTTACCAACACAAATCAAATAAGTGGATCTTGCCAGCTGCTACTCCATAGAAACAGATCAACAGAAGTAAGAAGGGGACAGAAAATATATTAGATAAAAGCAAATGATAACTAAAAAGCTATGAATTCTAAATAAAGTAGATGATCAAAAATCCATGAGTACCTTGCAAAATATAGAATTTGCAAAATGACTTCCAGTTAGCTTGCATTATATGTATATTGCTAAACATTGAAAAAAAAACCCACATATCCTCTGCTTTACTTATATATGTTTAATCATTTATTCAGCAAATGTTTTTGAACATCTAAGGTACCAGGCATTGTGCTCAATGCATTATTTAGCTAGAGATAAACATAGAAAGCAGCAATGAAAAATACAACAACAATTTAAAAGGCTCAATCAGAGTTCCCGTTGAGGCTCAGGGGTAATGAACTTGATTAGTACCCATGAGGATGCGGGTTTGATCCCTGGCCTTGCTCCGTGGGTTAAAGATCTGGGGTTGCTGTGAGCTGTGGTGTATGTTGCAGACGCGGCTCGGATCCCGCGTTGCTGTGGCTGTGCTGTAGGCCGGCGGCTACAGCTCCGATTGGACCCCTAGCCTGGGAACCTCCATATGCCATGGGTGTGGCCTGAAAAAGACTAAAAAAAAAAAAAAAAAAAGCTCAATTCCTGGCTCTCAAGTGCTTAATATAGTAGGATATCAACAATAATTACATAATGTGATACAATGTGGAAAGGGTCGTATTACAAGTAACCACAGGTATTAGGGGAAAATAGAGAAAACAGCCCTTTACAGATGTGATAAATTCATTGAGTAATAAAAGAAAAGAAAATAAGAAAACAGACCTTATCCAGGCTAGGAAGGCTTCCTGGAGTAGGTAGCCTCCGAACTGGGCTTTCAACTCCTGACAGCAGGTGTCAGGTCAAAATGATTAATAAGGCAAAAAATGGAGCGTATACATCAGCTTAGAGGCGTAAGATATTTTGATGCTCTCAGGGAAGAGTGAGACAGGAGGGGCCATGGCTAGAGATGAATCTAGAGAGGTAGGCACAGCACCAGCAATGCGGGATCCAAGCCGCGTCTGCGACCCACACCACCGGACACCGCTGCTCACAGCAATGCAAATCCCTGACCCACTGAATCCAGGCCAGCGATCAGACCTGCATCCTCATGCATACTAGTTGGGTTCATTAGCGCTGAGTCACAATGGGAATTCCTTGTTTTGTCTTTTGAAGAAGGTCCTAAAAACTATATGACCAGATGGGGGTAGTAGCTAATACTATGGTGATAATCATTTTGTCATTTATAAATGTATCAAATGAACACATTGTACGCTTCCTACTCACACGATGTCATGTATCAATTATATCTCAATAAAGCCAAGGGAAAAAGAGAACGTCATAAAAATAGATGTACACAATATGCAATCTTTGAGACTGACTTCCACTCAGCATAATGCCTTCGAAAATCATTTATTAGCTATATCAGTTGTTCAGTCCTTTTTAGTGGTGAGTAGTATTCCATTGCATGGTGTATAATGTTTGTTAATCCATTCACTCATTGAAGGACATTTGAGTTGTTTCCAATTTGAGGGGTATTATAAATAAAGCTATGATTAATATTATATATAGGTTTTTGTGTGAACATAAGTTTCATTCCTCTTGGATATATACCTAGGAGTAGGCTTACTTGCTCTTATGTTCATTGTTTTATTTTATGATTTCTATTTTTTCCATTACAGTTGATTTACCGTGTTCTGCCAATTTCCACTGTACAGCAAAGTGACCCAGTCATACACATATATATTTATATATTCTTTTTTCTCACACTATCCTCCATCAGGCTCCATCCCAAGTGACTAGAGATAGTTCCGTGTGCTATACAGCCGGATCTCATTGCTTATCCGCTCCAAATGCAATAGTTTGCATCTAATAACCCCAGACTCCCCGTCCATCCCCCTCCCTTTGGCAACCACAAGTCTGTTCTCCAAGTCCTCTTATGCTCATTTTATCAGGAACTGCCAAACTATTTTCCAGAGTGGCTGTACCAATTTGCATTTCCAATTTGCATTTCCATCAGCAGTGTATAGAAGTTCCAGGTACTCTGCATTCTCACCTTCACTTGGTATTGTCAGCACTTTTTATTTAAGCCATTCTAATAGGTGTTTGTTTGTTTGTTTTATGGCCACACCCACAGCATATGGAAGTTCCTGGGCCAGGGATGGAATCTGAGCCACAGCTGTGACCTATGCTGCAGTGGTGGCAACGCCACATCCTTTAACCCACTGCTCCCCGCTGGGGATCAACCCCATGCCTCTGCAGCAACCCAAACCACTGCAGGTGGATTCTTAACTCACTGTGCCACAGCAGGAACTCCTAATAGGTGGTAATCATTGCATTAATTTTTATTTCTCTCATGGCTGCTTATGTTAAACATCTTTTCATGTCATTATTTGCCATCCATGTATCCTCTTCTGTGAAGGGTTCATTGTCCATTTGAGGGGAGGGGGCATAGGGTGCAGCAGCTAGACGTGGAATCTCAGTTTCCAGGCTAGCGATTGAACCTGGCCACACTGGGGAAAGTGCCTAACTGCTAGACCACCAGGGAACCCCCTGCCCTGATTTCTGAACTACAGACACTGCGAGATAATAGATGTGTACTGTTTTTTTTGTTTGTTTGTTTGTTTTGTCTTTTTTAGGGCCACACCCACGGTATATGGAGGTTCCCGGGCTAGGGGTCAAGTCAAAGCTGTAGCTGCCGGCCTACACCACAGCCACAGCAATGCCAGATCTGAGCCATGTCTGCAACCTACACCACAGCTTAAGGCAAAGCTGGATCCTTAACCCACTGAGGAGGCCAGGGATCGAACCTGCATCCTCATGGATGCTAGTCAGATTCATTTCTGCTGAGCCACTTTGGGAACTCCTAGATGTGTATTGTTTTAAGTCACTCAGTTTGTGGGTAATTTGTTACACAGCAGTAGAAAATGAATACGGATAGTTACGTCTTCTTGGTGGATAGATCAGTTATTGTTATGTAATATCCATCTTCATTCCTAGTAATAGTCTTTGCGGGGATGTCTTACCTGTCTGATATTAATAAAATCACTCCAGCTCTCTATTATTAATGTTTGCTTGGTATATATGTTTTCATCCTTTCACTTCAAATTACCTTGTCAGGATATTTGCAGTGAATTTCCTCCTCTCTCTTTCCTTCCTTCCTTCCTTCCTTCCTTCCTTCCTTCCTCCCTTCCTCCCTCCCTCCCTCCCTCCCTGCTCTCTCTCGCTCTCTCTCTCTCTCCCCCCTCCACTTTCTTTCACGAAAAAGTCAGGTTTATTGCAACAGATTAAACCAGCAGAGGCATGACAAGGGGGCGGGGGGCAGGGACGGGCACAGGAAGCTGCTGAGAGCATCATCCTGGCCTTGGCCTGAGTGGAGTTCTCAGCACCCTGGGGAACCAATCAGTGACCTTTGGACCTGCTGATCAGCTGCTCTTGGGCTGGGCCCCCACTAAAACTCAAGGCTCAGAACTCAAGCCTCTGGGGAGCATGGCCCCTCCTCCCTGTGGGGTCTCCTTCACAGGTCTGAGCACAGAGGAGGGGGCTGTGGCCATGACCTCGGCTGGAGCAGCAGCCTTAGGAAGGTGTCTTAGGGAGTTAGCTCCTGGCATGTCTCAGCAGGTTACCAACCTGACTAGTCTCCGTGAGGATGGGTGTTGGATCCCTGGCCTCGCTCAGTGGGTGAAGCATCTGGCGTTGCTGTGAGCTGCGGTGTAGGTTGCAGATGTAGCTTAGACCCCGAGTTGCTGTGGCTGTGGTATAGGCCAGTAGCTGCAGCTTCGATTTGACCCCTGGCCTGGGAGCTTCCACAGGCTGCAGGTGCAGCTCTAAAAGAAAAAAAAAAAGGAAGGTGTCTTGGGGGAGGAGGAGGCTGCTGCTTTCTTGGGGAGGACCTTCAACAAGTGCCAGCTGCTTGACACGCTTCGTGGCAGCTTTCATCACCAGGTCATGTTTGATGCTCTCGTGGATCCTGACCTCCAGGTTTTTCTTGAGCTTTTGCTGTTGCACAATGGGTGCCTTCTTGGGTGTGACCTCGGGCCAGTTCAGCTTCAAGGCCACTGCTGTCGTGCTCCTTGCCAGCTTCTGCCCCTGAAGTGAATTTCTAGGCACTTATTTTGGGGTCCTGTTTTTTTAATCCATTGTGATGCGCGCTCTCTCTCTCTCTCTCTCTCTTTTTTTTTTTTCTTTTTTGCTATTTCTTGGGCCGCTCCCACGGCATATGGAGGTTCCCAGGCTAGGGGTTGAATCGGAGCTGTAGCCACCGGCCTACGCCAGAGCCACAGCGATGCAGGATCCGAGCCGCGTCTGCGACCTACACCACAGCTCACGGCAACGCCGGATCGTTAACCCACTGAGCGAGGGCAGGGACTGAACCCGCAACCTCATGGTTCCTAGTCGGATTCGTTAACCACTTCGCCACGACGGGAACTCCTGACACGCTCTCTTAATTGATTTGTTTAGACCATTTACATTTAATGTAGCTATTGATATGTTTGGATTTAGGTCTGCCATCTTATTACTTGTTTTCTTTTGTTCCCTCTGGGTTTGGTTCCTCCGTTTCCCCTCCCTTTTTAAAAATTTTCTTTGAACACTTTTTAGCATTCCATTTAAGTTTTCTATTGCTTTTTTTTTTTTTTTTTTTTTTGCCATTTCTAGGGCTACTCCTGTGGCATATGGAGGTTCCCAGGTTAGGGGGTCGAATCGGAGCTGTAGCCACCGGCCTACGCCAGAGCCACAGCAACGCTGAATCCGAGCCGCGTCTGTGACCTACACCACAGCTCACGGCAACGCCGGATCCTCAACCCACTGAGCAAGGCCAGGGATCGAACCCGCCACCTCATGGTTCCTAGTCAGATTCGCTAACCACTGAGCCACGACGGGAACTCCTCTATTGCGTTTTTTATTTTTACCTCTTTGTACATTCTAGGGAATACAACATGCATACTTAAAATTTTATGATCTACCTAGAATCAATCTTGGACCAATTTGAGTGGAATATGGAAACTGTACTAACAATAGGTCCCTTTATCCTGTCCCCTTTATGTTATGGTTGTGTATTATATCTACATACATTGAAAATCCCATTAGACCATGTTATAATTTTTATTTTCAATCAGAGCCTATTTTATTTGATTTTTGGCTGCACCTGTGGCAGGCAGAAGCTCCCAGGCCAGGGACGGAACCCATGCCACAGCAGTAACCAGAGCCATAGCACTGACAACCCCACCTCTTCAACCCCTAGTTTGCCAGGGAACTCCTCAAAAAGACTGTTTTAAGGTAGGATTTTAAAGAGAAGAAGAACTCGACTTAGCCATCTTTTTATAGCAAGTCTGCTGGCAATGGAGTCTCTCAGTTTTCCTTTGGAGGATGTCTGTATTTCCCTGAAATAACGTTGAAACCTGTTTTTGCTGGATACATTATTTTGGGTTGACAGTTCTTTCAGCACTTGAAAAATATTGTACACTTCCTTACGACCTCCTTGGTTTCTGATGAGAAATCCAAAGTTATTTGAATGGTCATTATCCTAAATATAATGAGTTGTTTTTCTCTTTCCACTTTAAATATATTTTGTCTTTTTTTTTTTTTTCCAACAGTTATGTCTGGGCATTGATTCTGAGTTTGTCCTGTTTGGAGTTTGCTGATGCTCTTGAATCTGTAGATGTATTTCTTTTACTAACTTTGGAATGTTTCTTTTTTTTTTTTTTGTCTTTTTGCCATTTCTTGGGCTGTTTCTGTGGCATATGGAGGTTCCCAGGCTAGGGGTCGAATCGGAGCTATAGCCACCAGCCTACGCCAGAGCCACAGCAACGCGGGATCCGAGCCACATCTGCGACCTACACCACAGCTCACGGCAACGCCGGATCCTTAACCCACTGAGCAAGGCCAGGGACCGAACCCGCAACCTCATGGTTCTTAGTCGGATTCACTAACCACTGAGCCACGACAAGAACTCCTGGAATGTTTCTATTTATTTATTTTTAGTTTTTGGCTGTGCCCAAGGCATGTGGAAGTTCCCAGGCCGGGGATCAAAGCCGCACCACGGTAGTGACCCAAGCCAATGCAGTGACAGTGTCAGATTCTTAACCTGCTGAGCTATAAGGGAAGTCCTGGAATGCTTTTAGGTATTATGTATTTACAGTTGTTTCTGTATCACACTCTTTCTCTTGTCTTAGGACCCCAAACACATGACTGTTAGACCTCTTGCTGTTATCCTATAGGTCCTTGTGGCTATATTAGTTCTCAATTTTTCCTGTTGTTGAAGTTGGATCATTTCTATTAGTCTGTCTTTAAATTTACTCTTTCTTTGGAGTTCCTGTCATGGCATAGCGGAAGCAAATCCGACTAGGAACCATGAGGTTGCAGGTTCGATCCCTGGCCTTGCTCAGTGGGTTGAGGATCCCGCGTTGAGGTGAGCTGTGGTGTAGGTCGCAGAGGCGACTCGGATCTGGCATTGCTGTGGCTGTGGCGTAGGCTGGGAGCTGTAGCTCCAATTGGACCTCTAGCCTGGGACCCTCCATACACCATGGGTGTGGCCCTAAAAAGAAAAAAAAAATTTACTCTTTCTGGGA
This sequence comes from Phacochoerus africanus, assembly GCF_016906955.1. Taxonomy (NCBI): domain Eukaryota; kingdom Metazoa; phylum Chordata; class Mammalia; order Artiodactyla; family Suidae; genus Phacochoerus; species Phacochoerus africanus. Next base: position 43,646,005 of record NC_062560.1, on the reverse strand, counting down.
GTTCCCTGATAGCCTAGTGGTTTAAGATCTGGCATTGTCACTGCTGTCTCAGGTCACTGATGTGGTGTGGGTTCAATAGCTGGCCCGGGAACTTAGGCATGCCATGGGCACAGCCCCCCCCCAAAAAAAACACCCAAATTGACAAATTTAGTCTTCCATCTTCATTTTGCTCCTGAGCCGACTCAGTCACTTTTAAAATTTCAGTTATTGTGTTTTTCAGTTATAACAATTCAATTTGGTTCTTCTTTTGTCATTTACTCCTTTGGTGAGAATTTCTGTCTTTATATTCATTTCAAGATTGTCTGCTTTAAATTGCCGGAGCATCTTTACACTTGATCTTAGCCAAAAGACACAGAAGTGATTGTTGAAGCATTTCAACGATAGCCGTTTTAAAGTCTTTTTAAAGATAATTCTAACATCTGTGTCATGTGTCATCACTGTATTGTTGTCTGTTGCTTCCTTTTCAATAGTGAATCAATAATTGAGATTTTCCTGGTTCTTCGCATTGTAAATAATTTTGAGTTGTAGTCTGGACATTTAAAATATTATATTCTGGGGCCTTGTATCTTGTTTTCAGCCTCTGGAGAAATATTCATATTTTTGTTTTGGCTTAGAGTCAACATGGTTGGGCCCAGATCATAAGTTCTCACTTGCCTTTTGTGGATCGTGGGTCAAAGTTAATTCAGTTTTCAAAACTTTTGCAGTGTTATTTAGATCTGTCCCACCTGTGTTTTATCCAGTGGCTAGTCTATGATATGGGTGGTCATGCGTTTCTTTTTTTTTCTTTTTTGCCTTTTCTAGGGCCACTCCCGCATCACATGCAGGTTCCCAGGCTAGGGTTCCAATTGGAGCTGTAGCTGCCAGTCTATGCCACAGCCACAGCAAAGTGGGATCTGAGCTGCACCTGGGACTTACACCACAGCTCATGGCAACGCTGGATCCTTAACCCACTGAGCAAGGGCAGGGATCGAGCCCGCAACCTCATGGTTCCTAGTCGGATTCGTTAACCACTGCGCCATGACGGGAACTCCGTGATGTGTTTTTAGTTCAGTTACCGCAGTCTTTGTTATGCGATGTAGGATCAGATTCACATGGAGGTTGAGGAGAATCTCAGCGCTCATAATACAATGTGATAGGGCTATTTTCCCAGGCATCTCCCTCTCCGCCATCTCCCTTGTACTTTGCAGTTCCCTGGAGTTCTGCTTTTTGCTTCTTTGGCAAGAAATCAGAGTATTTTTTTTTCTTCTTTTTACAGCCACACCTGTGGCATATGGAAGTTTCTGGATCGGGGTCAACCTGGAGGTGCATCTGCCAGCCTACACCACTACCACAGCAACACTGGATCTGAGCTGCATCTGTGATCTACCCATTAGCCCACGGAGTGTGGCCAGGGATTGAACCCGCATCCTCATGGATATTATGGCGGGTTCTTAAACCACGGAGCCACAGCCCCAATGAGAACTCCCATGAGTCTTTATTTACTCCTCTCTGCTGTGCTCTTCCTGCAACTTCACCCATGTCTGAGGCCAAGTAGTAGGAGGGCTGAGTGAAGAAAACTATATATTAATAGGGAGTTGCTCCCACTGTTTGGGGACCATAGCTACTCCAATCAGAGAGGTAAGATCTCCTCTCTCTCATCCTTTTAGGCATCTGAGAGCCCTGCTCCCTCCATTGTCACTGTTGAGTCCGTGTCCTAGGGGGATTGCCTATTGGCTCGGGTGCGAGAGAATGGAGAAATGAAAAGATGATGTACTTCTCTATTTTCTCTGAACATAATAAGGAGATCTATTTCCTGCTCTTCCTGGTCTCTTTCTGTCCATGTCAATGCCCCTTCCTGGCTGCCTTGGGTCAAGTCCTCTGGCTGCTGGAGGTAAAAAATCGGTAAAGTCACTGCCAGTTGTTTTACTTCAAATTCTGGTGCTTTTCCTCAACTTACCTGGTACAATGTATTTTTTTAGAGTCCTCAAAGAGCTGCTCCATGTATTCTGTTCAGGGTTTTTGTTTTTGTTTTTTCCGGCTATGCCCACGGCATGCAGAAGTTCCCAGGCCAGGACTCGAACGTGTAACACAGCAGTGACAATGCTGGATCCTTAGCCACTAGGCTACCAGGGAGCTCCCTCTTCAGGTTTTACCGCCTCATTCCGTGGGAAAGAATGGGTTGAGTGTGATTATTCTGTGTTACTTGGAATCAGAACCCTTGTATACATTCGTTTTCATATATAAATATGAATAGATAATGGAATGTTTTGTTTGGTGTATATCTTTGAATAATTGGGACTAATCTTTTCATATTCTATCTGAGGCAACCACTTCATACTATAAATACTCTTTGGGTCATCTATTGCTATGGAAGGAATCACACTCAAACTTAGTAGCTTAAAATAACATAAATCATGTTATTATCATCACATAGCTTCAGACAATGGTTTGATTCAACTAAGCAGTTCTTACTTGGGGGGATGGCTTTCATATGTTTACAGTAGAATGATGGCTGGGAATGAAATAATCTGAAGGCTCATTCATTCAGGTATGTGGCATGGGTCCGGGAACATTCAAAATGCTGGGGTCAGGGTTGCCCTTGTGGCGCAGCAGAAACAAATCCGACTAGCATCCATGAGGATTCAGGTTCAATCCCTGGCCTTGCTCAGTGGGTTAAGGATCCGGTGTTGCCGTGAACTGTGGTGTAGGTCGAAGATGCGGCTCAGATCCCGCATTGCTGTGGCTGTGGTGTAGACCAGCGGCTACAGCTCCGATTGGACCCCTAGCCTGGGCACTTCCATGTGCCGTGGGTGTGACCCTAAAAAGCAAAATAAAATAAATAAATAGAAGCGCGGGCTTCCGTGGTGTCTGTCTCTATGGCTGTTAGTCTCGCCATGGTTTCTCTAGCATGGAACCTTCAAGGCAGATAGATTTTTTTAAAAAATTTTTCTAGCGTTACCTTTTTAAAAAATTTTTGTAGCTTCATTGAGATATGATTGACATAGAACACCATGTAAGTTTCAGGAATATCAGGTGTTGATTTGATACACATAGCTCTATTCTCCTAGCAATTTACAAGAATCGATACAATGTTATTATCTGCACTCATTATGCTGTACGTTAGATTCCTAGAACTTGCTCATCTTATACCTGGAAGTTTGTACTCTTTTTCTTTTTCTTTTTTTAGGGCCGCACCTGTGGCATATGACAATTCCCAGGCTAGGGCTTGAATGGGAGCTGCAGCTGCCAGCCTATGCCACAGCCACAGCCACGCGGGATCCTCAACTGAGTAAGGCCAGGGATTGAACCGCGTCCTCATGCATACCACTCAGGTTCTTAACCCGCTGAGCCACAATGGGAACTCCAGGAAGTTTGTACTCTTTGACCCACATCTCTCCATCGCCTCCACCTCCCAGCCCGTGGTAACCACCGCTCTACTCTGTTTTACGAATTTGGCTTTTTTAGATTCTACATATAAGTAAAATCATGTTGTATTTGTTTCCCTCTGTCTGACTTATTTCACTTAGCACAATGCCCTCAAGATCCACCCGTGTTTATTACAAATGGCAGGATTTCCTTCTTTCGCATGGCTGAATAATACTCCTATATATCTATATATATTTCACATCTTTTTTATCCATTCATCTGTTGATGGACACTTAGGTTGTTTTCACATCTTGGCTATTATGAAGAGTGCTGCAATGAACATGGGAGTGCAGCTCTCTTGATGAGATCCTGACTTCCATTCCTTTGGACAGATATCCAGGAATAGAATTGAGAGATCATATGATAGTCCTATTTTTAGTTTTTTGAAGGAACCCCCATACTAGTTTCCACAGTGGCTGCCCCAATTTATGTTCCCACCAGAAGCGAACAAGTGTTCCCCTTTCCCCACATCCTTAACAGAATTTGTTATTTCTCGTCTTTTTTTTTTTTCAATAATAGCTATCCTGACCGGTGTGAAGTAATATCTCAGGATAATCTAGATTTCTTACATGGAAGCTCAGGGTTCCAAGCGAGTGGAGAGCAAGGTGGTGAGCGTGAGCCAGGAAGGAACTAGATTACCTTGCACGACCTGGCTTTACAAGTGGCCACATCCTGTATTTTGAGGCAGTCGTAAGGGTCCACTGAGGTTCAAGGGGGGAGTGAACATAGATGCCACCCCTCTTTTTTTTTTCTCTTGGGCGGGGGGCCATGCCCACGGCATATGAACGTTCCTGGGACAGGGATCGCACCTACACCACAGCAGTGACTCAAGCCGCTGCAGTGACAATGCCAGATCCTTAACCTGCTGCATCACAAGAGAACTCCCAGATGTGTCCTCTTGATGGGGCATTGGCAAGGTGCTGGAAGAACATGTAGGTTTGGAAGCATCGTTTCAGGCATTGTGGGAAAACACGATCTGCCATAAGTACTAAGAAATCTGTACTTTTAAGGTAGTTCCTGAGTTGTCCTTAGCGTGAGCTACAGAGAGAAGCTTTCCTTGACTTTCGGGAATCCAAGAGGCTGCAATAGTAAAAATTATGATCAATATGGCCAATGTGTAGCAAACATAGATTTTAGTGAGTCTCCAGAAATTAGATCAATTTTTCTCATTGTTGGTTAACTTTCTCTGTGACTATCCATGTTTTTAGTGTTTGCAATTTAATTGGGAAGCTGCATGGAATTTGGAAGGCATATGGCTTTTTGGAGGGGCTCAGTGACAGTCTGGAGGAATAGCGAAAGATGCTAGCTAACATCCAGATGAAGAGCTTCCCCTGCTGCAAAGTACTAAGCAGGCTTGGCAGAGCAGTCACCTAGAGGGGAATCAGGAAGGCCGCAGTGTTCCAATTATCTTTCTCACCTAATGCCATCTCTACCCTATTGTTACTCCTTCTAGTTAAGCATTGCTTTCTTCAATGAAGCCTCTTAAAAAACGCAAATGCCTCTGGAGAGAAAACGCTGCAGCTGGTAAGGATTTCAGGTGGTTCAAGAAACACTCGCGAGCACAGTGCTAGGCACTGGGAATTCAGTGATGAGTAATTTGATCTCTCTTTTTTCTTCCTTGACCAGAGAAACAAGGTAGGTTGAAAATTCTAGTTCCTGGAGTTCTCTGGTGGCCTAGAAGTTAAGGATCTGGCGTTGTCACTGCTGTGGTCACTGCTGTGGCTCAGGTTCCATCCCTGATCTGGGAACTTCCCCATGCTGTGGGAGTGGCCAAAAAAAAAAAAAATTCTAGTTCCAAGAGGATTTATCCTCCAGAGTCCATTCCCTCCCCCCCCCCCAGAACTGGGCCTGGTCTTAAGAATCACCCAAAACTCCATGGGCCACCAGAAGGTCAACTTAAAAGGGCCACCATGATGATTTCCCCTCTCCAAACACCTGCTGCCCAGCTACCGGGAATGGCAAGTGTTCTGTTCCTTGGGTCCAACTTCCTTCCCCCTCAGGGCTAGTTACACAGTCCAGAATAAGAAGTCAGTCTACTCGCCAAGTGGTGAAGGAGTTATTTCAACGCTCTTCCGTCATTTCAACCCCTTATCGGTCTTTACTTTGGGTCAGACTAAAGCCGAAGTTTGAATGAAGCCTGGAAGATTCTGGGAAGCCCCCAAACGCTGGAAAGGCACTCTGAAAGGTGTGGGAAGAGAGGTGTAGCGGGTAACGTGGCACCGCGGCTCCGAGGCTCCTCCAGACCCCCGATTTTTACTGGGCCCAGAGTGGCTGCACATTGGCTAGAGAGCAAACACTTCGCGTGGCCCCAGACGCAGGACTCGAGATCGCACATCCAAGAGGATGCTCCTTGCCAGGCATGGGCGACCTCTGGCGTCCCGTTTAAGAAGCGCGGCGGCAAGTGCCCAGGAAGCGGCCCCCCGAGCCCAGACGGCCTGGCCAGGTACGCCGGGACCCGGAGAGGAGCGCAGGGAGCCAAGGGGCTGGGGGCCCCGCCCGCGGGCGGGAGGGGGACAGGCGACCCGGCTCGGGGTGGGGGTGGGAGGCGGCGGGGCGGGCCCAGGGCTCGGCAGGGGGCCGGACAGGTGCGCGGGCGGGGGGCGGTGCTTGGGGATCCTGCGCACTGCGCGCGCCCCTCCCCCAGCGCGGCTCCCCGCACGGCCCCGGCCCCGGCGCGGGAGGGAGGAGGAGGAGGGGCTGCGGCGGCCGCGGCCACTCCGGCAGGTCCGCGGCGCCGCGGGAAGCCGCCGACGGCGCGGGCTGCTGGGTCCCTCGCGCAGGAGGCGCGGGCGGCGCTGGGGCCATGGAGCCTGGTGACGCGGCGCGCCTCGGCCCGGGGCGGGCGGCCCGGGCGCTGCCACCGCGGCTGCTGCTGCTGCTGCTGCTGCTGCTGCCGCCGCCGCTGCTGGGTCGGGGGCTGCGCGCGGCGGCCGCGGCCTCCTCCTCTGGGGCGGCGGCCGAGGACAGCAGCGCCATGGAGGAGCTCGCCACGGAGAAGGAGGCGGAGGAGAGCCACCGGCAGGACAGCGTGAGCCTGCTCACCTTCATCCTGCTGCTCACGCTCACCATCCTCACCATCTGGCTCTTCAAGCACCGCCGGGTGCGCTTCCTGCACGAGACCGGGCTGGCCATGATCTACGGTGAGCACCCCGCCCCCGCGCCCACCGTCCGCCCCCGACTCCCCTCGGGCCGCCGGGCGGCCGCGCTCCCCCCCATCCTCCGACCCCACGCCGCCCGGTGCTCCCCCTTCACTTGCCGACGTGTTTCGTTTCTTTTCCGTTTCCCGCTGCGACGGTCTGGGTTCCCAAGGTCAACTGTCTGCAGGTCGGGCTTCCTATTACCATTAAAAAGAATCCCACCCCCTTTCGACGTTTCTTCCAGGGGAACCGGGGAAATGAAAGACACGGGGAGGGGGGGGTGGTCTGGTTCTGTTCGGGCGGTTCCGTTGCAGAATCGCCCCCCCTCCCATCGCGCCCCCGCCCCCTCTCGCCCCAGTTCAGCTCCACAGGGGGTGTGTGTGTGCCGTTGTGTTCAGCTCCACAGGGGGTGTGTGTGTGCGCGTTCCCTGGGTGGGTGACCTCCCAGGGAACGCGCCACCCCAGGAGGCAGGCCACCGTGAGGGTGGGGGCGAGGGCTGAGTATTCATCCCTTGGCCCGGGCTAACGCGGTTTGGCGGATGCCACGTCCATGGCCACCCTGGGTGGGCGCCCACTGCTGCCACTCTGTCGCCGGCTCTCTTGTGAGCAAAGTCGGAGCTTGAAGCACGGTGAGAGGTGAGCGTGGTCCAGGACCCAGAGGTGTGCACCGCCATGGCAGGCCTGGTCGGGGAGACGGGCACGCCTCCCACCCTCTGTCCAGGTGGGAAGTCCCACCCCAGTCACTCGCCTTCTCTAAGCGAAGAGAAAGGAGATTTGTATTCCTCAGATCGGAACAGGGACGCGACTTGGAAGCGTCATTTAAGGACGTAGGAAGAGGAAAAGGAGTGCTTTGAATTCTGGAGTCAACCTTTTGTTGGGAAAGGTGGGTTAATGCCACCATCCTTTTCTGGAGTGCATGGCACACGGTGTATCACAGGCACAGAGCTTCCGTTACTCCATGGATGTCAGTTGGCCGCCCTCTGAATCATCCACCCCACCCAACCCCCCGATGCCCCGCCCTCCCCTACACCCACCCCACCCCACCCCACCCACCGCAACAGGACTTCAAACTGGAACCGAGTGTTCCCTTTTCGAATTTGATTCAGTAGAATGAAGGCCCAGCTTGGCATCCTCATGTGAAATAGATGAGCCCACTTCATGACCGTTCCCGGTAGGGAACATTTTCATCCCTTAATACTGGAGGGATCTCTCCCCTCAATTTCCATTCAGAGTTCCCTGATGGAGAATGGAAAGCAGACACCTTAATCTTTCACGTGACAAATACCCTTGGCCCCTCGGGCCTTGCTTCTCAAGGTTCTTGATTGTTGGCAGCCCCGGCTCCTGGCCACCAAGTTTAAGAAGTGCTGTCGGGGAGTCCTCTCGTTTTAAAGGGGTAGGGGCCTAAACAGATCTTGGATTGAAACAGGACCAGGTCTAAAACTGCGTTTGGTTATTGCACATTACAGGCGTGAACGCAAACCTGGCCCTTCTTGAGCTTTGTGGTTTGTGTCAGTCAGTGACAAATGACTGAAGCCGGTGCTGCAGGTAAGCTGGAAGGTTTCCTGAGCAGAAAGCAGAGTGGGGAGTTGAAGCCTGTTGTCATTTCAGGCGATTGACTCAGAGCTGCAAATGCAAATGAACATTGCCTTTATATGTATATAGATAGCCAGGCAGAAATTTTTATTTTATAGCCCCTAGATCCAATTCATTAAGGTATCATGTGAAATGCTTTTAGATGGTAGATTTGATGGGCTTCATAAATACTCAAGTGCTTGGCAAATGGGATTGAAAAATATATTTTCTGAGGAGCACTCCCTGTTCTTAGGAGCTCAATCACTTTATCGGAAGGCTTGAAAACAACAGTGGAATTTTCCTGTGCTGATATGTACTTTTTAAACCCATCTCAATCTTTTAATCATTGGGATTGTGCTACCAGTGTACGGTTTCATTTTGTGTTATGGAAATCTGGTTTAATTGATGATATTCAGAAAAGGCAGCATCTTCTCACAGCATTCCCTATAGTTTTGTTCTTTGTCTTTGGGGATTAGTGTTACTTTGAAATGCAATAGGACATTTAATTGTCAATGTGTGATGTCCTAGGTTCTGCGAGATGGCAAATGGAGGTTCCCAGGCTAGGGGTCTAATAGCTGTAGCCACCAGCCTACGCCAGAGCCACAGCAACGCGGGATCCGAGCCGAGTCTGCGACCTACACCACAGCTCACGGCAACGCCAGATCGCTAACCCACTGAGCAAGGGCAGGGACGGAACCCGCAACCTCATGGTTCCTAGTCGGATTCGTTAACTACTGCGCCACAACGGGAACTCCTACTATTTTGATGTGGATTGCCTGTAATTGGGGGAAACTATTTTTCTTTCAGGGATATTTAGTCTTCTGTGTCAAGCCCCCTCAAACCTGATTTCCAGTGTCATTTCGATTAGCTGACTGTCCCTTATATACTTAAGACAATAGGATAGGGATTCTGATAAAAAAAAAATTCTGTATGAAAATCCTTGAACGTTTAAGTGACTGCAGTACAGATTTTAGCACTTCTCTTTCTTCATAGTAAGACATCAGATTTCATTTCTCGATCTCAATAGAGGAAGTGAGTAACTGTCCTGTGGCCTCTGAGTAATAAAGGACAAAAAGACCTGAAAAAACATTTGTAAAGTGTCTGTTCTGTGCTGGGTGCCCAACTTAACTTATGGAGGTAACCAATTTAATTTTTAAATGTTGGTAAAACATGAGTGAAAGCGCTCAAGTGTGAATTTCAAAGCTCTTTGAAATTGAAAAAAAAATCGAATTTCTGCCACGTTAAAAATATTTAAGTGGCACTTCGAGAAGGAAGGTTATCATATTTAAAATAAGTATATATGTGTGTGTATATCTAATACTGCATTAATACATAGTAATTTATTAGAATAAATTATGATGACATATGTATTTGGTGGTATAGTCATAACATTTCTCTGAGAGGACATGCCACAGACTACATCCAATAGACATGCAGTAACATTGATTTCCTTGTGGGGGAGGAACTAGGCGTGTGGGACATGGGGGCGTGTCCATATATATTTTATATATATATATATATATATATATATCTCCTTTTGTGCCTTTTGGTTTTTTAACTTCGGTAGTGGTGGAATCACCTGAGAGCATGTCCCTGCCTCCATTCTGTGGCACTGGTGCTGGCATTTTAAGATGCTCCTCAAATCATCCAGCTTGATGCCCACGTCTCCCTGTTTAAATCACACCATCATCTTACCAGTTCTCTGTGACCTTTCTCTGTTAACCATTCCCATGGGACTTCTGGAGAGCCCTGTGCCCAGAATGGAGACAAAATAGGGAAAGGGGAAGAGATTTTTCCCTCCTCTTCCGCTCTCCTTTTATCCCATTATCCCTGAAGAATAGTTGAATGCCACCTCAGGAGTGGTGTGCACAGGCAGATCCCTAAGGACAGCAAGAGACGCCGTGTGAATGCGCAGCATTTACATGGAAAGGAATTCCCCCACTCACCAAGGGACAGTTAGAAGCACTCCTCCCGGCCCTGGTCCAGGCAGCTACCAGGGAAGGTGACCATAGATTAGAGTCTCTAGGGACGTTGAAAGCAGTCCCCCAGCCCCTGCAATGGGAGCAGCAGGGCAGTGGGTAAGGCGCTCGCCTGGCACCAGTCTAACCTGTTTTGTCAGGGCAAGGGAGCTCCCAGCTGTCTGGCTCTGTACATGATTAAGTGCCACCTTAAAGTTACTGAGCCCCGAGTGTCTGTGCAGCAGAAATAGCAAGTGTTTGAGGCAGGGAAAGGTGGTATAAACAGACTGTGTCAGTTAATTGTGGTTCTCTCTCATGTGCAGGGTAGTTCCACTTCCCCCATAATATTTTTGTGAGAACTGATACGGGTCCAAAATATCTAACTCTGCAGTGTGAGCCTACCACCTGCTTCTCGCTTCCCCCTCCTCCACGCCTATCAACTTTCCAAGTACGCCTTGGTCAGCTCCTCCAGGTTCTGTGGACCGTGGACCGTGGGCTCATTGTTGCTTTGCTGGAGCTGGATTGCTAAGCAGAGGCTGAGTGGGTTCCTAAGCAAAATCTGTAAGGGGAAAATATGGCTTTTTGCAATAGCGTGAAATTAACATTTGAGCGGGTGAGCAAACATTTCAGAGCCACCTTCTTCCTGGTTAATTGGGAACCCTGTTTTTTTTGTTTTTTAAAGCCCTTCATTTTGGCTCTAGTTTGGGGACGCTCTGTATAATCTCTGTTTGGTATCAGATCCCTTGCATTTAAATGCTGGCCCTGTACTTATAAAGCGGCATAACACTGGGTAAGCTCCCTGAGCCTGAGTTTGCTCTTTTCAAAAATGGAGACGGTGTCACCCACCTCACAGAATTTTTGTATTATTTCTATATTGTAAAGGCCAAGTGCAGGGCCTGGTACTTAACATACTGGATACATATTAGTTCTCATTCTCACTTTAGACTTGTGTTTCTTTGGCCAGCATTGCTACTTGAGGCTCATTCATTAGAGACCTGCCTTCATTTTTAAATGCATTAGGATACAGTTAGTGGGAGTGATGAGAACTGTAATTTTTTGTGGGCTATTTGTTAATACTTGGAAAAAATTACAATGTAGCTATTCTAGTCTTTTATCCAGCAGTCTCCATTCTCCAACTTTATCCTTCAGAAAGACCTGCACTAATGTGTTATGTTATATAGATAGCAATGTTTGTTGCCACAGAAACAAGGTGCAATTACCATTAAGAAGGAGCTAGCTGACCTCTAGCACATTCCCACTAAGGAATATTGTGCAGCTGGGAAGAAGAGGTGTTTTGAGATGTCCTTTTAAGGCAGATGTCCACATACAGTGTTGTGGGAAAAACAAGGCACAGAGCAGTATATGTAGTATCTCACTTATTATTTTTTGTCTTTTTGTCCTTTTTGTGTGGGGGGTGCTGCTCCTGTGGCATATGGAAGTTCCCAGGCTAGGGGTCGAATGGAAGCTACAGCTGCCTGCCTGTGCCACAGCCACATGGGATCTCAGCTGCAGCTGCTGGCCTACGCCATAGCTACAGCCAGGTGGGATCCCAGCTGTGTCTTTGACCTGCACCACAGCTCGCGGCATTGCAGGATCCTTAACCCACTGATCGAGGCTGGGGATCGAACCTGCAACCTCATGGCTCCTAGTTGGATTCGTTTCCTCTGCACCACAACAGGTAGGCCTCCAGGAACTCCATTATTCTTTGAAAATTATATGATGTAGGAGTTATCTTGTGGAGCAGCAGGTTGAGGATCTGGCTTTGTCACTGCAGTGGCTTGGGTTGCTGCTGTGGCATGGGTCTCCATCCCTGGCCTGGGAACTTCGGCATACTGTGGGTTGGTCCAGGAATTGTGATGTATGTCCATAAACAGGACGTATGTACATTTATATATGACATGCGCTTCTCTGGAAGGATGCACAAACTTAGCAGTGGTTATCTTTTGACAGTGGGTGGGATGGAGAGGAGATATTGCTTTTCCTTTCACTCTCTTCTGAATGCGCTGAAATGTCTATAACACTGACACATTACTTTTGCAATGGAAACATTGTTTTAAAATAAAGCAAACAACTTTTTTTGTATCAAAGATGCATTCGAAATCAATTACAGGTTATATGGTTACTTAGCATTAGTTATTTAAAATTTATAAATGGAAGCCTTAAAATAAGAAAAATGACCTTTCCTGAAAGCGTATCTTAGGACCTTTTTGGAATGATGAAAGAGGAAATCACCATTTCACAACCCCAGTGATAATTGATTTAGACAAGGAT